>NC_040891.2:1163548-1896595 GCF_900634795.4 Betta splendens
AGGGGGGTAATGATGATGTAGGCCCATGACCCTCCACGCGCAAAACACAGATGAATCAAAACTACATGAACACTCTTCAACAAGTGGCATACAGGCCACATAGGAAGAACGATCTAACAGATTATAACCAGAAAGCTTCCCACCAAAAGTTCCCAAGTGGGGGACAAGCCCACCAAAGAACCCAAATTAATTCATTAGTGGTCATTGTGTTGTTTTGTTGTTTGATTTTGTGAACTATGTACTAAGTGGGGGACACGCAGACAATCCATCAAAGTTGATTAAAGGATGATAATGATATGACATGCTACCATCTTTGATCTGAACAATATGAACAATGTTGAAATTTCTGACTTCCTCAGTAAACACGTGCTGGAGCTGGATGAAAGTACTCTTACTAGAATTGAATACGAAGGCGCTCAGACCTGAGATGTAGCTCCCATTGACAATGTACTGAAAGAGATTGCCTCCCAGGAAGCAACTCCAATTAGGCCCCTGACCCACGCCTGGTCTACTGCCGATACTGTTCTAGTTGTGGCCGTAAGCTTAGGTTACCTGCTGACGTTCGGAATAGCCTATCTCTACCTTGGTCACACCCGAAAGCTCAAAGAAGACATTGCTCAATGCACCACTCGCTTAAGTAATATGGTGAAGAAGAAAAGAACCCAGGAAGGTGACGATGACACAGAACCAGAACCCTCCGAGCTTATAGAGTTAGAACTCTAGAGACCTAAAAGAAAGTTTCTTTCCCTTCTCCTCCTTTTCTTTCTTAAACTTCTCTCCTCCCACCTGCATACACACATACATATAGGTAACAAAGGAACCCACCTTAGTCAGTAGGAACCTGACTAATTGATTATAGCATGTAATGGCAGATTTGTTTGTTTTACTAGACCTAATGTTATTTTTTTACTAGGCTCATTTGTTGGCCCTCTTTTGCCAGATATTTTTCCTTTTGATTTAGAAGTTTCTTTACTACTAGTTAACTGAAATGTTGCTAGGTAACAACCATTGGTTAGAAGGTTATTAGTACTGAGTCCCACTCTTTCACAATAGTTCCTTTGACGTCCCATAGTCATAGGACAGGTTTTCCCCTTCGATTTTATAAGGGGATACAAAAAAAAAAAGTAGAGAAGCACCAGTCTACTCATGGGATTAGAATGTTCCACAGGTTCCTGTCTGCCATTCGTGGATGCCTGGAAGTACCTCACGATGATCTCCATCTTCATTCGATCAGCATGAGCTAAGTGGGGGAATATGTAGCAATCCACGTCTGGACTGAGGTAACCTGACCTACATGTGAACTTAACTCCCTCCTTTGAAGAGCCCCTACGTCCCTTTCAGTCCCCAGAGATAAGGGACCCTGAATCTTTCTCCACAACAGGAGACTGGCTTCTATCACCACAGGCACCAATTGACGCCAACATCTCAAAGGTCCATATCAAAGAACCATGAGTCCACTTTGTTGATCTACCTGTAAATCCCTCAGGATTCTACCTCTGCTTATCATGCCAAAATGAGAGGCTGTCACATTTATCACCAAGAAGCTGTCTCTCCCAGAACTGGGACCACCAGCCATAAAATGTGGAATGTGCTCACCAAAGAGAATGAGAGACTTCATTTGGACACAAGTTCTGGTTCAGAAGCACCAGAACTTTCAACTTCCATGAAACTGATGTCATTGTATTCTGTGGACAAAATGTTTTCATTTGATATTAGATTGGTTTCTGTGTGATGTTCAATGCCTGATCTACAGATTTGCCAGGAAATTCTTAAAGTACAAAGGGACTTCAACTCATCACCATGCTCTCCTTTGTGTGTAGGCACAAAGTTGAAATAGAGAGACTCACCTTTACTTCTTTTAATCTGTGCAACATACACATGGACTATTTCCACCAGCTACAATTCGGTATCCTCATTATTGTATCACATTTTTAAGTGTTACAATTGTTTAATTAGTAATGTCCAGATTAGGTCATTTATAATTTGATTTTGCTTGCATTTATTATCCGTGTATGTTTTAGTGTTTACTGGGTGTTACATAAGACAAGACCAGGCATCATGAATAACATTTAATTTGTTACAGCGTTTTAAGGGACCACATATAAGACCTTAATATTCTATGCATTTAATATTGCTGTTAACCATTCTGACTTCTCTGCTTATTTGAGTGTCAAAGTGATCATTACATGTTTATTGTGTTATGGTGTGATGGAACTTTGAGCTTGATGAAAAGAGAAGAGCTTAGTTATCCCAGATTTAGGAGCGATCCAAATCAAATAGTTTGTCTCCTGATCTAAAAGAGGTGGAACTCTTCACCACTGGCTGAAGTCATTTCTCCGCCCTGCAGTGACCACTGCCCCAGAGGTATTTAAACCAGTGACACCCTAGTGGAATCGGATTTCCCTCTATCTTCAAATCTTTTTCACTTTTTCCTTTTTGCGTCGCATTACTTTTCTTTAATTTTCCTTTGTTCTTAAATTTTGTAAACCTAAGTTAAACTTAGAGACACGAACGAACAACGATTTTTGTAACGTTAGAAAGTCATCAAGAAACTCCGCGAAACTGAAACTATTACAACCAGTCCTTAAGTGACTCGCTATTTTTGATCGAACCAATTAAATTAGATTCCAGCCCGTTTGCTTTTTGGGCTAGTTTAGTAGCACTGACGCTTTGCAACACCTTGGAAGTCCAGCCTGGCTGACTGTTACTTCGCTGACCCCGAGCCGTCATCATCACCGCGGGCGACGATTCTTGGCCCAGAGGCCGTGGCACCTGGACCAGAGAGGGCACGCCTGCTCCACCCACCGGTAACGGGAGACGCTGCACAGCGGCTACAGCTCCAAACTAAGGCAAGACGAACATCTCTGATCCTCTGAGAAGTCTGGTGATTCTCAAAGCGCTAAAATTGATCATTCCAAATTCATTAGTTATCCTTAGATTTGAATTAGTTAGAGACAAATACTCTTTTCTCTTAATCAAAGTCATCACACACTCAGGTCTTGACCATTCTTTGTGTTTTCACTCATTGATTCATTCACTGTTCATCACCTCATTCTGATCGTTCTCTCATTTTCTATTCTGTTTATTTGAGTATTTCCATATTATGTTATTCATATATCCAGTAGTGTTAGATTAATAAAACGTTAAAAGGAGTCTGGTTTTGTGTGCATTGTTCTTCAGATTTAAACAGAGGTCACTGAACCGCGACAAGAATTCACGGCATAAGAGACTGATTTGGTTTTATCACAAGAAGGCGGTTATTGTTGTTCATGAGTGGTAACTCATTGAATTGATATCTGGCTTTGACTAGATTAATACAAGCGTGGTTTCAGCTTTAAAACAAACCTGGTGCCCCAACTTCGAGGTATATTAATGTTTTGCATTAATATCAAACTATTAATAATTTGAATCCGCTACAACAGTTATTTTATCCATCAAATTTTTAACACAATTCTACTTTTTTAAATTTCCATCAAATCCAAATTTCTTTTTCCACTATGGTAAGTTATGTATATATTATTATAGTCGACTGAGATTGTCTTTTAGACATGTATTTGGAATCACCTTCAAGGTTTTCACCCTTAGTGTTCTTTAATTTGCTTCACTACGAGGATTGAGATCAACGATCAGTCACAGTGTTCACAGAGATCATCGACTGTGCCAAGCTTCTACAGGAACTAGTTTCCTGCGGACACAGCTGTCTGAGCAAACCAACCTCTCAATTTTGATCTCAATCAGACACACAACACAAAAGGTCTCTGAGACTTCCTCTAAGAAGTTAAAATTCACTTAGAGACCGACAAACAATAACACTTATTTATATAGTCTGATTTACTCCAGCTGATCACAGAGTTTACGTTGACACCGTCAGGTTTCCACTCTGCCGCTGCTTCAATCAGACAAACTATCATTAATCTATTTTACGAGGACCCCGTCCTCTTTTACCTCGTGACCTCGTCACGGAACTCTTCTGAAGACCCAGTCTTCTTTTAACTCGTGAGCCACTCACGGAATTTAAGATACCTTAGGATTTACTCTTTTCATACTCGCCTGATCTGTGTCCTGGCTCTGGTTCAGGATCCCGTCACCTCGCCTCGTCGGACCACCAGCCGGCGTCTGATCTGGGCAGGAATTCACCTCCCAGGATTTTCTGCAGGTTCCAAACCTGGCTGTGCACAGACTTCAGTCGCCGACTCGATGTCCCGGCAAAGCGAGGATCTTGGGATCCCGGACGAGCCCCCAATTATGTTAGGGAAATTGTTAGTTCCCTTCGTAAATCTTAAATAAAGCAGACACAATCAGTTGAGACCTTCTTCAGGATTTTACTTGCAAGGAGTGAGCAGTTTACAGCAAAGGCAACTTCCTCTCACTGAAGAGAAGACAGGGATTCAGCTCATAATATGTATTGCATTCTGGGAGGTCACACAATACGTGGGAAATATTTCCTGCACAAAGCAAGCATTGGGCACATCAGATAAGGATGCTACACACTGGTACTCCCTATTTCTTGCAGAGCAGAAGGGAGGAAACTTCAAGGCTATAGCACAGCTAACAAGGCTTGAGCAGATCAGCAAAATAAATTCCAACAATGTTTCAATGATTAAATGCAGTATTTCTCCAACAGGTTGCTCCACGCTCTTCCAGTCCCGGGTTGACCAAGGTTGCACATCGCATTAGATTTTGTAACCGGTCTGCCCTCGTCACAGGGGAAGACGGTGGTTATGACGGTGGTAGACCGGTTCTGAAGTGTGTGCATTTCATTCCCCTGCCCAAATTACCCACTGCTAAACAGACGGCACAGGTGATGTTGGAACAGGTGTTCCGTCTCCATGGCTTTCCCAAGGACATAGTGTCCGACCGGGGTCCCCAATTCATCTCCCGATTTTGTAGGGAGTTCTGCTCACTGGTGGGAGCAGAAGTCAGCTTTTCGTCAGGATACCACCCAGAGTCTAACGGACAGACGGAGCGAGCCAACCAACAGCTAGAAGTGGATTTGCGTCTTCTGGCTTCCAAGAACCCAGGTTCCTGGGTTCAGAAACTGGTCTGGGTAGAGTTTGCACACAATACCCTGCCATGTGCCTCGACCGGTCTAACCCCTTTTCAGTGTGCATAAGGTTTTCAGCCACCCCTATTCCCTGCCTTGGAGGAGGAGGTCCACGTCCCTTCGGCCCACGCCTTGGTCCGCAAATGTCGACAGAAGTGGCTACGGGAGGACCATGTTACAGGCTCAGGCGCGTTACAAGGCGACGGCGGACCGTAAGAGAGCTCCGGGACCAAAGTACGAGGTCGGGGACCAGGTTTGGCTCTCAACCAGGGACCTTCGTTTGCAGGGGCAGCCGCGTAAGTTGGCACCAAAGTTCATTGGCTCGTATACCATAGCCAAAGTTATTAACCCTGTGTCGGTGAGACTATCATTGCCCAGGATCCACCCGACTTTCCACATAAGTCACCTCAAGCCATTCCGGTCATGTCCTTTGGTTCCTCATCATCAATCACCTCCACCACCCCGGGTCGTGGACGGTGCTCCGACATACACAGTCCAAGAGCTCCTGGACTGCAGGCGACAAGGCAGGGGGTTCCAGTACCTCGTAGACTGGGAGGGATACGGCCCGGATGAATGCTCCTGGGTGCCCTCCCGAAACATCCTGGACAAGTCCCTTATCCGGGACTTTCACACAGCACATCCCAAGGCTCCTTCTCTGGAGGGTGCAACACAGCTCAGCCAGGCAACGGCTGGGGGGTCGGGATCCGGTCCCTCCTCCTGAAGCCACCCTCCACCCGCCCTGGTTGGGGGTCCTCCGTGGGCGCCGTGGAAGACGCCCTGAGGAGGGGGGTACTGTCAGGTTTTGAGATCACTTCCTGTTTTATTGTGTCACAGTTCCGGTTTCCAGCCTCATCCTGTTTAGCGCTAGCATTACTTCCGGTTATCTTTACACGCACCTGTCTCGTATTAATCATCACTCACCTGGATACTTAACCACCACCAATCACATCAGTCATTCGCCAGATTGTTGTATGCATGTCGTCACGTTCCAGCAGTTATCCGTTCAGCTCATCTCGTCTTCGATCCTGTTCTGTGTTCCTGACCGCCGTTTCCTGCCTGATCCCGACCGATACTGTAGCCTCATTGATTCTGTTGCTGAACCCTGCTTGTTTACTGGACCTGATTACGCCTGCTGATTCTAACGCGGAAATCTGAGCCTTCTTGTATTGACCCTCACCTGTTATCGGATCTGATTAAGCCTGCTCCCTGTGCCTCAATCCTGTCCTTGCCCATGAATGACCTGGACCGTCTGTAATTTGGTAACTGCATTAAACCTTGGTTTTACTATCTACCTGTTGTCTCATTGCTGTGCATGTGGGTCCGATCTCTGCCTAAGCCTGACAATTTTGACCTAATATATTTTTTAATTGCTTTTAGTAAAGTGTATGATATATCAAGTGCTAATATATAACTAACAGATATGTAGTTATTGTTTTTTCCTTCATAAATTTGACAGTACTATGTCTGTGTGTATCTCAAATCGTGGCAGGTATCTATCATAGAGACGTTTTGTCAGCTGGTGCTGGGGACTTCTAGGGTGAAGAGTCCAAGTTGTCATCCCATCTTCCCTGGTCTGGATCAGGGCAGTGTTTCATGAGGGACAAGGCACCTATGTTGAACTTAGACCACCTGTGAAATACCTAAATTATTTTTTGTGGTAATACCTCAATAAAAGTTAAAATTTTATAAAGCATTTGTCTGTTTTCCCTCATAAAAAATAGTTCAGTGAAACAGCAATAGTCAAAGCCAACTTTATTGTCAACCAATGCACCAGCACTATAATGCTGGATAAGTTACCTTCACAGTTCAATGTGCAGACCACAAAATGAACGGGATTAATAGTTATGTTAAAAGCATAGTTTTTGGAGTGGAACAGGTACAGTCATGAGCAGTTGGCTGGGGAGATGTGCGGACCTTTTTTGTCTTCACGTGTTGGAAGACATCGGAAGCAGTGCAGCTGCTGTACAGGTGGAGGATGCAGCAGTTTTCCTTGACACCACTCTAGAAGGTATAGAGAATAGAATAGCAGGTAATGAAATGTCCAGTATTTCCTATGTATCTCATAACCCTCACAAATGTAAACAATATATAGAGGTAGTTTTAATGGTGGTTTTATAGTGCTGGTTTGTTAAATCTTGGCATGGCATTAATGACCTCCTTTCTGTCAGGTTGCTCAAATTCTGCTCAGAGGGCCGGTGGGACAGGGATGTTCACAAGGTCCTCCATAGAACAACCTGAGTCCAGCAGGACTTTATTATAGATGGTCTCCATCACATTTTCCACATAATCTGCACCATAAGACAAGAATTACAAATTATCCGTCAACAGATTAAAATGTCAAAATAAGTTGACCAACTGCATACAGAGTAAATATATAGACAATAATATAGATCAGATTATGAATACTACAACTACTGAAATGTGAAATGCAAAATCTCTGTCAAATAAAACTGCCTATTGGCCAATAAATGATTATACTGCTGATAAATGCACATACCTTTGCTCCTGAGGTGAGCAACAACTCTTCTACAAGGTAGCCGCGTGTCCACAGCCTGCAGTGGCGTCAGTTTGAGAAGCAACCTCCTCGAGTTTCGGTAGCTGCGCCAGCCTGAATAAAAAAAACAGTCATGTTTACAGTTAGCTGACTAGATAAGCAACACATATGAGAAGTCACTAACAACATCCATGTTAGACTTGGATAGAACTTGCCATAACCCAAATTCACAGGTCTACTTGGGCTACAACATACACACGACAGGCTCGGTAGTAATTAGAAACACAGCTGACTCTCACAACTTACTATAGCAGCCAAACCAAAGTTGTGCTGAACGTCATGTGGAGGCTAGCACTAGCCGCTAACGCTGCGCTACCATCGCGTTAGCGGCTAACATGACGCTAGCAGCTAAAATGTGAGCTGAGTGAATGATCTCAGTACCATATATCAGACGATTTGAACCGGACAAATGCTGGAGAGGCTTGGACTCATCCAAATTGCGTGTCAGCACCTTGCAACACTGTCTCTCTCTGTTGCTGTAGCTGTTAGCATCAACTATTCTAGCAATTAGCATTCCTTACACAGGAGGGGAGCTAGATTATAAACAAAGAAACTTCCGGAGTACATACATCAAGTAAGTATCAAGCATGTACTTAAGTTTGGGGAAGCAGCAAGTGGGCGCTTCTTCAACCTGAGTGACTTCTTCTTTTGTCTTTTAAATGGCGGGTGGCAACCAACTGAAAGGTGCATTAGCGCCACCTCCTATGGTAGACTGCGCAGCGAGTGACTTCTTCTTCTTTTGTCTGTGACTGGACTGACTGAAACGAAATGTTTCAGGTACATTTAGGAGTCCAGGTTTGTCTGGGGGGGCGGGGCGAAGCTGGTTCTGTGATTGGTCAAGCGAATGCAGAGTATCCAGGCCGCCAAATTTGAAACAATGGTTCTTGAACCGGATTGGATAAACTCTCAAAAATGTGAAATAAGTAGGGGGCGTACTTCTAACACACTAGGAGTGTCTTAATATGACCCAGGGAGTCAAATAAATGTACCAGAATGTCCAAAAAGTGAATTTTGCATGTGCAGGCACCTATAAAAATAGGCACCAGAACGCTTCTCCTCCATTACTCAGGCATCTTCTCTCTCTCTAGAATCCTGTTGAACATGCTAGTTAGAAACTCCACTGCTGTGTCTCCTAGACACTTCCACAGCTCCATAGGTATGTCATCAGAACCAGCAGTCTTTCCACTCTTCATCCTTCTCAGAGCTTTCCTCACCTCATCCTTTCTAAGCTCTGTTATTTCCTGCTCCACAACTTCCATATCTTCCTCTCTTCTTTCCCTGTCATTCTCCTCATTCATCAGCTCCTCAAATACTCCTTCCATCTTCTCTGTACATTCTCCTGGGTTGTTAGCACCTTCCCATCACTGTCTTTGATCATCCTTATCTGTTGCACATCCTTCCCATCTCTATCTCTATGTCTGGCTAGCCTGTACAAGTCCTTCTGTCCTTCCTTCGTGTCTAATCTGTCATACAGCTCATCGTAAGCTTTCTGTTTGGCCTTTGCCACCTCCCTCTTAACTCTGCGCTTCCTTGTATTGCTGTCTACTTTCCTCAGTCCTTTCTTCATCCCACTTCCTCTGAATGCAGACCTTTACTACCTCATTCCACCACCAAATGTCTTTATTATATTTCTTTCTTCCAGATGACACACCTAACACCTTCCTACCTGTTTCCCTGATAACCTCTGCTGTAGTTTCCAGTCATCTGGAAGCTCTTCCTGACCCCCCAGAGCCTGCCTCAGCTTCTGCCTGAATTCCTCGCAAGCTTTAGCTTCCACCATTTGGTCTTCTTTTTTGTCTTTCCTCTCTTCTTCTTCCTGACCACCAGAGTCATCTTACACACCACCATGGTCATGGTCTGGCTACACGCTCTCCTATCACCACTTTGCAGTCACTGACCTCTCTCAAATGATCTTGTCTACATAGGATGTAGTCCACCTGGGTGCTCCTACCTCCACTCTTGTACGTCACTCTGTGTTCCGGCCTCTTCTGGAAGTAAGTCTTGACTACAGCCATTGCCATCCTCTTAGCAAAGTCTACCAGTCTCGATTTCTAGCTTTAAGCTCATTGCCCTGTCTGGGGCTCTTTTCACCTCTAGAACATTGTTCACAAACTTCCCCTTCAGGATCACCCCTACCCCGTTTCTCTTCCTATCTACACCATGGTATCTTCCTCCAATACTACGTGCTTTGCTGCCCTTCCACCTCGTCTACCTTTCTTCTCTCCATCATGTCTGCCAACTCTTTGCCTTTCCCTGTCATTGTGCCAATGTTAAGAATACCTATTCTCAGATCTATGCTCATGCCTTTCCTCTTCTCTCTTTCTGTACACAAACCACTCTGCTTCCTCTCCTTCTTCGACCAACACCCTGTTGGTTAACAGCATCGGTTAACCCTGGCCTCCCTTACAATGATTTGAGGGCTTTATCTCAAATCCAGCAACCTGAGACTGTATGCTAAGTGGAAGGAAGGAGGCCGAGGAATAGTGAGCATTAAAGCCAAAGCCAGGAACTTTTTATGTATTGTATACAGTTCAAAGTTCCCCTTTTTTCTTTGTCACCCTGTATACACACAAACACATATACAGATGTATTACACAGATACATACATACACACGTGACTAACCCTGCCGACCTCAGCATTCGATACATAATGTACACACATACACACACACATATAAATATATGTGTGTGTGTATCATTTGATGTATATAGTGTATCTCTAAAGCAAATAGTGCAAAACGTAGATTAAAATAAATAGTGATGGTGATGTCATAGAACTTCAGTGGGCTGTGAAATAGAACACCTACACTTATCTTAAACCAAACTGTCTTTAACCGATTTATTAGTACTGTAAAACCCTCAACTTTCCCTGATTTGTGGGTAATAAGGAATAGACTTTAAAATACTGAAAAACATGAACTTCAGGATGGGTTTTGTATTATATGATTTCTTAGGAGAACGCCACACTTGGAATCTCATTCTCCACCACTGAGCCATCAGGTTGTTCCACTGATCAGCCATCCAAAAATGATAAACATGGAGACGGATGGTTAACTGAAAGTTTATTGTCTTCACGCAGGAGTCATTGCACCAGGATACATGGACATTATGAAACACAGAATGTGACAACTCCCTAAAGACCACAGCTACTATCGCATTAAATGTTCGCATGTAGTATGTACAGCTCGTCACACAACACCAACATCACAGGTCAGTTAGACGGATTTAACACCGTGTAGCCAACAACCACGAGCTGATGTGGAGGAACTGTCTGGAGGTCACAGCTCCAAAGCCTCGGGTCCTTTGTCAAGCTTGATCTCTATTGGCCATAAAAGACATTTTGTTTACTGGCACGCTGTTTGAAGAGTGACTTTAAAATGTGCAGGTCGGGAAGAAATCATTCATCAAGTTTATAGAATATATATTTTAGACATCTTCCTAAACTGTATTTAACATCCCGGTTCATTTAAATAAAACACTAGGAATTTAACTGTGGATCCCTTAACATGTGAAACCCTCCTCTGTGTTAAAGGTTGTGCACACATTTCAGAACCACACATCTTTCTACACTCTGAAAACATCAGAAAATGCTACAGAAGGATGCAGAAGAACCACTTGTTTTTGTTATTTAGGGTTTCTCCCTCAGCCATGTAAACACCTGCAAGGTTTTTTCTAAACTAATGCGAGTATTATTGAATGGTAAGACAACCAGAGTTCAAGCACAGACAATGCGTCACCTGTGAAAGCAGTAGTAAACACACCTTCACCTCTATAAACACATTTCATATAGTCCATTTCATCAGACCATTTAGCAGTGCAGTGATTTCTCACACGTTTAAGTAGATGTAAATTTCAAATCCTGTTTGTGTCACGAGGTGGATCGTTACCTGGGTGGTTTGTGTCTTATATGTTACTGGTTAGTTTGTCCTGACCAACACAAACAGGTAACAGAAAAGCAGAAAGCACAAGCGTTGGGGGAAAGGGTGTACTCCAACAGCAGCTTAATGCAAAATGACACAAATATAAATCCTGTGTGAAAGCTACACAAGTAGGGAACCTGTGTACATATACTATTGGATAAACGTTTCCTCAACCTCTGTATTATGAGCACCCAGCTGCCCTGATCTGGTGCTGGCTTTGTTGCTCTGCTTACATTATGATTGCTACAAAGACTCTAGGGTGTGTATAATAAACTACAGCCATTGAAAGCAACTTGAAAACTCCTTTTCAAAATGTCCTTTAACTGAATGTTTGCACACAAACAATCAATTGCTGCTTTTTTCCTTCCTCTTTTAATGCACTAGCTGGGCCAGTTCTGTGTGCAGTAGTCTGCCACTGCTAATACAATGCCTTCACTTTATTTGGGGCAGACTTGCAACATGTAAAGTGATTAACTTAATCTTCGTTGATAAGCTTCAGCTTTTTTTCACACAAATTTCCTACATACTGTATCCTAAATCTTGAGCTGTAGTCAGCTGACACGTGACCGTCTGACATCTGGATGCAAAGATCCAGCTGATTACAACAAAGGAAGGAAAAGCAATGTGATCTTGATTTTGTATTTAATACAGGGAGCATCAGTGTGAGATGCTGGGATGAAGATGTCAAACTTTCATTTTATGCGTTCCTACGTCAACAATGGATGAACATTTTCTGATTCAAAGTGAGGACAGGAGGAAAGGCAGCAAATTGAGAGCCGGTCGATGTTCCTGAACCCCTAGTACCACTAGAGCTCCTGTTAGAAGGGAAGTTACTCTGGGTAGGACAGGGGGCTGATCTGGCATCACCTGAAACACAGAGAGAAGTCAAGCAGGAAGCAGAGGTTACATGTGCATTAGGTCAGGTCAAAGTCCTCTTCGAATCACATAGATAATTAACCCCTTAAATCATAGCTCATGCATGGTGTGTACCTTCTGAATGGGCAGTGAAGGTCCACACAGTATGCCTTTAATGTCTGAATTCTCTGCTTCCTGATACTGTTAACTTGTCCGGTAAAAAGCGTGAACTGGGAACCAGTCCACTTACTGTACCTAATGCAAATAGGGGCAAGTGAAGCACTGTAGTGCCTCTTAACTTGCTTCCACTGACTGGCTTCATCACCAGTTTTGCCATCTGATCAGTAAAAAGGACAGTTTTAGGTTTTCAGCATTAAGCGCAAGAAAGTAAATAAAGAAACCACAGGAAATTTCTTTTCTGTTAGCACAAACACTGTGTTGTAGTACCTGCACTGCTCATTGTATGGATAGACATGCAAAAGGTTTCATATGTTACTTCCATGGAAAGATTGGAAACCAATAAAACAACACTATCAGTTCACCTTAAATATCAAAAAAATACTACTGACGTCAGTCCTCAACACTGGGTTCACTAACTAGGCAACACAAAAACTCCATTGGGCACATTGACTGGAAGTTAGCTGCCCACCTTTTCAACTTTATGACAGTGAATGAGTCCATCCTGCCCAATGTAAAACGTAGAGAATGCATCATAAGACCTAGAACAAATGACAGATTATCAACCAATGATGATAAAAATCTCTTTGACATGTAGCCGCACCAGGTCCAGTCTGTACAGACTGTGTTACCTGTAAAGGCGAGACTTTTCTTTGCGATAGAAGCACAGCAGCAGAGAATGGAAGGGTAGACCCCAGATCCTCCAGCGAGCTCTGATGGTCCCATCCTCCATATGTTTGGTGAGCTTAAGCACCTCCAGGTGGACATCAGCATAGTAACAGAGACAGAGGAAGCGCCACAGGGAGAGCGTGAACTTGTACCATACTCTGCCTCTACAAAGACACACAGCACCAGGAAGTGACACACAGTGTGAACCATTATATGGAGCACATATCAAAGCATGACAGTCGATGAAATCACCTGGTCCTGGCGTTTATTAGGCCGTTAATGAATTCCACATCGTTTGAGTACATGGTATAATCGTGGTTTCTCACAAAGACACTCGGAAGCTGCAAAACAAACAGTACATTAATTTATTCTGTTGCTGAGATGTAGCACTTTAATACATCACTACATTCTGATACTAGACTGCCAGATACTAGATGAACTGTTTCAGCAGAAAGAGACAAATGAAACATGGTAAAACTAAAGTACATTAAGCTGTACAGATGAGAAGGAAGATAATTTGCAGTTGAAATATAATGAAATATAATATAATGAAATATACAGCTAAAACTCAACAGAACCTGGCAACAGAGGCTTTACTGCCCACAGCATGGGTCACACAAAGGGGAACACACATTAAATACAAATAAGCTGTACCTGCAGTTCAGAATAATTCTGCATTTCAGGAGAGGTTTTGTATTGAGCACTAATTTACATGCAACAGCGTAACTCTGGAACGATGCCTCACCCCTTTGTAGCCTCATGACAAGCTGTGTAACACCACACGCAAATGATTTAGAGGAACAAATACAGATGGAGCATCTAGACAGAAATGCTTTGATGACTTCAGCTTTGGCAAAATGTCAGTCTGCTGAGCTTCTGTCATTCAACCAGGAAAATAAAGAGTGGTTGTTGTACTTAACAAGGAAAGGCATACACTTTGTTATTCACACAACCTTGCTCCAGAAGACGGACGGAGTCTCGCAGATGCAGGCAAACCCAGGAGATCATCAGTCAGCATAAAAAGGTAGGCAAGAATGAAGAACCTGCCTAACTATTGTTGTACATGTGGAATCTAGACAGTTGGTCAGTGGCAGACCCCCAAATCAATCAATTTAGCAACCCAGCCACTGACGCTAGGTATCATTATGTGATTTGGAATTTGAAGCAAAACCATGTCTAAAAAAAGACCTGATCTGAAACACAGGATATGTTGCTCCAATCCCTGAATGTACAGTTGTGTTTGAATGGTACCTTTAAATTACTCATGTTGTCTACAATACTACACTGAACACAAACAGCCTCTTTCTGGACCTTATTACTATACGTTTTTGTATAGTAAAAATGTATTTTCCCTACAACCAAGTCTGAATACATTGTGTGTGTTACTGTGAGAAAAACTGAAGCCACTGCTGTTGTTCTGTAACAGCTGCTCAAGCTACCCCTCCAATGTCATTCAGAAGCAGCTTCAATTCTTACCTCTATCCTCAACCTTTCGTACATCACGGCCAGTTTCTTCTCAACTTCACCACCTTCCTTGGTGTTTTCTCTTAGTGTTGAATACCTACACAGAGAGGTAAGAGGCAGCTCCACAACCAGCTTTTTGACAATTCTAAAATCCATCCCAGTCTTTAGCCTAGTACCTGGCTCAGGCTCTGTGCCAGGGCAGTGAAAACAATAAAACTGGGAGCCATATGTGAATGGGGCAGGACACTTTTCTGCTTCAAAGAGGCTTCTGAAACAGCCGTGCTCTCTCTTCACAGAATCACCAGCATTTTCCTTGAAACGGATGCTTATGTCATCCTCTCTGCTGCCATCCACTGTGGTCAGAGTGAAGAAGACCTCAGACGACTGGTGAAGCCCAGGTGCAAACAGTTCTACTAGTTTGTTGCGACCCAACACAGAGACCTCCACCAGGCTGTGGAAGCCATTTGACTCTGCCTGTTGCATTAGCACACATGTGCCAAGAGGTTCTTCCCTGTTTTCCTCAGAGATCCCTCCTTTCTGAAGCTGGCTGGCGAGCTGGTATGGATGTAACAGCATCGGCTGCTTAATATACTGATATTGCAGACTGTTGGGGGGTGCCAGGGCCCATGTTGCACTGCTCAGGGGTCGTGTCAAATGTATCCAGCGGACAGCCTGATTGATGGAAAAAGAAGGTTGGATTGGTTTAAATATTCAGAAGAATAGCACTGAGCCACATACTGTGTTGGCAGTAACAGTCTGAGGTCTACCCTAAGCATTAGTTTTCCTCAGGCTGAGGAATATACAGTAGTTTCATCATATGAGAAAGAACCTACAAACTACTCTAAATTGGTAAATATTATATTGAATATTGTATCTCATTCTGTATAATCAAATTATGATATCAAGCGAGCTAAAAATCTATATGACCCATTTATTTTTATTATTTAAAAAATACACATATAAACAACTGTAAAATAAAGTGAAAGAGACAATAACGCAGACCACCTGACTGAGAATCCAGTTGTGGTTTTTAAAGGACTGTCTTCTGCTGTGGCTGCGCACACAACCCTCCCAGAAGGCAATGCCCCCTCTGCTCACAGCCATTCCCTGCAGGGGCCAAGGAAAGCCCAGTCACCAGCTGATCATACTCCACAGCACAGAAGACACAAAAGCACAAATTTGTCTTCAGAACCTTATGACACCGGACACTTCTGAACTACAGCTGCTGGTTCTTCCCCTCCACAGACCTGGGTTGTATAAGAAGGAATGAGAGAGGATAGAGGTAACAACAGTGACAAAGAGCATTCCTGATCTTCCACCAACAGCTAATTATGTTTCCTTCAACTGATTAAACTGGAAAACAAGTTTTTGCACAATTTAAAATGTTTTGTAAAAGTACAGGTGTAAAATGGAACTGTGCTATAATTATGATTCTTTAGTAAACACCTCTCAGCGAACGCCTTGAGGTTGAGAGCAGGCTCCAAGTTCACAAGATATGCAGAGTTGCTTGAACCCAAATCTAGCTAGTCGTGGATCTGCTGCAACAGTAACTGATTAGCATATTCCCTGATAAATTAACCAACCGGTAAATTGCAGACATGACAATAATTACTGCGATGAGAACGGGCTAAAAAGACAAAACGTTGGTATCTAGTTAGCACTAGCCTCATAATGTTCAGGTAGGTCCATTAACGGCATTCACTATAGATTAAATTGGAAAAGCTGAATTTGAGCAAACTGCTAATGATCAGCGTCCAAAAACGCTTAGAGTAAGGTTGATACTAACTCCCATGACTACTAAATAACTCCCACTGCTTACCGTGGAAGATGAACACATCGCATTGTGATCACTGACAGTCAATAATAGCCATTAGCTTGCTAGGTCCCGGCTTCAATTGAGCTAACACCAGCTTGAAAAGGCCCATGTAATGTTAACCTTTGTTCTTCGAACCCACTGTGTAAATGGGCTAGCTGTACAGAATAAGTTTGCCCAGTGATAATACGTAAAGTAGTGCCAGCAAAAAGAAATTGAGTAGGGCTTCGCTAACTTACACAGATGTCATTCCAGCCCTGTGTGTCCTTGCCTGGTAGAACACGCCTCACACTAGATCGGGCAATGCTGCCTTCACTGCTACTGGAAAAAATACGACTGTCTCTGAGAAACGTTGGGCTCCTTCGAGATGCGCCTGCTTTGAGATTGCGACGCGTTTTATTCACTTTGAAATGTTTCTATTAGTGAAACCTTTCACCGTGAAGGGGTTGCACATAAAGGCTGCTTATTATTTTATTCATTAATATTATTAGGTTATTAATTAATATTACTTTATTACTATTTGGATTGACAAATAACATATACACAAACGTCCATTCATGCACGATCGAAAACGTGCTAGCATCTTCTACGCCGGTTAGTTATTTGTCTTGAATTAAGACTTTCTGACGTAACCACATAACTAACGCGGCTGCAGGACTTCTTCTGGCTGTTTATTATGGCGGTTTGCAGACTATCCCTATGCATTACCGCCCCCTATTGTATTTAAAAACTACTGTCCTACCCTCCCTCTTACAGTTTTTCTCAGTCGCTTTAGTACAATTTTCAGATCAGAATTGAAGTTTGCAAGTATATGTTTGTATTTCTCAAAACAATTTGTACAAACAGCAAAACACTATGGATTTCTTGCAAAAGCCTGTAACTTGCTCAAAATTCAGTTTTTATGTCACTGAACATGTCAGTGCCATCAGAATGTCAAGTCCTTGTGTCATTGTCTACAAACAAGACAGTCAAATTACTTAGTCATGTTGTCAATATCACTGTGTACTTTGGAGGGAGGTTCTGATGTAAACTATGGCTACAGTTTTGATGACAATTACTGTAAAATGTAAGTTACACCTTTTTGTTTCATTGCAAGAGACTGGACAATGGCAGCCAGGAGGGTCATTTGTTTATGTGGCTGGTGATCATAAACTTTCCATCCTGATCCCTGATGATGTTGGAGTGATGAAAACTCACATTGTCCCAAACTATCACATACTTTGGCAGGTGATCTCCACTCTGACCCCTCTCTTCTTCAGGGATGAGATCTCTGTAGAGAGTTTCTAGAAAGGTGATAAAATGCTCTGTGTTGTATGGACCAATTATGGGAATATGTGTAAGCACACATATAACATTGTGTTGTGCTCATATATATATATATATATATATATATATATATATATATATATATATATATATATATATATATATATATATATATATATATATATATATATATATATATATATATATATATATATATATATATATATATATAGTGGTGGATGTGGCAATGAGACATTCACTCACTAGTCATCTGTCGGGGCCTTATCCTTGATGTACTTATGGATCTTGCATGTTTCATCCTGGATAGTGGCTCTCACGCTCACTAGTCCTCGGCCTCCTTCCTTGCGGCTAGCGTACAGTCTCAGGGTGCTGGATTTGGGGTGGAACCCTCCATGCATGGTGAGGAGCTTTCGTGTCTTAAAAAGCCTTTATTTGTCATTATCACATCTGTTACTTATGACTCAATTTATTCTATAGAATTCTTTTTATTGAACAAAAAAATCTCAACTGACTCTAATATTGGTAGATTTCTTTCCAATTGCTTTTCAGGTCCAGAAAGTCCTAATCTAAGTGTTTTATTTGTTTATATTACTGTTTTATACATCCTGTTTCTCTATGTAAACCTCAGCCCACCAATTTTTAAGCTTCTGCTCTCTTCTTCCCATTGTTTCTGCCACCTTTCCTATAGACTGGTTAGTAGCGTCTCGTACGTGTTCTAAATCAGGTGACCAATCATACAAGGGAAACACGTCTACCGAGTTGCTTATAGGCAGTTTAAGCGGGCTGGTTATTTCAATATGTCAGATTAAGATTTAGGTATAAACATGGCATGCGCCCTTAACATCTTTAAGATAGACTTGTTTCGCATTAAATATACCTGTAATGTCTTTACGACTACTCAAAATATATATAGATATCCACAACTACATTTTGACAAGTCACAATTGAAAAAAAAACTTTAATTAGCAACAGTACCGTGCTATACTCCAAAACTGGGGAATATCAGATTTAGCAGATTAAAGCTAAATGGCAAACTTGTCCCCTCAATGGAGTCAAAAACAAAGTTGCAGAAGCACCAAATACAGTGCTAATAACATTGAATATATCAAACCTATTTGCCATATCATGGCTACTGATATATTATTATCCACAGAAAAAAAACATATGCACCTTTGATTAAATAATTTTTATTTTTAAATATAAAACATGGACTGTGATCTTAAACAACCACATGTCAGTGAGGATTTGATAGTCAGTTTGCTCTGATGCAGTTCTTACACACAACCAGCAGATGTTGATGTTCTGACTGTGTCAAATGGTGTCCAGCAATGTGTCAATTTCAGCCCTACTGTGTCAAAGTTGCTTAATGCTTCACAAGGCTTCAATTTTGCCATCACTACTGTTTAGAAATGCTCTTTATTTAGGTCCTACTTTTTTAGTTTATCCTATTTTTTGTCATTCTCTTTGTCCCAACATGCGCCGGTACCTTTCCGGTAAAAAGTCATTATGATAAATTGAGGTAGGCAGTAGTGACTCAGTGGCAGCACTAAAAGTATTAGCAGTAAAAAGTCTAGATATCACCAGGATATGTTTGAGGTATTGGAGGTATTATCTGGGAGTAATAGTTGGGAGATAGTGTTTTGGGTTCCAGGGCATGTAGGTATTGCAGGAAATGAGTTGGTCGAAAAGGTGGCAAGGAAAGCTAATAAAAAGGAGGAATCTGAGGGAGACACAAAATTGTCAAAAGGAGAGGAAAAAAGCATTGTGTGGACAAAGATCCTGGAGGAGAGGCAGGAGAAGTGTGATAAAGACTTCTAAAGGTACTGTAGAACGCTGTATAAAAAGAAGGTGGGGGAGTGTGGAGGAACAGCTAGATCAAGATCAAGAGATCAAGTTGTGTTAAGCAGATTAAGAAATAAGCATACTTGGTTAAATAGCATGCTGCACTTGAAGGGGAAGCATCCAGATGGATTATGCGAATTCTGTGGCGAGGTGGAGGAATTAGGTCAGATTATTATGAAATGCAGAAAGTATAATAGAGAGTGGGTAATGATGGTAAAGAAAATGAAACAATTTCGGCTGAAGTTGATTTAGAAAGGTTGCTGGTCATTGGGAGCAATGGAAGAGCTTTTCGTGTGTTTTTAAACACAACCGGGCTAATTAGTAGCCTGTAAATCAAGGGATTGCGCATTTGGGCGATAATGCACTGTTATGATGCTAAACGCTGGTAAAGACCACAGAAGACGAACAAGAAGAAGAAGAAGAAGCGGAAGCGGTAGGCAATATAGCAGACTTCCGGTCCGCTTCCGGACAGCCAGCCATCTTGGCCGCCATGACTTCTGCAGCCAGGTCCTTTTTTCCCATAGTTGGGCTGCATCACATGTGTTTGGGGCTGGTGCACGTTATTGGCTTGAAGAAGAATATTTTACCTAAATTGCACAGCACATCGCACAAGTAAAATGTCTAATAAACTGAAAGGAGAAGAGTGGGTGGACGATGAAGTAGCCCCGGTTGCTGGTAGGTTAAATTTAATATTAATTAAGAAGCTAACAGGCTAATGTTAGCGTAACAGTTTTGCTAACGTTTAGCTAGCAGTAGTCCAGATAGGGTAAAAATTAATCTTACATTATGGCCCTAAACATATTCGTATATTCGAAAAAAATTAACATAAATAATCAATTGTTTTGTTGTTTTCTCATCTTCTGATGAACTGGGTGTTGATTTCTTTAAAGGCGCTGGTTTCAAACCAGTTTAGTCTTTTAAGGTTAGAACTGAAGAAAATTGCTCTTAACATTGTGAACAAACATCTAGGGCCTTAGCTACAAGCGAACACTAACGTATAACAACCGTTTAATGTCTTAACAGGCGAATCAACAGTTGACAAGCGTCTAATCCAAACAGATACTGTGACATCGTTTACACGAGTGGTTGCCAACTGTCTGATTATAAATTAAGACTGACATGTGGACTATTCGTCTCTGTCTAATCCGATGCAATACTGATAAGATTATATAGTGACTATAAATATGACATAATGTCGCCATCATATTATGTTGGAGGCAGCACTTTAGATGTCATTGTAAATGACATTTTTCCTTGTTAATATATCACTTAAAACCAATCCACTTAACCAATCTGACACTTTATAAAGTTGCTGCTATTATAGTTTTGGAAACGGCTAAAACAAAACAAGGCTTTAAGGCATTTGCATGGTAGTTGGTGAACTATGCAGATAATGACACACATGCTGTGTAATACAGGCATCATGGAACTATTTTAGGGATAGTTTTGTTGTGTATAATAATGATTGTGAAGATGTAACTGTTTCTCTATAGCGCATCTCATAGTCAACTACAAAATGTTTACTCACAGTCATTGTCCCAATTATGTCTGACAGCAAAACACTGCAATTTTCTTTGATCTCTGATGCCATGTCATATATATTTTTGAAATCAAGTGTTTTGTTTGGTTACAGGAGAAAAAAACGTAAAAAAGGGAAAAAAAGATAAAAAGGGGAAGAAGAGTGTAAGTATTGAATTGCTTTTTATTGCTGTGTATGTTAGTGGTGAAGTTAGTTGCACTTTTTGTTGTGAAAGCTTTTTTCCTTTTAGTTCTTTGAAGAACTTGCTACAGACATAAAACCTGAAAAGACAGATGAAGTGGCTGTGAAAGAGACACATGGAAAACAGGTAGAGATCCCAATTGCAAAAGAATGGCTATGGCCACTTGCATAGCTTATGTTGCAAGCTTAGCACCAGTCCATCACAAAAGCACAACTTTGATCTAACTTTATATGTTTCTGTCTTAATTGTCCAGAATGCCAGAATAGCCTCTTTGAATACCATATGACATTCTGCATGACTAGTTGTTACATCGCCATTTATCCTTTCTTTCCAGCCTCAGAAAAAGAAAAAAGACAGGCGGAAAGCAAAGGGTGCTGCTGCTGCTGATGATGATGATGTTATGTTGAAGCTGAAAATGCTCTCAGTGCAAGCAAGTGATGAGGAGGAGGATGAGCAAGGTATGGCAGATCACAACCAACCCTCACCACAAAACACATTTTGCACACACTTTAGTAAATTCAAAATTTTCTTTCCACAGTGGTCTCTTCAAGTAAAAGGAACAAGAACATGAAGGTTTGTCTTTACGCTACACTGTGCCTCACCACTGACTCTTAATAGTGTAAACAATGTGTTCTGTCTTTTTCAGGGCAGAAACATCTTTGCTGCTCTCAGCCAGGCCCAGAGTGATGAGGACTCTGATGTGGATGGAGAAGACGAGAAACCAACCAAACAGGTATGAAGGTGTAGTTCAATCACCTCTGAATATTGTACTTCTCACCACTAAAATAATACTACGTTTTAAAGTTGATTACAATTGTGAGAACTGCTATCAGTCTTTTTTTTAATTTATTTTTTCCTTTATTTATTAGTGCCAGGCAAGCCCTTAATCTGCATGAGTTTTCTGCCACTAATTGCGAATATTGCATTAATGACAAGCATTCAGCAACAAATTAAAAAGTAGTATATTACACATTTTTATTTTTGTGCAGTTGCTGCACATTGTAACTCCTCCTTTTTATACAACTCATATATTCTTCCTGTGATGGTGCATCTTGAGTGACTGAGGGAGGCTCACAAGTGTATGTGTTTGTTTGTGTTTGCGCACACACTCTATTCTCACCCTCCGCGGGTGGTCTCATCCACTTTCCAAGCTCGGGTCCTCTACCAGAGGCCAGGGAGCTTGAGGGTTCTGCGCAGTATCCTTGCTGTTCCTAGGACTGCACTTTTCTGGACTGAGATGTCGGATGTTTTTCCAGGGATCTGTTGTAGCCACTCCTCCAATTTGGGGGTCACTGCCCCCAGTGCTCCGATCACCACAGGCACCACTGTGGCCTTCACCTTCCAAGCCTTCTCCAGTTCTTCTCTGAGCCCTTGGTATTTCTCTAGTTTCTCATGTTCCTTTTTCCTGATGTTGCCATCGCTTGGTATTGCTACATCCACCACTACGGCTTTCCTCTGCTCTTTGTCCACCACCACAATGTCTGGTTGCTTTGCCATTACCATTCTGTCAGTCTGGATCTGGAAGTCCCACAGGATCTTGGCTCGCTCGTTCTCTACCACCTTGGGAGGTGTGTCCCACTTTGATCTTGGAGTTTCCAGTCCATACTCCGCGCAGATGTTCCTGTATACTATGCCAGCCACTTGGTTATGGCGTTCCATGTATGCTTTCCCTGCCAGCATCTTACAACCTGCAGTTATGTGCTGAACCGTCTCAGGGGCCTCTTTGCACAGTCTACACCTTGGGTCTTGTCTGGTGTGGTAGATCTGGGCCTCTATGGCTCTGGTGCTCAGGGCCTGCTCCTATGCAGCCAGGATGAGTGCCTCTGTGCTGTCCTTCAGCCCAGCCCTTTCAAGCCACTGGTAGGATTTGTTGAGATCAGCCAATTCAGTTATGTTCCGGTGGTACATCCCGTGTAAGGGCTTGTCCTCCCATGCTGGTCCCTCTTCCAGCATCTCATCCTCTGTTCTCCACTGCCTGAGACATTCACTCAGCACGTCATCTGTCGGAGCCTTATCCTTGATGTACTTATGGATCTTGGATGTTTCATCCTGGATAGTGGCTCTCACGCTCACTAGTCCTCGGCCTCCTTCCTTGCGGCTAGCGTACAGTCTCAGGGTGCTGGATTTGGGGTGGAACCCTCCATGCATGGTGAGGAGCTTTCGTGTCTTAACATCTGTGGTCTGTATCTCTTCCTTTGGCCACCTTATTATTCTTGCAGGGTATCTGATCACTGGCAGGGCGTAGCTGTTTATTGCCCGGGATTTGTTCTTGCCATTTAGCTGGCTTCTTAGGACTTGCCTTACTCGTTGGAGGTATTTGGCTGTTGCCGCATTCCTTGTTGCCTGTTCGAGGTTGCCGTTTGCCTGTGGTATTCCAAGGTATTCCACATTTCTCAAATCCGAATGACATCCCAATGTCCGAGCTGTAGATCCTGGTGGTGTGGATCAGTGAGTCGATGTCTTGCTCATTCTTAGCGTACAGCTTGATGTCATCCATGTAGAGGAGGTGACTTATGGTGGCCCCATTCCGGAGTCGGTATCCATAGCCAGTCTTGCTTATTATTTGGCTGAGGGGGTTCAGACCTATGCAGAACAGCAGTGGGGACAGTGCATCTCCTTGGTATATGCCACATTTGATGGATACTTGGGCAAGTGGCTTCCCATTGGCTTCAAGGGTGGTTCTCCACAACCTCATTGAGTTTGCAATGAAGGCCCTTAGAGTTCTGTTGATGTTGTACAGCTCCAAGCATTCACTGATCCATGTGTGTGGCATTGAGTCATAGGCTACTTGTAGTCGATCCAGGCTGTGCACAGGTTGGTGTGTCGCACTCTGGAGTCTTGGGCGACTGTTCTGTCAACCAGGAGTTGGTGTTTGGCTCCTCTGGTATCCTTACCAATGCCCTTTCTGTGCTTCGCTCATGTATTGACCCATGTGCCCGCTTATCTTAGCTGCGATGATGCCTGACATGAGCTTCCATGTTGTGGAGAGACAGGTTATTGGCCGGTAGTTGGATGGGACTGTACCCTTTTGAGGGATCCTTCATTATCAGGATCGTTCGCCCTTCGGTTAGCCATTCAGGGTGAGTCCCATCCCTTAGCAGCTGGTTCATTTGTGCTGCCAGGCGCTCATGGATTGCATGGAGCTTCTTTAGCCAGTAGGCGTGGATCATGTTAGGGCCAGGTGCTGTCCAGTTTTTCATACCTGAGACTCTTTGTTGGATGTCTGCCACTGTGATAGTCACTGGATTCTGTTCAGAGAGGTTGCTGTGGTCTTCCCTCAGATCCACCAGCCACTGTGCATCACTGTTGTGTGATGCCTGTCTTTCCCATATCCCTTTCCAGTACTATTCAGTTTCCAGCCTTGGTGGGTCTGCTCTGCTGTTATTACCCTGCAATTGAGAGTACAACTTTGCAGGTTGTGTTGCGAACAGCCGGTTGATTCGTCTCGCTTCGTTATCTCTGGTGTATCTCTTTAGGCGGCTGGCCAGGGCTTGTAGCCTTTGCTTGGAAGTTTCGAGTGCTTCAGGTACGGGCATCTGGCTGTACCTCTTGGGCATCGGTCTTTTCATTGCTCCTCTCTGGGCCTCTGTCGTTTGGCTCACTTCCCTCCGAGCTGCCTTGATTTTTGCCTCCAACTTTTGTTTCCATGGTGGGTTTTGTTTCTCATGGCTTTTATAGCCAAGCACCTCTAGGATCACTGATGCTGAAGCGTATATCAGCTCATTGGTTTCAGTGATTGTTGTGGTAGGGATCGCTCTCAATGCTGCATTCACATCTTCCATGAGACTTTCTGATGGTACTTCACTTAGCCGTTGTAGTTGGCTTCGGGGTTGCCTGTTCAATCTCGCCATGATCTTATCTTTCAGGTCAGTCGCTGCCTCGCTCAGCGTATCTGTGCTCATTGGGGCTTCGTACCCAATTTCCGGTTGGGGAGATGGTGAAACCTCCCCTCTGACCTGGCGTCCTGGCTCCCCCTTGCCGTAGCATTTGTGTTGTACCTCGTCAATCTCAAGTTGTGATAGCAGCTCGGCTGTCACGTGACAAGTGAACGAACGAACGATTCGTATGGATCCTTATGAACAAATCCCGAACGAACTGGAGCGCTTGCTGCTCGCTACAGAGCCTCCGCAGCCTGGTTGTCACGTGACAAATGAACGAACGATCAGTAAGGATCCGTATGAATGAATCACGAAAGAACTGTAGTACTTGCTGCTCGCCACAAAGCCTTACCTGTAAACGAGAACAATGAACCAAACTGTGCAGCAGAACTGCCTTTTATGTGACGGCTGGTAGAGAACAAGTGAAAGTAGAACTTATTTTGACAATTAGTGAGACTTTCAAAGCAAAAAGTAACAATAAGTTCCCTAAAATGTTTATATGGTTTATTTATTGGGTCCAAAACATGACATTATTTATATTATTATCGTTATTCTTATTGTTGTTGTTGTTTTGGCATAGTATACAACAAAGTTCATATTGAACAAATCGTTCACGAACGAGACATCACTAGTTTATACTTCACCCACCCGCTACATCCAATGTAGTCTGCTGAAGTCTCCCTCTTCCTGCTGTTTGTTTAGGTGGTTGATTTGCGGGCGTCAATGGTGTGTATTGTATTTACTGTAAGTGATGTGATACTTCAGACTCAAAGTGCTACAGTGATTCAACTGATTCAGATTCAGCTTTGCCATGGCTACAAATGACTTGTTTCCACGAACTCCGCCATTTGGAAGAGATTTAAATTGATATTGTCCACATAAGACACCTTTTATTCTATTCGGTTCACTGAGTGCTGCAGTGGTCTTATGCCCTGCCTACAAAGGCTCTGATTGGTTGAGAAGTGTGTCTCAGGCCAGTACTGATCAACAGCCCGCTCCTCCTGTGACCCTTCCTTTGTCTGTATGAGTAATCAGAGCCAATTAGCAACGGACTTTCCAAACTGTACATGTTTGTTTTTAAATACAGGATATTGAGAAAGGCAAGAAAAAAGACAAATCCAAGGCCACACATGTAAAGGTAAGTAATCAAAAATCACTGTTATCTCTGCTTTAACTTTAATCAACTTATTAGAAATTTTTGTCTAAAGCAAAAGTTTTACCTCATGTCCTCTAAGTGACACAGCTCTTCTCCATAACGTAGTCAGTCTGTGAATGTGTCAGAGCTGAACTAAATTGTGTGTATACATATATGTAATTATCAATCTGATAATGAAAAGGGGAGACAGTGAAGTTGAATGTTAAAAACAAAAAAACTAATTCCAAAGTGGCCCAAAATATGTATATGTTGGTAGAATCTTCTTCTGCTGAAACTTGCAGTGACCTCCACATTTCTGTTAACCATGATATGATTTATCTGTGTTCTTGTAGAAAGCACCTGCAATGAACAGTGATGATGAAGATGAGGTAGAAAATAGTGAAGAAGGTGACACGATGAAGGTATGCTTGTCCTTTACAGAGCTATGATATTTTTCCTGTTTACTTACCAGAGTGACAATGTTCATTGTAATTTGTCTGGAACTTTTAAGAGTGCTGAAGATGCCATCGCAGATCAAGCCATGCAGCAGGAAGATGATCCATATGCTAACCTTAGCAAAAAAGAGAAAAAGAAGATAAAGAAACAGGTCACACTCTGTTTAACACTCTGTGCTGTTATGGATGATCTTGATCGACTTAATTTACATGTTAAAGTTTCTTTAAATTTTTTTGTGCTGGGTGTGATGTAGATGGAGTACAAGCGCCAGGTGGCCAGTGTTCGTGCACAGAACGCCTTGGAGGGAGATTTTTCCATTTCCCAGGCTGAGATGTCCTCTAGACAGGCTATGTTGGAGAACGCCTCTGACATAAAGGTTAATTAATCACAATATTTTTATGATATGAAATACAATACATGAGGTGTAGGTAGAATGCGTTAGTTTGGACACGTCTGCAGCAAGCGACTCCCATTCCAACTTCTATGGGTTAAAAAATCGGCACCAAAGAAGACCTGGGTCAACCATATTTAGCATGATCTACAAAATCAACACCTCAACATCGAGCGAGCAAAGGACATTTCCATTAACCACTGAGAGTGGAAGCGAATCGTGGCTGAAGCCCCAAAATCAGTGGCACCCACAGCAACGTATCACCTGTGGAAACATCTTCCCAGAACGGTTGTCAGCTAGAGATAGAAGAAGTAGCAGCTAGAATGAAAATGACTTTATTTTTTTATAGATTTTCCCTTTCCTCATTTTCCACAGAAAAGTGTTTAGTTATAAAATAGTTTTCCTGGATTATTAACAAACTGCTTATGAACTTTAGCTGGAGAGATTCAGCATCTCAGCTCATGGCAAGGAGCTGTTCGTCAACGCAGACCTTCTGATTGTTGCGGGAAGAAGATATGGTTTGGTTGGACCAAATGGGTGAATATCGTCGTGTGTGGCATTGTGTTTTTTAAATGTATCAATAAATCATCTAGTTTATGAATAATTTATGAAACAGAGACTTTGTTACACTGTAAAAATAGTTTGTTCATTTCAACAGTGACATGATAGTTTGAAGGCAGGTCTAAAAATGCTATTTTTGCAATATTTTGTAGGACAGCTAAATGGTATTTTTAACCAACCAAACTGAAAATAAATCTTATTTATTTTATGATAATAACAACCACAAAGGTTGTTCAGTCAGTTTCAGTTTGATCAGAATATTTTGTAGCGTTAATCTTCTTAACATATCTTACATGGCATCTGCCTTGGAAACCATTTTAAATAGGGACAATTGTAACTACCAGAGCATTTAAAATTTGATAAATGATATTGCCCAAACTTTGTGCACGCACAAAACACACACCAGTTTGCATGGTATGAAGGCTAGTGAGCAACATCTGCAACTATTTCTCTTTTAGGAAGTGCTACTGTCAGTATGCACCCTTAGCAGATGTGTTTGAGCCTTCTTGTAAAAATGATCGCATACATGTATTTTTGTAGACACTATCATTTAATAAATGAGTAGTAGTAGCCAGGGTAACATGACTTTTAATTTTTTAAAGGTTCATATTTACATTACTTATGGAACTCAATCCGTTGATTGAGTTCCTTTTCTAATGTGTGTCTTTCAGCAAAGGGAAGACCACATTACTAAAACACATTGCCAACAGAGCTCTCAGTATTCCCCCAAACATTGATGTTCTACTGTGTGAGCAGGGTAGGTGGTCTGTGCTCTGTATACCATCTGTCTCAGTCCACACTGTCAATCTGATAACTGTCGGCTTGTTTATGTCTCAGAGGTGGTAGCTGATGACACGCCAGCAGTGCAAGCGGTGCTCAAGGCAGACACCCGTCGTTTGAGGCTTTTGGAGGAGGAGAAACGGCTTCAGGCTCGTTTGGATAAAGGAGAGGACAGTGTTGCTGAGAGGTTGGACAAGGTAAAGTGTCGCTTTGCATTCATTACCACGATGAGGTACATTAATATTGTTTACTGCAGAAGTGTTACACGTTGGAGTTTAATTGAATGGAGGTTAGAGGGTGCCAACCTGGCGTGCTTTGCAAAACATCATAGGGAATTTAAGACAAGATTTCTGTTGCTCTGTATATATTCAGTTCTATTTGAATTTAGTTTTTATATTGCCACCCAATTCACAATAGAATTGCTCAAAATTCAGACAATGTGAAATGTGAAACTAAACTTGTATTCAGTACATTTGAACGTCATTTATATTTTAGGTTTTATCAAAAAACAAAGTTTCAGCCTAACCACAGATATTTGCACTTACCTCTTGAATAGTCAAATCCTGTCTCAACCTGGATGCAACAGTCAGTTACGCTGCAGGTGGTAGGCTGTTTATAAGCCGACCTGTCCATACTGTAGAAGACACTACTTGGCTCCAGGTGTTAGAGAACAAAGGTCCAGTTATCTGTCCACATATTTAAGCTTCCAGCTGCTGTCAATTTGCTATATTCGCACTTCTTTTTACATATAAAATTGCACTAGTTAAAGAAATCTGTCTGTAGTAATCTAGTCTTTTTAAAACTCAGAGTATTGTGTAATTATATAAATGGTTTACGCAAATTATTAGCAGCAGCTTTTAGTGTTCAGGGTTCTCTGTTGCTACATGGAGTGTAAACTTTAAAAATGCATACATGTACTGTATGTTGTGAAACTGCAAGTTATGTAGCTTTGCTTTCTGGTGAGACACCAACTGGTCTTGTTGTATTATTTGTATCTCTGGATGTGCAGCTTATATAGTATTGTGTTTTCACACTGTCAGAAGGCATTTGGTCAAGATGTCCATGGCCTTGTTACTGAGAGCTGCTGTCTCATTATTCAGCAGGAGGCAAAACATGTTAATTTCTATCACACTGTACATGGCATGTTCTATTTTCCAACACCTGCTTAATCCACACAACAAAGATTGTGATTTAGAACCCAGTTGGTCTTGGTTCTGAATTTAAACTGGAAGATTTTATAAACTGATGTGTTGTCAGCTGTTGATTATTCTAAAGAAGCATCTGACTATTGGGTGCTGTAAAGTCAAATTATACTCTTACCTCATAGTTTTTGGTTACTCAGCAGTGATCGGAAGTATATTTTTGACAGGTCTATGAAGAGTTGAGAGCAATTGGAGCTGCAGCAGCTGAGGCTAAAGCCAGAAGGATCCTAGCTGGTTTGTCATTTACTCCAGAGATGCAGAACAGACCCACCAAGAAGTTCTCTGGAGGGTGGAGAATGAGAGTCTCACTTGCCAGGTACATTCCGTCAGAAAGAAGAAGGAAAACACCTCCTGTTGTTTAATCATTTGTCACACATGTTCACTTTGAATATCCACAGAGCTCTGTTTATGGAACCCACCCTACTGATGCTGGATGAACCCACAAACCACTTGGACCTAAACGCTGTCATCTGGCTCAACAAGTACAATTGGGATCCATTAATAATATCACAGTGTAGCAATTATCATCCTCATGCCTGCTAAGTGTAACGTACAAAACAAAACTAATCAGCAACTGCTCGTAACTTCTTTATTGGCGACAGCCATATTCGAACCACAACAACCACCTCCCCCTGCTCCATTCGGTCCCTTCAAAATAAAAGTACCACATTTGTACAAACCACAACATGGCGGAAACACTGGAGATGTAATGCATATTGGCAAACAAACTTTGGCAGGCTTTAAGATGTTAGTTTATATAGATAACTCTGTATGGGATGTCAGTTGACCGCAGCTCCGGTGCACTGTGTGGGAGGCATTTAATGACCGTACAGTGCACTTGTTTTGTGTGTGTCTAAACTCCCCACCTCATCATGCCATATAATAAGAAAATGATATTGGAGCTCAATGTAACAACACCTGTCCTGGCCTCTTTATACTTGCAGCTACCTTCAAGGCTGGAAGAAGACTCTTCTCATAGTTTCCCATGACCAGAGTTTCCTTGATGATGTGTGTACAGATATCATCCACTTGGACAATCAGAAACTGTATTACTACAGAGGAAACTATTGTAAGTGTTCTTTATTGTCTTCGGGTTCTACATGTATTCTAACATTAGCTTCACCCCTTACAGTTTTAATAAATACTTTTGTAGCTCTCCTACAGTTGGAATTACACAATTGCAGTGCAAGCTGAGTTTTTAAAAATAATAATCCATTTTATAATTAGCCAGAATCAAAAAACAGTTTATGTTACCTACTTATTTTGCTTTTCTTTAAGTGACCTTCAAAAAGATGTACGTGCAGAAGCAGAAGGAGCTCCAGAAACAGTATGACAAGCAGGAGAAGAAACTCAAAGATCTGAAGGCTGGGGGCAAGTCCACCAAACAGGCTGTTAGTATGTCTGCCATCCACCCTAACCCACCTACATATGATACACCTGGTAAACAAAGCACAGCAGTCGAAGCAACAGGGCAACTTCACTCTCTCTCACACGCACACACGCATGCGCGCGCACACACACGCACACACACACATACACACACTTTTCTATTTGGAAACCTTTTGAGTTTCCAGTTGTCACCTGTTTTGTTGTTTGTTACAATTCTTCAGGAGAAGCAGGCTAAAGAGGCCTTGACTAGAAAGCAGCAGAAGGGCAAGAAAAAGGGAGGTCAGGAGGAGGAGAGCCAGGAGGCTACAGAGCTGCTGAAGAGGCCTAAAGAATACACTGTCAAGTTCACTTTCCCCAATCCACCTCCACTCTCACCACCCATACTGGGGCTGCACAGTAAGAATAACTGCAGACTGTTGCAGCAGTTCAGTTATTAATATAACCAGATTTCATAGATTACAAGATAAAATAGTGAAACTAGGTTGTTGTGTTTTTGCTGAATTATTGGTTCCTCTCAATTTCAGGTGTAGACTTTTGCTATGAGGGTCAAAAGCCTCTCTTCAGAAACGTAGACTTTGGAATTGACATGGACTCCAGAAGTAAGTATCAATGCCCAGTATCACAATTTTGTCTTCATAATCCAGCATATACCATATGTCCCTAGACCCTCAAATTAGAAAACACCTCAGGACAACATGGTCTACTCTGTACTTCCTAGCTCTGTGTTGCTACTGTAAGAGACATGATTAATATTGAAATTGATACCAACCCTCAAATTCAGATACTGAAAATAAGTAAAGGTTTTAAAGTAATTAGTGAAAAAATAATAAAGTAAATGAGTTTTGTTAGGAAATAAATGACTCGACTGAGTTGCACTGCAGCTGAGCTTCCCTCACACCCCAGTATATATTGTACATTTAATAACTGCTTCTGTGTAGTTTGTATAGTTGGACCCAATGGTGTTGGTAAGAGTACCCTGTTGCTGCTGCTAACTGGAAAACTAAATCCTGTAAGTGATTGAAGAAGATACATTTAAAATGTCTTTTCCTGGACAGAGCTGCATGCATTGTTGAATTAAATTTATAATTTCTCTACATTTAGACTAAAGGAGAGATGAGGAAGAATCATCGTTTAGTAAGTAACTTTGACTCAGTATATACAGTCCTTGTTAATCACTGTAGTCAGTCTGTTTACCAGAGTGTTAATAGGAAAGTTGTAACTGGAGACTTGTCTGTCTACAGAAAGTGGGCTTCTTCAACCAACAGTATGCTGACCAGCTTAACATGGAGGAGAATGCCACAGAGTACCTGATGAGGAACTTCAACCTGCCCTACCAGGATGCCAGGAAGTGCCTGGGACGGTTTGGACTGGAGAGCCATGCTCACACAATTCAAATTTCCAAACTGTCTGGTGAGAACCCTAAAAAAAACAAATGTCCTCTGAACTGTCCAAGCAACCCCTTTTTAAGCAATGTGTGGACCTCTCTTATAGGTGGTCAGAAGGCCAGAGTGGTGTTTGCTGAACTGTCTTGTCGTCAGCCTGATGTTCTGATCTTGGTATGAATCAGTTTTTCTGTTAACCTCACCTTATTCTCATTGTATTCTCCTAATGTTTAACTATAAACTGTCTCTTTCTCTCAGGATGAACCCACCAACAATCTAGATATTGAGTCAATTGATGCTTTATCAGATGCCATAAATGAATACAAAGGAGGTGTGTACTCGCTCACTCAAGCAGCTGTTGGTGAGGTTGTGAATGCTGTCATAATTAACAAATGGTCAATAATTGCATAACTGTATATTAACACAGCCTTCAGATTTGGTCATTGTGTCTCAAATAGGGTTGATACAGGCAGACATACTGGAGTGCATTTTAATATAAGTGATTCTAATATTCACTTAATATTTTAAAATAAATTCATAGTCTGACACTTATGTATCATCTTTCCAATAGCTTTAACTGAAAATGATATCCTTGTAAAAGTAATTTCTTTGAATTGGATTAGACTGTCCAGGTGTACCTAAGTGTATATGAAAGTTGATCATAATCCTCAAAACCCAAACAGAAACTTTACAATCTTTTAAATGTTATAAAATTCATACGGCACTGCCAGCTGCTACAGCCTTGCAACTGCCTGAATTTCCCCTTTGTCTGGATCAATGAAGATCATCATTATATGACAACAAACTTTTTTTTTTTTTAAATCTTATTTACTTTCTTACAGCTGTGATTATTGTGAGCCATGACGCACGGCTCATCACAGAGACTCAGTGTCAGCTGTGGGTGGTAGAGGATTGCACCATCAACCAGATCGATGGCGACTTTGACGATTATAAGCGGGAGGTGTTGGAGGCTCTGGGAGAGACCATGGTCAACAAGATCAATCCCTGACTACGCAGAGCCACAATCAGGACACTACTGCTGCGCAGCACCTCATTCCTCCATCATGCTCTACCTACACTTCATCTGGACTGGCCAATGTTACTAACTTTGATCTGTTCTTTCTCTTCAAGACTGCAACATCTCTAATATGCTGGGTAAAAAGTTAAGCATGAAGTTATCAATTTGTATGAATATTGGTGAGCAAAATACAATTCAGTAATGTCCTGTGATGGTGAACTAAATAAAATACATTTTTTCCTCCATAATATTGGGTTTTTTGTTCTGAGCTGTAGAAAATATCCTTTCTAACAGTATGTAGACAACTGAACAGTTTGGGTTGAAGTGTTGTTCAGTCGTGAGATTAAATCATGGAACATAAACAGTTGGTTCCCCCTCCCACTATCTTCACCCTGCACATTTGTGATAACCAGAATTATGCATGGTTTGTGCTGCTGCTGATGACCGTCTACCTACGGTCAAACTGAGCTACACATAATTAAATATAACTGAGGTCATATTGGGCGCTGGTTCTGAATAATACAGTGTAAATAAACAGAATATGCATCAATTTGTATACTTTCATGAACTTGCTCCCTATTTTGTACTTTTACTGTCTGCAGTGTGTACATTATTCAAGGCTAATACTTAGACATCAGTCATAGCTTGAGTTTTAATATTTAAACATGTTTATTGTTCCATATAATAGAATACTCAATATCTGTAGTCTCCATTACTTCAAGAAAGCCTTGTATGTCTTCTTGACTTTAGCCACTTGATCCTCGTCAGGTGTAATTTCACTATACCATTTATACCACGTATCACCCGAGGTTAACGAGGTGGGAGGTGGCGTGCACCCCACAGCATCATGGAAATTGGAATAGTCCTCTCCTGAATATTCCACGTATGGAATCTGGAAGGAGAGCAACCCTAAAGGAGGACACATGATGTAATGAGTGATACATCGCCAGGCAAAACAACATCTTAAACATCATTAAGCATCACTGCTGCATCACAATTAATTTACTGCAAATTCTGAAGTGATACTAGGACACGTGAAAAACACCTTAATCAGATTGAGCCCTTTTTGCAGAATGTAGAACAGAATGCATCGCACCTTTTCTGTTCAAGACTACATAGTTTTTAAACGCAGCTTGCTGCATACTTTTGTTAGTGTTAGACAACCACTGAACTGCTGTCCTCAACTGCAAAAATAATGATCAATTTAGATTAAAATGTTAATATTTATTCAAGCATCTGCATAAGAAATGGACAGACAGAGTCTTTACCAATTAGAGCTAATACCTCTAGTCATCGGAGTGTCCACATCTGGAGGGGAAAACTTTCTCTTTGAGAGGTTCTTTCCCCGTAAACAGATAGACATTTTATAGTCAAATTCTCCAAAATATAGGTCACAACTACAGGTATGACTGGAATAATGTGTTGTTGTTTAAACTCTAAAACTCTTAGAACCAGAGATTAGAAGAAGTCCATAGCAAAGTGGTACAAAGGGGATTGTCAATTGTCAAAATACCAGAAAGATATAAAGTACAATTTAGGATTTTGTGTAGATATGTTGTGGTTCTGTTTGTTTGTTTGTAGTTGCTTATGTGGGTTCATCCAGCACCACTCACTGAATGTCAGAATATTAAAACTCAACAAAAAAGTCCAATAAAACATTTGTACCATGGTCTCGTGCTTTGTTGATCACATCATTGAGCTTTTTCTGTTGTTTCACGCACACTCCTGAAAAAAGCAGAGCAGGGGTCATCTGGTGAAGAACTCAGAACCTCTCAATGCATCACGCATTCACTTTGAGACCTACCAGTTCGAGTGGATTCATACACCATTCCAGTGTGGGGGCTGATGAACTGCTGCAACAGTTTTACATTCTACAACACAAGAAGCATGGCTTAACATTTTTAAAGACGGGGACATGGCGTTGACTGTAAATATGTAAAGCATAAACAACAAGAGCTGGTAAAGTACTGGACATCTTGGAGATAAACATATTGATATCTAACTTGTACATTTAAGAGCAGCTGAGGCGCTTACTCACCTGATGGTGGATAACAATGTTTTGATCCCGGCAAATTGGGCAGGGGTTTCCACATATCTTGTCTCCTCTCTAATGAAATACCAAGTGTGGTAACATTACATATGGAACTGATACAAGCTAAATCTGATTAATTACATTTAAAAAATAATAATCTTACTATGCAGGTCTTGCGTGTTTTTTGTGGAGGGATGCCTCCTTTATGGTTCCTTCTGTAGCCCACCCACACTGGATCAGTTCCATACCTCTCTACGTATTCTGTCAGGAGAAATTTTCAGTAAAAAAAAAAACAAGATATGCATATAATCACTGCCTTGATCGTGGATTAATTCAAGTACCTTGGCTCTCCAGGTAAACCCAGGGTCTGTCCTTATAGCGGGAGAGAACATCGGTGTCCTGAGTAGCATCTCCATCCTGTAGTGATGCTGCTTGGCAAAGACTGCGTCTTTGACATAACGTTACAAACAGGGACGGGCACACTCTCAACCTCTGCACAAAAGGCACAAACAGTGCAATGCGATCATTTACTACATTCTAGTGCGCAGTGTGTTTGGCTGTTTTAGTCATCATCAAAACCCGAACGCCGAGTTTTCTTGTTACGTGTACGAGTTGTAATGTTAACACACGAAACGGTGTCATTTTATTGTTACTTGCGCATTAAACCCAACAATGTCTCAAAAAGTTATAAATGCGACAAAAAAAGGATTTTGACAATAATTCCAACGTATCATTACCTCTGTTTCGCTAACTGCCTAGCATTGCAGTATAGTAATCTAGCAGTGTCGCGTTTCATTCAAACGTCTCATTGAACGGATGACTAATAATATTTACAGGTGGTGTTAATATAATAAAGACGGTTAAACGAGATACCTGATACTGTTGAAATGGGTGTAAAATTGATGGCGAAAGGCCGCACAAAACCTTCGCGATACCTCGCATGAACGCAGCCATTTTACTGTTGCGTAGGGGTTATAGGTGAAAGATCAACTAAGGTTGAACCGACCTCAAACTTACATGTATGTATTAAAATTAAATAATGTCAACGAATTAATGTTTGTGTATGAAATTGTGTTTATTTTATACCTTAAGGTTTATTAATTTGTTTAAAAATAGTTTAGTTGCTCCCTGCCTCGTGACAATCACGGTCGTGACAACTAGTCGCCATTTTGCACGACATTTATTAACTAAAGTTATATATGAAAACATTACTACAACGCAGCCAAACAGGCATACTTTATTAGTATTCCCTTGTGTCATCGAACAAATCACAAACGCATTACCAATTGACCTGTTGTATAAGTAGATATTTGATAGAATTGTCTGACAAATGCGGGGTACGCCATTATACCCTTGAATGTAAGGTGAAGGTCGGTCGTCCACCATTTTGTTTCAGCGAAAAACGACCAAACCTACGCCACTGACGTAAAACACGTCACGAAGTATAAAAGCCAAGTCCCTCCTTCAGGAGCTCATTTCTGGATGTAGTCAAAGGTAAGTGCAGTTAGAGAAAAAGACTTGTTTTTTTCCCCTGCTGTGTTTAATGTTAAAGATCTACAGAAGTCATGAACATTAACAGCAAAAGACCTGGAACTAAATGAAGATAAAAAATAAGCTTGCGTTACCGTCGGAATTGAATATATGTTTTTTTGTGTTTTACAGGTATTAAATTGCTTTGCTGAAGACTGAGCCGTCGAGGACTTCGAACAACTCCGCTCAAATTCATATTTTTTCTTCAAGTAATGGACATTCGATTACTATTTTTGCCTCCACTTTGTTCCTGAAGGAAAGGCTAACGTTAGTCCTTAGCGATCACAGCCCCACCCATATGAAGTATTTAAGTTGATATTAAAACCATGAAGGTTAACGACATAAAGTTTATGAAAAACGAGCTATAAGTGCCTGAAAAGTACACTATAATATACCCGAGACGCTGAGGATCTATAGTATCAATAGTAAGTTGTTTTTTGTAGTTAAATTAATCGATATTCATCACATGAAATGATCGTAGATAATAGGCTAGCTAGCAGTAGCTGGCTAGCAGGAATTCGCAAGTTAGCTTTGCTCTTGGTAAACAATTTTGAAAATAGACAACGTGATAGTATGAGCTCACACAGGAAAGCGGACGGAGCCACAATGCTCCGTTTCTTCGTGTGTGAGACTGAATTGACGAATTGTACAAAGGAAATTAAAAGACAGGGAAATTCGCAAAAATAACCATAAGCAATCTATTGATAAAGATTGCCGTAGGACAACTCTAGATCACCAAGTTGGACTTTTTGCCTGTTGTTTTGTAGAGGCTGCTCCACGGAACGAACACCCACCGCAATCTATACATAAAGATTGCATTAGTTTAAGGATTGTGGACATGTTTTATGAGGCACAGTGTATGGTGAATGTGAAAGCATAGCGCAGGGAATTCCCGAAAGCCCGCAACATGCACTCGGCAATCTGTGGATAAAGATTGCAGGATTCAAGCGAAATGCTTTTTCGAAGCACAAACAGTCGGGACCGTCAGATATTGTGGACTAGTTGTGCTTTTTTGTTTGTTTCCGGACAGCTCCGGGGACTATCCATGTTCTCCGAGCGGCGTTTGAGGACACTTAAAACTGAAATGCAACACGAGAATATAATGGTTTTTCAGTGCGTAAATGTTCGCTGTAATGTCAGAGCCGGCGTTCGTTGCTTTGTTTCTCTACCAACCGTCGCAGTGCTTTCTGTGAGAGACATTGTTGTTGTGTCGCCGTCGTCGAAGTGGTTAAGGGAGGGAGGGTTCTGATTAGCAGCTAGGCTCCAGGTTTCCTCCTCCCCTCTACCAGGCCGTTTAGCGGCAGGAGCGGGGCCTGCCTTCAGCTGTGACGGACTAAGTGCGAGCATTTGAAAGGCTGCGTGGACTAATATTACGTAACAGAGCAAGAGTTACACACTTCTGTGGTCCACTATCTCTTTCAGAATTGTACCACTTTGTTACGTAACCGTTGTTCCGTTACAGTTAATAATTGTTATAGAAAGCTTGGTCAATGTACATAACTAGATCGTTTTCCCAGTCTGTGTAATAAGATAAAACGAATAACAAGAATAATATGGCACAAATAATCTTGATCTTCCTGAGTGAATTAGAGGTGTGGCTAACTCGAGTGTTGTGTATCATGTGTAACAACTGTGACATTTACAGGGATTAAGTTATTTGCAGTGTTGTGGAGGTCTGAGCCTATTATAAACTTCTACTACAACAGTTACCACGGGTAAGACCTAACTGATTCCTCACATCGTAACATTGCCAGTGAATTGATTCTAATCAAATTTGCAGGTTATCTACCTGAACTAATTAAATTTGCACCAGAAAAAGTCATTATACATACGAAAACATGCCTATTTGCTTATAGAGTGATCATAGTTGATCATAGTTTCTTTGGTTCACATAATGTTGTGCATTCTGAAGATAATGGGTAATCAATAGATCACCAAGCACCTTTTAGTTTGTTGATAGTTGGATTGATGTGCGTGACTGTTTTTATATGTTGCACTAGCAATTGTATTTATTACTATTTATTTCTGGAGAGTATATTGTGGAAACAAACTAACCTGCAGATGGCAGTAAGTGACCTGCCTGGGTGACACCACATTAGTGTACTAGAACAAACCCCTTAATCTGATAATCACATTTGTTGGGCCTCAGGTTAATTTAAACAATTTAAATGTTTAATTAGCTAATGCTTCTGTTTCTTACTAGAATCTTATTAATTCATTATAATGAATAATTTTTTGGTGCTGTAATTTTAATCATTGGAGTAATACAAATTTTTTAGTAATTGGTTTGTATTTATTGTTTCTTGTGGTTTAGGTTTTATGCAGTCATGCATATGACTGAATGTGATATGCTATTAATAATCTGCTAAAGCCTTATCATTAACATTAGCGGTAAAACAAAATCCCATTCTTACTTTCTTTTTTCATGTTATGATCTTATTAATATATGAAAAATATATAACCTAATAAATATTACATAAAGCTCTCCCCCCCTGTTTTTTTCAACATGAGGGACTAGTTAAAGTAGAGTTAGAGAAAACACGGGGGACTTTAACTAATTGTCTAATATCAAAATGCACTTTCATTTGGTGCTTGCTGCTGAGACTTTAGCCTTGGTCTGATTTAAAATAAACAATTTTCTCCCCACACACAAGTGAAGATTATATTAGCCTAATTCTCCAGACCTGCCAAGTAGAAACCACAGAGAGAAGTATCTCAATGTGTCCAGCGAGGGTCCCTGTCAAGCTGGTGTCAAGTTGGAATGAAACATTCAAGAAACATCTCGAGTGTGAAGTACGAGGCAGCACACTGAAATCATCATGTATGACTCACCAGACACTGACTGCTTGTGTCACTAGAGAACGTGCTGCCTGTTCATTCCGGTTCTATTGTTTTTTTTTTTCCCTTTAGGTCGATTTTGAAACTTCTGTTGACTGATAGTGGATCAATGCAGTCTGTTCCTAAATCACTTCTTTGTTGGGTGCTTTTGTAGATGGTTTAAGGTGTAGTTTGGCAGCTGGACGCATATATGGTGTTGCTCAGCCCCTCTGTGAATTTGTTGACATGTTGATCTTTTGATTTGGTGTTGAGCTTTATTGTCTTTTTAATGGTGGACTTGTGTGATTCATACAAATAAGCTGGTTTTGTCAGCTGCAGAATCTCAGATCCAGCATGGAAATTGGATGATGTTCAGTGGAAAGGTAATTCTGACTTTGATGTCACCATGTCCGAATAAACCTTAGATTGGAGGGTGTCTTTGTATGAGCCTGGATAAAAGCTGTCAGAATAGAACTGGTTAGAGGGAATCTAGTGGAGTTTTCTAGCACAGGATGCCTCTATTATTGGACAGGCAAATCGTCCTCATTAACAGTATTTAAATGTCAGGTACCACAGAGCATATGATTGACACTTGTATCGTGTTGGTGGATTTTAACTATTTGAGGTCTGTTCTTTAGTTATGGCAGGGAGACCAGTGGACCCGAGAGAGATTTTGAAGGGTGTAGAAGCTCTATTGGGGAAGGATGGAGAGCTTCGTAGCCTGGAAGGAGTCCCAAAAGTGTTTAGGTGAGTGACTGAAATAAGAAATGGTTTAGTTGTGTGCCTTCGTGGTCTAACATATGTGATCTTTCTGTAGCCTAATGAAAGCTTCTACCAAGATGGTCAGCAGATGTATGTACTTGAACATCCTGTTGCAGACGAAATCACATGATGTCCTTAACCGGTGAGCCTTAATTCAACTGTGTGCTGTGAAACCTAGTTAAAATAAAAGCAGTATAGATGTGTTAATGGCATAATTGTTTTTATATTTTCTTAGTAGGCAGGTGTAATTAGATGTAAATTCTTCACAGTGCAATGATTTATTTCTGCATTTAGCAACTGAACTTTCACTGATGTAAAAGACTTAATGGTGAGACTGGAGATTCTAAACCATCTTTCTCTTCATCTAGATTTATCAGAGTCGGTGGTTACAGGCTGCTCAACTCCTGGCTCACCTACTCCAAAACCACCAACAACACACCTTTGCTTCAACTTATCCTGCTCACCCTACAGAAGCTGCCCCTCAAAGTGGATCATCTCAAACAGGTGTTGTGTTTGTGACCTGCTTAACACATGTCAACTTCATTATACAGTCAGCTGTGACAATAAATCTGTTAATATTCTCCCAGAACAACACAGCCAAGTTGGTGAAACAGTTGAGCAAAAGCGCAGAGACTGAAGGTCAGTTTGCTTTTGCATGCATAACCCAAACTATGATGTACATAGCAGTTTCACAGCATCTGACTAATATGTTTTTCTTTTGTAGAGTTACGGAAGCTGGCCTCTGTGCTTGTAGATGGCTGGATGGCGACAATCCGCTCCCAGAGTGTCACAGGCAGCAGCAACAGTTCTCCTGCTGGTACACACTGATCACTTTGACATACACCTAACTTTAGAGCCCCACACTACAACTCTTGGTGACAAACACAATGTTTTTGACTTGTAGATAAGAAAAAGAAAAAAGAGGAGAACAAGGTGTCTGTTCGGGATGTGAAGGAAAAGAGTGGAGATGAGGAGAGAAAGAAGGAGAAACCTAAAGCACATGCACCCAGCCATGCAAAGATACGCTCCATAGGTAAAGAAGCAGCGACATGGTTCACTGATACAGGATTTGAAAAAGTTCTATTTGAAATATCAATATGTCTTGTGTAGGACTAGAGATGGACACGCCACACCTTGCACCTGCTAAGAAGGCACCCACTGCCCCACAGCTTGGTGACAAGTACAACATTAAACCCCCAGTTCTTAAAAGGCCATGGTATAGTTTTCTTCTCTTGTCTATGGTCACAGTGGGCAGCTAAATCATTACTGCCCCTAAGAGATTTATGGTAAAATTTACTCTTTCTTTAGCTCTGGTCCATCCGATTTTCCACCTCTGGAGAAAAAATACAAACCCCTCAACACCCCATCCAACTCTGCCAAAGAGATCAAAGTCAAAATTATTCCAGCTCAGCGTAAGTTCAAACATGGACCACATCAGAATCTGGATGATTTATTCATTAGTGATGTGGTGTTAACTGGTGTATTGTATGGCCACTAGCAATGGAGGGAATGGGGTTCTTGGATGCTCTGAACTCCGCACCTGTTCCTGGGATAAAGATCAAAAAGAAGAAACCCACTACCGGCACTGCAGCCAGTACTAAGGCGGTCTCTCCCACATCTCATAAGGTACAGATCTAATGTCGAGCATATACTGTCAGGCACAAATATCTAGAAATAACAATACTGCATTTCTGCGAATCTCCTGTATTCAGGCAAATCCTTTTGAAAACAAACCTACATATTCTTCTACTAAACCATTGTCTCCGGATACTGCCACCTCTTCTACTCCTGCTGATGAGAACCAAGAGCCGGACCAGCCCGGTACCCCTGTTCCTTCAGAGGACCCTGAAGCCTCTGACAATGGTAAAGTCCTTACAGCCTTTCATCTATATTCTTATTGCTGAGTTTAATCTGCTGTCTGGCCACATACTTTTTATTATGTTAATAAGAGAGTTCTTGGTGTTGGTATTTTCCTCAATAGGAGAGAAGCCTAATGCTCTGGCAGAACCACGTGGAGAGGAAGAAAAGTTGACAAAAAAGGGCAAGAAGAAGAAGACAGTTCGCTGGGCAGAGGAGGAGCAGCTCAAACACTACTTCTACTTTGATCTGGATGAGACTGAGAGAGGTAAAACATGTGGTTCTTAAAAGAAGTGTCCACAGTGGCTTTTTATTAAACCATCTGATGGTAATAAAGAGGACAATATTGCACTTGTTTCAAAGTTAATGTCAACAAGATCAAGGACTTTGGTGAGGCTGCCAAACGAGAGCTGATGATGGACAGGCAGACGTTTGAGATGGCTCGTCGTCTCTCACATGACACCATGGAGGAACGGGTTCCCTGGACACCCCCGAGGCCCCTGACATTGACTGGGAGCTTGGTCAGCTCTGGGGCCAACAGCACAGAGAAGCTTACCCAGAGAGACCGTGAAATGGGCATTCTGCAGGAGATCTTCCTTAACAAAGAAAGGTAGAAACAAGTGTTAGACAGAGTTTATAGTGTATTATGTTTATTTATATTTCTCCCCCTTTTTTTTTCTTACTAGTGTACCTGACAGTCCGCATGAACCAGACCCAGAACCTTATGAACCCATGCCCCCTCGACTCATCCCTTTAGATGAGGTTTGTACACTCACATTTAAACCAGTTCAACCTCTAGTCTGTCTTTCTGTGTATTTTGTATATAATTGCTGCCACTAAGCTGTCAGTCTGCTGCCCATTTCAGGACTCCTCCATGGTGGACGATGGTTATGTTGAGCTCATGGACACCACATCACAGCATGGCTCTAGCATGGCCCAGACTGAGGGTTCCAAGCTGCCACCTGTCCTGGCAAACCTCATGGGAAACTTGAGCAATAGCTCACGTAGCCCACAGGCTACAAACACCGTCAGCAACCCTGTGGCTCCATCTGTCAACGTACAGGAGCTGCTTTCCTCTATCATGGTGAACGTTGGACCTTGTATTTAGTTTGTTCTAATTCCTTTTAGGTGTTTAACTTCTGTTTTGGATTAAATGTGTTTTGTTGTTAAACTCTGGTCAAAGTTTTGATTTGTAGCTAATACCAACTTTTTGTCACCAGGGTGCAACTGGTAATCAGTCTACTGAAGACTTAATCAAACAGCCGGACTTCTCAGACAAGATTAAACAGCTACTAGGCTCCCTTCAACACAACCAAAATCAGAATCAAGGTGGACCACCACCAGGTAAACCCATCTTTCCTTTTGATAAAAATGAACTTGATTCATTCCCCAGTGAGGAAATTTGATTGTTAAAGCAGCAACAAAAAACAGTTGGAAATAAAAAAGGAACTGCTTGATTGGGCTCTGTTCAGCATCACCTGTTCTGTTTTAACTGCTTCTGATTTGATCAGTTGTTAACCCATTTTCTCTTCATGTAGTAAATCCGAGTTTGCTGGGCCACGGTCCGGGCATGAGCAACATGAACATGCACATGCAGATGCCCATGAATGGAAGCTACCCACCCAATAACCCACCCAGTGGTCCCCGCTTTAACCACCCCCCGCCCCCCCACAACCACGGGCCACCCTTCAATGCAACTGGAGGTCCGCGCTTGATGGGGCCACCGCCAAACCAGGGCAGAGGAGATAATGGCAATTACTGGGGAGATGACTCCATGAGAGGAGGACCCCACAGAGGGGGTCACTTCCACAGAGGAGGACGCGGCAGAGGCGCAGAGCCAGGCTTCAGGGGCCGAGGCAGAGGAGGGCCCAGAGGAGGACACAACAACATGAATGGTACATACGTTAGAGTGTGTTGTGTTGTAATACATTTAGCAACTACCTACTCCTATAATTTTACAATAAACTCTTTTAATGATTGATAGTGATGAAAACTGTGCTGTTCACAGTTCAATGTCTAAAACAAGAAAAAAGATAGTTTAAATTAAAAACTCTTGTTTGTTGTTACATTTTATGTTGTCATTATAAAATGATGGATTGAGTTTATAACGCTGCTGATTTCTTCTGTCAGACATGTCCAAGAGGCCTGTGTGTCGTCATTTCATGATGAAGGGAAGCTGCAGGTATGAGGGAAACTGTGCTTTCTACCACCCTGGAGTAAATGGACCTCCACTGCCTCCCAACCACCCTGCTAACAACCAACACAACCAGCACCCACAGCATGGGCACTAGGACATAAACGTAAACTGGTTTTCTAAAAGAGCCATTTAATGACTGGAGGGTGTATCACTCACAGAGGTTTGCCGTCTGTCTGGAATGTCTGGTGCAGGTGACTGAACCTTAGCCTGTGAGTGGTGCCATCATATATGACTCGCCAGAGAGAGAACAAGCGAGGCAGGAGACCCTGACTGAGGGACTCGAAGGCCGTGAGATGATCACTAATGGGACCTTGTGCTTTTACTGTGATCATTTTTAACCATGAACTGAATCAAGCTACCAGAATTGCCCTCTGAATTTGAGTTGCTGCAGCAAACCACAAACGCCATCACTTTTCCACACACTAGTACCCTTCCTGCTGTGGTTGTTTTACTGTACATGTGATATGTCAGTTTTAGTTTTAAGTTACCAGTTAGCCTTGTACTAAAGAGAAACGTTTTTCCCTATTCACGCTATTCAGAAAAATTTGAAAAGCACTTTAATAATGGGTGATTCATGATTGAAAAATAATTGAATTGTTTAACCTGCTTTGGTCATTCAAACAGAAATAAGAAAAGCATTTTGCTGAGCTGACAAGGATGGCATCAAATTTCCTTTTCAGCCTTTGGCATCAAATTGTAAGAGATTGTTAAGAAACAGCAGCAACACATGATGTGTTGCTGCTGTTTATAAATTTTGCTGATAAATTTTTGCGCACCTTTTACAGCTTGGCGGGCAACAGTTCAGACTACCTGTGTTACGTCCATGCACATGGTGAAACTCTGAGAACAGCAGCCCTGATTTCAGAGCATGCTTTATACTCCCACCTTCATTTATCTAGTATTAAAGCGTGAGCTGTATAGTGCAGTTTTTCTGTGGCTCGGCTACATTGTGTTTTCTGTGAAAACAATGACCTTTGTGTCTCTTGTGGGACTGTAAGAATGTAATGTTTATTTGGTGCTCCCTTCATTTTCTTTTCATACAATCTTGAGACTGTTGGCCCCTTTTAACAAGTTTAGTTTTTCTGTCGGTATGAAACATTTGTATTCATGTTTGAATACAAACATACACTCATGCTTTCATTTGAATTCTTTTCTACACAGTCAATAAATGTCCAAAAAGAAATGTTGCTGTATTTTCCCTTCAGTCAAACATGTAATTTGGCACATAATCCTGATTACACTTAAATATAGGATATGTACTGAACACGATAAAACATTATGTTTTTATGGTCTGCTTTATAGCTACAGTTTTATTTTGGTTGAACACGGAAATTAATGAAATGTGATGATTGTTAGATCAGTGCAACATCAGCCCTTGTCCCACTATTAGTACTAATAGTAATGAATACACGTCCATCTTAAATAGTGAGGTGCAGTAAAATCAATAGGGCTTTTGGTATGAACCAGATATTTAACATAGGTACATCTATCTGAAAACATTCAGTGAAATTGATGTGCAGAGACAATAAAGATTTTTTTGGACAGAGCTGTTAGTTGCCCATGTAGTGCAGTGCACATAAAGTACAAGTAATCAGCACAATAAATATCATACAGTTGAGGAGCTCATCAGTTTATTTGTGCTACACTTTCAACCTGGTGTTTACATCTTCAAACAGGCAACCAAGAGCTGTGTGTGTGTGTGCGCGTGTGTGTATATATGTGTGTGGGGAAAGACAGATCCGTGTTATCAGGGCAGGGCTAAGTTCAGCAATCTAAAGGAGCGGCCTTCACCCTGCCCTGTAGTTCAAATATTGACCCACCACGGTGCTGGGACAACACACGGAATGCCTATATAGAGTGTAGAGACTAAGGACACCTCAGCACTAATGGCCTCAACATCCTGGTCACAAGCCAAAATCTACGCATGCTATCAAAATCTACAAACGTCATTTGAACTTTTTCAAAACTTTTACTGATAGACAAAAAGTGCAATGTTGTGTTTCAAAAAGTCTAAATAGGACTCAAAAGTAGAAATGAGCAAAACCTACAGCTGAAACTGTGGTACGTCAGGTGGTTTATAGTGACAGGTGCTTAGAGGTGGACCAGAACTTCCACAAATACATAGAGTCCAATATCAACTTTATGAAGCTGGGTTTCTGCCCAAAACTGTGCACAAAATAATTCTTTATTAAAAAAATACAACACAAAGCTTCACCTGTAAGTCTTATTGTTAGAAAGTAGGTTTCTATACAGATCCTTTGCTGCATCTTCATTATGATGAAAGGTCAGAGTAGAGGGCAGGTAGAGAATCATTCCTAGTGACACATCTGCATCACGGAGGCTTTTCATGAGATTGTTGAACACCCCTCTGTCAGTCTCACAGTTGTTACCACATCAACTGTCCAGTTGAACCCAGCCTTTCTGTTAGACTGTATGCCTTATACTGGAGGAATTGCTGAACTGTTGAGCATCAGATAAAGTTGGGCATGGGTCTGCAGGGGGAGGTTGGAAGACATTGCATGCAGGGAGTGTATCAGAGAGAGGCAGATCAGTTGTCTGGGGCCCATGCGGGGCTCAGGCTGAACAAAGCTGCTATTGATGGCAGGCAGGGGACAGGTAAGCTGCTACTGCAGGACACAGGATACGGTTAGCCTGATGCCTTCAGATAAAGCTCCGTTTGAATACACACAACACAGTCCAGTCTGAATTAGGTTGAGCTTTAGATGTTACAGTGTAAAACAGGTTTAAATCATGTTTGATAATCTAAGCTTAATGAAAAAAAAGGATTCCATTGCTGTCATTCATTTATTGTACAACCCAACAGTCAGCCCAGGATGTGTGTGCATCCGTTTCTCTTATCCTGTTCACTGCGCCGACATCGATCGTTTTCATCTTCATGGCTGACTTGTTGTGTTGACTCAAGAAAGACATGTTGCACTTTTAAGCCAACCACATAATGTCCAATCATCCTCATAAGCATTGTGATCGTGTCCTTTGGGTTTATGCTGATCTGTCCTTGGATCTAAGCCACACATGCCCAAATATGGTAGGGGGTGTGGTGACTTATGATCTCACTATATGATAATTACTATCTGAATCAAGTAGCAGGTAGCCAAAAGTATGCTATTTCGAAAATAAAACACAAATTCTCTCAAAGAATGTTTAAAGAATTCATAATGTTCAAAACCCGGCTTCACAAAGGTGAATATGAAAGAACTTCATATCTTTCCACTGAGTATCTGACATCACAATGTCACTTATTGCAACCTTAACCTTAGATCACTTTCCAGAGGATCCTGGTTAGCAAAGAAACGTGCGGATGTCACATTCCAGCACGGAGAAGGCGGAGGGATGGGCGAGGGCGGGGCAATGGAACAGGTGCTTAAAAATGAGCCAGGTGAGAGTGGAGCTACAGCAGATCCTGGAGCTCAGATCGTTTACAGCGTCCCTCGACAGGTAAGAGAGGCTGCAGCGACGGTCCACAGGTCAGACACCGATGGGGACGTGACCTTCAATGCTTTTACCTGGAAATGCTCTGTTTCATTCTCTCATTCTCTTGTTTTTAATCTGGATGAAAATAGAGAAAGCCTGAGTGACACAGAGGATCTTGTAGGAGAAAGATGTCGCCTTTGTGAAATGTCATTTTGATACAGTTTCTTGTGTGATGTCACAGGTTGATCCTTTTAAAAAAGGTTTAGTTTCATGATGTGTTTCTTCCACCTTTATGTGTCCAGTAAACTAGTAAACCTTAAAGATGATCAAAGCACCACTCTCTGCTCTCCTGCTCCTGGTGGCTATGACCTCCACTCTTGGCAAATACATCCCAAAGAGTGGGAAGAGGATCCCTCAGACTCTGTCCAGAGGTGTGTGACAACCACCTGCACTAAGTCTCTGAGGCTCAGTGGGAGTTTGCTGTTGATCTTTAATTTGTTTCTAGGTTGGGGTGACCAGCTGATCTGGGCTCAGACTTATGAGGAGGCTCTGTACTGGTCTAGGTCAAAGTAAGAGATCATTTGAACAATCAAATATAACTTTACCACTGACACATTTGTTGAAGTTGATTGAACTGTGTTTCAGGAACAAGCCTCTGATGGTGATCTTCCATCTTGAGGACTGCCCACACAGCCAGGGTAGGTTTTCCCCTAGGGAATGAGAATGTTGCTAATAGTTGAATTCTGTTGAATTAGGAACCTAACCTGTTTGAACAGGAAACAGTCATTTGTTTGCTCATGTATGACGCCTCCTCGCACATCCTGCTCTGCACTATGCTTAGGTTTAATTTGCATTGGGTTGAGCTAAACAATGTAAAATAAGAACTTTTCATTATGCAGCAATGAAGAAAGCTTTTTCTGAAAACAACGAGATCCAGAGGACTTTGGATGAGGACTTCATTGTTCTCAACCTGGTGGTAAGTTTCTGAGTTAGTTTGTTCAGTCTCAAACCAGGCTCTGCTTTCATATAGAAAAAGTTTTACCAGTTAATTTGGTATTAACATGTTTAACAAGGAATTTAGATGTCATAATGTGTCTGATGACATTTGTTATATTGTTGTCTCCACAGTATGAAACAACAGACAAACATCTGTCTCCTGATGGACAGTATGTTCCCAGATTAATTTTTGTTGGTAAGAGCTAAAGCATGTGACACAAGCTGTTCTGTGATGAACCTGTTTTAACCAAGTGTTAGATGAATAATAATAATAATAATAATAATAATAATAATAATAATAATAATAATAATAATAATAATAATAATAATAATAATAATAATAATAACCATCCTATCTGCCCCAACTACAACTTGCAACTAAGGTAAATCTGTTGCTCAGCTTGTACTATGTATGTTTCTCCAGACCCTTCGATGACCGTGAGAGCTGACATCACTGGTCGCTATGCCAACCGCATGTATGCCTATGAAACAAGCGACACTAAGCTCTGTAAGTGCTGTTGTACATGCTACACACACCTATTACCTATTCTCTACTTGCAAAGTGTGTCTGTTTGATTGACTGTTGTTTCTTCCCTCCTCCTCAGTACTGAGCAACATGGAGAAAGCAAAGAAGCTCCTGAAGTCGGAGCTGTGAACTCAAGGATGAAACATTTTGATTTGTGATTATTGCCCAAACAGAGCACAAAGGTGCTGCCACCACAGTTTACACCTGGGAAACTATGCACTGAAAAGTTTGTATCCCTCCTCATGGTTCCTTAGTTTAATTATTATCAGTGTATGTGTAGAATGACGTTTAATAAATGTGGCTCTGTTCATACCTACGAGAATCTGCTTTAATTTGCTAACATTTTGAATGAAATGACAACTGATGGCACATGGTAATGGCACAACTAAAATACTCATGACACATGCTACTGACTCCACTACTGTTAGTTTTACTACTCTCTGACTGTTATCATCTGTGCTTCAGGAGGCCCGTCCTCAAATTGAATATAACAAATAAAGGTAAAGAAATAAATAAAGGTGGCCACACACTTGCGTAGCTGTGGTGCTGGGGTATCTTATTGTACCAGGACTATGAGGAAATAAGTAAGCCCAGGTGGAAGGAGAGATCAGTGTGGTACATTTAGCAGCAAGAATGTCTGCGTGTATCTGTACGATTGGCCAGTGTTAAAGAAAAGGTTGAAGCAGAAAAACTTGTTTTCCCAGAGTGCATCCTACAACCAGTTGGTCAGGTCCACACTGCAGTTCTAATTAATGCTTACTAAGACATGGTCGTGTAAAACCTCAGGTTGCAGCATGAGGCTGATATTCGGATCATGTCAGACTCTATCATAGTGATCTGGTAGCTCAGTAGGTAGAGAATAGACCTGGAAAGCATGAGGTCTTGGTTCAATCAGAACACATTTGGTGCCAGATGCGTCCTTGGGCAAGACACTTCACATTAACTCCCCAGGTGCTGCAATGTAGCAGCTCACTGCTCCCCCATGAGATGGGATATAAGAACAACTAGAAAAAGTAATTTCTCCGAGAAATTACTTGGGAGAGCTGATCTGCTGCTGCAATGAACGCTGATTAAGCTGCTGACGTCAAAACATTTACCACGACAAAACGATGAATACAACAAAATGTTACGATTAAAACAATGACAAAAGCTTGAAAGATGACCAAAACAAAAAGGATTCAAACAACGATCAAATTTGACAAAGATTAAAAAATTGACCAAGAGGCATCATTAACAATCATAAAAAGCTGAGTAACCTTTTATTTTGAAAGTATTTCCAGGACGTATGTGTGATAATTTGCTGAACTGTAAAATAGTCTTAATAAGTAGTCACAATTTACCAGTTGAAAGCAGAAATGTTGCTAATAGCGCTAATAATTGAATGTGTGCTTTTATTTTGAAAGGATATGAAGGGAGTATGTGTTTGTTTACTAAACTGTAAAGCAGTCTTACTGCCTATTTGAAATTACTTAGACAGAACTAGAAATCCTGCGATGAAAGATAATAAATTGCGTTGGGGCTTTTATTTTAAAATATTTGGAGGGGGTGCGTGGGTATTTACTAAAATGTACAATATTATTAGTCAGGAATAACCATTTTAAAGCAAAACTATAAAATAGTCTCATTAAGTAATCATAATTACTCAGTGCAGAATGCAGAAATATTGTTATTAAATCTAATAATTGTGCTTTTATTTTGAAAGGACTTAGAGGAAGAGGCAGTGTAATGAACTAAACTGTAAAATATGGACATTGAGCATCAGGAGGTTGACCCGTTTCTGAGTTCAGTCACTCCTCTATTGCTACTGCGTCGTTGTCATGGAGACGAAAGGCGGGAAAAACAGGCTCATTCTGCTCTGTAAAAGCTAAGTTTCACCCCTTATTAACAGGCTTGTTCCGACTTAACGTTTTTCCCCAGACATCTGTCGAAAATTATCATTAGAGTCTATGGGAGAAATTCAGGATCTGCGCTTTGAGGCCGATAGTGACTAAAGTGTAGATCTAATGGCTTAGCCAGTCACATCATTAGAAAGAAGACAGGTATGACTACAAACTAGAGAAAAAATACGTTGATAAAGTGAAAATTGTGGCTGTATTGACTTTAGTGAGTTAAAAACAGAAGTTTAAGCCCTCATACTCTAGCTGTGACATCACGCACTCTAGCTCACGCATTACACACTAATGGAAAAGCTAAAATAAAAAAAATCACAATGGCTTGGACTTGAACCAGAGTCTTCAGGGTCAGAGCCAAACATTTAGCAGTAGAGAGTTTGAGCAGCAGAGTTTGACCTGTCAATCAAAGTGTTACTGAGCTCAATCTCTGATCGACTGCAGCTGCGCTGTTGTCATGGAAACAGCTCTCCAAAGACAGGAAACTCCACAGATCAGCTCAATAAGCTGTAGTAAAGCTGATTTCCACACCCGCTTAACAGGCTTGTTGCAGCAAAACCATAAGGGTTATCACACTTTATGAATCCCAAGGCTTCAATGGGCAACTGGTGTGAGTTGTATGTTTGTGGAGTGAAAATTGTGGCCAGAGTCACGATTTAAAAATTCTAATCCTCATTCATTTTTCCACAGAAGTTTTACGGGTAAATGCATTAGAGTCTATGGGAGGATTTCTAGAACTCTCTGCGCTTTGAGGCAGATACAGACTAAAGTATAGGTCTGAGGGCTTAAAGAGGCACACCATTAAAAAGAAGACAAGTATGACTTTCACTAAAGTGAAAGAAATATGTTCATAGAGTGAAAACTGTGGCTGTAGTGACGAGTTAAAGAGAAAAGTTGATGGAAGCAGTTACTGTCATAAAGATTCGAAAAAAAAAGATTTGAATAATCTTTTTTTTTTTTTTAATAGTGATGACTAGTCACAGATGGCCCATCAAAGGCAGAACAATTGCTATAAAAGCTTAAGATTTGAATTAGTAAGTTTATTTTAAATGATGTGGAGAAAGTGTGTCTAAACTTCCAAGTTTCTGCTGTTGCCTTATTCAGGAACAGAACCCTTTAACTCCAAGCATCAGAGTCAAACACATTAATCACTCAGCCACAATAGCAACCCATGTTAACATGATACCATTGACCATTACCACTCATACCATTGAGTCCATGTGTCTATGAATGCTGAAATGGCAACAGCTCTGCCTCCTGGTCCACACTGGTCTAAGTATTGCCTGATTCGATGAGGTGATGCAGAATAAGACCTGTGGTTCAGGGATTATCATTAGTGTTTTATTGAAGGCTGAGAAAGTGTGTGTCACATTCACCAGTGCAGTTCTCAAACAGGAGCTTATGTAAGTCATGCAAAAAGCCAAATACACAAATATACCTAATACACATCCAAAACCAAGACAAACCTGCCACACATTTTAAAAATTCAATGGTTTATGTTATTGCATTTAAAAGTAGAAGCGACCCACTGCAAACTGCTGTGGTTCAACATCACACAGGACTCATAAATATTTAAATACGAGCCTCTTCTTTAATGCCTAGCAGAGCCCAGTGTATCGACTTTACCGTACATGTTCACATATAGTAAGCTGTCATGTACAGCATCAGCATGTGCTCGTCCTTCAAACCTCCTGGAAAAGCAGCAGTGCAGCAGTCAGTGTATATCAAAGTCCACAAAGATGGTGGTGAGGTGGAGAGCTGGAGTCATCTCACAGGAAAGCACTGGGATTGGCTCTGGGGTCCTTTTGATTCCTGTAGCGGTACGTGAGCCACACTCCTAGAATCTGACAGAACACAGAAACAGACAAGTCAGAGAGTGCATTGCTCCTATACTGTACCTCAGCCATACCTACCGCTACGTCTGTCTAAGTCTGCTCATACCCTCAAACTGGTCATGCCTCATGTTACTGATTGCAAACATTGGGACAACAATAACGATGCAATGATAAATGCCACTAACTCACATAATCATAAGTTGGTTCTCTGAGCACAAGGCTGACGGTCCACCAGACCATCACTGTGACTAAGGAACACTTCCAGAAATCACTCTTACACTGTGTATTTTTGGGCAGAGACAACAAAGATTTCTTTTATTTTGTTTATTTCTATAGTCATCTCAAGTATAAGTCATCTATAGTCAAAAAGTAGGGTTTGACCTTAGAACTTGTTGGAGTCACGAACTGGAGGCAACTCACATGGCTATAAACATCAAAAGCCGAGTGAACGAAACAATATGCGATGGAGAAGTCCAGCTGACTGTTGAGCAGCATGCGCCCTGCACCATCACGTGGCATAGTGGTTAGCGCGCTGCTTTCCTGCCCAGGTCGTGGGTCAATCCCTTCAGTGAGGGCTTGTGTCAGGAAAGGTGTAAAAATGTGCCAAATCTACAATGTGAATCGTTCACTGTGGCAATAAGCCAGAAGCGGTATATATGTATTCAGACAGCGCTGTCTGAGTGCTGAGCAACCGACATCCAGTATATAATGCTATAAATACTTTCCCTCATTTAACACTTGTGATGTAGCAACAGTGGATGACCTCAGTTAAACTGAAGAAGAGGCAGATCTCTCCTACGAAGTGCAGAATCTCTCCAACATGTTCCTGTATCTTATCCGCACAAGGAGAACACGAGTGGTTGGGGAAACAGGCCTGCAGAGAACAAGAGGGACAAGAATCCAGCCGAAGGAATATTACTGCTGTTCTATAAATGCATGCATCTGTTTATTTCAGTGAGCATGAACTCTAACTCACAGCTTCACACGTCCTGCTAGTGTCAACCTGCTTGAAGCCACAACAGTTGAGACTCTTCTCCACATCTCTCTGAGTGTTATTGGAGTTATTCCAACCCACCTCCAACAAGTGACCCTACACACACACACACACACACACACACACACACACACACACACACACACACACACACACACACACACACACACACACACACAAAGGTCAATCAATGTTATTTGACTGTGTATCCATTTCTGAAAGATGTTTCTACAGCTTCTTCTCAGTCCACATGCAGCATTGTTAGTGCTGTTACATATTAGTTATGTCCCTCCTGTGATCAGAATCTAAGGTTGTAGCATCTGTTTGGATGACAGGTCTGAACTGCTGAGTCATGTGTTACTGCCATACAGGGTTTTTTACTGGCAAACAAACATCAGAGGCAGAACATGCAGCTCCGCTACACGTCACGTGACTCACATATACATGCATGTCTTTGGATTATCTGAAGACATCACAGAACCATGAAGAACTCTTACATTGATAGTAGAGAATGTGCCTCTGTCTGACAGCTGCGTGTCCTGCTCATACACTCACCACCTACTTCATTACCACAGCCATTACTGAAAACAGTCCCCCTATCTTCACTCTTTACCACTGAGTTGTGCTGAATTATTGATCATGGATGATATCAGTCTGTGTTTGATCATGACGATTTGTCAGACCAGTTGGGGTCATTTCAAATTGAATGCTCTCAATTTCCCCTGTCTGTTCTCTTCCACATCTTTTATGCACAGCCTTTCAACGTCTGCTTTAATAAGTCATGTTCAATAAGGGGTGAATGCAAACCAATCATGATGAAAATAAATAAACATCTCTGCTCCCTACTAATTCCAGATGATGCGCTGGCTCAGGTCCAGGCTCCACCTGTGGGTGCAGCACGAGGTCTGCTGAAAAGGAGAAGAACCAGTGCTGCCGACAAATAAATGGGTGCTTTAAGTGTTGAGTCCAGAGCAAAGACATGAATCTTAATGATTGTGAGGATGACTTTGGCAAAAGGAGAAGTGAGCTGTTTTTAAGGGGGTTTGTGTTTAAGGGCGATTAGCTCCCTTGTAGTCTTGGGTTTGATTTGGCTTCTCTGAAGTTTGAATGTTTTTCTCGAGTCCAGTTTCTATCTATTGCTGCAGGTGTGAGTGGTTCTATGTGTCTCTAAGTCCAGGTTGCAAGCAGCTAAGACGATAAGGGTCTGACGTTTTTATCCTTTTTCTTTCTTCAGCTAAACTGCATTTACAACAAACTATGAATGTGAAACTTGTTTTCTAAAAATGTACATCTGTGGGATGCATCTTCTCATTTTAATTATATAGATATGAAGGGTGTACAAAGCAAAACCATGTCTGCTGTGCCCTGATATATCCATGGATATGTTTTACACCCAGAGGTATAATGGGTGAGGGTATAATCTTTTTTTACATGTGGAGTTACAGAACAACTAACAGACCAAAACCACTATATATATAGGTAGATTATACAGTAATAATAGCAAACATACAACACCTACCAACATCTTCACACCACTGCCACATAGTGGCACATCAACCCAACTTCACCTAAAACAAAAGTGATAAATACATTAAAAATATGGATCCTATCAATTACACTATTGGAGTTCCTTGAGAAGATACATTGCAAATGTGTTTTCTCTTCATTGCAGAGGAATGAGCAGAGCTGGGGATTTCAAGGTGGCCTCTGACAGTCCCCCTCCTCACCAGTCGAGGCTCAAAGCTGCACCCTTTCTTCAACCTTGGTGGAACTGGAACTAGCAAGTGTGACACATGGTGGGCTGGCATTCGAATTTCTACCTCAACCTTCTCCAGTCATGATTCTGTGTTCAACCACTTTTAGGCTTTAGGATTACACATATCTGCATGCAGGTTTGTTATTTCCTTGTCCTCAGAACATGACATCTCAAGAGGTTATAAGCAGAAGAAGGCAGAGATAAGCTACAGATAGAACAAGCTCTGGCCAGTGATTCTATTGGTCATTGAGTCATGAGGGCTATGCCATACTGTATGTACCAGGGTGATGAGCATAGCATGTAGAGAACTGTGAGGAAAGATGATTGACTAGGTTCCCTGCACTTACTGCTAACATTTTGGCCGAGCTGGACAAGTGGATGAGTTGACTTGCCCACCCCAGCTACATCCACCTCTCAGCAAGAGCAACGCTTTCTTCAGGAACCAAGCATTGAAGGAGAGAAGAGGCGAGAGTGTTCCTGTGGTAGAACTATGGCATGGACTGAGGAGAGGACACCTTGGGAGTCCCAGACCACGTAACTGTAACACTGCACTGCTTCCTGCTGGGCTTGAAGCAGCTTGAGCCCAGGGGGGTTCTCTGAACCTTCACAATATTAGGTTCAATCTAACATTTACATGCTGCTTATCAGTACACATCTGTGTATACATTTTAGCAAACAACAAAATGGATCCAGATTTGCTGCTGGTCTCGGTCTCAACCGTGTTAATAAAGTTGAAAGTTTGCATCTTACCTGTTGATCTTTGTTAATGGACAAACAGGCACTGGAGACAGAGAACTGCACAATAAACACCAAAAACAGGATGATCATATACTGAGCATCTCTGTCAAGGACCAACAGCCGATGCACACAGCCTTGGCTAGGAACAGCAGCATGCAGCATCGCTGTGTAAAACAAGACGTGGCTCTGGATCTTATTGCACACGCATACATGAATGCAAAATGAGTTTTCCAAAACAATTCCGTGACAAGGTCCTGGACATATATAGCATATTTATATTAAGAGTGTAAAGGATATGAAGAACAGCAGGACTTGGTGATGCTTCATGGCTCCAACGAGGCCAGCTAGGGCAACAAAAAACAGGAAGACTCCCACGCCGATGACGCCTCCCACCACCTGGAAACTAGACACCAGGCCAAACCACTTCCCCCATGCCGCAATGCCAATCATCAGCAAACTCACCATCTGCAGCACAGACAGCGACCAAGTCTGTTAGATTTGTCAAATATTACTGACTGACTGTAAGTTAATTAATGATAAATAAAGTTCTACACAAAGTCACAAGAATGATGGTTTGATCTCCAACATGAACTCTGTCCTGCCTTCACAAAGGAACGTTATGATCATGTCTAAGTGGCTGAGTGGACCTTGATCTACATCACTGACTCACTGTCAGCTGTGATGTGTGTACATAATGTCCTACATGCAGATAACACAACAATAAAAGGAAAAGCATGCCCTTGGAAATTCCTTTTGACTGTTTGTACACTGTGACATACTAGACTATTAGTAGAGCATATTAAACTTGCATATTAAACATTGGCAGGTGCTAATTCATGATACAACACAATGCAATGTGTATATTTATGTAGTATCTCAAGCCCTAACATGACAAAGTCAAGTTGAACTAGCGTTTGCATACATGGCCAATAGAAGATGCTTTAAGATTTGACCAGCTGTGGAGGGTTCTCCTGGTTCTATCAGAAGGATCCCTCTACTTGTCTATCCCAGGAGCTCCTCCTGTAGTGGAACTCAAAGAAAAACTAGTTCCTCAAAAATGTAAGGGGTATTTTGCTGTATTGTTTGCTGTATTGTATGTTTTGTCTATTGCCTTTCAATCAGCCAGAATGGACATGATTTGATGCACAACAGTTCTTTAGTAACCACAGCCTCAACATTACTGTCCACGTTACTGTTTTCACAGAGAGGCCCAGCCTGTGAAGCAAGAACTAAAAGCACCGGTGATAAGAGCTATCACATGCATCAAATATACGAGGAAGAACTCAGAAGCATGTGAATCTTTGATAATCAAAATCAAAATTAGACTTAAGGCAATTCTTGCTACTGTCATTCAGACAATGAATGGACTGATTGGAGCTTCTGAGCTCGTCACTGTATGATAATTAGAGGCACCGTCTCAGGGTGAAGCACTATGATGATCCATATGGTACAATGTGGATACTCACTATATAGAGGATGTTGAGCGCGCACAGGGAATGTCTGGAGCAGGTGAAGCTGGCGCAGCCCATCTTCACAATGAGGAATTCAACACAATAAAGCTGTCAAGTAAACGTCTGGGATCTCCAAATAACGACACTGTCGAAAAACAGCTGTTGGAATAGCTGGCCGCTCAGCAGCACCTCGAACCTGGAAAGAAGCTACTGAACTCGACGCGTCAAAATTCAGTACCAAATTCGACATAAACAGGAAGTTGGATACCAACCTTTCAGTATAAAAGTCAGGCAATCGTAAGCGGAACGTTGTAACTACTTTTACGTCAACTACAACAACTGAGAAAAGTGCTCAAGTTAGTACATTTTCCTTAAAAACTTTCTAATATACAGTAGCATTTATTATTGTGAAATAAAACGTAGCACTTAATTGTACTGGTTTGTAACTACTAAGCATTCCCCATTATACTTTTCAATAATAATTATTAAATGTTGCTGTGGTATAAAGGTAAGTTCCACAAGCTGTTCTGAATTTATTGCACATTTAGAGAAAATGTGAAAAAATCGATTGAACATGGTCCATTAACATTTCATGACATTAAGTGATTGAGTTACATTGAGTGACTTTTATTTTGGAAACTAAGTGTTATGAGGTTCTGGTGTTCATGTGCTTACCAATGTGAACTTGCCAGACTGTGAGAGGGAGGAGAATGTGGTATCCAGCTTGCTGATTGGTTGAACAGGAGTCCTGTTATTTCCCACACAGAATCAAGACTAGCTTCGTGCCTGCTTTATTTAGAGATACAGTATGCCGAGGTTTATCATGTTAGCCTCAGATTTATTTATACTGGGTTTATCAGGGCCTGTTCTGGGTCACTCCTCTTCTGTGCAGACAGATACCAGCAAACATACTGGTGAATGTTCAGGACAAGTACAGGATTTTAAAAATGACGCATGGGCAGCTCCTGTATGTTTTATTGTTTAACAGAATCTACAGTATCATAGCACGCTGCTAATATCATCACAGTTTGAGGCTGTGTGGGTTATCAGAAAGGCTTGAAAAGTTAAAGTACCTCCAAATTACTGACAACGCTACAGTTTTATGATGTGCTGTGTCCAACTTTTAAAAGCAAGTGTGAGGTGTTAGACACAAAGGGACTGTACGCTTTTTACACTGCTTGCTTGTGATCATACAAACAAAGGTCATCACACCTTTGTTCCAGCTGAATCAATCAATTATTTTTAATGTAGAATATTGAGTTTTGTGTCTGGGACACCTAGGACCAAGGTGGGGACTATGTCTCTCGGCTGGCCTGGGAACGCCTTGGTCCAACCGGAAAAGCTGGAGGAAGTGTCCGGGAAGAGGGAAGTCTGGTGCTCTCTGCTCAGACTACTGCCCCCGCGACCCGGCCCCGGGTAAGCTGATGGATGGATGGATGGATGGATGGATGGATGGATAGATGGATGGATGGATGGATGGATGGATGGATGGATGGATAGATGGATGGATGGATGGATGGATAGATGGATGGATGGATGGATGACCATAACGTTATAAAACGTAATACTTTATAAAAGATAAAAAAAAAACAGATTAACAAGAATATCAATATAAGTAATTGTAATTATTTACACCTAAATATTGTCCTAAGTACTGTATTGTGGTTTCACCTCCACAAAAGCAACTGACATTATTTTAACCACTTTCCAATGTTAGGTAAGTATTTTTAAACCCTTTATACATCAATGTCATAATAAAAAATGACATTACCTGTTATTATTTGTTATTTAGTTTTAACATTAAAGGCTGGTTGTGTGCCTGCGAGTTAAAATCATTTTATTGATAAACTAATTTGCATGTGTGTTCTAAAACATGCATGTGTGTGTGTGTGTGTGTGTGCGTGTGTGTGCGTGTGTGCCTGCGTGTATGTGCGTGTGTGTGTGCGTGCGTGTGTATATGCGAGTGTGTGCGTGCTTGCGTGCGTGCGTGCTTGTGTGTGTGCGTGCGTGCGTGTGTGTGCGTGCGTGTGTGTGCGTGCGTGTGCGTGCGTGCGTGTGTAAATCACCCTTTGAGTTTTGTCCCATCTCTGCTAAGGTGGAGGCTACACGTGTGCTTTAGCGGTTGCTGCAGACTACACAGTGGGCTCCTTTATCCCTGCTCTGACTCTGTGGGAGTAAGCCTGCTGCTCCCTCTGCTGGTTATAGAGAGATTTACATTTTAGGCACCAGCGTGACACCAACTGAAATTCCAGAAACAAATGCCTGCGATTTCAGTTAAATAAATGATAATCAGTAAATGCAGAGAAGCTTATGTAGGAGACATGTGATCTCTCTTCCTGAGTTCACTCAGACATTAAAGAGTCACTGGACAAATATTTCATTTGTACACGGTTTGTTCACTCTGTTTTTTAATGTTTACCTTATTGTGACTGAAACAATGTTATAGTACCTGGACTTAAACATGAACATCTATCCTGTCAGTTTTACCTACTGACTTTACTTGTACAACAGGAATGCTTAATCCTGCACAGACATTTGATGATGTGTGATGACTGAAGGGATACCAGGATAAAAGAGGCTTACTTCAGCCCCACTTTCTCACACACATCAACGACCCTTGGCAATGCATTTGATTTGTATAGAGTGCTGTCTTGCTGACGGTATTGTTATCCTTTCTTTACAGGCCTGCTCCCATGGGACATTGTATACTCATCACAGCAGCAGGTGTCACTGTCATGCTGATCGCTAGCAGAGGCAAAGCTCAAGCCCCGTCCTCTTGTTCCTGTCCCATTATCCCATTGCTCCACATCTGTGCCTCACAAACACTTGAACATAAAAGCTTAATCTCAAATGCCCAGTCTCTGAAATGTAAATATACAAATATGGCATGGGCTCAAATGACTTTAAATGTCTTCCTTCAAGGCCCAATCTCATCTGTGTCTCCACTTAAATGACATATTGTCACAAACGTAGCTTTTTAGGGGAATCGTTGAGATCGTTTTGAGAGTAAAAGGGAGACAACTAATAGCAATAATGGACTGAGCTGGACAGTTTGGGAGTGGATTTATTTTCAGTGGTATCGAGTTAGAGGAAAGTCAGTGTCAGCCCTGGGAAAGTCTTGTAAAAGGACACTTTTGGTCTTAGGGGCAAATTTTCGGCAGGATGAAGGTAGAGAAGAGGCTTTGTCTGAATAATGTACGATTTGGATAATGGACATACACATACATCATGGTGGTAAGCTCACCCAGGATCCAAAGCTAATGCAACTGTAGCTCATGATAAGTCATGATATGCCTACAATCAACTGAATAATGGTTTAGTGTACAAACATGAGCGAATATCTCAGTTTTATCTTTGACATCGTTTGTAATACAAAATAAACTGTAGATCTCTAGTAACAAAAATATTTTATCAATTACCTCTATAATTATTGCCTAGACTATATTATTAATGATACATGATAACAGGTGGTTAAAATCTGTTGCACTTTCACCTTTGAGAAAAAAGAACTCTCTGAAGAACATCACAATTTAGTGGAAACTGAGTTTCAGCACTCTGGACAACAATCAACAGCTGTTTAACAGGACAGGTTCCACTCAGACCATCCAGATGTTGTGTTAGGGTAATTTAAGTATGATTGCTGCCATCAGTGCTGCAGAGGTTGAAGTGTGGGGGTCAGCCTGTCACATGGCATCACATAGGTCTGCATGGCTGTCACTTCTAAAGATGATGCAGTTTAAAGATGAGCAGACTGAGGATGTACTTAACTGAACCATGTGCTAGCAGCTCACTTCAGCAGCTCCATGATGTTGTCATGGATGAGAAGAGGACTCCAGTGAAGTTCTGGTGAACTCCAGGACCAAGAGGGTGAAAGCAGAGCTTGAAACAAAGGTGGTCACACAAAGGGCCCAGTTTGAACATTTTCACTTAGGGTGTACTCACTTTCATGCCTAAACCCCTGGTCACTAATGTCTGTGATGAGTTATTTTAAGAAGACAGCAAGTGTTCAATGTACAGGCTGTAGAGTTACTTTTTATTTGCACTTACTTTACATTGGAACAAAATGACATTTCTTCAGTTTGTAACATGATGAGATATAATAGAATATTTGCAAAGATGTGGACTCAGTGCTGTGAGATAATGTATAATATATTATATTTTTGTTTGTAATGTACCTGAATGTACTTGAAATTACAGCTTGTGTTCAGAACTGTGTAGGAATCAACAAGCAGGCAGTAAACTCTAATAAGTCTTAGCAAAGCAAGCGGTCAGGTCTTTCCACAGGCAGGTCCAAGCAAGTTAAAAAAAGTCAAAGAAGAGCTGCTGTGAGGACACCTGGCGGCTGCATGAGGACTAGCAGGAACTCACAATGAACAAAGCAGCAGCAGCATTCATCTTTGAGTTGGTTTTGTATCACTGCAAGAGAAAAAGTTGCCATTTAGAGATTTGTCAGTCACAGGATTCTTTAGGAACAAACTTGTGTCTGTTATCAGTTTTTTGGCAGTTTAGCAGTTTTTTGAACAGTAATTTAAGAGCATGTTGGAGGTAATGCCGGTTTTCACAAAGATGAGATCACCAAGTAGGCAACAAGGCTATCGGATGCTCTTCAAGCTTTTTGTGTTGTCATCTAATACCTGATAAGAAACAAAGCTCTGTCTTCAGGGCTTGTGTGTGTGTGTGTGTGTGTGTGTGTGTGTGTGTGTGTGTGTGTGTGTGTGTGTGTGTGTGTGTGTGTGTGTGTGTGTGTGTGTGTGTGTGTGTGTGTGCAAGAAAATGTCCTTGTGCACAGGAAACTCTGTATCCCTAATGTGTCCTAATGAACATGATGTAGTTGTCACCACTTCTTGAGAATGTGTGTGAACATATACCTGCCTGTCATTATGAGTTTTCTCTTCTTTAGCCCCCGATGGCTCCTCACCCTGAGCCTGGCTAAGCTGCACTGTGATTGTCCATATGGGAAGTCTGTCTGTATGTGTACGCAGCACTGTTTGCCTGAACTAATGACACATTGGTGGCTGTGCTGTTCCTACTGTTCACCATCAGAACCAGCAATAATGTCCTGAAACGCTAAAATTACAGTAGCTCATTTCCTTCCATCTGGGGGTTTTGGATGACAATCTAAGGAACTACCTTCCTCAAATGGTGAATAATTCGAATTTATATAGCGCATTTCAACACCCTTCCGGGATCCAAAGCATTTTACACCATTTTACACATTTTGCCACCCCAATATGCTTGTTCGTGTTTGACAAATACTGACCCATGTGGACCAGTAATACCCCACAACATGTGATGCTATTGAATATGTTCTGAACCAGTTATGTAGCTGGTAAAATATGACCCTCTACCTCAAGCTGAGGAGGTAGATGACGCTAGCTGCCAGTCCTTGGACTGAAGGCTTGGACTGTCACACACAGAGTCACATACAGAGTTTCCTGTGCACAAGGACATTTTCTTGTGCGCGCGCACACACACACACACACACACACACACACACACACACACACACACACACACACACACACACACACTCATCATCCTAACTGCCTGTTCAAGGTGTGTGTGTGTTGCAAATGAAGACAATTCTGTCATTGTTAGTTATCAGAATCCTTCAGAGTCCATTAGTGTACACTTCCTTTTCCTTTGTCTTGTGTGTTTCTGCTGTGGGCAGTTTGACAGCTCCACCTGTGGTACATCGGATCTACAGAGGAAAGAAGGCTGGGATCCTCTTGTGGCGGTGAAACTCTGCTTGTCTTTTGTATGTCCAGGCTTTTCTGTAGCTGTGGCTACGAGGGTATCTTCCACTAATATCATGCCTGAATGAGGAACAGGTGTGTCAGCAGTGCAGATTAAACCCTCTTTGACTATCTGAGGCTATTGTCTGCAGAACACACACGCAGACAGACATCTAGCAGCAACACCTTTCACAGCTTCGGGCCTCAGGACACTCAACAAAATGAACCTTTGTATCATTCTGTTTTGGTCTTTTTACTTAGCATATTTGAAGAAGATGAATTTCTGCAGCTTTTGATGTGGCCCCCGCCCTTTCTTTGATGTATGCCTCTGATATGATTCATAACGCAGGAAAGAGGAAGTTTAATGCTTAAGGTAAAAGCTACTTTTAAGCCCAGCAGTGGCAAAATATGATCTCCGGAATAAATGCTGCTTGCTCTGCTCTGGATTGTTGCCACATGGCTTCCTGTCTTTAGAGGCAAACAGCAGTACTGTTGCTGTTGTGCTGTAATCCTACTATTGAACTATGTGTGAACTCTGCAGGTAAAAACTTGTTGTGTAAGGCTGACAGTGCTCTGTTGGTCTAACATACCATGGATGGGCACGATGTGGAGGTCTTACAATATTGAACGCAATTCACAAGTAGCCACGTAATTTCAGTTTTGAGCATTTGTTTGTAGAATGAACTTGTTCTGAATGTATTGTAAATATTGATTGGGTTTGTTACAAGAAAATATTATTCTATTGGATGGGAAGTTAATTAATAATCACTTGCTATTAGGCCTTAAAAAAGGTGCCAGGTCTGTGTTGTTCTTGACCAGCATGGATGGAGGAGGTCTAAAGCAGAGACTGAGTATCAATAGTGGATGTGTCTCATATTCCAATAGGTTTTACTCTATTTTAGTTTACATGTATTTTCCATAATATTTATAATATTTCAGTTGTCTGCGTAAATCAAAGCATTTCCTCATCTGGATCAAATTCTTTGCATAAAAAGTAAATTTGACATAAACTACAAGGACAAAAAACAGCAACAGGCTACAATGACTATCAATTAGGCACTGATTCACACTGAGATCAGTGGTTTTTATTTTGCTGTCCACTGTGTTATGACTGATTGGACGTGTTCATGTACTTGGATGCAAGTTGCATTTTGTTCCATTGTGTAAAATGGAAATTTTTTGATTGGATGTTAGTTTACCAGCATCCTTCTGTCTGCCACCTCCTGATGACTCCATTGCAGCCCAGGACTTTCTGAACCAGCTTGTTGAGTCTCTTCCTGTCTCTGCCTTTACTGCCCCCCCCAGCACACAACTCCATACAGGACTACTGAGGCTACCACAGTGTCATAGAAAGTCCTTAGCAGCTGTCTGTCCACACCAAAGGACCTCAGTCTCTTCAGCAGGTGGAGGCCACTCTGGCTCTTCTCATACAGAGCGTCTGTGCTGTTTGACCAGTCCAGTTTATTGTTGAGGTGAACACCCAGGTATTTGACAGTGTCCACAGTCTCGGTGTCTGAGCCCTGGATGTTCATCGTTGTGTGTGGTGGAGGGGACCTCCTGAAGCCAAGCACTATCTCTTTTGTTTTCCCAGTGTTAAGTATAAGGTGGTTATTCTCACACCAACTCACAAAGTCAGAGATGATGCAAAAAAGCTTTCGATAGAGTAAACTGGAAGATTATCTTAGCCAAGCTGCATAAATTCGGCATTGGGAACTCATTCATAGACTGGATCCAAATATTATACAGCTCAGCAAATGCCACAGCCAGAACAAAGAACCAGATCTCACCAAGGTTTAATCTGCATAGAGGGACCAGACAGGGCTACCCACTTTCTCCATCACTACAATATTTACGATATTCATTGAACCACTAGCTGCAGCAGTTAAGACAGCATGAAGGAATTACTGGAATATCAACCAAATCAGTAAATCATAAAATAGATATACTGGATGAAATCTACAGCATTACCACTTAACTTGAATAACATTGCTCCTACCACACTCCACTCAGAGAACATTAGATACTTAGGCATCGGCTTATCCTCTAGGCTGTCAGAGCTTATTGAACTAAACTATTAGCTCCATTTAAAAAAAAAAAGCCAGCCTCAAAAGATGGCTGATAGAAAGATGATAACTTGACAGAACAGGCAAAGTGTAGGACCCAAAAGCACAGCGCGAGCAATCTGTTTTATGAGGTTTTAATGAAATCATCGTTGTCAGATGAGCAGGGGTCGGTACACAAGTTACACAAATTGATTACTGACTAGATGCAGGTGGATGAATCACAGGACCAGACATAAAGCTAGACAGAAATTAAGAGTGCAGGGAGTGAACTGGAAGTAGCAGAATAAAGAGTAGACCTTGGTGAGATTTGTTCTGACTGCGGCGTTTGCTGAGCTGTATGAATTTATGCAGAGTGGCTAAAAAAAGCTTCCAGTTTACTCTGTCGAAAGCTTTTTCTGCATCTAAGGAGACGATGGCTGACTCTAGTTTATGGATGGTGACATAATCAATTAAGTTGATTAATCTGGTCATATTGTTTGTTCACTGTCTGCCTTTAATAAAGCCTCTTTGGTCACAGTGAATTATATATGGAGTCATTTTTTCAAAATTTCTAGCAAGTGTTTTACAGATTATTTTTCAATGTACATTTATTAATGAAATTGGTCTGTAACTTAATGGAAGTGTAGGGTCTTTTCCTGACCTTTGGAGCAGGCTTGTAAAAGCTGAATTCATGTTTGATATTTGTGGGTAATGATCCTTGCTGTTTAACTTCAGCTATCATTTTGTAGAAGCTGGGCGCAAGCAAGGGCCAGAATTTCCTATAGAATCCAGCTGGGAAGCCATCTGGCCCTGGGGCTTTTTTGTTTGGCATCTCTTGCAAAGCTTTATGTAGTCCAGCTAAGGACATCAATTAGTCCAGAGCTGTTTTTTGTTTTTCCTTAAACTTTGTGCTCAGTGTGTTAATATTGCCACTTGTAAAGGTGGTCTAAATCAAAAAGCCTGCAGTATTATGTATCTACTAATTTGAATTTTATTTTGAAAGGTACAAGTTTTTATGATTAAAAAATATTTAACTGATGATACTGCACAGTAACCAGAGTTTTTTGTGTTAAATGCGAAATACTGTAACGCAGTACATGAATGTAACAACCATTCCTGGACCCGAACCGTGTTGTGGTGGCCACTTACTCGACCTACAGGATATTGTTGACAAAGGGACATCAATCCTTTTCCAGTGCAGGTAACACAAGTTAAACATCCTGTTGTCATCCAGTACTAGTAATTCAATTCACTGCTGGCTTCAGCCCAGTGTTCAGTGGGAAGAAGGATACATGGGACAAAAACATCCTCACATGTTGCCGCAGCTTGAATAAGCCCCAATAGCCTGGAGCTAAAGATATCCCCTTCACAATAAAACAAAGTACAGTGAAGAAGAAGAGCTTCATCACTGACTAATGCTGCTGTTGTTAGACAGTTCCTGTTTGCAGTGAGTCTGTTTGTCATACTTGCAGCATTAGAATCAACACCATCTTGTAAACTTTTTTTTTAGTTTATTTCAGAGTGAAAAAAATATATATACATATAAAAAGAGCTTCAACTGTCCTGGTACAAAAATAAATTACAAACCCCTCAAAACCCAAACCTATATGTTGTAAATTCACACTATGGGTTATAATAGGAGTCTAGTTCACATTTAAAACCTTTACACATGCTGCTACATTATGATTAAGCTGTGATCCAGAGTTTGTGAACTACTGGATGATGTCATGGAGTTTGATCCTTGTTTTTTCGAGATGACAACGGTTGTATTAACCTGCCGTCCTACACAATCCTGGCATCCTGGACACACAAACTTCTCTCGTGTCTCCAGTCTGCCCCTAAGCGTTGGGGCACTCGTTTGTGCACACACGTGAAAGTCCACCTTCCACAGAAGTGCTCCTGAAAACAAACAGTGGGCATTTGCTCTGGTTTGGCTGTATGATCAGTGTTTGTAAAGCTGATGTCCCTAGCTTAGAACAGAGTCAGGCACTTTGAATTAACATCACTGGCACTCTCTTTGTAACAAAGTGCCTGGTTTCGGTCTGAGTGAGTCAGGATACTTCACATGCAGCGACTGTGTACAGTTTCTCATCATAGTGTTTGTTACCATCCAGCCAACTAAGCTAACCACCAACTGAACCCAGGTCAATACAGTGAAATATGAAACATGTCTGTATGAAAAAAGCACATTTCTTTAAAACATCTCAAAATGATCTGTGTTAAGGCTACAAAATAATCTGGAAACATCATATTAATCTAAGACTGAGCACAAACCTACACTAGTTGCCTTTACCTCTATCTGCCCTGGCACTTATAAATATTTGGTTATTATTTGCACACTTAGAATTCACCCATTACTTTAACAGTGAAAAGCAGTGACTCTATAGAGATTTACACTGTAACTGCAAGGCGACAAGGTTTCAGTTTTCAGATGGCCTCTCTGCTCCCTCCTCGGAGACTCCAGCTTTCTTCTGGTTTTTCCTCTGTTTGTGGGCCGTTGTGTCCTTGTGTCCGGAGTCATTCTGCTGTCTCGTATAACGCTTGCACTTGCATGAAGTAACCACAGTTATCCTGTAGGTCCTGGAGCTTCCATCCTGGCACTGTAGTCGGATCCTTTGGGTCCTGGTCCGGTCAATAACACAGCGCCACTCCTGGGCGTCGCGGCGGCTCCAGTACCTCCCAGTGTAGCCACCGCCACCAATCCAGTTGGGCAGCAGATGTGCAGGCAGACATTCCCCAGCACACACCAGCTCTTTGATGGGGTTGACACTGGTACATTGACCATCAGAGATGTATTTTGTGGACCTCAGCTCTCTGCAGCCTACCTGGTTCTGGTCTGGGCCTGAGATATGAAAACAAAGACATACATACATACATGTCTGGGCTATATGATTCATATGTTCAGATCTGCATCTAAGAAAATGTCATAGTTAGAAGTTAGCGAACAGTCAGCATGATGCTGTCAGTTATCTTTAATCTACAGGGAGGTTGGAAAAAAATGTGGACATTTACCCAACACAGACAACTTACTGATGATTAGTAAGGGTGTTTTAAATCAAGCATATCTGCATCTTATCCACCTCCATTCTTCTAACATCTAACATTGGTCTCTGTTAGATTGAGTATTTTCCTGTGCAAACTATGCATCCTGTGTGTGGACAGGTGTTTGACCAGCCTGTACCTGGGAGGGTCTGTGGCTCCGCTGAGTTTTTCTTCTTTTTGTTAACTTGCTTGACAAGAATAAACAAACATAACAAGCCACATAAATGTCGTTTTGTTTCCCTTTGTGGTGCATCAGGCATGAACAACAGTTCAGAGAACTGCTTTAATATTGTTTCTCCACAATCCTCACGTGATGTGCTGGTGGATGGAATTTACCCTTTGGCCTTCGACACAATATGATAACTACACAGCGGGTCTGCTTAGTAGCACCCAACACATCCACAACACAGATCCAAGTTTTATTGTTAAAAGCATGATTAATTTGCCACAGACAGCCACTCTGAGGGAGGAATACACGTCTGTCGTTAGTAATAATGAGAATAATAACGGCAATAAAAAAAAGACATGCGTAAGACTTTGGACCCACCGTTGCGCACAGCCTCCGTCTGCCGCCGCCCACCGTTCCTCGCCTGGTTCGCGTCTTCTTCGGTCTGTTCGTCCCTGGTGTCGTGCGCAGGCTGCGGACTGACAGACTCGGTGGCGTCGTTGTTCACAGCTGGGCTGCTCCCGCTCAGCAGCAGCAGGAGGAGCGCGATGAGCTGGAGTTGTCTGACACCACGGAGCATGACTGCACCTGACTGAGAGCTGCTGTCAGTGTTTGACCTGATGAACAGAACAGACAACGTGCTGCAGCTTTATATGTCCTACTGATGTCCTTCTCAATGAGTCAGACACACCCACCCACCCACGCACGCACGCACGCACGCACACACACGCACGCACACGCACGCACGCACGCACGCACACACACACACACACACACACACACACACACACACACACACACACACACACACACACACACACACACACAGCGACTGTGACCTGCGCTGCTTTAGGCAAATAGTGATGCATTCTGAGTAAACGACTAAGTATCCTAATTGTATTTAATTGTAATTAATTACAACAATTCATGTGGAGTAATATCTGGTGAATGGTCTGCACTCGTCATATTAAGACTGTTGGGTTCTTCTAGTAATAATAAAAAAGCAATAATAAACTAATGCGTTCCTTCATACAAAAAATGCAGCAAATCATTAAGCCTCCGGGGGTGTTGTGTTGTGTAGAGATTTCAGATTTCAGATCTCTGCCCTCCACACATCATCATCAATACGTTCACGGACTCATTCACAGCTCGGTTTAGATTCAAACTGGGCCGTTCGTTCCTCTGACTGGTTCCTTGTTTCCACCTAGTGGTTGATCATGTCACGGCTCAGTGCAACACCAAGTCTCCTAATCCACATAACAGAGCATTTTGAAACCTCCCTGAGGCATGTCATATGAACTTTAGTGCTGAGTTGGAAAATGTAAGACAATTGTTTTGTTGAAATCTTTTCGTGTTGCCACAAAGTAAAAGTGTTTTGTGACCGTACAGAAGCACGAAGCAGCGGCTCCTCCCAGACTCCGGGGGCGCTGCGCTGTCCTCAACCTGTGCGTTCCCCTCGGTACACGTCATGCAAAAGACCGGAGAAGCTCTGCGCATGCGCACACCGTACTTCAGTTTCTGCGCTTCGAAGAGGTAGAGTGGAAGGTAAAGTGTCTGCTTCTATTTTAGCAAGTACAATATTAACTTAGTAACTAATTACACATTCATTAGGAGAACCATCAGCTCTAGTTGCGGGAGTTTTATGATAAGCAGTAAGATATTCCGTAGTGTAATTTCTCAAGTCCAACTGTGTCGTGGGCTCCACGTAAGCGCCTGTGAGACGGGGTTAAATATTCTACGTCGATCTAAAACCAGAGACTTTCTACTACTGTTTGTGGACCGTTTCCATCTATTTGAACGTTATTTGAACATTGAGCATCGCTCCTATTTTCTTCTAATTATATATCTGTATTGCTAGCTATGTGTAACTGTTGGCGTTGATCTTAGTCAAAGCAGCTGTTTTCCGTAACCGCAATATTAGAGCTTGTATTTGCATTTTATAGTTCACTGAGTAGGACTAAATCAGCGAAAGAATAAACCACACCGGTCTGAGCGTTCACGTAACACATTCCCCACATACTTGGGCCATTTCTACTGTATGTGCCTGCGAACGTTTGTCTCATCGTTGGTCGAGTTGAATGTGATGATTCTGACTGTTCTCTACCCAGATGACCAGGATGCTGCATGCGTTGATGCTCGTGGCTCTGCTGGGCCTGGGCTCAGGGGAAGAGGGAGCCCGCTTGCTGGCCTCCAAATCCCTGCTCAACCGCTATGCTGTGGAGGGACGCGACCTGACCCTGCAGTACAACATCTACAATGTGGGAACAAGGTCAGAGCTGTCCTAGGACCCCCCCCCCCCAGTTAACTAAATCTGATATGTAGGACATGATTACCACTTGTGAGCTACTCACAACTAATTAAACATGTACAGCTTCAAACGTCCACCCATAAAAACAAAACAATCTACGTCAAAGTGTTTTTTAATCCTTACCCAATTATAAATCATATGTTGTGCTCTCACCTCACACCTCTATTAATTATAAAATGAAAATATAGTGCAATTTATGTAATTGATTGCATGACATATCCAAGGTTTATCTGCCTTTGTTTTTGCAGTGCTGCTTTGGAGGTGGAACTTTCAGATGACTCTTTTCCTCCTGAAGACTTTGGAATTGTTTCAGGAATGTTGAATGTAAAATGGGACAGGATTGCACCGTATCCTTGAATCTTAATGTTTGGTTTCAAATTGTTGTCTTGCTTTAGGTACCGTAGGATGATGTCTCTAGATGTAGTGAGATACAAGTACCTCATACTAAGTACTTATATGGTCCACGTTTATTAGGTTTCACAGTATTTTGTGGGCACCAATGCCATCTGGCATGGTCCCAAGGAGTAGTTGCTAAAGGTAACGCGTTCTTTAGGTTTTTTATGGTCAGAGGACATTTGTCCACACACCCACATGGACACAGACACATTAGAGAGAGAACACTTTTAAGCCGGTATTGGAAACAAATGTTACCAATGTAACCATTAAAGCTGAAAAACTGAAGATTCAAATGTATGGCCATGTTTTCCACGTTGTGATTTAACTCTGGTGCCTCAGAGCCAGCAATGTCTCTCACACAGTGGTGCTGCGCCCCCTAAAGGCTGGTTACTTCAATTTCACGTCTGCTACTGTCAGCTACCTGGCCCAGGAGGGAGGGCAAGTTGTGGTAAGACCAGCTGATTTCTTTACACATCGGAGCTGTTAATGTGTCGGTGAGGTGAACTTACCTCAGGTGTTTGTTTGTCCCGAAGGTCGGTTACACTAGTGCCCCGGGCCAGGGAGGCATTCTGGCTCAGAGAGAGTTTGACCGTCGCTTCTCTCCACATTATGTAAGTGATGCATTCAAAAAGGCTTTCAGCCTCACTCCTTTCTCTGTGTCTTCCATTTGTAGAGGGCAGATGTTTAATACACTAACTTCCCTACATCCTAAAGTCTCCTAGTTTTACACTGTACAGGTTATTCTTTCCATTTCTAATGTTCGCATATGTTGTTGGCTGCCTTAATAATCATACTTATGAAAAATAGGGCCACTAATACATGATCTAATGTACTGTAATAAGTTAGGATAAAGATTTAAAGTCTGCTATAGAATGGTGTAGCAATTTCATTTTGCCACTATTCAGTTAACTATTGACATTTACTTTGCAATTTTTGTGTTATTATGGCACAATTTTGACGCACTGAGACTTGACCTGAGTTATACTACTCTTAGTTTTCCCCATTTTACAATTTAATTACTATTTTTACTTTTACAACCTTGCACTAAATAAAAGGGTTGAAACCCTAGCTGATGTTTTTGTTGCACACCAAGCTGTTAGGTACCTTTTTAGCCATTGTTTTTGATCAATGAATATTTATCACAGTTTCAACTCCTGAGCTCACTCAGATATAGACAACACTTGCATACTTAGCTCTTTGGGCATTCACAATGTTTTATTCAAATGTTTGCTTGTTTTTTAGCTGGATTGGGCTGCGTTTGGTGTGATGACTCTTCCCTCCATTGGCATCCCTCTGCTTCTCTGGTACTCTAGCAAGAGGAAGTATGATTCCCCAAAGGCCAAGAAGAACTGAAAAGGGTTGGGGATGAAGTCAGAAGGTGTAATGGGCACAGGATGTATGAGTAACTTAATAGCCCATATTGGGAGTAAAGATTGAAAACAAAATGATCAAGCAACATTTAACATTCACACCTATACTTTCATGGTTAAACACAAGTTGTCTGTTATCATCCATAGGGGACATCTAGGCTGCTCCTCATGATTGCAAATGTTTGTGTGAACAGAGTTGGTAGCATAACAGAGCTGTTTCTGTAATTCAAGGAATCCTTGCCATTTGACTTCATAAAAACAAACCAGGTTTTTCTAATTTTGTGTGGGATGTTTGTTTTACTGAGTCCATAAAACACTATCTGAGTGGTTTTGGTAACAGCGTGCTTTTAAACCCACCTCCACTACACATATAGATAACTTTTAGTAAACGGATATTTGAGACTCCAGGATTCACAATCTGTAATCATGCACCAGTTTTTCCTTGACTGAGCATCACTCCACTAAACAGGAAAGATTTAATACATTATTAGTGAAAAATCAGGACTTTGTCAGTTGTTTGAAGAGAGTGGGCAACCTTTATGGAATTGAGTGACACACTTGTCTCTGGGAGACTGCAGAGGCTGGACAGTTATTCTATAGTCATTTCAAAAGAAACAAGGGGACATGTTACATGAATTAGAAAAACAAATTATACTCATGCTTCTCCCCAGGGTCATCCCATGAATGACATGAAACTTGGTAAAATAATTCTCATGTTTCCGAAAACTTATGTTTCAGAATGTTTATGCTCGGTTCCTAGCAAATATCACAAAATCTTTCATTAAACCTCAAGTATTTCTAGATTTATTTTAGAGGGTAGGATAAAGTAAGCAAGGTAGTGAGCGACACCACCTGGGCTCCTGTAGGACAAGAAGGTCAGCTAGAGAGCTCCATGGTCTCATCAGACACAAGTCATCTGCACATCTGAAGAGAAAACGTGGGCTTTTAGGTTTAAAGTCCAGCAGCCACATATCTGGTTGTCTTTCAGACTTTGGGATTAGGTCCAGTAATCCAGTTCTAGAAACGGGGAAACAAGGAGACATAGGTGATGATGATTGGTCCTAATTGGTAAAACAGACAAAACAAGTCACAGAGCAAACAGGATAACCTACTTTCACAACAAAAGCTACCGACCGGAAGTAAAGTGTCGGTTCTTATAGTGCACTTTAGTTTTGCGAGGTACGCTACGTCATAACAGTTACCGTTGTGAGCGATACTGGTGCATTTTGTTGTTGCTACGCCCGCACGTCGTTATCTTACAAAACCTATGAAAATATTTGGCAAATAACCAAGATATAAAGTTTTATTGTGTAATGGCGATCTGATCTTTGAGGAGAGGAGTTACATGGTTTTGGTTTTGGTTTCTCAAAAGATCATCAATATCAATTAGGAATAAAACCACGTGTTAGGAAGCATACTGTTTTTAATAACTACCGTTAAGCCAGTGTTTGCGCAGATCAAGCGTAGAACAGCGTCAGGATCCTTTGAGAAGGCAGATGGTGGGAGACACAGACAGAGGAGGGGAGGGGGTGCATCATCATCATCATCAGCAGCAGCAGCAGCAGCAGCAGCGCACACTGGGCCCAGGACCCATTGTTCCCTGCCAAAAACCGCCACACAACAAGAGTAGGACAAAACGTTGAAGGCTCGCCCGCCGATGACTGTTTGTTTTGGGACGCGTGGACAAAGGAAAGGCAGACACGCACGTGCATGTGGCGGTCACTGCATTGAAAATCCCACTGCTCGCCGTGGTCATGGAGCTCAGCGCCGAGGGGAGGCTCGTTGTCTCGGGCGCATCTCTTTGGAGCTTGTGGATGCTATTTGTGTGCATCACAGAGCTGGATACACAGAGCACAGAGGGAACCAGACCCCAGTACCTCTGGCAAACAGGTACGGTAGCAGTTAATCTGGCTTTATCACACGATGAACTGTCAATGCTCCGCTCAATGAATAATGGTGACGGACGCACGTTTACATGATGTAGGCTACTGCGCTGATGCTATATAATTATATAGATCCGTGCACACACTGCTGTGCTGGAAATCTTCCTTAAGGTGTTAATCTGGTCTTTAGGATGTAGCCATAATATTGTAAACCTAGGATCACGTTTTTCGTTGAAATGAAGGACACCTTTATGTAAAGCAAAAATAATCTCCTCCTTTCTTTTTCTTTCTACATTGCTACTTGCACACATGAACTAGAGCCGTTAAATGGTATATTGCTGTGTAGCACTGCAGTCCCTGGGGCGAGGATGTGTTTTCCTCCCAGCTCACTGGCTTTTCTTTGCCTTGGCAGCTGGAACTTCACTGTATCCAGCATGAATAGATATTGGGCTCATTCTCCACAAATGTGCAGTTTATGAAATGTGATGTATTGTATGCAATAGAACTGCATGCATTTCTACATTTATCTGAGAAATGGCAGCAAATCTTGTTGAAGTGTTGTGAGAACAGCAGTGTCAGGATACAATAGCAGATCTCTTGCTGCTGCTGCTGATTTGGGTGTTGCCTCAACTGGCTGTTACATTGTGAGAGCAGAGCACATGGTCAAACAAACACAATGCTGATGCAAGGTCCAGTGAGCACAAGACAGAGAGGAAGAGGTTGGATGGGGGATGTTCTGTAGATGCGTTTCTATGTTCTCGTTTACTGCATAATCTTACAGTACCTAACTGGTTTCTCAGAGATTCTGCAGTGATCCCCACTATTAACAGGAACCACCACCAATTAAGGAGTATAATCCAGGAAAGTCACCTCACACTGTACGGCTGCCACTGTAGGCCTGGGGGTGTCCTAAATGTTATTTACATTTAAGTGTCCAAATTGTATACAGTAATGAAAATGTTATTGTATGTTCTCTGGTATCAGACTGGCACCTTGGCCTGTAGGTACATATTCAATGTTTGTTTTATTACAAAAATTAAACATAACCTAACATCAACAAAACATAATAATAATAATAATAATAATAATAATAATAATAATAATAATAATAATAATAATAATAATAATGATGATGATGATGATGATAAAGTCTTATTTTAGAATGTTGTGTTTTTATTTCATAAGTGCTTTTAAAATGAAGCCATTGTTTTTTGTTCACATAACTATTTCTTTTTTAAAAAGGCAAGCAAAAAATGTACCTACAGGCCACCAGAGTTGTTGTGTTTTTGAGAAACTTTAGGTGTAAAGATGTGTTTTAAACAACAGCATGATACTTTTAGAAACTGATGCACAGATGCTAACCATTATTCGTTTAACCCATACAAACCCTGACCCTTTTCTATGTGAAGGGAAACAGACCACGTGGAACACATCAATGAACAAATTTGTTCACTTTGGTGTCACCTGTGTCACTGTTGGTTCTTTAAAGCAATTAACAGTACTTTTGTTTAACACCTTCATTGTTAGCATCCTGTGCAGAGGAATGATGTCCTTTAGCATCGTGTGCTGTGACTCTCTCTGTGATAAGGCAGGGGGAGATTAATTTAAGGATAAAGAAACCAGAACAGATTAGCCAGGCAAAGTTAACCTAAATACAGGATAGACATGTTTGTGTGTATTCTCTGGGCTTAAGGGCGCGAGCAACTGGTTCCCTGATGCTATGGTGGGTCAGTAGCAAAACTGTGGCACAGCTTTCAAAAAGGGAATGAATTATTAACAGTTGTGCATGTAGTGATGTCTTGATATGACATTGTAAGTCAAAACCTGCTATGTCTTGCTCAACACAGAAGCAAGAGTCATGGGGAAGGGAGGTCTCTGGCCCACTGCCTGCGGGGCACCAGACAGGGCCCACAGCACCTCCTGAGCTGTTTCCCCAACAGCTGGGCTCACCCCCAGTTACCAGTGAAAGATCCCTAAATGTATATGTGCTTGGATATGAGGAACTTTGGAGGGCCAGCAGTTACCTGAGGGTTCCAGCAGACAGTGCCATAAAGAGAAAGGTTTTATCCATTAGTCCCCCAGGAAGGCAGCCCCCAAAGTCCTGGATGAGTAGTTGGAAAGCAATTATTAGAACTGTTAAAATAAATAATAAATAAACAATAAAAAAGAACAATAAAAAAGGTTAATACTTAGCTGTTCATGTCCCTCAGTTGAAGACAAGGTTAATGTTTACTGCCCTTGAAATTTGTTCCCTGGTTTTTTAGAGGATTTTGGCCTTTGAGTGATGAGGCCTCTCAGTGTCAAATGGCTCTTAGGCACACAGTGTGCAACATCTTGTCTGTGACCAAGTGTAATGTTCGAGTGAGATTAGCCTGGTTATGTGGATGTAGTGCCAACTCTCTGGATCTTGGTACCTACAATCACCTTGAACCTGCAGGATTCAGACTGAAGCCATGTTAAAGTTTAGTCTGACCATAGTTGATGGAGCGGATCGGGGTGCTGAGCTCATTCTTCAATATTGATCCAGAGGTTCTCCAAGACTATTCCCAGATGAGGTCTTTTCATTGTAGGAGGGGTTTACTTTAACTCTATTTTTCTGGATAATAATAAAAATAAAATGACTGATGTTGTCCACCAGAAGGTACCATTTCTGCTTTCGCTTTCTGGCCTTGCTAAAGCTAGACTAATGCTAAATATAATATGCTGTATTATAATATTCGCCTGAGTATAAGCTTTTAGGTAAGAGGGTATTTGCTGTAAAAACACTTTTTACTGCCTCATCTGTCTTATTCTTATTATATTCTGTTTCTGAACTTTTTCATCAGTCAAAATGATCATGTATGGTTTTATTGTTAATCTGATCATACATGTGAGTAAAATAACAACGGATAAATGAGTCCAACATATCAGGCTGTAGTCCAAGCTCCTCCCAAGTGCCAAAGCTTCATGGTGCACCCAGCCACTCTGCAGAGGAAACTCTTCTCAGCTACTTTTGTCTGGGTTCTTTAGCTTCTTTAGCCTCCATTGCACTAAACTGATTAAATACCAGGAAAGCCACAGGTCCTCAAGGCATCAGCCCCAAGGGCCGTGCTGACCAGCTCTGTAAAGTGGTCACTCACATCTTTAACCTAAGCCTAGACATAGTCCATGTTCTTTGCAAGACCTCCTGTGTGGTCCTGGTTTCTAACACTACACATGCTAAGGAACCACTAAAGACCTGGGTCCTCATGTACGAAGGTACGTTGCATGAAAACCAGGTGTAAGATTTAATCTACGTCTAAGGTGAGATGTATCAAAAACTACGTAAAGTAGAAACGTACGCAAATCTACGGTTCGCTGGTTGGCGTAAATACTTTTCAACAGCTATTGGACCATTAGCGACATGAAGAGGTGAAACTGGGAAACTGTTAGGATCTGTTAGATGATCGATTAGAATCTGGTAGAGTATGTCAGTAAGGCATCAACTTTCCATACAACGGTTGATTGGGGCAACATTAAAGCACGGTTTGCAACGAGAGCAGGTTTACCTGATGTGAACCTTCAGCAGTAAACACCTGCACACACGGTCCCGTCCGGCAAACTGCGCAGACGCAGACCGTATTTAAATAAATTAACATAATTATATGGAGGCGTGTCACGGGAGAAGTCTTCTAATCAATCACCTGCGCTCAGTTCTACGTTGATTGGTATGAAGGAAACATGCATAGATTTGTACTGAGCGATTGATACATCTGTACTTACGCAGTTTTCTGGATTCAAAATAATGCCAAGTTTAGTAGGAAATCTATACAAGCTTTTGTACATGAGGCCCCAGTAGCCTAGACCTAGTCCTCAGCCACCTTGACTCTGGTGGCTGAGGCAGTGGACCTGCTGCAGTTTACCTACAGGCCAAATATCAGGGTGGATGACACTGGCATCTCCCTGCTTCACCGGGCGCTGTCTCACCTGGAGGCTGCTGGAACCGCTGTAAGGGTCATGTTCCTTGACTTCTTCAGTGCCTTCAATACCATACAGCTGGGTATTCACCTAAACCACAAACTGGACTGGACTAACAACAGTGATACCCTGTATGAGAACGACCAAAGTCGCCTCCACCTGCTGAGAAGACTGAGGCCTATTTGGAGTGTGTATGACCTTCAATGACTCTGTGGTAGCCTCTGTTATTCACTGTGCTGTGGTCTGCTGGGGAGCTGGCAGCGCAAACCAGGACACAAGACTGACCAAGCTGGTCAGAAAGGCTAGCTCTGTCCTGGGCTGTCCACTGGACTCTGTGGAGGAGGTCGGTGAGAGGAGCATATTGGCCAAGATGACATCCATTTTGGACAATTCCTGTCATCCACTTCTTTCAGCAGCTGGGGGCACTAATTCACCCCCAGTGTAGGAAGGAGCATTACCTCAGATTCTTTATCCCCATTTACTAATTTACTAAAAAATGTAAATTATTGCTATGCAACAATTGTCAATTTGAAGAAACTAACAAATTGCTTTCAAACAAAGTCACTAATCTACAAACTAACTGACTAACCCGAGAATACAAACCAGAGCTAAAGGTCAAGGAAGCACAACCAGAAGAGGCGTGACACAGTAAGAACTGACAAATCTGAAAAATCACTGATGGACCTACAGCAGCATACAAGCCTATTGCTAAAAACAGATGAACATACACTGGACACAAACAACCAAATATGATATACACCTGATGGTGATAAAACTAAGTTCCATTCCATCCCTCCATGCGGGCAGCACAATGGTGCAGTGGGTAGCACTGTTGCCTCACAGTGAGAAGGAGTCCAATTCCTGGGGGCCTGCCTTTCTGTGTGGAGTTTGCATGTCCTCCCCTTGTTCACATGGGTTCTCTCCATGGTGCAAAAAAACATGTATTAGGTTCATTGGTCACTCTAGATTGCCCGTAGGTGTGCGTGTATGTGAATGCTTGTCTGTCTGCCTGCCTGTGTTTTTCATTCATTTTCATGCAGTACCTTCTCTTGCCACATGGCAGTAGAGGCTTAAGCTCAGTCAGCAGGACAGGAAACAAAAATGATTCATTCACGACTCACTCAATTGAACGTTCGTCCTCAGGGATTTGTACCATTGTCATGTGACAGCCAGGCCGCTCAGGCTGGAAAGCACTCCAGTTCGTCCGTGATTCAATCATACGGATCCTTACAGATTGTTCTTTTCGTTCTTTTGTGTGGACTGATAAATAAGGAAATGAATATCTGAAGTAATATCTGAAATATCTGAAGTTCATTTATTTGTCACCTGACGCCTGACATAAATTTTTTATTCAAGGAATCATAATTAAATAGTGGTCTTTGATTCTTGTAGATGTGTGTCGTGTTATATAATGTAAAGTGTGTTTGTAAATCAATACTTTTGATTAAATCAATTGTTTGCAGCTCAGGCTTTGTAGTGAGCAACAAGCACAACAGTTCTTTTGTGATCCGTTCATTTGGATCCTTACAAATCGCTCGTTTGTTCATTTGTCATGTGACCGCGCTGTTAGACAACAATGGCAGGTTTTCTAGGTTTTCACATGGTTTGATTTGCTTGTGACATTTTGGTTGCCAGTTTGAACTCAGTTGTTTAAACTGCTAATTACATGAAAATGATGGTTAGTCACACCGGAGAAAAACACTAGTTGTGCAATTAGATTACAAGATATAAAATTATGAGCAAAACGGTACAATCATATATTCGATAGCCCTTTCAGATGATCTGTTAGAGGATCTGTTAGAGGGGTCTGTTCTTGGAGCCACATCCAGTGGCTGACCATAGGGTTCCAGCCATAGGGGCATCCAGAGAGAGCTGCAGACTGGTCGGAAATATGCCAGTGGACCCTGAGCCTAGCTATGTCAGCTGTGTGGGACGCAATCACTCGTATGTCAGCAAAGCATCAAGTTCCCATACAATGCGGTTGATAAGGGCAACATTAAAGCGCAATTTGCATAGAGAGCCAGTTTACCTGATGTAATTAGACTCATTGACTTGACATAGAAGCACAGTCACAGGATGACTTGACACATGTCAACAGAAACATTTTTACTTCATTAATGTACAAATAATCGGTCAACCCCAAATGGAGCTGCAGTAAGAAACATTGTGTTGAGGTGCCTGGTTTAACGCATGATCCATTCATTTTGAAGAACAGCTGGGATCAGATTTAAAGCTCGTACCAGATCGGTGGCTTCTAGGTCAGTGAATAATTTAAGGGTCTGAATATTAATTCCTGTTCACCCTGCACATATGGTGGTTGGTACTCAGTAGGAGGAGCCAAGAATCAATTCACAGATGCTGTGACTGGTGGATGACAGCTCTACTTCTTGAGGCACTGCTACCCCTATTCTTCGTAACCAAATTTCTACCTGGAAAGCGAGAATGTCCTAATTGCTGGGGCTCTTAGTTCTTCTGTTCTATAACAATGAAAACATGCAAATTAATTGTCTAAATTGTTGTGACTGTTTAACATTTGAAATTGTATTTAGAGTCTTTGTTTCCTCAACAAAAATGATAAATGTCATTTCGACCCTTTGTGTCTTGTTGGTGTTGATTTTTTGTAGGTCCATGGGGTCGTTGTATGGGCAGTGAGTGTGGTCCTGGAGGCAGTCAGAGCCGGGCTGTGTGGTGCACCCATTCAGAAGGCTGGACCACCTTACATACCAACTGCAATCAGACAGAACGACCAGGCAACCAGCAGAAATGCTTCAGAATATGCGATTGGCACAAAGATCTGTATGATTGGCAGTTGGGTGCATGGAACCAGTGTGTCCCAGTGTCAGTACGCAGTGCTGGAATGCAGCGCCCCACCGTGTGCTCCCGGGGAACGGAGGGCATTCAGACACGTGAGGTTGGCTGTGTCCAGAAAGCAAATGGTGAGCTGGCAGAAGATGCAATCTGTGAGTACTTTGAACCTAAACCACGCCTAGAGCAGGCCTGTCTTATTCCGTGTCCTTGGGATTGTGTGGTTTCTGAGTTCAGCTCATGGACTTCATGCTCTAAAACTTGTGGGACAGGCTTACAGAATAGAATTCGCATAATTCTAGCTCCACCATTGTTTGGTGGGGCAGGCTGTCCAAACCTGACAGAGTTTCAGACATGCCAGGCAGAACCTTGCAAAGGAAAAGAGAGCCTCTACAGCCTCAGAGTGGGACCATGGGGGCCCTGCTCTGTCCTTTTACCAAGGCAAACTAGACAGGCTGACAATCACAGAGAAAATTACAACATATCTAGAGAAGGCAATAAAACCTCTAAAGGGGATGACAAACCACCTAGAGAGGGAAAAAACATATCCAGAGGTGCTGAGAAGCACAGCAAAGACCCTTTTGAACAGTTAGGTGAAAGTGATAAAGTGTCAAAACTAGGGGACAAACTGACCAGACATAGTGACAAGCAACAAAAAGGAGGCAGCAGGTCCAAAGAGGGTGATCAAATTTCCAGAGAAAATGTCCAAAAGAAAAAAGGAACAAAAGGTTCCAACAGAAAATTAAGAAAAGCAAATATAAAACCAGACAGACCGCCTCAACAAGCAGGTGCAGGTAGACAACAGAAAAAGGCCAAACACAAGAAAAAAGTAGAGAAAATGACAAAGCAGGCACAGGAGAGGGACATGTACAAGGGAAAGGCAAAGGATCCCGAAACAAGAGAACGTATGAAGAAAAAAAGGAATAGGAACCGTCAGAACCGTCCTGGGGGGAAGTTCTGGGACCTGCAGGTTGGCTACCAGACCAGAGAAGTGACCTGTGTCCACAAGAGTGGGACCATTGGAGCTCTCAAGTAAGTGTAACTATAAAGCGTTTCCTTATGTTTATCTGACCACCACCTAAAGAATGTGCATGACATAGTAATGTGTTGCTACACAGTTCACTGAGTATTTTCAATATTTTGGAAAAGCGTTTTTGGTTTCCCTCATGTTGTACATGTTACATCCCTCTACAGCAATTGGAGACTTCATCTGACTATTTAACATCCTGAAAAAAAGCTGAGTGACACCTTTTATCTCCGGTGCAGTCCCAGTGATTAGGCCATAATAGTGATTGTACGTTTTAATTGTGATGTTGGTACTGATGGAGCAGTGCCAATTGAAATCTCACCACCAGAATTTACCACCTAATTAACCATTTGATTAAGCATTTGAATACAATGTAAAATATCATATCAACTTAAATACCTCTGACTCTTCCATTTTATGTGAAGAAACACTACAGAGGTTTGTCCTAGTTGATGCTTAAATGCTTAGAAAAGTTATATCATGACGGGGATAAAAGGACAGTGGCTCAAGTGGTACAGCTACCAACCAAACATTGTCGGATCGGTTCCTGGCTCCCTCTCGTTATGATCCAAAGTGTCCTTGAGTAAGACACTGAACCACCAAAGTGCCCCCGTAATGTCAGCTTAAGATGCATAGCAGCTCTGCAACAGATGTGTGAATGGCTAAATGTGATGCAGTGTTAAAGTGCTTTGATACGGAGCCCCCCCGAAAGGACATTGATCCCGAGATAGTTTTGCGAGATCCCGAGAAACACATTATCCCTATAGAAACACCGCAGCGCATAGCATGCATTTGATGTTTATATACAGTCAGGACCATAAATATTTGGACAGAGACACATTTCTTCTAATTTTGTTTCTGTACATTACCACAGTGAATTTTAAATGAAACAACTCAGATGCCATTGAAGTGCAGACTCTCAGCTTTAATTCCATGGGTTGAACAAAAAGATTGCATAAAACTGTGAAAAACTAAAGCATTTATTAAACACAATCCCTTCATTTCATGCTATTCCTTCACGAGCTTCGTGAAGCACCAACGGAGGTCCTCCGGTAATCCCGGCCAGGTGAACGGCATGGTGAAAAAAAACAAGCAAAAGAAAAAGAAAAACATTTGTCTGATTACGGCTGGCTGGGTCCGAGTGTGGCCAGATTGTCAGAGTTCACAGGGAAAGACCCACACACACAGCTCACATGGACTCAGGTAAGAGAGAGTTTAATCAGGCTTGTGGTCAGGCAGGCAAAGTCAGTACACAGGTCAACACGATAAAGGCAACGGTACAGACAGGGGACAGGGAAGGCTAGGTCAGAACACGATCCACGACTGGTACACGACAGGACTTACTTGTTACGAGCGCTGGAGAGTTGAACGGATGAATGAACAAACAATATGGCAAACGGAACAGGTGAGTGCTTGAGCGTAATTACTAAACAGAAACAGCTGACGGAGCATGTGATCAGAAAAGTAAAGCGAGAACTAAAAACCCGGAGGAACCAAAACAGGAAATGTCAATATAAACACAGGAAATGGAAAACAAAAGTCCAGACCGTGACACCCTTCTTGAATTTATTATAATCTTAAACCCCTTCAGAGTTTTTTTCCATCCTTCTCTTTTTTCTTTTTCTTCCTTTATCCCTCTTTTCCCTTTATTTACCCTTAATCCGTGGTTATGTTTTTTCCTTCCCACTTCTCTCCTACTGCTAGCCACTGTTGACAAATCAATCTCCTCTTCCTTTGATGTTCCCCCACTACTATTTGCCATGACTCAGCCCCTCCACAGGTGGTTTTCCCACGAAAATCGGTAACTTTGCCGACCACTTGTTGCTGTATGGAGATTTGATCTACTGTACTGTATATCCCACAGTTTTGCCTCCACCTAAAAATTCGCTAAAAATTCAAAGTCTTGTTTTTCTCACTCCACCGTTTGCGCACTGCTCTCCACATCTGCTTTCGCTCAACTCCGCCACCATCCGTCCAGCGGTCCTCCTACTTTGTAGCTCCTCTGTCCACATATAGCAAAAGTTTCTCGGGATCTCCCAAAACTATCTCGGGATCTTACAAAACTTTCTCGGGCAGCACGTGGCAACACCAGCATAGCCATAAACAACTTGAAGTGCACACAGACCTATGGTGAAAGACTGTTGTGGGCATTGTTGAGATGCTGTGAACCATGGCTTGAGCTGTTTCTGCTGGAGAAAGTACTTGAGTGCCATGAATTGAGATAAACCATTCTATAAAAGCAGTTGTTGTTGGTGAGGATTATGCCCCTAGAGGTGAAATGGTGTTCGTCCAAGGTGAGCTGGTGCAGAGGGAAGGGGATGGAGCCTTGGATGAACCTTCAGCGCAGGGACATCTGGAGCTCATGTGTCAAGGGCATGGGCCAATGGGCCGCTGTGACTTTCCCTCGGCCCATAGTCATCTTTTCTGGGGCTAAAACAAAACCTAAAATTAACATTTTTCATAAAACTTACATTTTAAAGAAAAGATGATTCTGTAGCAGCCGAGCTCATGCTGTATATGCTCTGTCTCAGATTGGGAGCACAAGAGGATATCATCTAGGTACACAAAGACAAAACTGAAACATATTTCCCAACACATCATTGACATTGACTGAAATGCATGACTAGGTATTCATAATGTCCTGAAGTTTATATTATCCATGGTTGTACCCTTGCTCTGGCCAGGACATACAGTATATGGTCAAGTGATTCCATCTGTGAGGGAATCCCTGGTGTAGGTGTCCCATCTACTGCCATTCAGGGCCAGACAGTGACAGCAGTGCCTGGTATGAGGTCCATACAACAATCATACGGTCTGTGAGGCAGCAAAGAAGTAGCTTTGGCCGTGGTGAACATAACACTAGTCATAGTATATTTGTGGGACTTTAGAAAGCTCAGTGTATTTAGAATCCTGAAGAGCAGACATGGATTTAGCTGTCTTATGGCAGGAAGCATATCCCCCAGCTTATCATTTTACCCTTGACATGGGGACATGGACATGGGGTTGTGTTTCTGGAGCCAAGGGACTCTAAAGACAATAGGCTGCTGATCAGAGTCAAGGAGCCCCCTTAATGCATTGCCTTTCAGTCTCAAAGTTAAAAAATCTGAACTGCTAAATTGATCCTTGCAGACTCTAAAATGGTTCTGGACTTGGAAATGAAGGTGAGGATTGCACTAATGAGGCCATTGGTTGGAACCGCCTTTTAAGAAAACCTTAAGAAAGAGGAATGAAAAAGAAAAAGTCAGAATTTTCAGATCAACATCAGAGCTTGCACATTTCTATTGTCCTTATCTTCTTCTGCATGTTCATTAATTCCAAAAAACTGTAAGTCCAACGTTTTTATTTACATTAACCCACAGCACAAAACAGGGTAAACCTTTGCTTATATTTGGACAGTGTGGGGCCTGACTACTCTTATGAATCCACTACACATGGCTGTAGTGTTTTATATACTGAGCAATTTTTGGAAATTTAATATAGATTTGTTAGCATCACCAGCTAAGTGAATAGGTTTTAGATCTTATTCTAGGCAGGTTTAGTGTTGTGTTCAAACAGTTTTAAACTGTTGAACCACAAATAAACTAGTGTCTAACAAAACTAAATTTTCTATATTCTTTTAACAAGTTTTTTTAAAGGTAGTGTTTTTTGTTTTTTTCTTTTACAGCCTGTGCTCTCATGAAACATTGCCAGTGACATTCCAGGCTTGTGTGATGACTAAAGACTGTGATGTGACTGAATGGTCTGAATGGTCAGCTTGCTCCAAGGATTGCTATGAAGCCAACAGGCCCAAAGGTGAACGGACCCGCTCCAGAAAAGTGAATCATTTCCCAACTGATGGAGGAGAAAAATGTCCAGAGCTGGAAGAGACAGAGCCTTGCATTCCTCAGGGAGCTGGAGTGGCACCCTGCAAGGCGTAAGTACGAGTGCACCAAGCTGCAAAGACCTGGCTGTACACAGTACAGTACATGTGTGAAAGTTAATGGATACATTGTCATGAAGGTAGTAGTACCTTCACAAATAATAATTCTTTTCCATTTACTCATAAAATGACAAATATGCAAATGTGATCAAATTTCTGGCATTTTGTCTTAATTAGATCAAAGTATTATAAATACTTAATTATCAAATTCACTGAGTCATTGCTGCTGAGATACTGTCTCTGTCTGGAGTTTTTTTCAGCTGCTTTAAGATCTGTTGTTGTAAATTTAAATGGTAAACATTTGAAATGGTAGGGATATATTAAAATGCAAGGTTGTATTTCAAAGCCAGAGGAGCTCATTGGATGACATACAATACAGTCAATCAGAGATTTCTTCTCTTCTAACATTTGGGTCTGATGTGTGTATGTGCTGTTAACTTTCAAGTACTCACTAGATAACCACTGGACTAAGCAATTAATACTGTAATTTATCATCCATGCAACATGGTTGTGTGACCTAATGACTATATCATAGCAACAAGGAAACATAGCCTTTCTTCTTTCTTTATTTAGACACTAAACCATGGTCATTAATTTAACCCATATGTCTTCAAATGAAATTTACAATCAATTAGCCACATAATACCATAATTATGAATAAATGATCTACTGTACCACTTGCCAAAGTGAGTTTTCTTCTTTCTTTCTCTGTGTTTATCTTTTAAACTTTGGTGTCCATGGCGTATAATAAAAAATATCCATTTTAATTTATAATCACTGTTGTTCTACAAATGTATAGGAAGCCAGGGTACAACCATGTTGTTTCCATGTTTGTCTGCTTTTTTGTGATACATGATGCTTCTCTAACCTGAGCAGCTGCTTCATTTATTCTTGGTTATTATTGTAAACAGCGCAAATCTTCATCTGTCAGTGTCTTAGTATTTGTCATTAATCAGTTCTATACTTCATAACAAAGTCTGACACCCTAGCAACATGAGGGTCCTCGGTTTTGATAACACCATACATACAAAACTAACAGTTATAAGACAATTGTGACAGCTTCTCGCTGGCTCACCGTTGAAGTTAATATTGACTCTATTAGAACAATTATCCTTTGAACAGGTTATTTTCAAGCAAAGACCATATGAATTTATTACTATATTATACTAACCCTTTTGTTTCAAAATCTGTCCAGTTACATATGGAAAACCACTGAATGGACAGAATGTAGGGTAGAAGCACTACTGAGCCAACAGAACCGTCGGCGTGGAAACCAGACAGGGTTGTGTGGAGGTGGGATTCAAACCCGTGAGATCTACTGTGCCCAAATCAGCACTGACTCACCAGGCAACCTAAGTTCACTTGGAAAGAAAGATGGTAACTTTCTAACATGTACTGTAGGTCTCTATACTCTTCTCTTACATGTACACCGAGATGAATACCACCCATTTACTAATTTTCTACAACTTTATATGCAGGGGTATAGGGCATGCATACACAACACAATTAACTGGTGACACTAAATTGCCCAATAGAGCGCAAGGCTTTGTCTGTTTTTGTGAGGCAGCATGACCAAGGTGTACCCCACCTCTTGTTTTGTGAAATTTTGTGAAAAATCCTGGAGCATTTGAATAAGCATGTGGCATTCAATTGCATTTTCAGGGCTATAACACACAAAACCAGTAGCACCTGCTTTGGATATATTGTGGCTCTGAGTGTGTTTTTTGTCCTTCTGTCTTCCTGTTTCATGATTAGATTTTTCCATCATTCCCTCAGTTTGTCACTGATACTGTCTCTATTTCCATAGTATTGCGACCAGTTGACAATGAGCTTTGTCTTGGCCCCCCCCCCAACACCACCCAGCTGTGCCATATCAGCTGTCCTGTAAAATGTGAAGTGTCTTCATGGAGCTCCTGGGGTCCTTGCACTTACGGAAACTGTGAAGATCAGACAGACAAGAAAGGTAAGATTTACTGTAAGAATGACATCTTCTGTCCTCTAACATACCAGCATCACACTGTGTGTGATGCTGGTATGTTAGAGTATTACCATTCCACCCAAGAAAGTTTACGTGGATCTAGAAAACAAATACAGTTTTAAAAATTATAAAAGGGAGCGGTGCTTCTTAAAATCTGTCAATTGTTGTGTTGCTGTTGCTTGGTGTATGTTCTGTCAACAACTCTGGGAAGAAGGACCCAAATGCACAGCGTGAGCTGATGCTGAAAAAAACTGATGATTTAATGGCTCGAAGTCAGGCAGGCGAAGGTCATACACAGTATAGGCAAAACAGAATCTGACAAGGTGCAGGCAAAACGAGGTCGAGGACAGGCAACGGTCAAAAACACAACAAGGTATTTATCAGAGACTGGACAAAAAGCAAGACGAGGTCACAAGGCTGGATCATACACGGTATCTAGACTAGAATAGAATGCCTTTATTAGTCCCACAGCGGGGAAATTCCCATCCAGCCAGCTTGACCGGCGCTAGTCTGACAGTGGAAGCAAATTGCAGTACAAACAATAAACACACGCACATACTGTGGCACACAGTACAAGTGGAAACCTTGCTGGAATTTTTTCTTGGGTTCATCAGGACAGATAGATAAGGCCGCAGAGCAGACAGTGAGACTGTAAGGTGGGGTGGGAGGGGGTTGTATCTGCATCAGTGTAGTGAAGTGTTGTTTATAGAAGTATGACCGAGGCCGACCAAGATGTTTACAGGTCAGTCCAACAGTTGTCCTTGAAGGGAGACACAATAAGTCCACAATAAGGGAACGAGGATAAATAGAGGCACAGCTGGTGAGCTAGATTGGACCCGGGAAGGGAGGGGTGAGGGAAAAGGGACAGAGTAATACACAGCCAATTCTGATACATTTTAACAATCCATGACGATTGACTAATTTGTCTAGATCAATACTCCAATCGGTCAGAACTCAGGGCTTCATCGCCTCTTGTGGGTCACCCATGACATCTCCTCAAGCCTGACAGACAAGGCTGTCACCATAGTAACCAAGTCCCTTGAGCGGGCTGAGATCTTATTAGTCAGTCCTGCAATCCGGGTGATCCATCCATCTTAACCGCTTACTCCCTAGTGCGGGGTCACGGGGGTGCTGGAGCCTATCCCAGCTGGCAGGGTACACCCTGGACAGGTCGCCAGTCCATTGCAGGGCAACACAAGACAACCATTCACTCACACACTCACACCTACGGGCAACCTAATGCACGTCTTTGGACTGTGGGAGGACCCTCTTTGGACTGTGGGAGAACCCGGAGAGAACGTGCAAACTCCACACAGAAAGGCACCAGGGCCGCCTCCGGGAATCGAACCCAGAACCTTCTTGCTGTGAGGCGACAGTGCTACCCCCGATCCGGGTGATCCTCTGATGCAAATCATCCGAACGAGCTGAGATGTCAATTGTCAGTCCTTCAATCCGGTCCAACCTCTGGTGTAATTCTGTCAGCCGAGTAACCATGGCCCCCGTCGGCGTATGTAGCCGGTGGACACGCCAATGAGCCGGCTGCAGATTTGAAGGTAATGCTGGAGTGCTGGCTATAAAAATGCAGACAATCTGGCAAATGGCTATGGCAAGAGGTGGTGCTTAAATACAAAGTGGTTGATTACTGATGAGGCACTGGTGAGTTCAACAAGGACCAGAAATAAAGCTGGATCTGATTATCATGGGTACTGAACAGGAAGTAGTAACAAAGTAAAACCGGAAATGAACAAAAACAGTCACTAAATCCATTTTCAACCGGTTATCTGGGGCTAGATCGCGGGGGCAGTAGTCTGAGCAGAGAGTTCCAGACTTCCCTCTCCCCGGACACTTCCTCCAGCTCTTTTTCTGGTTGAGAACCATGGCCTCAGATTTGGATGAACTGATTCTCATCCCAGCCGCTTCACACTTAGCTGCAAACTGCCCCAGTGCAAGCTGGAGGTCCTGGCCTGATGAAGCCAACAGGACAACATCATCTGCAAAAAGCAGAGATGCTATCCTGTGGTCCCCAAACCAGACCCCCTCCAGCCCCTGGCTGCGCCTAGAAATTCTGTCAATAAAAATATTGAACAGAACCGTTGACAAAGGGCAGCCCTGCCAAAGTCCAACATGCACCGGGAACAACTTACTGCTGGCAATGCGAACCAAGCTCCTGCTCTGGTTGTACAGAGACCAAACAGAGACAGAGACAAAACAGGCAAACTCCCACAAACCCTCAAGCACCCTGCTGAGGGTATGAAGCTGGTCCAGCGTTCCACGACCAGGCCGAAAACCACATTGTTCCTCCTGTATCCGAGGTTCGACTATCGACCGAATTCTCCTCTCCAGTACCCTGGCATAGACTTTCCCTGGGAGGCTGAGAAGTGTGATCCCCCTATGGTTGGAACACACTCTCCTGTCCCCCTTTTTTTGAAGAGGGACAATCACCACCTTCATTGTCCAGTCCAAAGGAACTGTTCCCCTCGTCGACGTGATGTTGCAGAGGCGTGTCAGCCAAGACAGCCCCACAACACCCAGAGACTTGAGGCACTCAGGACGAATCTCATCCACCACCGCTGACCTGCCACTGAGGGGCTTACAAACTACCTCGGTGACCTCAGCCTGGGTAATGGGCAAGTCCACCTCTGAGTCCCCTGCCTCTGCTTCCTCATCAGAAGTCATGTCCTCCTTCCACCGTCCAATAACATCCCCATTCGAGGTCAACAGCTCCCCACCTCCACTGAAAACAGAGTTGGTGAAGGACTGTTTCCCCTATCTGAGGCGCCGAACGATTTGCCAGAATCTCATTGAGGCCAAACATTAGTCCTCCTCCATGACCTCCCTGAACTCCTCTCAGGCCCTGGTTTTTGCCTCCGCAACGGCACGAGCTGCAGCACGCTTGGCCTGCCGGTACCCATTAGCACCACAGGTCAACCAGACCTGATAGCACTCCTTCTTCAGCTTGATGACGTCCATTACCTCCGGCATCCACCACCTGGTTTGGGGATTACCACCACGACAGGCACCGGAGACCCTGCGTCTACATCTCCGAATGGCTGCGTTGACAATGGTCCACTCAGACTCTATGTCTCCAACCTCCCTCGGAATCTGATCGAAGCTCTCCCGGAGGTGTGAGTTAAAGGTCCGTCTGACAAAAGGTTCAGCCAGACATTCCCAACAGACCCTCACGATATTTTTGGGCCTGCCAAGTCATTCCAGCCTCCTTCCCTGCCAGCGGATCCTACTCACCACCAGGTGGTGATCAGTTGACAGCTCAGCCCCTCTCTTCACCCGAGTGTCCAAAACATATGGCCGAAGGTCAGGTGAAACAACTACAAAGTCTATCATCGACCTCTGGCCTACGCTGTCCTGGTGCCATGTGCACCGATGTACACCCTTATGTTCGAACATTCGAGTTCAGATCAGGGAGGCCGTTCCTCCCAAGTACACCTCTCCAGGTATCACTGTCATTGCCCACATGAGCATTGAAATCTCCCAGAAAAATGAAGGGGTCCTCAGTTGGAGCGCTTTGCAACACTCCCTCCAGAGACCACAAGAAGGTCAAAGTCTAGTTCTCCACACTACTGTTTGGCCCGTAAGCACAAACGACAGCGAGTAACCTATCCCCCACCTGAAAGCGCAGGGAAGGGACCATCCCGTCCATGGCGGCTAAGCTGGGGAGCTTCCTGCGGATGGTGGGTCGACCTGAGGACGGTCCCACATCGCTCCTTCGGGGTGTGCCTGGCCGAGCCCTGTGAGAATATGGCTCCAGGGTGGGGCCCCGGCTGCTCCATACCGGCCGACGTCTCGGTCCTTGCTGGTTTTCCTTTGACAGGGGGGTTTGTGAACCACTTTTAGTCTGACCCATCACCCAGGACCTGTTTGCCTTGGGAGACCCTACCAGGGGCATTTAGCCCCCGACAACATAGCTCCTGGGGTCATTCAGGCACACAAACTCCTCCACCATAATAAAGCGGCGGTTCAAGGAGGAGTTTATTTGTTAGGAGCCTAATCAACACCCTAACAGAATACACAAATACTAATAGAAAACCTAAGCAATTACACACTAAGCGATGAACTAGGACCAATGCAGAGGAAAAGCTCCTTTAATGGAAGACACCTTCAAATTAACCCCAGTGGGTGGCTATTGATCAGCAGAGAGAGAGAGAGAGAGAGTCAGAGAGAGAGAGAGAGAGAGAGAGCACAACAACAAGCAACAAAGCATCTTGTTGCTTCATTTATATTAAATGAAGGATAAGTGTAAGATGATAGATGTCATCTCTAGCAAGCCTACCACAGCATTGAGGTTGTTAATGAGGCATTCACTAATTTCTGAGGTTGTCTGGAACCCTGTCAGACCCATCTCTTATCTTCTCTTGCTTCTGTAAACTAATCTTTCTGCTTTCAATGTTTTACAGGGCTGCTGTGGGATCAAAATGAAATAATCTTACTTTCCAAAAGACCTTTCTCTTTCCCATGCTCGGAAAGATCTCTGCTTTATATTTGTATGTCAGATATCTGATAGTTATTGAGCGGGGCTTTTTCCTGTTAATGGTGTGTTCAGATGGGTGAAAGCTAAGTGCTCAATATCAGACTCTGTATACTGTGGACTATGTAATGCTTGGCACCTGCAGTACTTGTTCACCCTTTCTCAGAGGTGATGTTAGCTTTATCTTTTTATGTGATGATGTCAGCTGAACCCTAAAGTGTTCTGGTTGCACATTAGATATTATTAAATTGCAACATGTTTTCGCTCAACAGATCAGGGGAGCTAAAGTCAGAATGGTTTGTCTTCATCATAAAATAACATCTTATGTCCTTCCTCAGGCTTTAAACTGAGAAGGAGGAACCTCATCAATGACTCAGTGGACTGGACAGAGACCTGCCCTCACTTGTTGGAAGCAATACCATGTGAAGACCCCAGCTGTTATGACTGGTTGGTGCTTCAACTGGAGGAGTGTGTCCCTGATAACGAGAAGGAGTGCGGTCCAGGTACCCAGATTCCTCGAGTGCAGTGTGTCAATAGTGACGGTGAGCAGACATGTGAAGAATGAAACTAAACAGACCTTCAACAATTAAAATAACTGATATTTGAGTAAGATATCTGTTTATTTACTGTTTTCTTTTCAAAATTAACACATCTACAGCACACCCACAGACCCACAGACTATAACTAAGGACACTAATGCTGTGGGGCTTCTTATAGACCAAATTAAAACAAATACACCCCTCATCCCCCAAACACTCCTTAGCCTTTGATGGGTTAAAACTAACAGAATTGAAAATAAGACCCAAAAAGAAAGACCCAACCACAAGGTGTGTCCTGTCAAATTTTTTCAATGTAATTAAAGTGGATAGTTCAGAAAAATGAAACAGACATCCCTCACAAGACAACCCAGGAACTCAATGGCTCAGGATTTTATATGCCTGCATATTAAACATTATATTACAATTTCTATAGGAATATGCACCCATTCCTTGATTGGTTAACAGTATGTATGGATGCAGTGGAGCATACAAAACCCAAAATGCAAGCCAAGAGCCCATCCCATGGAAGGCTTGTATTACCCCAGCACCACCTATGCAACCTACCTCAGATGTTCTGCTGATTGATTTCTCGTTGATCTGGTCATCATGATAAATGATCCCTGTCTGCTGGGGTTTCAGAAGTTATCGAATTCACTGGTGGCCGTTGTTCCTTACACAGAGACTTTCTTAAATGATTTTTCACTGACAGGTGGACTAGATAGATAGGGGTAAGATTGCGGACAGCTGTTAGAACTGCGTCAATAAAGCAACATTACAGCAGATCCACCCATGTGAGAACAAATCACAACTGTCTTCTCAGATGACCTTCTTACACAATGATTCACCAGCTCAATCCCAAACTAACCCTCTATGTGCTATATATAGTGAAGCAAAAAATATAGATGAAACTAATGTTGAATTACATTACATATTTCATATGAGTTTCAACGTTTAAGTTGCATTAGTGAAATAAATGAACTTTAACAAGATATTCAAATTTTTTGAGTTTTACCTGTATGTCCCACGAATCTTCAACAGCAGCTCTGAGCTTTTATTATATTATTGTTTTATTTTGTTAAATGTCTGTGCTTTGTTACACTATGTTTAGGAGTATATGTGCAGAGGCAACTCTGCCGTGATGCCATTCTGCCCATGCCTGCCATTTGTGAGGTGCCTTGCCCAAAGGATTGTGCCCTGAGTCTGTGGACACCCTGGTCTCTTTGCTCTCACACCTGCTCTGGAAAAACCACAGAGGGCAAACAGACAAGAACTCGTACCATCCTTGCCTATAACGCAGGTGAAGGTAAGACAACAAAAAAACAAGGCTGAATAAGAAACAAGAGATTTTTAAATCTCAGACTTAGGTAGTGTTCACCAACAGCCACTGCTAGTGCTGACAAACATTGACAACGTATATCTGTATGTGGTGAATTCTTCTCATTCCCAAAGCTTCAAATAATGATTTTATCCAATAAATGAAATGCATGTAACGTCATGGAAATGATTAGTTATGTTAATATCTGATGCCAACAGAAACAAAACATGCAAAATGAATGTACCATTTATAACCAATAGGCTGCTACCCAATACATTTTCAAAGTATACTATTAGTCCACATTTATCTTTTTATATTTAGTATAATAAAATATTAATGCTGTACTGTGCTGTTTTCTTTTTTGTTTAGGTGGAGTCCTATGTCCAAATGTCAGTGCCCTGCAGGAAGCAAGGAGATGCAATGACCACCCCTGCACTGTGTACCACTGGCAAACCACCCCATGGGGGCAGTGCATAGAGGACTCAACAGTTTCAGCTACCAACATGTCCATCATCCAAACACAGATTGACACAGCAGCCTGTTCTGTGGGCATGCAAACCCGCAAGGTCATCTGTGTCCGAGTCAATGTGGGCCAAGTTCCTCCAAAAAAGTAAGACCAACTATAATCTCCAACTAACAGCTTTACCACAGAGGAAGGAAGACTGGTGTTAAAGTAGAGAAGGTGTCTGCTTCTAGGACCTGAAATGCTGGTTCTACAGAGAAGCTTGGTAGCTAAAAGCTCTGCCTTCCATTCTACAGAAGTAGAACCTGTCAGAACATCATAGATGGCGGACCCACATGCACGGCTCAAAGAAGTTTTGGATGTTACAAAAGGGATTTATTCCGGAAATGCAGAGTCAGAGTCAGGCAGGGTCATACACGTGTAAGCAGAAAGGTTCAATGCAAGGGTTCAGGCAGGCTCAGTTCCGTGGACAGACAGGGTTCGTTAACCGTGTTGGCAGAAATAGCAGTACCGTTCAGGACGAGGCAGAATCGTAGTCATGAAACAGGCAGGGTAATTAACAGACAGGTTCAGCAGACGATGCAGGCAGGGATCAGGCAAGGCTCGGTAACGGTAGGCAAAACAAGATCGAAAACACGGGTCGGGACAAGAACAAAAACGCTGGATGATGGTGAATGCACGCAAACACAAACTAACAATCTGGCAAGGTACTGGGGTGAGAGGTGGTGCTTAAATCCTAGGTGACTGATTACTGATGAGCTGCAGGTGTGGATAATGACCGGTAAATGGCAGGGAACAGCTGTGACGTGACATTAACAGGAAGTGCTTTCAAAATCATAGCGGAAGTAGACCCAGAACATTACCAACAGGACGGACTCCAAAATAAAACAAGGAGCAGGACCAGAAACTGTGACAGAACCTCTCTGTGCCATGGTTAGGTTTTTAGATTGGGCTTAATAAAAAACAATATTTATTTCAAAGGTGACCAGAGTTTATGTTGACTGACTAAAAACACACAGAAAAACCGACTGTTTGGGAATTCACTGAACAGGACAAGACAGACTAGAAATGAACTGAATGACTGACGAGGAGGATCCTGAGGACACACGCTGAAAAACAGATTCAGAAAGTGTTTTCACATGTACACACATGTCCACAAAGACAAACAACTAAGACAACACTCTTAGAGAGCTAAAACCCAAACCTACTGTAGGACAGATCTGGTGGACTGAGGCGCAAACCACAGCAGATTGGGAGAATATGTTACCAGTAGTTTCAGCGGAGCAAAAAGTCAAGGTTCTACTAGTCCATCCAGTGGACAAGCTAAATAAAACTCAAAAGTTAAAATGACATTGTGGTGTGCTTTGGGGCTATATTACTGTCCATGATGTCAGTGAGTATTTTATGCAATCATATAATATACGGTATGTATTTTTCTGGTATTGTTCGTGTTAAACCTGCTTTTGAAATTGTAATTTCTACTAGTTAGACTAGTTAGATGCAAACGGAAGAACAATAACTATAATAAAGATTAGAAAAACAATACAGTGAATGCTTCCAGCATTCCAGCAGGTACAACATTTTACACCTAATAGTTTTTGTTCTTTGTGTGTCAATTAGCATGTCATTCCCTTTTCAGGTGTCCAGAGAGTGTGCGCCCAGACACAGTCAGGCCCTGCTTGATGCCATGCAAGAGAGACTGCATTGTGACCCCGTATAGCGACTGGAGCCCATGTCCAGCAGGATGTCAAGCAGGTAACCTGTGCTGCCTTCTCCAGTGGTTAACCCTAGATATTGTCTTATTACTTAACACCAACAGACTGTTTTACAAAATGATCATGCACCCTACAATGGAATACAAAGTATTGAGTTGTATGATGGTATAAATCAGTGATTGCTCCAGAGAATCATTCAGACATATTGATAAGTAATTTGGCTCTGAGCTAATGTCAAGTAAAAGGGTAGTAAAGCTATATTCATAAGTTATTTAGTTTATTTATATAGCCTACCTACTACTATACAGCTACTATCTACTATATAGCTACCCACCGCACCACCGTGCCGCCAGGATATAAAACTTTCTTATATTAAACCACCAACTAACAAAAACGGTTTGTTTAAAAAAACTGTTGGTGGGAAGTTGTGTGAAGAATCTTCTGTTTAAGTGTTTAAGTTGTGTTTAAGTAGTTCACAAATGTATCTGTTTACATCACATCAGGAGACAGCACTGCAGGGGTGCAGGGGGTGGTGTGAAACCAGTCTAATTGGTCGTTCTGTCTGAAAAGAGGCTCTCTGTTGTTATGTTCATCTAAGCTTAATTAGAAGATTCAAATGCTCTTTTTCAGCTCCTGAAGCAGTCAGACTGACACACACTACATCCAAGTGAATATGGACGAATATATAGAATGAGAATTCAAGAATTTCACTAGGTACATTTGTCCAATTCAACCTAATACAGCCAGTAACTGATAAACCTCCAGAAGGTAGTTTGGCAGCTGTGGCAGCGTGAGCTACCGATGTATATCTATGATTTAAAAAAGTAAGTTCAACATTCAACTCTGACATGAAGTCAACTTTTCAAGTTTTCCCAACTTTTTAGTTGACTGTTTAGACACACTATTGTTTGTCTGTCTGTTTGTCTGTATGCCCTAGCAAACAGTGTAGAACTGGCATTATCAGATCTATGTCCTGTTCTCAGAACTGTGCCTATACTTGTTTTCTTTTTTTTTGTTCTGTCCAGCAGTTTAGCAAGCAGCATATCTTACACTGAATGCCATATTGTGATGGACAGCTTTGCTTTAACAAATAAGGAGTAGATATAAAATATACATACTCTTCTTGATTTATGGTTTATTTAATGGTTTATTTAGCTAATCCCAAATATGTGTGATGTTGCTGTGTTGGTGGACAGGTTGAGTTTTTGCTGTGGGGTGTGTGTGCAGGGTGCAAACAATCGGTGCAAAGTAAAGCAGGGATGTACCATAGGCTGACACATTCATAACTAAACAACTCTTGTACTGTGGTTTACCTTTGAGATTAATACTAATACCAATAATAATGTTAAGGTATGTGCACATACTAATACAAACATATACATATCATTTACATACACATATGCATTGTTATACATATCCCATACTACTTAATAAAAGTCATGACATACAACACCACAATTTCCATATTCACACATTATTGATATTGGTAGTGATAAGTATCAGTAATACTTACAGTTGGATTTGGAAAGCCTGTTTATCAGCTCAGGTGTTGAGTGTCCCACTAAAGGTTAGTAAAGCTGTAGCTTAACATTGTTCACCCAAAGGGTGAGGCAGACGTTGGTGCATGAACAATTGTGGAAGGGTGATGGAGGAGCTCGGCCACTACGCCCATCCAACAAGCAGAGGAGAGAATCCTAGCAGCCAGGGAGCCCACACACCTTCAGTTCCAGGAGGGCAGGTGTTGCGACCCAAGCCGCCCACACAGAGCCCCCCAGGCAGAGCTGCAGCAGCCACAGAGACAGCACCCGGGGTCAGAGTGGGCCAACGTGGGTCAATGCTGTCCGCCCCATGAGAACCAGGGGCAAACACTCCCCCTGGTGGGAGGGTCGGCCTGAAAGAGTGGAGCCCGAGGACCCACGGTCCATAGGGAACCCGCTAGGAGATGCCACCGCGCCCAGAGTGGGGCCTACCCCCCAGTCCACCACCCCTACACGCATACAAACTCACACAAACACAGGCGCATACACCCACCCACACGTACAACACACATCATCACATCGACACACATACACCATAAACTCTCTCACAACACATACACCATACACACTCTCACTAGTCAATCATACGTGAACCAATGCACTCTCAGATACATTCTCGCACCCACACCATTCGCTTGATCACATTCGTGGGGAGGGTAGGTCTCCGGCCTGCCGTCCATGTGGACCCAGGCAGGGACCTCAGCTCCTCCCGAGCCCCGCCCAACTCCCCCAACCCAGGAGAAGCAGAGGGCAGCGGAAAAGGCACCCCAGAACCCTGCACCCCCGCCCTAAATGTTTGTGTATGTGGCTAAGTATGAGGAACTTTGGGAGATCGCCAATTCTCTGAGGGGTCCAGCAGACAGAGCCATCAATGTGAAGGCTCCGTCTACTGCAATTAAAACTGCAGAGCATCCCACTTGGGAGGGACGGAACCACTTCCCGGTAGCCCCAGTCCCTCCATCTGCAGGACGTCCCTTGCAGACCTAAGTGGATGAATGTGGAGAAATGTAGTTGGGAAGCAGAGCACCAGGGTCCGCAGAGCCAGGTTCCCGACTGGCTCTGCTACCCATCCCACCGCCCCCCACAACCCCCAGCCAGGAAGAGACAGCCGAGACCCAGGGACCGCAGTACTACTGCCCAGGCGCCACACGCAGCACAGCCAGAGCCATCCTCACCCTCTTTTCACACTTACCCATTCTCTCGCTCAAGTGCTCGCCCCGTGTAGTGCTACACTCAAACCTACACACATACTCTGCGGTTGTGCATTGAGGGCCAACCCCCGCCCAGGGCTCAATGAAGGTCGGAGCCCGAGTAGTCCGCCAACCCCCCCCAACAGGCCGGAGCAGTTACCAGAGGACGTCGGACTGCTATGGCAGGCAGACTCTGGGGGCGCAGTCAGGCACCCCCAGAGGGACTCCCCCGGACACAGGTCACCCAGGTCTCCACCCCCAGGCCTGCCCCCCACACACTGGCAGGGAGGCCCGCCTCCACTCCCCGGTGACAGGCACACGCCAACCTTCAAAATGGCCCTACTCCGGCACAGGACCGCCGGTCTCAGCAGCCACCACACCCCCGCCGCAGGGGACCCATGCGGCCAGTCCAGAATCCACCAGTCCCGTTGTCCCGGTTCCTTAGGTAGGCACGCACCCCCAACCACCAGTCACCCCCACCACCACTGTGCCAGACATGATGCAGCACCCGAGCTCCACGCATCCTTACCTGGAAATGGAATCAATCAGAGTATAGTTCTGGTCATTGATTTGATGAAGCAGACAATGTGTCTAAGGTGGTGTAATCTAACAAGCTGTTCAGGTACTGAGTAATGCTTAATTTATTTATTTGATTTTCTTTGCGACACAGAGGGCAGAAAGAAGTGTGTGTGATGAGTTTGTCTCTAGATCAAGCCCACTTAGATCTCCTAGAAGACAAAGTGCAGGGGCCGCTGGGATTGGACAGCTTAACTGGGTTGACAGGTGTTCACATACTCTTTGCCAAAATTGCTGCACAGGTGAACATGACCAGAATGCATGTAGGAATCTATCTGCTGTGTTATCTGTACAGTGAGGGCAAATATTTGAGTTTGTGAGACCCATTTGGAACATCCTTTGTCCTGTATAGTGAGTTCTATGAGGAATTTGATATTGTATTAGTTGTAAATTTGTATTTGTTTTCATTCTGAATAAATTGGAACATATATTATATATATATATATTATTATAACGTGTAATTAGTGGTGATGTTGAGATCAGCTTCCCATTTAGAGATCGGAAGGCTCACTGTCTGATCTACATTGAAAATTAAGATATAGATTTTGGATACTGTTCTTTTCCCTGATATATCAATAAATCACTCTATTACTGGTGGTGGTTGCATGTGGATGGGAGTATTCTAAGAAATTGGCACTAGTGATTTCATAGTTTACCTAATTCTTCAAAAGAGGTAAACTTGTCTCTTGTGAAAACATGTTTCAGATGTGTTATCCCTTTGATATGCCAAGTTGGAAAGTGTATTGCCTTTTTGTTTTGTATGATGTCTGGATTGTTCCAGAGAGGTGTGTTTTGGCAAAGAGTAAGCGAAGACCCATTAATTTTAAGAAAATGCTGTCAGAGATACTTTTATGCTAATACTATGGTAACAACTATGATGTTTGATTTTGGTGCTGATAAAGGGCAGATCTGCAACTTTAATATTTCCACAAAATGTTTGTTCAATGTCTATCCAGGAGGAGTCTGCTGGCATGGGTTTTATCCACTTGTGGACATGGTTCAGTCTATTGGCAAGAAAATAGTGGTGGAAGTTAGGTAGTTCTAGGCCGCCGCAGCGTCTGGATTTTTGAAGAGTTTTTAAACTAATTCGTGGTGGCTTGGTTTTCCACAGAAACTAAGATGTAGGAGTCTAATGTCTTAAACCACGCCTGGGCTGGCTGAGTTGGAATCATTGAGAATATGTAATTAATTTTTGGCAGGATCATCATTTTTATGGTGGCAATTCTTCCCATAAGTGAAATGGGTAAGGACTGCCATATTTTGAGGTTGGCTTCTATTTGTTTTAATAATGGATTGTAGTTTAGATCAATAAGCTCTGATAGCCTAGATGACAATTCAATGCCAAAGTATTTAAAGTTCCCTGAATGGAGTGTGGTAGAAGAGATCTTAGTCACCTTAAGGTTAAGTGGTAGCACTATAGATTTGGTCCAGTTAATAGACTATGCTGAAAGTCCTGAAAATTTATCTATGATGCTGATAGTTGTAGTAAGAGACGTGTGTGGCTCCAGGAGAAACAGTAACACATCGTCAGCATATAAACTTAATTTATGATTTACTGATTTGGTCGATATTCCAGTAATTCCTTCATGCTGTCTTATTGCTGCGGCTAGAGGTTCAATAAATATTGCAAATAGTGATGGGGAAAGTGGGCAGCCCTGTCTTGTCCCTCTATGCAGATTAAACCTTGGTGAGATCTGGTTGTTTGTTCTGACTGCGGCATTTGCTGAGCTGTATAATATTTGGATCCAGTCTATGAATGATTTCCCAATGCTGAATTTGTGCAGAGTGGCTAAAAGAAACTTCCAGTTTACTCTATCGAAAGCTTTTCTGCATCTAAGGAGATGATGGCTGACTCTAGTTTATGGGTGGTGACATAATCAATTAAGTTGATTAATCTGTTCATATTGTTTGATGACTTTCTACCTTTAATGAAGCCTGTTTGGTCAGAGTGAATTATATATGGAGTGATTTTTTCTAATCTTCTAGCAAGTGCTTTACACACTATTTTTAGATCTATATTTATTAGGGAAATTGGTCTATAACTTGATGGGAGTGTAGGGTCTTCTCCTGGTTTTTGGAGCAGGCTTATGAAGGCAGAATTCATATTTGTGGGTAATGAATGCTGTTGTTTAATTTCAGCTACCATTTTGTAAAAGCTGGGTGCCAACATGGACCAGAACTCTTTATAAAATTCAGTTGGGAATCCATCTGGTCCTGGAGCTTTTTTATTGGGCATCTCCTGCAGAGCTTCATGTAGTTCTGCCAAAGATAACAATGAGTCTAGAGTTGTGGATTGTTCTTCCTTTAGCTTTGGCAGTTCTAGTTTATTCAGAAACTCCTCTATGGCTGAGGTGGATGGATCTATTTGGGACGTATATTACTCTTGGTAAAAGTTTTAAAGGTATCATTTATTTCACGGGGATCACGAGTAATATTCCCTTGATTATTGGTTATTGAATGGATGATTTGTTTCTCTATTATTTTTTAATTGGTTAGCTAGAAACTTACCACATTTGTTAGCATGGTCAGTTCTCCCAGCGTAATTGATCTATCTGAAACTGAGTTTTGCAATCAATTATATTATTAAATTTCAGCTTTAGATTCATTAGGTCTTCTAGGATTCTATAATTGGTTGGAGAGGCAGCATATTTAATCTCTAGAGATTTTATTTTTTTCTCTAATTCTAATTCAAGTAGCATGTCCTTTTTTTCTTGTGCGATGAATATAAAATTATTCTACCACACATAACTGCCTTCCCAGTCTCCCAAAGAACACAAGGTGAGGTTCCCGGTGTATTGTTGATTTCTATAAAGGTTGTTCATTCTCCCCTGACATAACTGATGAAGTCTTGATTATTGAGTAATGATGTATTAAACCTCCAATTCCTGGTTGATGGTGTGACTGTCTTAATCAATGAAATGGACATTGGTGCATGATCACTAATTGTGATAGAGCGAATATTGGTGTCAGAGACATCTTGTAAGACTTGAGTTATTTACTAAAATATAATCTTTACGGGAGTGAGAGTGGTGAACTGGCGAGAAAAAGGTATATTCCCCGGATGTAGGATGAAGAGCCATGTGTCACAGAGACCGAAGTCATCCATGTACTGTTTTAAGGTCTGTACTGATTGCCAGTTCCTGTTGCTCACAGCTTTGCTTAGCCTGTCCAACTCTGGGTTAAATACTAAATTAAAGTCCCCTCCTACTATAAGTTTGGAACCAGAGTGAGCAGACAGTGATGTGAAGAAGCTGTGTTAGAGGGGTCGTCAACATTAGGGCCATACACATTAGCTATGCAATATTCAATGTTTCCTATCAAGATATTAATGATCATATATCTCCCTTCTGGATCTACAATGGTATCGTTATGAGTAAAGTTAATCTTTTTATTTATTAGGATGGTGACCCCTCTTTGTTTAGAATTGTAACCGGCTAAGTAAGCATGTGGGAACTCTGCTGATGCCAGAGTGTAATTTATAATTTTGGGAATATGAGTTTCCTGTAGTAAAGAAATGTCTGCTTGTAGGGTTTTCAAATGATTAAATATTTTAAATCGTTTCTCCTTCTTATTGATTCCATGTACATTCCAGGTGACAATCTTCAGTGGTGTCAAATCTTACCTGACTGCTGTGGATCACTACTCTTGTGTGTATGTAGTGTGACAGACTTTAGGTGTGTGGCTAACCTTAAGTACCTGTGTATTCTGAGTTGTGTGTTATCTATGTATGTGCATGCGTTTCCCCTGTGCAGTAGATGTTTGTGTGTGGCTGCTGGAGGGCTACATAGCTGGCTGACTACGTGGGAGAAGAATAGAGAAAAGAAGGATGTACACAGTATGGAGTGAAAGTAGGTGAAGGAAAAAGAGTAAAGGGAAGGAAAATTAAAGTGAAAGGAAAGTGAGTGATTAATGAGTGACATTAGAATGACAATAAACATTTACATGAAACATCTGCGGGGGAACAAGTTTAAATACTGGATGTAAAGTTATAACACTTAGTTGCATTGCATCTATTATTTTTCAACAAACCTTTTATATTAAACCATTTTTGTTACATACCACCTGCTAGTAGAGCCATGGAGTTGCTTCCCGGTCCCGGTAGAGCTCTCCGTTGACGTACAGTTTGTCGCCGCTAGCTGAGCCACATCCTCTGTCAGGGACTGCACCGTTCCCTTCAGGGCCTCTCGGTGGTCAGAGAAATCACCTGCTGCTGGCTAAATTCCAGGGAGTCGCAGAGAACCATAAACTCTTTGTGGAGGAGTTCTACTAGCGCCAGACGCGCGTCGAAGCTTGTTATTTTTTTCTCTATGGACTCCAGGATGTCCGTGATGTTTTTGTTAGCTAGTTAGCTAGCTTCAGGTGACTTAGGTGAGTCAGACGCACAGGATCTTTTGTTTGGAGCCGTGTCCTTTTTCCCCATTACCAGACGCTTAAAGCACTAGTCGATGTACTCGAAACTTTCTTCGGTGTTATCCAGAATGGTAAGATGGTTGATTGTTTTCCGTAGAATGAGGTAGTTATCTATTATTTAAATTGGCGGATAGTTTGTCGCGCTGTTTTTTACTTGGTAATTGACCCTAACTCTACAGGTCAGATACTAAAACTCCACCTTTTGGTTTTACCCTGGAATTGCGTCTTTGGTGCTAAAATGAGGGTGGCCTCATTAACATTTTTAACACCTTCCCCAGACAGAACAAGGAGGGGGGCTGCTGACAATCAGCTCATGAGGGTGTGATAAGTGTGTGATCAGCGTCAGAAAGGGCACTGACAGTCGACTGAAATCAGCGAAAACGAACCGCTCCATCTGTATTAATGCTGTGAGCTTATATAGGCTTCACGCTATTAACTCATTAAAGATCTTCATCCTCGAGATTGGAGCGTTTGAACTGAGCGGCATGCTAGAACCGGCACGCAGTGCAAAAAAAGAAGGGTTAAGATTTGCTTCTTTGGAGTTGGACAGGTCTTTTTTTTCTTCTAAATGCAACAGTCAGAACCACCTCCCATTTTTATATAACCCTTTTTAATTATGAATATATAAATAACATGGATGGGCTGACAATGACAAATCACACTGAGTTGTCCTCCATATGGTTTACCACATTCCTGCTCCTACAGCCACACAATCAGCACTATTTGTGGAAAACAAACAGAACAATCATCAAGACCTTGCACCCATTGCTTTGATTCAAGAGTGAAATTAGTAAATGGACTCACTAACATCAGCTATGTACTTGTGGAAATCTGATGAGTAAACAGACCTGCACTAATATACCTAATATACTAATCTGCCATTCGCTTATACTGGATTGCAGAAAATACATGATGCTGATGCATTCAATGTAATTTCCTGTGTTGTTATACATGCTATAATTAGGTTAATCTATGATACTCTGGAGCAGCTCAGTAAATGTATCTGTTGCTTTTTATAAAAGCACAGTTCGGAAACAAGTGAATTCTATAATGTGGTTTCCCTTAGGTGGAAAGACTAAGAATAAACAGAACAGGAAGCGTGTCATAATTCAGTTACCAACCAATGGGGGACTGGACTGCCCTGAAGTACTGAGCCAGGACAGAGAGTGTGAGGCTCCATCTGTCTGTCAAGGATACAGGTAATCTTTTTTTTATCATAGTGGACATGTAAATCTTGCTACATGTGTATGATGTCGCTTTCACTTCTACTCAAGATGGAGAACACATAGGTGGCGACGATGTCAGCTTGTTCCCTGGTCTGTTCGTCAGGACAGTCCAGGAGCTCAGGAAATATGTGGACTGGGACTTCAAGTCCGAGGTGAGCAGAGACCTAGACGCACGCACGCACGCATACACACATTTATGCACACATCCATGTTTTCACTTAATTCACTTTTAATCCAGAGCATATATATATACAGAGCATATATATATACAGAGCATATATATATATATATATATATATATATATATATATATATATATATATATATATATATATATATATATATATATATATATATATATATATATATATATATAGCTCACTGGATAGCTCAATCGGTAAAGTCGCAAGACTTGTATACGGGTGGTCCCCGGTTCGAATCCCCGTTAGGGCGCATAGGCATCCAGTGTGGGTCCTTGGGCAAGACCCTTCAAGCTACCGCCTACCTCATATCATGAGAGACAATGAACCACATGAGATACCGGCTCAGACGTCGCCCGGTCTAACAAGGTCTGCGTCAGGTGTTGGGGAACCAGAGCACCTTGGCGAGAAGTGGGCTACTGGAACAAGAAAGAAATGGCTGAGATGCGAGAACAGAGAACTGTTGGAATGCTACTACTCAAGTAACCCTAGTCAGAGGGGTTACATGCAAAGAATGTGCGGTGAATGGGAACGGAGAAACCCACATTCAAGGCTGACGGCGAAGCAACTAGTAGCTCAGTGTTCCAACATCCACAAACGGCAACTGCTATCACAACTTGAGATTGACGAGATACAACACAAATGCTACGGCAAGGGGGAGCCAGGACGCCAGGTCAGAGGGGAGGTTTCACCATCTCCCCAACCGGAAATTGGGTACGAAGCCCCAATGAGCACAGATACGCTGAGCGAGGCAGCGACTGACCTGAAAGATAAGATCATGGCGAGATTGAACAGGCAACCCCGAACCCCACTACAACGGCTAAGTGAAGTACCACCAGAAAGTCTCATGGAAGCTGTGAATGCAGCATTGAGAACAATCCCTACCACAACAATCACGGAAACCAATGAGCTGATATACGCTTCAGCATCAGTGATCCTAGAGGTGCTTGGCTATAAGAGCAACCATGGGAGCCATGAGAAACAATACCCACCATGGAAACGAAGGTTGGAGGCAAAAATCAAGGCAGCTCGGAGGGAAGTGAGCCAAATGACAGAGGCCCAGAGAGGTGCAATGAGAAGACCGATGCCCAAGAGGTACAGCCAGATGACCATACCTGAAGCACTCGAAACTGCCAAGCAAAGGCTACAAGCCTTGGCCAGCCGCCTAAAGAGATACACCAGAGATAACAAAGCCAGACGAATAAACCGGCTGTTCGCAACACAACCTGCGAAAGTGTACTCTCAATGGCAGGGTAATAACAACAGAACAGACCCACCAAGGCTGGAAACTGAACAGTACTGGAAGGGTATATGGGAAAGGGAGGCATCACACAACAGTGATGCACAGTGGCTGGTGGATCTGAGGGAAGACCACAGCAACCTCCCGGAACAGAATCCAGTGACTATCACAGTGGCAGACATCCAACAAAGAGTCTCAGGTATGAAAAACTGGACAGCACCTGGCCCTGACATGATCCACGCCTACTGGCTAAAGAAGCTCACTGCAATCCATGAGCGCCTGGCAGCACAAATGAACCAGCTGCTAAGGGATGGGACTCACCCTGAATGGCTAACCGAAGGGCGAACGATCCTGATAATGAAGGATCCCTCAAAGGGTGCAGTCCCATCCAACTACCGGCCAATAACCTGCCTCTCCACAACATGGAAGCTCATGTCAGGCATCATTGCAGCTAAGATAAGTGGGCACATGAGTCAATACATGAGCGAAGCACAGAAGGGCATTGGTAAGGATACCAGAGGAGCCAAACACCAACTCCTGGTAGACAGAACAGTCGCTCAAGACTGCAGAATGCGACACACCAACCTGTGCACAGCCTGGATCGACTACAAGAAAGCCTATGACTCAATGCCACACACATGGATCACTGAATGCTTGGAGCTGTACAACATCAACAGAACTCTAAGGGCCTTCATTGCAAACTCGATGAGGTTGTGGAGAACCACCCTTGAAGCCAATGGGAAGCCACTTGCCCAAGTATCCATCAAATGTGGCATATACCAAGGAGATGCACTGTCCCCACTGCTGTTCTGCATAGGTCTGAACCCCCTCAGCCAAATAATAAACAAGACTGGCTATGGATACCGACTCCGGAACGGGGCCACCATAAGTCACCTCCTCTACATGGATGACATCAAGCTGTACGCCAAGAGCGAGCGAGACATCGACTCACTGATCCACACCACCAGGATCTACAGCTCGGACATTGGGATGTCATTCGGACTCGAAAAATGTGGGAGGATGGTGACAAAGAGAGGCAAGGTAATCCACACAGAAGGGGTCTCACTCCCAGAAGGAACAATAGCAGACATTGAGGACAGTTACAAGTACCTTGGAATACCACAGGCAAACGGCAACCTTGAACAGGCAACAAGGAATGCGGCAACAGCCAAATACCTCCAACGAGTAAGGCAAGTCCTAAGAAGCCAGCTCAATGGCAAGAACAAATCCCAGGCAATAAACAGCTACGCCCTGCCAGTGATCAGATACCCTGCGGGAATAATAAGGTGGCCAAAGGAAGAGATACAGACCACAGATGTTAAGACACGAAAGCTCCTCACCATGCATGGAGGGTTCCACCCCAAATCCAGCACCCTGAGACTGTACGCTAGCCGCAAGGAAGGAGGCCGAGGACTAGTGAGCGTGAGAGCCACTATCCAGGATGAAACATCCAAGATCCATAAGTACATCAAGGATAAGGCCCCGACAGATGACGTGCTGAGTGAATGTCTCAGGCAGTGGAGAACGGAGGATGAGATGCTGGAAGAGGGACCATCATGGGAGGACAAGCCCTTACACGGGATGTACCACCGGAACATAACTGAAGTGGCTGATCTCAACAAATCCTACCAATGGCTTGAAAGGGCTGGGCTGAAGGACAGCACAGAGGCACTCATCCTGGCCGCACAGGAGCAGGCCCTGAGCACCAGAGCCATAGAGGCCCAGATCTACCACACCAGACAAGACCCAAGGTGTAGACTGTGCAAAGAGGCCCCTGAGACGATCCAGCACATAACTGCAGGGTGTAAGATGCTGGCAGGGAAAGCATACATGGAACGCCATAACCAAGTGGCTGGCATAGTATACAGGAACATCTGTGCAGAGTATGGACTGGAAACCCCAAGGTCAAAGTGGGAAACACCTCCCAAGGTGGTAGAGAACGAGCGAGCCAAGATCCTGTGGGACTTCCAGATCCAGACTGACAGAATGGTAATGGCGAACCAACCAGACATTGTGGTGGTGGATAAAGAGCAGAGGAAAGCCGTAGTGGTGGATGTGGCAATACCAAGCGATGGCAACATCAGGAAAAAGGAACATGAGAAACTAGAGAAATACCAAGGGCTCAGAGAAGAACTGGAGAAGGCTTGGAAGGTGAAGGCCACAGTGGTGCCTGTGGTGATTGGAGCACTGGGGGCAGTGACCCCCAAATTGGAGGAATGGCTACAACAGATCCCTGGAATAACATCCGACATCTCAGTCCAGAAAAGTGCAGTCCTAGGAACAGCAAGGATACTGCGCAGAACCCTCAAGCTTCCTGGCCTCTGGTAGAGGACCCGAGCTTGGAAAGTGGATGAGACCACCCGCGTGGGGTGAGAAGGGAGTTTTTTTTTTTTTTTTTTTTTTTTTTTTTTTTTTTTTATATGTATATATAACACACACACAACACACTCTGTTCTCACCCTCCGCGGGTGGTCTCATCCACTTTCCAAGCTCGGGTCCTCGGGCCAAGAAGCTTGAGGGTTCTGTGCAGTATCCTTGCTGTTCCTAGGACTGCACTTTTCTGTTTTAGCCACTCCTCCAGTTTGTGGGTCACAGCCCCCAGTGCTCCGATCACCACAGGCACCACTGTGGCCTTCACCTTCCAAGCCTTCTCCAGTTCTTCTCTGAGCCCTTGGTATTTCTCTAGTTTCTCATGTTCCTTTTTCCTGATGTTGCCATCGCTTGGTATTGCCACATCTACCACTACGGCTTTCCTCTGCTCTTTATCCACCACCACAATGTCTGGTTGGTTCGCCATTACCATTCTTGGCTCTCTTGGCTCGCTCGTTCTCTACCACCTTGGGAGGTGTTTCCCACTTTGACCTTGGGGTTTCCAGTCCATACTCTGCGCAGATGTTCCTGTATACTATGCCAGCCACTTGGTTATGGCGTTCCATGTATGCTTTCCCCACCAGCATCTTACACCCTGCAGTTATGTGCTGGACCCTCTCAGGGGCCTCTTTGCACAGTCTACACCTTGGGTCTTGTCTGGTGTGGTAGATCTGGGCCTCTATGGCTCTGGTGCTCAGGGCCTGCTTCTGTGCAGCCAGGATGAGTGCCTCTGTGCTGTCCTTCAGCCCAGCCCTTTCAAGCGATTGGTAGGACTTATTGAGATCAGCCACTTCAGTTATGTTCCGGTGGTACATCCCATGTAAGGGCTTGTCCTCCCATGATGGTCCCTCTTCCAGCATCTCATCCTCTGTTCTCCACTGCCCGAGACATTCACTCAGCACGTCATCTGTCGGGGCCTTATCCTTGATGTACTTATGGATCTTGAATGTTTCATCCCGGATAGTGGCTCTCACGCTCACTAGTCCTCGGCCTCCTTCCTTGCGGCTGGCGTACAGTCTCAGGGTGCTGGATTTGGGGTGGAACCCTGCATGCATGGTGAGGAGCTTTCGTGTCTTAACATCTGTGGTCTGTATCTCTTCCTTTGGCCACCTTATTATTCCTGCATGGTATCTGATCACTGGCAGGGCGTAGCTATTTATTGCCTGGGATTTGTTCTTGCCCTTTAGCTGGCTTCTTAGGACTTGCCTTACTCGTTGGAGGTATTTGGCTGTTGCCGCATTCCTTGTTGCCTGTTCAAGGTTGCCGTTTGCCTGTGGTATTCCAAGGTACTTGTAATTGTCCTCAATGTCTGCTATTGTTCCTTCTGGGAGTGAGACCCCTTCTGTGTGGATTACCTTGCCTCTCTTTGTCACCATCCTCCCACATTTCTCGAGCCCGAATGACATCCCGATGTCCGAGCTGTAGATCCTGGTGGTGTGGATCAGCGAGTCGATGTCTCGCTCATTCTTAGCGTACAGCTTGATGTCATCCATGTAGAGGAGGTGACTTATGGTGACCCCATTCCGGAGTCAGTATCCATAGCCAGTCTTGCTTATTATTTGGCTGAGGGGGTTCAGACCTATGCAGAACAGCAGTGTGGACAGTGCATCTCCTTGGTATATGCCACATTTGATGGATACTTGGACAAGTGGCTTCCCATTGGCTTCAAGGGTGGTTCTCCACAACCTCATCGAGTTTGCAATGAAGGCCCTTAGAGTTCTATTGATGTTGTACAGCTCCAAGCATTCAGTGATCCATGTGTGGCATTGAGTCATAGGCTTTCTTGTAGTCGATCCAGGCTGTGCACAGGTTGGTGTGTCGCACTCTGCAGTCTTGGGCGACTGTTCTGTCTACCAGGAGTTGGTGTTTGGCTCCTCTGGTATCCTTACTAATGCCCTTCTGTGCTTCGCTCATGTATTGACCCATGTGCCCATTTATCTTAGCTGCGATGATGCCTGACATGAGCTTCCATGTTGTGGAGAGACAGGTTATTGGCCGGTAGTTGGATGGGACTGTACCCTTTGAGGGATCCTTCATTATCAGGATTGTTCGCCCTTCGGTTAGCCATTCAGGGTGGGTCCCATCCCTTAGCAGCTGGTTCATTTGTGCTGCCAGGCGCTCATGAATTGCAGTGAGCTTCTTTAGCCAGTAGGCGTGGATCATGTCAGGGCCAGGTGCTGTCCAGTTTTTCATACCTGAGACTCTTTGTTGGATGTCTGCCACTGTGATAGTCACTGGATTCTGTTCAGGGAGGTTGCTGTGATCTTCCCTCAGATCCACCAGCCACTGTGCATTGCTGTTGTGTGATGCCTCCCTCTCCCATATCCCTTTCCAGTACTGTTCAGTTTCCAGCCTTGGTGGGTCTGCTCTGCTGTTATTACCCTGCCATTGAGAGTACACTTTCGCGGGTTGTGTTGTGAACAGCCGGTTTATTCGTCTGGCTTCGTTATCTCTGGTGTATCTCTTTAGGCGGCTGGCCAAGGCTTGTAGCCTTTGCTTGGCAGTTTTGAGTGCTTCAGGTATGGTCATCTGGCTGTACCTCTTGGGCATCGGTCTTTTCATTGCACCTCTCTGGGCCTCTGTCATTTGGCTCACTTCCCTCCGAGCTGCCTTGATTTTTGCCTCAAACCTTCGTTTCCATGGTGGGTATTGTTTCTCATGGCTCCCATGGTTGCTCTTATAGCCAAGCACCTCTAGGATCACTGATGCTGAAGCGTATATCAGCTCATTAGTTTCTGTGATTGTTGTGGTAGGAATCGCTCTCAATGCTGCATTCACAGCTTCCATGAGACTTTCTGGTGGTACTTCACTTAGCCGTTGTAGTGGGGTTCGGGGTTGCCTGTTCAATCTCGCCATGATCTTATCTTTCAGGTCAGTCGCTGCCTCGCTCAGCGTATCTGTGCTCATTGGGGCTTCGTACCCAATTTCCGGTAGGGGAGATGATGGGATCTCCCCTCTGACCTGGCGTCCTGGTTCCCCCTTGCCGTAGCATTTGTGCTGTATCTCGTGAATCTCAAGTTGTAATAGTAGTTGCCGTTTGTGGATGTTGGAACACTGAGCTACTAGTTGCTTGGCCGTCAGTGTTGAATGTGGGTTTCTCCGTTCCCATTCACCGCACATTCTTTGCATGTAACCCCTCTGACTAGGGAAGCCCCAATAAGCACAGATACGCTGAGCGAGGCAGCGACTGACCTGAAAGATAAGATCATGGCGAGATTGAACAGGCAACCCCAAAGTCAACTACAACGGCTATGTGAAGTTCCATCAGAAAGTCTCGTGGAAGATGTAAATGCAGCATTGAGAGCGATCCCTACCACAACAATCACAGAAACCAATGAGCTGATATACGCTTCAGCATCAGTGATCCTAGAGGTTCTTGGCTATAAGAGCAACCATGGGAGCCATGAGAAACAATACCCACCATGGAAACGAAGGTTGGAGGCAAAAATCAAGGCAGCTCAAAAGGAAGTGAGCCAAACGACAGAGGCCCAGAGAGGTGCAATGAAAAGACCGATGTCCAAGAGGTACAGCCAGATGCCCATACCTGAAGCACTCGAAACTGCCAAGCAAAGGCTACAAGCCTTGGCCAGCCGCCTAAAGAGATACACCAGAGATAACGAAGCCAGACGAATAAACCGGCTGTTCGCGACACAACCTGTGAAAGTGTACTCTCAATGGCAGGGTAATAACAGCAGAGCAGACCCACCAAGGCTGGAAACTGAACAGTACTGGAAGGGTATATGGGAAAGACAGGCATCACACAACAGTGATGCACAGTGGCTGCTGGATCTGAGGGAAGACCACAGCAACCTCTCTGAACAGAATCCAGTGACTATCACAGTGGCAGACATCCAAAAAATAGTCTCAGGTATGAAAAACTGGACAACACCTGGCCCTGACATGATCCACGCCTACTGGCTAAAGAAGCTCACTGCAATCCATGAGCGCCTGGCAGCACAAATGAACCAGCTGCTAAGGGATGGGACTCACCCAGAATGGCTAACCGAAGCTAACCGCCAGCTCAATGGCAAGAACAAATCTCGGGCAATGAACAGCTACGCCCTGCCAGTGATCAGATACCCTGCAGGAATAATAAGGTGGCCAAAGGAAGAGATACAGACCACAGATGTTAAGACACGAAAGCTCCTCACCATGCATGGAGGGTTCCACCCCAAATCCAGCACTCTGAGACTGTACGCTAGCCGCAAGGAAGAAGGCCGAGGACTAGTGAGTGTGAAAACCACCATCCAGGATGAAACATCCAAGATCCATAAGTACATCAAGGATAAGGCTCCGACAGATGACGTGCTAAGTGAATGTCTCAGGCAGTGGAGAACAGAGGATGAGATGCTGGAAGAGGGACCATCATGGGAGGACAAGCCCTTACACTGGATGTACCACCGGAACATAACTGAAGTGGCTGATCTCAACAAATCCTACCAATGGCTTGAAAGGGCTGGGCTGAAGGACAGCACAGAGGCACTCATCCTGGCTGCACAGAAGCAGGCCCTGAGCACCAGAGCCATAGAAGCCCAGATCTACCACACCAGACAAGACCCAAGGTGGCTGGCATAGTATACAGGAACATCTGCGCGGAGTATGGACTGGAAACCCCAAGGTCAAAGTGGGAAACACCTCCCAAGGTGGTAGAGAACGAGCGAGCCAAGATCCTGTGGGACTTCCAGATCCAGACTGACAGAATGGTAATGGCGAACCAACCAGACATTGTGGTGGTGGACAAAGAACAGAGGAAAGCCGTAGTGGTGGATGTGGCAATACCAAGCGATGGCAACATCAGGAAAAAGGAACATGAGAACTAGAGAAATACCAAGGGCTCAGAGAAGAACTGGAGAAGGCTTGGAAGGTGAAGGCCACAGTGGTGCCTGTGGTGATCGGAGCACTGGGGGCAGTGACCCCCAAACTGGAGAAGTGGCTACAACAGATCCCTGGAAAACATCCGACATCTCAGCCCAGAAAAGTGCAGTCCTAGGAACAGCAAGGATACTGCGCAGAACCCTCAAGCTCCCTGGCCTCTGGTAGAGGACCCGAGCTTGGAAAGTGGATGAGACCACCCGCGGAGGGTGAGAATAGAGTGTGTGTACCTGACACTGTCCAGTAGTTACATACTGTTACAATGCGGCCCTGTGGAAGGTGCTGTGGGTTTTGTCTGTTCATCATGTCTGTCACATTCATCTATGCTCATTACTTCATGATTTAAGGACTCATTCCTCTTGGTCCTATGTTGGTTTACCTGTCCTTATGTGCCATTGTTCGTTCAGTGTTTGTCACTGTGTGCATGCTGCCTGCCTCTGTGTCTGCTGACCACTGTACCTCTTTACTTTATAGCTGTTTCATGCCAGAAGCAAGATGGAGGGCCATCAGACATTGAGGCTTGTATGAAGTCAGCTGGCTCAATGCCACCTCTCACCCAGTCCTGCCAGCTGCCCTGCCAGGAGGACTGTCAGCTTAGCAGCTGGTCCAAGTTCTCTTCCTGCACACTCAACTGTGTTGGTGTCAGAACACGCAAGAGGACGTTGCTGGGTGAGGGATAAAACTTTAGGGTCACCTCTAGATTTGGAGAGACCTTTCCAATTTGATCTATGATTGTGGAGGATTTACTGGCTCAAATAGATTTGTTGAATTTCTTTGTTCAATAATCACAATGTGGAAAATTCTTAATCCTGCAGGAAAAAGCAAAAAACGTGACCAGTGTAAAAACTCCCAGACATACCCACTGAGCGAGACCCAGTATTGTCCATGTAACAAATACAATGCTCAGCCTGTGGGCAACTGGTCAGATTGTGTCTTGCCTGAAGGCAGCCGTGTGGATGGGCAATTGGGAACCAAGGTCCAAGCTGACATCAAGGAATGTGGCCAAGGATATCGTTACCAGGCCATGGTGTGCTACGATCAGGACAACCACATAGTGGAGACCTCTCACTGCAACAGCCATGGTGAGTAATGCAATTAAACTCAGTTATTCCTTATTTTCCTGTATTGTCTGGAACTGAAAAGGACAAAATAAAAACAATTATTTACTTTGCAGTTTAATATAGGACAGTAACTAATGATTGTTTTGATAACTGATTAATCGGTCGATTCTTTTTTTGATTAATCGGGTAAAAATAAATATTCCTTCCAAACTAACTTTTTACACAGCAGCCATTAATGAAGCTTCTTCACATGATGAAGACACGGTGTTTGTTCCCGCTGCTACAGTCATGACACTTTGTTTCCTTCTTACATGCTCGTACATCGCTGTAGTATTTACAAGCCTTGACCTGAGCTTTGCATGACTTGGAGGTTAACGTTGTCTTTATTTAATATTTTATGTTTACATTAAGTAATTAGGATGTAACCTTTCTCCTGCTGCCGGTTTATCGGTTTTCTTCGTCAGTATTGTTACGCTGCATCGTAAAATGAGCAGCCCACCAAATCAATAATGGGAAACCATTATTGATCATTTCCATTATCAGTTATTATCGATAATATCGATTAGTTGTTGCAGCCCTAGTTTAATGTCTGATCAATTGTTAGCTGGTTCAGACAAGTGCCACACAAAGCTTGACCCCCGCATGGTGACGTAGTTGTTGCATAGCTGCTATGTTGGAATGGAGCATTGATCCACCAGATGAAGCAGTGATCAGCATCAGTGTGATGTCAGTGGATAAAAGGAATGAAATAGAAGAGAAGAGAACAGAACAGAAAGAAAATTGGCTCGTCTCTCTCTGCTGCAGTAGCTTATAAACTATAGGACTGAATATAAATATGTCATAGTACAGTCGTGTTAGCTGATCAGACACAGCCTCATGTTACAGTACTTGTGAATTTAAGCATGATGTATGACAGATTCTGTGGTCATTTTGAGGTGCATGTACTGTACAGTATGAGCCCAGTGCACAAATAGAGGATGTGTTAAAGTTCCTGACATTGAGCTGTCACTTCAGAGATCATGGTCAACTGTGGAGCTTTGGTCACAGAAAGAGAGGTAAAAGGGTGAGTGAGAGTTTATCCTTTCGGTCCATACCCCTGGTGTCGCATCCTGAAGACTGAAGCCTTGGTTTGGTTTATGGTCCTTTGTTCTTGGCAGGCGCAAACCATATAGACTTATATGGTGAATACCTTCATCTACAGACATAGTGTTTGCGCACGAGGGCTCCAATCTATCTTATACCTGTACTACTCTAGTGAAGGTAAGTTTAGAAAGAACCAGGAACCTTAAAGGAAAACTTCACCGATTTTTAATGGGGGTTGACAAAAATGACCTTGTGTAGTATGTAAAAATGAAGGGACATTAAGATTCCTCCATATTATCTATGCAGAGAAATTATCATTTATTCCTCTGCAAATAGCTTCTGAAACATCTCAGAGGACTTTTGCCTTGGGCTCACAGAATACAACTATTGTTTCCTGGTTTCCTCTGTACCTGCCCCAGCAAAAGTCCTGCTGAGAGGGTGCGGAGTCAGCCTGCTCGAGCGCAACTGCTCTGTCCACCATTGTTTTTCATACATAGACGTACAGCACTAATATTCAATGGCTGGAGGTCCTGCTGTAGATTATTTAACAGTCAACAACGGTACAGTATGTGTATCTATGTTTATTTATTTGTTTTGTGCCTGTTTATATTGTGTTGTTTTGCCTCACTGATTTGTTCGGTTTCAGCAGCTGGTTCCACTTTCTCTACCCCCCACCCCCCACGCAAAACTCAAAACTCCACGAAATCCCGAACATTTCAGATAAAACCAAAACAACATAAATAAACCAATAATCACGAGGAGTATACATATTCCTTATATACGCCTTTTGAAAAAGCAAAACTGTCCATCAACATTCGACATTCAGCTTAATACATGCTGCTTGTTGAACCGTAGAACAGAACACACACAAGAAAAAAAAGGCTTTCTGGGGGTTCAGTCATTTAAACAGTAACATTAGGTAACTTGGTATTGATTATTTAACTTACTATCGTACTGCAATTTCAATTTCAATAGCTGGTTATATGAACAGTTTGGTTTTTTTGGGGAAGGCTATATTGAGGAGGCCTGCATCATCCCCTGCCCATCTGACTGCAAACTGAGCGAATGGTCCAACTGGTCACGTTGCAGCAAGTCATGTGGTAGTGGTGTGAAGGTTCGCTCCAAGTGGCTCAGAGAAAAGCCCTACAACGGAGGGAGGCCGTGTCCCAAACTGGACCATGTCAACCAGGTGGGAGGTGTAATATTTACTGGACTACGATATGTGTTGTTTATCCGGTACACCTAATTTAAATTATCTAATAATAATAACAATGAGAATGATTTTACTCTGTTCCATCGCGTCTCTGCTGTTTGGTGAATGGATTTGTCCACAGGCTCAGGTAGGTTTAATAACATTACATTTTTGAGAATGTTAGATGTTTTAAGTGTACATAATGTATGTGACAGAACTGTTGATATGTGTCAGGTGTACGAGGTAGTGCCCTGCCTCAGTGACTGTGGACAGTACATCTGGGTTACAGAACCCTGGAGTGTGTGGAAGATCAGCAATATGGACCTGAAGGAAAACTGTGGTGAAGGTGTCCAGACCAGGAAAGTCAAGTAAGAGGAGTCAAACTACAACTTGCTTCTCCCTTTCAGCACTTACTGCACTTACACTGAGGTTATAGATTTTCATTAAAGAGGCAGTTTCCCTAGAAGGTGGGTCACGCATGCAAAGTCAGGGTCAGTCACCTTCAGTCAGTTACACAAGAGTCCTCCCTGCTTTCGCCTTGTCTGAAGCAATCACTCTAAAACATCCCTTACTGTGATAGAAGTAACTCCTAACTCTCCTTCTGTTCTTTGTGAAGGTGTATGCTGAACACAGTAGATGGGCCCTCTGAGCAAGTGGAAGATTATCTCTGTGATCCAGAGGAGATGCCTCTGGGAGCCCGTAAGATCTGGCTGCCCTGCCCAGAGGACTGCGTGTTGTCAGAATGGGGAGCCTGGAGTCCATGTCCACTTGTAAGAAATGCACTGTACTCGTCTTCACAGTGATAATGTTTGATAGTTTGACTTTTACCAAACAGGCTCCGCAAAGTTTCCTCTCTTCGGTACGATCATGGTTTCGCCAAACAAAGCTGTGATTGTGCTAAGGTGGCAGCGAGTTAGCATGTCTGTCATGTCATGGCAGAAGCCCACGGCACTTTACAGAGCTAGGAATTTGTCTTGGTGTTGGCAGGTGGTGCATCACATACAAACATGACATAGTAGTGAACATGAAGGATAGATTAAAGTAAATTATAGATATATACAGAATATGTACAGTTAGATGAAGTGAGTGTGCATGTGGTCTGAGGTAGTGTGATCTGTAAACTGGCAGTTACTGTCCTTGGGTTAGGAAGGGTCAGCTGGGGAGAGTTGTGGCACAATTCAATAGACTGACAGCAGTTGGGAAGAAGCTGTTTTTGTGGCGCAAGGTCCTGGTCCTGATGGATGAGACGCTGAGTCTGACACGCTGCAGTTTGGCCTGGTCTCTGGCCAAGCTGCAGCGAACCAGACTGTAATGGAGGCTGTACCAGACTGTAATGTAATACCTCACAAATTGAAAATGTTTTTTTGACATAGCTGCACTTTGTTTCTACAATTTGGAAACTTTCTTTCAAAGGCCCGGTGTAGGATCCAAAAGCACAACACAATGCAGATGACAGTTTATGGGTTTTAATGCTCATTGGATAGTCAAACAGGCTGAGGTTGGTACAGAGGCTGGCAGGTTTTGAAGTACAAGCAGGGATCAGGCAAACGGAAGCCAGTTCCACACAGTTCAAATACAAAACCAAGGGAGCAGGCAAGGCAGGGTCAAAACAAGATCAAGGTTCGGTTCACAGGCAAGACTTACTAGACAAGAGTGCTGGAGACTTGGTACTGTATGAAGCTCAAACAATCTGGCAACTGCACTGGATCAGTACTGGAGACTAAATACTGGATTCCCTGAATGATTAATAGGCAGCAGCTGGTGAGACACGTGACCAGGTGTGAAGCAGAACGGAACTAATACAGACAGGAACTAAACTGGAAGTAACAAAATAAATCAGGAAACTAAACAAAACCAGAGCTAAGACTCAGGATCCGTGACACACTCCTGCCTCCATACAGTAAAAACAAATATCTCCAAATATTACAACAACAAAAATATGGTCCTACAATAACATCATTTCAAATTAAAAAAAAGATGGAAAATATGCAGATGTAACGAAATGAAAATAAAAGTAATCCATATTTTGACACCTACTATATGTAGAACTGTTCATTACTTCTTATGTCTTTCTCAATAGGTTTCAATATTTCTTTATTATTGTTTTTATAAAAGTATGAAGCAATGAGTTTTTCACTTACAGTGATAGATATATGTGTGCGTCAGCAAGATTAACCATCCTATAACGGCTTTTAACTTCAGTTGATATATGTAAACAAATAACATTTTTACATATTTACAGTTCAGTGTGTTTTATGCAATTATTTAATAACAAAGGGGAAGGTATTCATGGTCCTTTTTCCGTCATCTTCTTCTTAGCCATGCACTGGGAACAGTACTCGGGAAAGAAGAGCTTACCTACTACGGAAGCCTGGAGAACAGAAGGAATGTCCACCAACTGTAGAGATGGAGCTCTGCCAACTCAACAGCAACTGCTTCTACTATTCATACAATATCACTGGTAAGTGGGTATCACTGGCTAGCGTCAAACACTAGCATAAACATTTAAGTAACCATTTGTGCACTGTATGATTGTCTTGTACCTCACATAACAGACTGGAGTACCTGTCAGCTTAGTGACAGAGCAGTGTGTGGACCTGGCTTTAAAACCCGCATACTGGATTGTGTGCGCAGTGATGGCAAATCTGTTGACCCTAAATTTTGCAAAGAGGTGAGTTGTGTGCTATGTCCTATTTGCATGAGCACCGCTGGCATCTATTGGCCCTATGAAAAAAATAGGGTCAGAGCCTACAGTTTATTAATAGTACTGACCCATACATCCTGTATTGACTGGTTGGTGCAGTTGGTTAGAGTGCAATGCTAGTGATTTTAAGGTTCAAAACCAGCTGCATTATTCATTATTATTTTTGGCGATTATCAGTATTCAGTCAAAATTACATCAATTTCATTTTCAGTAGTGAAAAACGTACACTACTAAATTAGAGTGTGACACCTTTCAGATGAGAAGAAAAAGTGATGAAAGATTGATTCTGTAAAAGTATCAAAGTGAGAGCTCTATACTTAGATCTTGGAAAGTAGTTTGAGTGAGTGCTCTTACGGCTGTCATGACTTGGATGTACTTTCCCCCTTTGTAAGCTAGCTTCAGCAGTAAAAAGAAGAAACGGTAGCAGCTCATGTTCTACAACAAACGAATGCCTTATGTGGACATTTTTTATTCTATTCGCTTGCTGTCTAGCACCACACAGCACGCGTTGTGAGGGACAGTAGAGTGTTGGCTATGAAAGTAGTGCAAAGGAAGCTCTGTGAATAGACAAACCTTTCTTTTAAAAATTGTTTGAAAGTTATTTCTGCTTTGTTAAACCTTTCTTTTGGTTTTTGATGGATGGATTTATGGTTTGTGGCCGCGAGGATGTTGCTGCTTTAATTAACCACTGACAATCTGACTATCTCACTCAGCAGAGGATCCAGGTGGACAGACAGCACCAGGCAGTTAATGGGAGGAGGGGTGGAATTTGACCAGAGAGGCAGAAATAAGCTGTAATTCAGTCTTATTTGCAATTATTTCATAGATAAATTCTTCACCTATATTACTGATAATAATGTTATTATTAATGAAGCTGGTCTCTGTGGGCCCCTCAAAGTTTGTAGGCCCTTAGAATCATCCTAACCCCCCCTTACATGCACCACTGCCTATTTGTGAACCTTTTTGTTCTGTATTTTAAGAATAGAATAAATAGAAAATCATAAACACTATTCTGTTTTGTAGCTGGGTTTGGAGAGGAAATGGCAGATGAATGCTTCCTGTGTGGTCGACTGCCCTGTCAACTGCCAGCTGTCGGAGTGGTCCCAGTGGTCTGAGTGCACTCACACTTGCGGGCTGACAGGTACAGTATGTCTGGGCATTTGTTCTGTAATGTAGGAATCTGAGGGTGGGCGGCACGGTGGTGCGGTGGGTAGCCTCACAGCGAGAAAGTCCTGGGTTTGGTTCCCGAAGGCCTGGGGGCCTTTCTGTGTGGAGTTTACATATTCTCCCCGTATTCGCGTGGGTTCTCTCCGGGTTCCCTGGCTTCCTTCCACAGTCATTTAAACGTGCATTTGGTTGATTGGCTTCTCTCCATTGCCTGTAGCTGTGAGTGCGTGTTGTTTTTCTCTGTGTTGCCCTGCGATGGGCTGGCACCTGTCTCGCCCATAGCCAGCTGGGATAGGCTCCAGCACCCCTGCGACCCCGCATATGGGATCAAACGGTATGGAAAATGGATGGATGGAAGGAATCTGAGGTCATACGATTCAATTCAGTGTATTTATATGAAAACATGTGTTTTGGTAAATTCTACACAGCCAGGGTCTGAACATCCAACACCCCTAATCTAAAACCTTTTTATCAATATATAATTGTCTTAACATTTACCAACAGCAGGGATGGCCAACCCTGGTCCTCGAGAGCCACAGTCCTGCTGGTTTTCCAGCTCTCCCTGTCCCAGCTAATACTGATTACCTTAACCTTGATTGTTCAGTCAGTCAGCAGCTAACTGACACACCTGATCAAGGTAATCAGCAGGGAGAGTTGGAAAACCAGAAGGACTGTGGCTCTCAAGGACCAGGGTTGGCTACCCCTGAGCTACAGGCAGAGTGATTTGGTTGGTGATTTGGAGGTTTTTTTTGCTGACCATAAATTTCATTAACTTTTGTAGCTCCATTAGACAGGCCTATTCAATTTCACCAACTGCACTGCTGCTCTGATCTCTTGGGCATATCGAACTCATTGTTAACACATCATTGTTTTTTTTTCTTTCCTTCTTCCTGTCTTCCTTCCAACAGGCAAGCTATGGAGGAGAAGGACAGTCATTCAAGCTCCACAGGGTGATGGCAGGCCATGCTCATCCCAAAAGGACCAGTGGAAGCCATGCTTAGTGAAGCCATGCTACATTTGGAGATATAATGCCTGGTCGGATTGCAGGTCCCAGGTCAGTGAACTGTCTATAAAACATTTTGTTGTATCAGACATTTAAGCATTTCGGGTCGAGTCTTTCGGGTTCAGATTTATTTTCTGTACAACAATAATAGTGATAGAACTACAGACTGTGTAAAGCAATAACCTTATACTTTGGTGGCAGTGTCCACCAAAATAACTTTAAAAGCATACTAATCATCATGAATAACCTATTACACCTTTCTGGAGCATCTGGAGCATCATACAGACTAGTAATGGAAAAATATATGTATATTTTTATATAATATTTTTATATATATATATATATATATATATATATATATATATATATATATATATATATATATATATATATATATATATATGTATATGTATATGTATATGTATATTTATATATATATATATATATATATATCAAATGTGATAATGTCAACAGATTTTGATCCTCCGAATTTTTGGAGTAGACTCAACTTAACGGATTGCAGACATCTTCATATAATTACAAGCTGAAGAGCTCACAATGATGTGACTCTGTACGTTTATGTTCCATTATCACATCGATCATGTTACAGCATGCAAAGTTTTCTCCGTAATTCTCACCTTTAACAGCAAATCATAGACAGTTCCACCACAGGCAACACATGGATATTTAGTACACCAACACTAGAAGATTGCATCGGTTATATGCTGCACAGCTATTTCATAGCCATCACAAGTTCAATAAATAATAAATGTGTGAACTGAAATGAACAGTGAACAGGGTGTGTGTTTGTTGATCTGTTTGGCAATGCAGCTGGGACAAACAGAACCCACCCCTTGGTAGGTTGTGGGTGTGCAGGTTCAGTGGGTTGTTATTGTATTTTGAGCCAAATTATTGTATCACTAAAGACTACTTTAAAAATCTATGTGCATATACCCTAACACAGAATAATTTGAGAATAAGCGAATGGTGTGTACCATGTGTCTGAGAGTGCATGGGTTCATGTATGATTGACTAGGTGTTTGCGGGAGAGTGTGTATGTGTGTGTGTGTGTGTGTGTGTGTGTGTGTGTGTGTGTATGCGTGTGGTGCAGTTATTGTGTGGGGTATGTGGATCCGCTGCCTGGGTGGTCTCTTTTTTGCCGGCCCCCACCAATTGCTGGCCTCGTGTTGCTGGCCTGATGTGTTGCCGGGGGGTATGGTCGTGCCAATGGGGCAGGCCCCACTCTTCTCTTGTGGGGGTAGCAAACTGGGGGCGGGCCCCTCTCTGGGCACAGGGGCATCTCCTGGTGGGCTCCCTACGGACCACAGGTCTTCGGGCTCCACTCTTTCAGGCTGACCCTCTCACTGGGTGGTTCCTTTGGGGTGGACAATGTTGACCCATAGTGGTCCATTCTGGCCTTAGGTGTTGTCTCTGTGGCTGCTGCAGCTCTGCCCGGGAGGTTTTGTGCGGGCGGCTTGGGTTACAATACCTGCCCTCCTGAAACTGAAGGTGTGTGGGCTCCCTGGCCACTAGGTTTCGTCCCTCTGCTCGTTGATTGAGTGTAGCGGCCGGGCTCCTCCCATCACCCTGGCTTCCAAAAGAGGCATTGCTCATGCGCCAAGCAGATTCCACAGGCTAAATGTCTTATTCACTTACTAGAGGATCGCTGGTATGAAGAAATGGTCAAGGTGAACCGAGGCTTCACGCATGTCAAAGCGTATGCGTACGGCACAACACACAAGCAACTGGAGCATGCCTCCAGTGTGGTCTAAGTACTACTGGGTTAATTAACTCATGCCTCGCACCTGATGCTGGTACAGTACTGATGAACATAAAACTCCACCCCTAGCCCCACCCAGTGGGCGGGGAGAGAAACTACTAGTCTCCGAGGAGAGCAACAGTTGGCGCATGTTGTAACACAGTCAATATTATATTCTTCTTCTTTGCATACATCTTGTGTATTCTTCCTCACAAGTGCCGTCATTCGTTGCAATTCTATTAATGTTCCTCATACAAACATACGAATACTAATTGGCCTGCAGTTTGTAGCTAACCACTTAGCTATGGCATTTGCTAGCTTGCCTTGCCTTTGCGTATACTTCTCTCACAGTTCTTAGATTCAGCTTTGCCGTGAAGGACTTGTTTCCGTGAACTCCGCCATTTGGAAGATATTTCAATTAATAATGTCCATGCAAGACACCTTTTTTCTATTAGGTTCCAGTTAAGTGAGTGCTGCAGTGGTTTTAGGCCACGCCCACAACTGTTCTGATTGGTTGAGAAGCGTATTTTAGGCCACTGATTACCAGCCCGCTGCTCCTGTGACTCATCGTTTGTCTGTAGTATTCAGAGCCAGTGACCAACAGACTTTTCAAATATTAAAAATGAAAATAAGCCGCATTAACACGCATTGTCGGCGTATATGTGTGTGTGTCTATGTATACATATATATGTATATACGTATATATGTATATAAAGAATGTTGTTTTTTCTGTGACAGGGGGCGAGGTGTGGAGAAGGCTTGCGCTTCAGGAACGTGTCATGCTTTGTTTCGGATGGCTCTGGTCAGCAACACGGCAGCCTGGTAGACGATGAGTTTTGTGGGGATATGGAGCCGTCGGTGGATGGAGATGCGCAGATTGTTCTGAAGGAGCCATGCATTGTACCATGTCCAGGTACATCTCTCACTGTGACACATGACTTACATGTAGGAATGCAAGAAATCAAATGGGCTAAATGTTTTTTTTAAGTAAGCACAAGCTCAGCAGTGTTGTCAGCATATAGCCATATGAGCATTCCTACTAATAATGGTTTTTAGTATGCCAGAAAATGGGGTTGACTGGAATTCTTTTTGGTATAACTTTGGTATTGAGCAAATATAAACATAGTTGTACAACAAAATTCCTGTTAAATTTAAGATTGGCATCCATGAAATGAGTCCATGAAATTAAAGAAAAAACATCTATACAAACCAATTTAATAGTTGTTTTGGGATTTCTTTTGTTAGAAAAAAACAACATTTATTAACCATATCCATCCATCCATCCATCCATACAAATTCTACCACTTGTCCCCATGCGGGGTCACAGATGGTGCTGGAGCCTATCCCAGCTGTCTTTGGGCGAGAGGCACCCTGGACAGGTTGCGGGTCCATAGCAGAGCAACACACAGACACACAACCATTCACACACACACCTACGGGCAATTCAGAGTGATCAATGCATGTTTTTGGACAGTAGGAGGAAGCAGGAGAACCGGGAGAGAACCCAGTCGAACACAGGGAAAGGCACCCGTGCCGCCCTTATCCATATATATGCTAATGTAATACTGTAAAACTTTAGTCAGAATGATTGTTACATTTAACTGTACCTCACGTGTAATCTCTTTTCTTATTGTCCTATTGGAGACTTCCACCTGATTTATATAAAATTCTACCTTACATTCTTACATTCTTATACTTATTGCAGGTGTTAATGTGCTCAGGTACAGTAACTGCAGTGACTGATTGTATTCTGTAGTTGATAATAATTATCCATGATTATGCAGCAGACTGTACAGTATACTGTATGAAACCTTGATAAAAATTACACATTAAGCTATAGCATAAATTTTATGGCCTGGTAGCTCAATAGGCAAAGCCTCGACCTGCAAAGTAGAAGGTTCCCAGTTCAAGCCCTGCTTCTGGCACCAGTTTTGTCCTTGGGCAAGACACTTCAAACTATGTCCCAGACTAATGCAATATGGCTGCCTACTGCTCCCCCAAGGGATGGGGAATGGGAGACAGGATGGAGAGAAACATTTCCTCAATGTGGGATCAATAAATAATAGAGGAGGATAATTTTTAGAGGAATCGTTTTAGCCCTGCTGTTTTTAACAATGTTTCTTGGTCTGTGTTGTTGTCACGGATCTGTCACGGAACGGCAGATGAAAGGACCCACATGCGCAGCACGGAGACCACAGGCAGAACGTAGGGTTAAACGGTTTATTCAGAATCACAGACAATCCGGGTCATGCACAGTCAATCACGGGGCTTCGGTATCGGTGGGGCAGGCTGGTTCGGATCCAGGGGCAGGCAGAGGTTCAGTAACCGAAGATAGCAGTTTTACAGTACCGTGAGGGAGCAGGGCGTCTCGTAGTCGGGCGGTCAGGTTCGTATTTCCAGAGCTGTCCAAGCAAAAGTACCAATCAGGGAGCAGGCGAGAATCAGGAGTCAGAAAACGGAGCAGGATCAAAACACATGAACAGGATAACTAAATGCTGGAAAGTGTAGTCTGGCATACATACGACGATCTGGTGGGGAACTGAGGAAACAGGTGGTGGTTAAATACAAGTAGTGATTACTTGATACGGGGCAGGTGTGACTAATGGGGACCGGAAGTAAAGCTGGAACCGAAAACAGAAACCGGGAGACTACCAAAATAAAGACAGGAAGTGGAAACTGGAACCCAAAACATGATGATATGACAGAAAAACAAGGTGCCTTCAAAATAAACCTGATAACAGAGCCAGAACCTGACAGTTGTTATGGTAATGTGAAGTAATGGAGCCTCACTAGTTGAAGGAGTTACTGTTTAATTTGTGTTCATTAGCCTGACAGGAACAAAACTCATAATAACAGTTGTGCTTGAAAGATGGAGAACACCCTGGACATCACAGGGCCACATATGTAGAAGACAATCACCTATGGGTAACTTGGACTGTGGGAGGACACTTGAGAACCCAAGATAACCTGGATGGCCCAGGTATCAAAGTGATAGAGACTCAACTCACAAGGAACTCAAAAGGACAAAGCAATGAGCAATCGTCAACCACTCATATGCAAATCTCTCTTAATAAAATGGATAATATCTCAGTAAACTATTTCAGAAAAGATACAGAGCCACTCACATTGACTTGCTCTTGCAATGACCATTGTATTATGCGTTGATTTTGAAAGTTGAATTGTCGATCAATCGTTGTTTCAATGTTATATCAACGTCACAAAAACAACTGACAATATTTCAACCATATTTTAATGTTGAAGGCCGGTTGAAGGCCGGTTGTGTGCCTGCTGGGTAATCACTGTTTATCTAAAGAAACATGTGCCAGAGCAGCCAGAATCTAAAATCCTAGACAATTAAAAGCTCAGTTATGAACATTTAAGTATGATTATGTACTACTAATATTTAATGATGGTTAGTAATTGATACTGTCTTGCTACTCTCTTGATGTGCTGTAAGGCTGCACTTTGTGTGTTCGGTAGGAGAGTGTTACCTGACGCATTGGACTGTGTGGAGTCCATGCCAGCTAAGCTGCATACATGGGGAGGATTTGGGTTTTGGCTCAGTCCAGGTGAGATCCAGAGCTGTCGTGGCCCAGGACCCAGAGAACCTGCTGCAGTGTCCAGAACAGGAGCTGGAGGCCCGACCATGCACAGGTCAAAAGAATGAAGCCTTACTGTACCTTATATATACTGGTGGCTGTCCTGTTTGTATGTACTGCTTTTATGTCATGTACAATTTAGCTGTGCATCACATGTGACCATATTGGTCTTGCAGAGGGTCTGTGTTTTGAATATAAGTGGAGAACTGGGCCATGGAGAGGATCATCCCGTCAAGTCTGGTGTGAGCGCTCTGATGGACTTAATGTCACAGGTAAGAATGACTGAAATGTGAAGACCAAACAAAGGAACCCAGGTCACCCTCTGAGTCTTTGAACACCACCTATTTTCATAATTTTTTAGGGTACAGCCTAATTTTTCCAGAACATGAGCCTAATTTTTATTAGTATTATATTTGTTTTTCAATGTAGTTTTTCTTTAAAAGCTTTTTAAAGGTGCATTAGGAGCTGTGCTATTAATTTCTGAATGTTTGAATGTGTGGCCTGTGTTTTCGATTACAGAAAAAGGCTGTATGTGGATATTTGTCCCCTTATTTAATTTTTCCATTCCTAATTTTCATTTATTGAATATTATTGATTTTCTTTTCATGTGATCAAACAAAGCTAAACGTTCAGGCTGAGGGTGGATTAGCAAAGATGAATAATTCATGTCCTGTTGGTGAAATTCATTAAAAAAAGGTCACTGGGGCCTTAGCTGTCACGTGGTGTATTTGGTAATAACAGAACTAAAATTAAATGTTTGTACTTATCAAACCCTGGACATCCTCAGGTATTACTGTGATGAACTGGAGCTCCTCTGTTATTAGTCAAACAATTAACATGGCAAATTAGGTGTTGTACTATAATACACTGAAGCCTGTCACCTGCTTCATAGGTGGCTGTCCAGCAACCACCAAGCCGATGTCCGACCGTTCCTGTGACCCACCCTGCACTAAGACACGCTCTGTCTGCACAGAGGTAAGTGTTTACTAAGAGACCGTGGTGTTGGTGTAAACTCCAGACATCTGTGTTAGAGTCTCTATTCTAATGACCAGTTCAAACAGTGACCATCTCAATATGCTTCTTGTCTACCAATGGTCTGCACATACAGTAAACCTTCCTGTTCCTATAACACAACGTAACCCTTCTGTTTCTCTGGGACCATTTTTGTATTTCACTTCTTTTTTTGACCATATTAGTTGTGTTAAGGCATCCATCCATTTTCTACCGCTTAGTCCCATGCGGGGTCGTGTTCCATGCTGGAGCCTATCCCAGCTACAGTATCAACAGGTGAGAGGCAGGGTACACCCTGGACAAGTCGCCAGTCCATCGGAGGGCAACACGCACAGACAGACAAGCTCGCGCACGCACCACACACACACACGCGCGCGCACGCACGCACGCACGCCCCCCTACGGACAAAAAATATAAAAAGTTAAGAAATGGTTTATTGGAAGCAAATTCATAAAGTGCTGAACATTTTGACTTTTGAAAAGTTTCTTGAACTGAAACTAGTGTATGGATAAGTGACAGAGTCTCCATTCATGTCAATCAAAGAGTGAGTAAATACCCATGTACATGTAGACTGTGTATAAGGACTTGTTATTTGGTTTGCACATAGGAATAAGTGAAACGTCTTTCCAGTCTCTAGACAAGTTAGCCATTAAGGCAAAAAGAAGAATCTGCTTGTTGGCTCTGTGCTTTCGACGCAGTCAACAGTCAGTGACATAGGGATGCATCCTTTATAAAAACAATACAACAAAAACATGCAAAGAGCTGTACCGTAACACTGGTAGCAAGACCACACTTAACATTCTCAATGAATGAGTCATGTTAATTAAAATGATTTAGTGTGCTGTTTAGCAGCTAAGTCCAAGGAATCCTGGGAAATGCAGTAGAAATTAAAGGGAATGAGGAAGAAATGGTGTTGCTCCCTGCATTACAAAGAACAGAAGATGGGTGTTGTCCTCCATCAGGGTGATAATGTCGGATGACTGCAAATTTAAACATGCTGCTTAATAGTTCTTCTTATCTCAGGCAGGTGTGTGTGGCTGTGATGATGGCTACACTGAAGTGATGACATCTGATGGCTTGTTGGACCAGTGTACTGTCATTCCAGTGCTGGAGATTCCTACTGTAGACAACAACAACAGGGCAGGTGTGAAGACCATACGAGCCTTTAACCCCACACAGCCTGCAGACGGCACATCAGGAAGGTTGGGACGCACCTGGTTCCTGCAGCCCTTCGGTCCAGGTAACACACACAAGGTCTCATCACCCAATTCATGTAAAACCACACAAAATATGCATTGTTAGGGGGAAATTGACCTGTTACAGTAACAGTGAAAGGCGTACAAAGACAAACTAAATGCAGTTCCAAACATCCTGTATATGGAGCCAGATCCTGTCAGTCTGAAACATAAAGCTGAAATACACATTTTCACACCATACTATTGCAAAAATGTATAAAATGTTTTTCAAGCCAAAGGAAACAAAATTATGTCCCACACTGTGGAAATTTGTTCTCTACATTTGACCCAACCCCTGGGAGAGCAGCAAACCACAGGCGCCCGGGTAGTGTCCAGTGTCTTGCTCAAGAACACACCTGGTGCCAGAAGCGGGAATTAAACCGGGATCCTTCTGTTTTCAAGGATAATTCTCTACCTACTGAGCTACAAGGCCACAACCAGTAAAGCCAGTAACAGTCCAGTGTAGCACACTTATGTCTTTAAATGTAGTATTTTGTACAGTCACACACATGTGAACTCAGCCTAATTATAAATGGTTGAAGCACTAATCAATGAAGTAGAAAAAAGTATTTTGAATTTCAGTATTTTATTTTTTACCTGTCTGTCAAATTTGTTCACACTCTAACCAAAGGAGTACAAGTAAGTAAGCAATGTCACAGGGCAGGGAGAGTCCTGTACTGAAGAAGGATAAACTTACTACAGCAGCTCTGTAGCTGCTACAAAGACTAAGACGAAGTACAAAAGACAGAGAATAGATAAATATGCAAAAATAAAAGCCAATAATAAACAGCTCAGATGATGACAACTGATGAGGAGGAGCTTCTGAAGGATGGGGACAACTACTATGTTAGAAATAAGTTTTAAATCTTCAGCCAAGAGTATCTATTGCTGCGTTCACATGCGTGTGCAGCATGGATGACCACAAAACCATGACCATCGTTAACACACTATCCTACAGTATTATTGGCTTTAAGAAAGTTTTTATAGCGATTTTTTGTTTAAAAACTGTGTAACTTTGTTAGTTTACAGCAACTGGAGTAGGTAGCGTAAATCATAACTATCTGAGCTTTCAAAGATTAGTTAGTTCATAAATTTGTTTTTTTTTTTTGTTTTATTAATCATATGTGTACATTTGAATTTAGAAATGTTTCACACACTTTTTCATAGTTTAATTGTGTTTTTATTTTTTCGCTTTTAAACACGGTTTAAGTTTTTCAAGTAGAGTACTTCAGCGTTTTGTTTCAATATGTTTCTATTCCTGTGAATATACATATTCCCCAGCATTGTCACGAACACACGGCTGAGGACCCAAATGCACAGCACACTCTCGGACTGGGTGAATTAAGCAGGGTTTTATTGTACAGCGTCGTCGGGCAGTCCGGGTCATACACAACGTATCTCAGCATGAGGCACAATGAGGAACAGGCGAGATCAGGTCCGAGAGACAGGCAGTAGTTCGGTACACGGATAGACTCGGCAACGGTACAGATAAGGGCTAGGCAAACTCACTGGTCAGACGGTCAGGCAGACGCCACAATCCAGACGAAGGTACAGAGGAGGGTCAGGCAGGAATCGGCGGTCAAGAACAGGCAAGATCAACAACACAAGATAACAAGACTAGAACACTGGCTAGTGGTGCAAGGACTCAACAATCTGGCGTCTGACTGTTGGCTGAGGTGGTGCTTAAATACTGGGTGTTACTAATTACTAATTATTGACAGGTGTGCATGGTGAACCGGCGTGACAGAAAACAGCTGAGGTGAAACAGGAAGTCCTTTCAACATAAAACAGGAACTGACGTAAATTGTGACAAGCATTCCTTATGAATATGAATTAGTTCAAACATCCCACCTGAAACAAGGTAGAACTTAAACAACACCTGAGGCACAAAACATAAAGGTTCTTGTACACACACAACAGACTATAACAATTATACGGTACAATTGTAAAAAATAGGCACATCAGATATTATGTATATACATTTATATGAACTCATCTCTGCACCAAACCAAGTCCTGACACCAGCTGGCTGCGGGCGAGAGGCAGGACCCTGGACAGGTCGCCAGTCCATCACAGGGCAACACATAGACAGACAACCATTCACTCACACACTCACACCTACGGGCAATGGAGAGAAGCCACTCAACCTAATGCACGTCTTTGGACTATGGGAGGAGAACCCAGAGAGAACCCACGCAAGCACGGGGAGAACGTGCAAACTCCACACAGAAAGGCACCAGGGCCGCCTCCGGGAATCGAACCCAGAACCTTCTTGCTGTGAGGCGACAGTGCTACCCACCGCACCACCCTGTCCTGACACCAATTCTAACAAAATATTCAACAAAAATACACATATATCTATCCAGGAAAACATTAAAGGGCCACTCAGTGAACAAGCGTGAGGAAATGTTGAACTACTGTAAATGTTTTGAGGCTGTGATGGGGAAAAGCATCTGGGAAGTGCTTGAGACACAATTTGGCAGGGAGTGAGCGTTTGAACAGGGTTGTATGTGAATGTGTAATCGGGTTAGCTAGAGACATGAGCAGGGCCATGTAGAGTACCAAGAAAAAACAAAATGATGAGTCTCAAATCAGATCTGATAAAACATCAGAAACAAGCAGCTGTAGATGGACCAGCTCATACTGTACTGTAACTATTGACGGACTCTTCAGGGCTGTCTCAACCAGAAGTTTAAACTGTACATGACCTGTAAAGTGGTGGACAGTAGACTGACCTTTTACCTGTACAGAAGAAAGCTGGTTAAATGTTGTGGTACACTAGCTGTACTTTGTCAGATAGATGCCTCCTCTACCTCTGGCATGCATCTACAGTACAGATATAGTATGTCTAGGGATGTACACCGCTATCATAAGTATGCAGCAGAAAAATGTTAGAAAAGCTCAGGTTGTTTGTAGACCAGTCAAGCTGACATTATGCCAACCACCAATGTAGTGAGGCTGCTCAATAGTAACGTTAGAATACCACCATGTCTGCGCTCTAACGTTACTCTACAGAGCAGCCTTACTGTAAGGACACCAACCAGTCCTCCTCCCTGAAGGTTCTGATGATGGAGGCGATGGAGAAGCCACTCAAATGTTGCTGCACTCATGGCCCAGGGTCCCTCAGTGCATGGACAAGGACAAGGTTAACTATAGGACAGCTACAGTGGCTCTAATTTCATTCCAGATGTCCTTCCTCATTCTTCTTCTCCTCCTCCTCTTCTTTCTTTCATTTCTCAGTGGATCCATTGTTCCATTTTGATACTATGATTTCTTGGGATTTGTGTGTAGAGTTTTGCAGAAAGTGTTCATCAGATTTGATTGATTGATTGATTGATTGATTGATTGATTGATTGATTGATTGATTGATTGATTCATTCATTCATTCATTCATTCATTCATTCATTCATTCATGTGTCAAAGCAGGAAATAGTGTTTTAGTTGCTTCCATCCTGCTTTACCCTCTGAGCATCAATAGATCCTAAATCATGCGTTCTTTACCTGATACAGGTGCGGTTGGTGTCTTTGGACAGCTTAAGATCTTTTTTAATCATATGGACAGTTTTTGGTATTATTTTTAATGAATGTACTGTATTGGTACAATAGTTTCCACTAATCAAACATTTGTATAATGTCAGACAGTAGGTCATATACATACAATAGTAATTGATTTGTTGTGGCAGCAGTGTACACAAAACACGTAATGGGGAAATACAATACAGTACACTGGTTAGTGGTTGTAAGGTGATTAGGTGCTAAATGGTTCTGCACTTGTACAGTGCTTTTCTACCTAGTGGTACTCAAAGAGCTGTAACACTGCATTCGCATTCGCCCATTTGCTCACACAAACACTCACACACTGGTGACATACTGCAGCTGAGGTGGCTATGGTTGTCGGTCAACAGCTCTACTGTACCTTTCGAGCACTGTTGCCTCTGGCTTGATTGGAGACTCTAAATGGTGACAGTTTGTCTGCTTATGTGGACCTGTGAAGCTGTACCTCCCCTCTTCCCTTAGTGATAGCTGGCATAGGCTACAGCATAGCCACAACCTACGACCATTTACTTTGTTATTGTCATTTTGGTTTATGATCATGAAACATATGTCAAACAGTACTATTTAGATTTAAATTTTCAAATCCCTTAAACACATCTTTTACAATAAAAAGTACGCAATTTGCTAAATTCTTGTTCTGTTTGTGTTTTTATCTGTAGTACTGTATATCAGTGGAGCAGGTTGTCTCTTTGTGCAGTAAGGGAGAGAGGTGTAAGAACACAGTTCTGCTGTGTGACTAGCTGTAATAGTGTGCATTGCCTTAAAAGCACACACGACAGCTGGTGAAGAAAAATTCTGTCCAGAAGTCGGATCACAGGTGTCCATCGGTTAAAGTCAGTCAGCCAGTGGTGTCCTCCGTGTTGTGCATTCTTTCCAGTGTTGACCGTGGTTGTGGACATAGTTGTTATGAGGTTTTTATAAATCCAAGCCCATCCCACTGACTTCGAGTCCTTCAGGTCCTTTGGATCCTGTTTGCTGCTGGTACAGTAATTGCTTGGACATCCTGTGGTTGCAGAGTATTAGGTGTCTGTCCTGTGAAGGAGGCCTGATTTGGGTAGTAAGCGTTACAGTCCTTGGGTTCTGTACATCATGATGTTTAACACTTCTCCCTCACATGTTCAAGATGTTCTATTTCAACCCAAGGTTAATCTTAGCTGTCATATGTCTGCCTCCTATGCCTCAATTACCTGTTTAGACGGAGTAATATTGTCTTCATAGAATAAAATTTGAGGTCAGTACTTTTTCGCTGCATCTTTTTACAGCCTTTGAAGTTTTTTTATGGGTTCACCCATTTCCATTTGTCCTCTAAATATTATATATCTAGACATGAAATTTTGTACTTTTAAATTAAAGTGTTTTAACCATCTCCATGTTTTTTTTTTCAGATGGAAAGCTAAAGACCTGGGTGTATGGAGTAGCAGCAGGAGGGTTTGTGCTGCTTGTCTTTATTATGTCTATGACATACTTAGCCTGGTAAGCAGATTTCTTTATGTCTGGACAATGTATGTAAACTTCATGATGTCATAACTTACCACTTGTGCCATCTTTTACAAACATTAAATAATGTAATGGAGATTATTAAATGAGGAATCAGACGTACAGTCTGCATAGGGGCCTGTGAATCTCCAAACTTTCCGGATGCAGCAAGACATTTGGCAGTGGTTAATAAACTTTCTCTATATTTATACTGTGTACTACTAGTAAGACATGAATGTAAGTTAAGAACACAGATATAGTCTTTGAATTTATCTCAGCGTGTGAGATCAAAAGGTTTTAATAGGAAAAAGCTACAGGATAGTAGTATATTGTTAAAACGTTAACACAAACATTTGTCACAATAGCCCTGTGAAGAAACGTTAAAGTAGTGCTCACCAAAGCTTTTAACCAAAGTAAGGACATTTATTCTGTTTGTTCTTTAGCAAAAAACCAAAGAAGCCACAGCGAAGACAGATGAATAACAGACTGAAGCCGCTGACCTTGGCCTATGATGGCGATGCAGACATGTAAAAGTCTTCCTTGAACCACACTGTCCTACAGACACGTGTTCTACTGCTGGGCAAACAGGGCTGCAAGGGAAACCTACTAATACCAGTGCTTCCAGCCGCATTTATCAGTAAATATGCACACCCTGAGGATGATTCAGTGATGACTTTGTCTGCCAGCAGCCCTGGTGTTCAGGTCCTCTTTTTTATTTTCCATTTTGATACGTTGTGTCACCGAAGCCTTCATGACATATGCCTTCTTCTCTTTACCGTTTACTACTGCCAGTGGCACCAAGCCAGTTGTTGGGAGAGGGTTTCTTCAGTTCATCAGTTTAGCTCTAAAAGCACAATCATTGCAAGTGTTACAGTTATTGTTTCACACTTTTTTCTGCTAAGAATATTTAAGTCCCTATGAATAATTTTTGGCCTTGGTTTTGGTACATCCCAGAAGGTAAAGAACATAAAACCAGAGAAGACAACAAATGATTTGCCACCAATTCTCCCTTTAGTTATTCAGACATAGTTTTGCACTATATTAGTGCAGCATGTGTTGACGTCTGGCTCTGTCAAACGTCAACACTGACTTTCTCATTAATAAGTTGTGTACAGCTTTGTCATAAAAATGTATGAAAAGAGATTTTTGCCAAAAAAAACCTCAGCAGTTTGTTTATATGTTTCTTATATTATTCCTCATTTGTGATGTATGTTTTAGGGACTCAATGTAAATAGTTTTTTCTGTGAACTTAACTTTATCTTAGCTCTAGTTCTAAACTTTTCCTAGAATTATTATTTTCTAACCACGTTATGGCTGTGGCTTAAAGTTATGCTTTTTTTTCTACTTTTCTAACGTATTGAGATGCATCAAATTATAGTAAGTGAAGTAGATTGGCCTGTAGCTATATTTTTGATTTTCTGTTTGACCATTACAAAAATAAAACAATAATGTGAAAGAACAAAAGAGCGCCTTACATTTCATGGTTCATTTTTTTTCAGGGGTATTTTTGTAATTTGACATGTGCAATTTATTGAGCTTTTAAATGTAAAGCAATTTCCCTTTTTTTAATGAATTCTTATAATCTTGGAAGCTCTTACTTTTTAAAATGATTTTTCAAATTTTAAAGCATTTTCTTTTTTGTGATTTCTTTAGATTAAGGAATGTTTTTATTTTTTCATGAGTTTTTGAATTCAAATGAGTTTTCTTTATTTTCCTAATAGTCATACAAAAAAATCAAATATATACCTATGGGCCACCATAGCGATTTTGAACCCTTAAAAATCAAAGACGTGTTAATATTTCCTCTTTATTTCTGACTTGTACATGATGTGTTTACATTGAATGACGTATGAACCTTTTCTTATTTTCAACAACCTAATCCATCTGAACCTGGCCCTTTGAGTTTGGCAGGTGTTGTTTCCAGTCCGTCTTCAAAACACAGCAGATAAAGTCTCCTTTTGTGAATCTGGAGCCACACCTGGTAAAGTGATATAAAAAAAAAAACATTTATCCTTAAGATAAAAGAGATGAGCACATTCTACACACAACCATAAATAACAGTTCTTATCTTCCGTCTTCAATTATTAGATTCTGATGATTTTTGTCCGATGATTGTTAAAAATCCTCTTCCTGATCTAACACAAATCAGACGAATTGTTATATTGTAATCTTTTGACTAAAATTTAAACTTAAACCCACAGTATGCTGCCTGTTTTTGGAATGTTACATTTATAATTCTTGAAATACTACTTGCTAGATATTTGTTTTAAAATGTATTGTTTTATAACAGAGTTTCATTTTTAATGCACAGAATGTCACAGAAGAAAGGAAGTGTGAATGTTATTGTGCTAAAAGCAAAAAACAACAACAAAAATATTGAGTTATAGATGAACATATCTTGTTTCTACTGTTTATTTATATTTGACTTATTACTGATAATAAACCAAGAAAATTCAATGTTTTTTCCCCTTATTTTTAAGTACCTAACATCAAGGCACAAACAAAAAGTTCCTAATGTGGTAGACCCAATAAATAGAGACAAACAGATACGGTAAAAAGGGTATTTATACATACAAGAAAAAAATACGTCGGATGGCTACAGACCAGTGGAACTTGAGAGACGTAGGTAAAGAGATTGTGTAAAGTTGAAAAGTTTGAAATTTTTATTATTGGACACTGTACTAAGTGAGACTGGGTACTCTAGGTACAGTGGACACTTAGGTACTCTGGTTACATTATTAGGAACATTCTTTATAGAGGCACAACTTTCAAACACTTTCTTACTTTACATTAGTGGTTTTATTTATGTGTCCCACATGCTGGAACGATGCATCGACTGGTGGGGGACTAAGGGGGCGCTATTTTACAATTAAGATAAGTCAGACACATGCTGAGGCAGGGATCGAACTACAGGTCTTTGCCTTCGTTCTACCAACTGAGCTACCAGGCCAGTATACAGTATGCAGTGACGTTACAGACTATGCAACATGGAAATTTCCCCATTGTGGGACTAATAAAGGACTATCTTATCTTAATATTTAGTCAATGTGGTCATATGCAAAAACAATATTGGACTCCATCGTTTTGAATAACTCCATCGTTATTCCCTAAAACTCTTTTTAGTGTGACTATTTCTAACTTTTGAATCTATATAACCAGCCCTATGCCTGTCTTTGGGCATAGGCGAACTAGGCAGACACCTAGAGCGCCACCTGCTGGAAGGGGCACCACTCCAAGCCTTCAGAAAAAAGTACGGGGGCGCAAAATCATAATCTCGCCTAGGGCACCAAAATGGCAAGAGTACTGAATATAACCGACCTTACAGCAGTTTGAAAAAAAAATGTATTACAGATGCCAGATTTAAGCAGATGATTACATCATCTTTGCCTCATCGTCTTGTAGCTACACAGAGGACAACAGTCACCTTAATTCTTATGAACAGGTTGATTATCTGTTTGATGAGATTAGTTACTCTGTCACAGAAAACAATAAGTCAAAGAAAGCAACTCAAAGATCTGCAGCCTAAAGCAGAGGATGCAAAAACTAGAAAGGCAGTGGCTCCAACAAATGACATGAACCCTGCATAACACTGTTAGAGATTTCATGTGTTCAGGATGACCCTAAATAATCATCCAAATAACCATCTACCTATGTAGATGTCCACTATATAAATCAATGCTGAGCCACATATGCCTGCTAAGAACAAAGGGCCATAAAAAGGGCCTCTTACCCCTTCCACACTCTTCTTTTCCTCCAAGATGGAAGTCATGAGAAAATAACCTACTGTATGACCTAACACCTTGCTACTGTAAGGACTTCGTTGAGGACTTTGGGACGTGGCGTCTCTTTCACTGGCACAATGTAATGGAAGAGTAGGCATCCTTAACATTAGTATATATCAGATCCAGTGTTTTCTCACCTCTAGTGGGACAGCTCACAAATTGGGTGAATGTAGGAAGTGACTTGTCGAGGCTGGTCTGATTAAAGTCATAAAGAAAGTGTCAGGATGTCTAGATCGTGTGTATGACGTCAGATGCCAACACAACTTTCGTGGAGCGGGGTGGTTGGTAAACAGCGTGTGGAAACTCTGGGTAAATAATTTGGACGGAGGCCCACGGCCAGCAGTTCGATGTCAGTGCTGCAGATCCGCTCTGGATGCTCCAGGAGGCCATCACTTATTGTTAATAAAAACGCCCCCCCCATCCTCGCTTGTTCCTGGTCTCCACTCTGTTTCAGGTCAAGCATTTTGCAGTGGATCTTAGTGAGATCAGCTGATCCCGGGTGTAAACAAAGTTTGCATGGTGTCACATATGCTCTTGCGCACCAGCTTCACGGATGAGGGAAAGGACATATACAAGCGAAAAAACGGGCCGAACTCTCTCGAACAACATGATCAGAGACTATTGAAAGAAAATCACACGCAGTAGATAAAAGTAAGAAAAAAATACAGAAAAGACAAGACGGTAAGACAGAGCGATCTAAGCGCGATGCAGCAAGGCTCGCCTGCGCACTGGGTCCGAACCGGGCCAGACTCCAAAAGACGGACAGCAAACATCACTGCTGACGCCACACGCCCTGAACACACACTGTTAAAACTCCTCCCCTGTGGCAGGCGTCACAGAGCAATGGCCACCAGAACCACCAGACACAGAGTCAGCTTCTTGCCCCAGGGTCTTTCTGAGCTGACCTCTACCCATCACACAGTACAATGACTTTTACAGACATACACATAAATGAGCAATAACCACTGTTAAATGTGACTTGGCAAACCACAGTTTATTTGTTTTATTTGTTCATTTATTTGTGTAAATAACTATAATTGTAAATAATTTTTGCCACAAGAGGGAACAAAGAGGGAGTGAGACCGCATATAATTTCTTGGTTGTCCTGTGCAAACTTGGGAATTAAAGCTGATTGTGATTTTGATTCTAATAAAATATGGAATTTTTATGACACAACTTGCTTTTGAGCGGTGAAGTATCCCTTTAACTTTAACAAAACTAAATGATAGACTTTAGGAAATCTGGGAGCCTTGTCACCCCTCTCACCATTTAGAAGGTAGAGGTGGAGGTGGTGACCGAATACAAATAACTGGGAGCATACTTGGGCAATAAGCTTCTTTAGGTGGTTATAATATATTTCAACAGCAGATGTCAGTAGAAGACAGCTCAAAGCTGAGCTGGATGTTGGCAGCGTGACACACTCACATCAGCACTAAAGGATATTTAAAATGTTAAAAAAACTAAACAGCATTGAGCTAATTTTTCATCCTATTCTAATGAATTGTAATTAATACTACTCTTTAGCTATTAGCTTTATATGTATTAAGCTTTACTAGATGTTGGCAACAATTATTTTTCCATTTTAAAGTTTTTGTAGAACTTCCAGTTCTTCAAGAGTCAAAAGACTCTGTGAAAATGAGTTCTGGCATTAAAACATACACAGTGATGTTTTAGGATATTCTCCTTCTTTCACATATTGCTTTGTTTCAGATGGAATGCTCAGATTACTTTGTACCCTGCCAATATAGATCTATAATCGGGTGCAACTCTTCATTTTCATGTGTATTTGTTGACCTCTGCTTGATTTCTTGCTGTGACTATTTCCACACATTGTGCTTATGATTGAATGGTTTTATGGGAATTCTTTTCATTTAGTTTGATTCAATTAAGGCTTAATGTGATCATGTTCAAGCTTAAAATGAATTGATCTGGTCAGCTCCTGCTTCAGTAACAGGAACTGGATATATCAAATTTTCATACTGTACAAGAGTAAAGATAATCCAAATAGGAAGAAGCAGATAGCAGGTCAGTCTTAGACGTTTCCTTCACATTTTCCTAGTGAGCAGGAAACAGAACCTAAGAAATATCAAGTCTGCTCACTGTAATTTACCTAGACGTTTTGTTCACAAATGAAGACCAAATTTATTCCTTAAATGGTTCATCAAATCTCTAGAACCTCCTACTTCATCTGAACATCACTAAAACCAGAAGCCTCCTTAGTCAGAGTGAGGCTGACTCCGTCTTTAGTGTTCTCCAGGCTGGTCGACTACTACTCACAGTTTGTGTAGTGTTGCAGCCTAGGTCTGACTGGACTCAGGAAGAGAGATCACATTTCTCCTACATCAGCTTCTCTGTCCTGGACAATCATTCTCCTCACTTTAAAGCTCTAAATGATCAGCTTCATCTTTTCATCCAGACCTCATAGCTCCTCATGCTTCTATCCCAATGCTAGTTTACTGGTGGTTCTTGAGGTTCTACATGTAGAATGGGAGACAGAGACTTTAGCTACCAAGCTCCTCTGTTGAACCAGATTCTGTTCATATTCTACTTTAAGACCAGGCTTAGAACCTTCCTTTGTGGTAAAGCTGCTAGTCAGAGATGAACCACTAGATTTAGATGTTGTGGACACTAAGCTCTATGTATTCCATTCATTGAGCTGCTACTGCTGCCTGGCCCAATTGTCCTCTTCTGTCCTGTCTGCCTCTTTTTATCCCTCACTCTAAACTAACAGACTTTCACTCACATTGAGCCTGGATCTGCTGAGATCTCCACCTCACTATTGCTGTTAAGAATTAGTTCAATTTTCAATAAAATTAAAATATATTTATTGATAAAGTGGGCTTTTGTTGGTTTATCTATATGTAGTTGACTGAATTTAGTCAGGTTTTTAAAGTGGCTCTAAGATCATTGTTGTTTTTATTGGTGCTTCTGTATATACAGTAAGTAAGAATGGACCTGAAATCTAATTGATCAAGAGGCAAAAGAAGAGATCTCTGTCTAGAAGCCTGCAGAGCTGAGTGGAAGTCACAGGGTCCAGAGGACGCATGACACAGACGCCAGGAGAAAAGCATCACATTCCACCAAACCTAAAACAACGCCCTGCCTGTAAAACACATATTGAGTAACTTTATTGCTTTTTTTTCACTATCAAGAAAGATTTTCATTTCCCTTCACTCAACTTACAGTAGTTCACAAAGTTTTCTTCTAACTGTAGTTTGTAGGAAGCCAAATGGAAACTTGAAATTCCATCCCTGCTACTTGAAGCTATAACTGGCAGTCATTCTAATTGTGATGAAGAAGCAATTGATGCACAGCAGCTGCATCCTGTGACCAGCGCTCTGCTCAACCATTTGTCTCTGTCAGCTCCTCCTCCAGCCCACCCACTCTGCACATCCTTCTGAGTAGCACTGGCGTTGTCTGCCATGACTGGAAACAGCAGAGCCTTTTGTTGCCACACGTGGCATGAGGCAAGCCCACGGCTCTCTCGGTCAATTTCAGTTTGACTCCTATTTCTAGCCGCAGATGTGGAGTGACACTTAGGATGGCAGCTGCTTGGGCAGCAGGATGTGCAAAGCTGCTGCCACCTCATCATGGTCATGCCTGAGGGCCCACAGTGACATCTGCCCTCACAATCATCTGTGGAGCTGAGCCAGCCGAGTATATTCATGCCACCGGAGGCCATCATCACTTATACGTGCAATTATTCTCATCCTCTCGCTTGTCTTTATCTCTTGCACTTCCTCTTTACCATCCAATGGTAAGCTATTAAGAATAGGGTAGCCTGTAATTTTCTTCTCTGGCAAGGAAGGGGCACCAAAAGATGGGTATAGAAAATTGACAGCTTGATCTCTTAATTATACTTTATCAATAAGACATGTTGTGGTGCTGAAGACAGGAAGGGAAGCAAGTGTTTGGTTAGTAAATAGTTGGTGGAAGGACATGGCTGTGTCCATTTTACTATTGGTTGATTATAGAATAACAGTCGTTATTATTTAAATAACTTTTACAATTATGTGAACAACGTCACTATAAATATTTTAAATGCTGTCCATGGTGGTGAAACGCTCACCTGACTCTGTAGATCTGCTGATAATGAAGGGTTGTGTCCATTATGTCACGTCATAACACACAGTTTTACTTGTACTTGACTAAAGCAGACGAGACCTGAACGCAGACACATCTGGTAACCACGGACACGTCCTGCTCCATCAGCAGGTTAATATTGAGTGGTTCTCTGTGTCAAGAACTGACAGGAATACAATTTAATACAATAAAATACTGTATTCAGAAAATATGAAGGTAATAATAACACTATATATGCTGCAGACCTAGACCTGCAGCCTCAGAAATACACAGTTCTAGAACATGCAGGGTGGTGCGTTTATATTATATTCCTATGGTATTTGTCCACTGTGTGAATGTCAGTTTGAACTAAAATGTGTAAAGTAAAATGTGCAGTCACTGGATGAGCAGTTCGGGGTTCTCTGCATGCGACTAGTGGTGGTCTGTAAACTAGTTTAGAGGTATTTGAATTTCCCTGTTAAAACCATTAACAACATTTTGGAATAACATTCTGGTAAACTGATTAACCACATGCTCTTTCGTTAGAGACAAGGTAGGTACTGTATGAGCCAGGCCCTGGTGATTTATGTCCACCACTCTGCCACAGTGAAGGCTATCTCAGCCATCAGGCCTGTTGGCTGAATTATGGTGACAACACCAGGGCATGACCATGTTTTAGCAATGAGACGGCTGCAGATTTAGAAAAGTAACGCCTGCTGCCTTTGTCTCCTAAATAAAAAAGAATTCTGTATTTACCCCAGAATCATGCCGCAGTCTCTTTTCAGGGAGAAAACATGATTTTGATTTCAAATGGAGCCCTGTTTCAGAAGCTGGGGTTGATTGTCTACGTACACTATAATATGTTGCTGGAAACATTACAAGTTGCATCTCTTTAAAACTGTCCTTAAACATAGCACATCACACAGTTACGGCCAGTGGAGTTTTGAGGAAGACCAACTTCTCTGCTCTTGTACTAAATATTATGGTTGAAGTATCTAGTTTCTCAATGACAAATGTAAAATGAACTGGTCATTTGAACGTCCAGCAGCTGTGGTTTCTCAAAGTCAGACATTTATTTCAGCATTAAACCAACCGGGTCATTTTTATTGTTCTGTATGTACATCAGATCTTGGACATCATAAGAGTTTAGTAAAGCTTCTCTGAGTGAAACAACCCCCTTTATTTTTTCTGTTATGAAGACCCTGACACTCACTCCTGGAAATCCTCCGTTAATAAGTTTATTATTAGCGGAGGGCGCCTAATATGAAATAATGTAAAAACATCCGGAATGTTTAAAAATCATTATTTAATAATACTAACAACTACTAGCGTATGCGGGTGTGAGACACACACACACACACACACACACACACACACACACACACACACACACACACACACACACACACACATTATAAAGCCGAAGCCACGCAGTTCTCTTCAGATCGTAGCGCTCTGCTGCCGCACGCGCTGCCTGGATCTGAAGCCGCTTCAACTATGACCCTGCTCATTCCGTACTTGGATTAACTTTCCAGTAACCTGTCCCCGCCGCGCCGACCTCACCTGGAGCCGCAGCGGCAGCATCCCTGCTCCATCTCCCAGTCTACAGCCTCCGCTCTCTCTGTCGTCATGGGGCGCCTTGTGTTTGCTTTGCCTGGGTTCTTGAGGGGATCGACCGCGCTGTGAGGCGAAATAGCGGCTGGATTTATGTTTCGCACACCCGCCACTACTAACCGAGGGAAATGAATGGAAGTTTGAGCTCCGGGAGGATGCAGGTGACGTGCTGGTGCGCCGTGTTCCTCCTGATTCCTGCACTTTGCCTGGTAAGCACTTGTAGATCAACTCTTATGCTGCTCCAGCACAAGTTCGTTGCATCATATTCAATATTACCAGTTATAAGCTTATTAGAATTATTTAAAGCGCCACATAGATAGACATGACTAAGGGAAGGGTAAAAACGCTTCATCGTTTTATGGACTTAATGTTTTCATGTGTCTGGAAAACTGTGTAAGTTGAAAGACGGTGGCAGGGTCACATGGGGGCGCCAACAAACCAAACGTCGCAGCGGCTGGAGCGTCGCGGTGCTCACTGAGCTGAGGACGGAAACCGGTTCCAGCCTTGTCCGAAACATATTCGTTTTACATTTGGGGACTCGTTAATTACGCAGACACGCGTGTACACGTTTTTCGTCGTGACTTTTCTGGCCGATGCCCCCCAAAAAACAGCCTTCAGTCAAACCTCACAGTAATAACCTGTTTCTGTTTGTTAAGAAAAATCAGGTATTTATAGACTTTTTATTCATCCCTAACTTGTGAGGTTACGCGTGTTGTTATTCAGTTATATTATTTAAGACAAAAAAGCAACAAAAGGCCATAACGAATTCTATGTAAAGAGAACATAAAACGGAAATATTTAAAAATGTTTCAACTGTCTGTTTCATATAAACAAACTATTTATATATTATTAATTTCTGTGTATTTGATTTAGAGACAAAAATATTTAAACTTTAATTTACTTTCAGTGATTCATTTTTCAATAGGTTAGAGCATAACTAACAAGTGTAAACACTTTCAACTGCTTTATATATGAAAAAAAACAGAGTATCGTATTTCATTAACGTTAATATATAACACTGTGAACGTTTTGTAACCACCAAATCACTTATTTGCGTTTTTCATATATCTAAAAATTAACATAGTCAGGAAAACACACATTGACGTTGATCTCTTCAAATTACTGTATTTTTTAAGAGATTCCCTAAGCTTGATTATTTGTTTAATGCCTCAATAAGGAGCTCAACATCTGGCCCCAAAACAAGGATATATTTAAATGAACATTTGTCATCAACAACAACTTTTAAGGCTCACAATTTTGCCAAATATTTCCTGGGATTTCTCTTATCAAACTCATTTCTGAAGGCATCACTAACGATCAACAATCTACTGCATTTATGCTGAATATGGAAAGGTGCATGGAGAAAATTCGCTCCCACAGCGAAGCCTGTCCGGTGCTTGATTTGTGTTCAATTGTCCATCTGCCAAACAGCGCACTCTCAAAGCCACCGCGCAAGATAAAGCCGGCTTATTGTGCAGCCGCTAACAGTCAACCTTATCTAGCGCCGCTGGGATTAGAGCTGAACTTTGATGGTTTTATTTCGTGTTTAAGGCTCGTGTCTCTTCTTAAGCCTCTTGTCTGGGAACCGCGCCGTGACCCTGATAGCAAAGGTAAACTGCTACACAGATGGAAGGCGGAACGCGAGCATTTCATCATTATAATAGGACTTATTGATGCATTTTTGGGTGGAGTTTATTTTAATTTCAAGTCTTCGGATTTTATACAGGAACTTACACTACACATGTCACAACTGTTTTGTTGATGCATATTTCTTAGCTGTAATTTCTATTTATTTGTTTATCCGTTCGTGAACCCTGCAGCGTTGAGTTCTTCCATTACAGTAAACGAACCCACCTCCCTATCCTGATAGTGTTTGTCTGATAATGTAGGAAACAATTGTTTAAATGTGCCATTAAAACTATTGTTCTGTAGACACACAGCGGTTAACTTCTACATGTATGGCGGATATATTAGCATAAACGATTTATTAAACAGCTTAATTTGTGCTGCTTTTTGTCCAAAGTTTTATTCATATATATTTATTATGTAATGTAACTCACTTATACCCCTCTTTTCATCATCGTACCTATATTTTGTGGCTACTGGGATAATAATCCTGTACCCCCACCCTTTTTTATTCTCCATGGGCGTAACAGATGCTCTTATCCCACTGGCAGCAGTCACATTAAACTATGATTATCAAGCAGTTCAAATGGACCCTGCAGTGTCAAGGAGTCTGCACAGTGGGGTGGAAGAAAAAACCCCACTGAGACATTACAACACAACTCACACAGTGTGAACTCACCCCATCCTACCTTTCGCACCCAGGCCAGTTCCTCTACATCTCCTCAGTCCACGAATCACATAATTAGCTTATATTAATAAAGAAGCAATATGTTTTCACCTAAAGCTGAAACCAGCAGTGGGCTGCTGTTACTTCAATTGCATAGTAAAGGCTCTTACCCAAATGGTCCATGCTGTGCGTTATATTTCAGAGACGCACACCAACAGCTTTTACACTGACTGCATCTGAAAATGCTGAAGCGGATGTCAGCTGTAGTAACGCTTATTATTACAGTCTATAAATGTAGGAAAGATGTGTGTTGAGCTGGAGTTGACATTATCACAATTATATTTTTGATTAAGCAATGAGAGACATGTTACGACTATTAAAATAAAAAAAAAGCAGGATACATTTAAATACAAAGCAGCCAAATGTGACTCCTGGGGAGCTGGAACCTGAGAATGTGTTCCAGGTTACTATATCTAAACACAGAATATCATTTGAACAGTGACAACCAAAGACATCGCAGTGTAACAGTGATCAGACTGATGAAATTGAACTGTCACCGTGACTTTTTAGTATTAAGTGTAACCTTTGTGATCCTATGAGAACTGGGCTGCCTGTCTGATCACATCCCTTTTCCTCAGATGACTGCACATACTCACAAACAACCAAAAGTTAAAAAAAAACAAAACAAAAAAAAACCCCAATTTGTTGTTGTGGTTACTTCCTTCCGCTTTGAATGTTATTACCATTAACATATGGACGTGATCAGTATATATCAACCCATAGGTATAGGCCAATAGGTGCCTGCTCTACCTACTCGCTAACAGATAGCAGCTAGCTAAGTTGCTATGCTCAGCAGCTTCGTATGTTATTGTGGTTAAGGTTAGGCTGAGGTATCGGGTGGGGAGGTTAAGGTTAGGGTTAGCTAACACAATACAGCTAGCTAGTGGCTAAGTTATGATTGCTAATATAATCAAAATTAAAAACAGTCGATCCTCCCGTCTGACAACAACAGCTCAACAGCGCCACTACTGACTCAGTTGGTTTAATCATCCGAGCTGTGATCTACCTCAAGAATTCATGAAGACAATCGACTCCACCTACACATCGCTGCCAGCATACGTACAGTATGGGCTGATAACCACTGATAATGAACCATTGAATGACGTGATAACGTCTTAAGCTGCGTGTTATTTTAACATTGTCTGTCCTCAAAAGTTTCAGACATGGGTACAGTGAGCTTGCTACGACTTTCTGGTGGTATTTATTTGATATTTTCCCTGAAAAATAAGCAGAAATTTTCACTTTGCAGCTGAAGTGACATTGGTGCGAGTGCATGCGGTGATTAATGACCACAGCCTCTCTGCATTTACTTATGTTCTATTCCAGATTTTCAATCACATCTACAGTTCAGAGGTTACAGCTGAAGCTTATTACTTGTTCTCAGAAAATCTAGTCTAATGATCCAGGCTTGATCCTGAAAAAAGCTTTACCTCCTTTCACTCCCGTTTGGCATGGACCAATCATTTTATGGTGAAGTGTGTGGCATCTTGAAGCACTTTGAAGCTGTCCAGGGGAAAAAGTGTCTGTGAAGAAAGGAAAAGATTAGATAAACTAGTTTAACCCGCTTTAAATCTCCAGGTTCTCTTTGACTGCAAAGTCTGCATAATCCCTGGTCAATCACAGCTGAAGTACCCCGGAGTCTGGAGAGCAGATCTCTCCAAACGCTGTATTTTGTCATTACCTCAAGACAACAACAGAGAGGGAGGAAAGGGAGGCCACACACACAGAGCGTGGTCAACAAAACAGTGAGGTGTGTTTTAGACAGACATCATTGACATGTGCAGCATACAGATCGGTGAAAACCTGGTGTGAAATGGTGCAAGAAATCAAATAAAGGTTAAGCCGGCTGAGGAGGATGCCCTTTAAAGTCCCAACCAGATGTTTCAGGTAAAATGGATCAGCCTCCAATCACCACCTACCTTCTGCTTAGAGGACAAACACAGAGCTCACAGGCCTGTTTTTATATTGTGGTGTAACAGCTGCAGTCCAGTCCTAGGTCAATCATTCACGGCCACAGCAGCAAAAACATTTTGTACCAGTCAAACTAATAAATTCACAATCCAACCAATCAGTTACAGTGAAAAATGCAGATGTTTAATTTTTTTGATGCAACTAGTTTCTATTTGTTTTGTGAAGAGGTTCCAAAAACTGCACTAAGGGTTAAGAATTATATTATTTGCACCAATCTTGCCTGCATGTCACTTAACCAGATGCAGAACAAATAAGCTTACAGACAGGCAGGAATAAAGAAAATGCCCAGGACACAATGAAGCAGCATATAATACTTGGGTGGATTGGATTACATCAGCTTAGACACATTGTCTTCGTGCTCAAACTCTACTCTGACAGTCCAAAGAGGGGGGTCAATGGTACAGTAGCTGCAGCGCTGCCTGGCATGTGGCTGGGATGGGCACTGGGTGGCCACACTCAAAAAAAAAAATCAGGCATTTCAATTACGTAAATTTTCCAATGTAATGAATGAATGCAATGTGAATATAATATAATATTTTATATAATAATTAAAAGGTATAATATGTAAGGTTGATTGGTTATATTATTTATGAAAATTGTAAACATAATTTAAAATTATAGTTAATACTTTATTGCTATTTTTTAAACAATAAAGTACCAACTCCTTCAATGCTGTCACAGGTAATGCTTAAGTGGTTCAGTTGGTAAAGCTAAAGTCTGAAAAACAGAAAGTTGTCAATTCAATCCCAGTTTGCTTCATCAGAAAACAAAGTACTGTACCAAAGGGATAAGTTGTCTGTCTTTTCTTTTTTCATGTAGATAATTCCCATAACCATAAACTGATGAAATAGTTAACGTTAATGTGAAATTTCTCATTACATGTACATCAGGTATTTGAACAAAACACAAGATTTACAGTATGTGTAAAATTGCATTAATTTAATTTATTCTAATTGCATAGCCCTGCTGACCAACCTGTTTTATAGATTTCAAGTAAAGGTTATTTCATTTGACAATGACAATTGTCAAATGACAATATAAGGGCAAGCATGAGTGGGTGCGTCTACATGCTACATGTAAATTAGTGCAGAGTTTTAGCTCCAACCTACAACTAAATGACCCCAGTTTTAGGTGGATCCAACTACTTTAGTGGTTGGGGTGAGTGTGTCCATGTATGTTGTGCAGTTGGTGTATGGGTGTGGTCCATCCTCAGCTCAGGGGAGCACAGTCCTGCTCATGTGTGGCCTCTTCTTGCTCCCCCTAGTGATTCCATTATTTGCAGGCCCATCACTGTCTCACAGGGGGTGGCTGGACTGGGTCTGAAGGAGTGTAGCAACCAGGCCCCACTTGTCGCTTCGGATTGTTCATACACATGCATTTACATATTTTGGTGGATGATTTTGTTTTGCTGTCTCACTAACGTGAAAGTAGAACCCCTCTATTCATACTGTATAGAACCATATCAAAAAAGAATCACCATTCAAAGTAATTTTATAGTCATACAAATGTACAGTATTATGTTGGGACCAAATTGCCTTTGAGCAAGCACCGGGTAAGCATAGCGACCTCCAGTAGAACAGAACGAGGCAACAACCTTATCAGATGAACTGCATCCGGACAACATGTACACTCCAAAAAATGATTCTTGTCTCTAATAAAACATATTTATAATTTTTCAAGTATTGTATACATGAGAATAGTATTTCATACAATTATGTTTTAATATAATCAATAATTAATAATAAATAAACATAATGAAAATGTGCTCAAACATAACTATATGTAAAAAAAATAAAAAATAAAAAAATAAAATCTGGTTGGTCAGTAGGGTTATGCGATAAATATCATAACTCAAGAATAAAGGATTACATCCAATAAATGCAACTTTACACACAAACCTTATGTTATGTTTAAATATCTTATATCTTAAATCTTAAATATCTTAAATATCACCAATTTCATATTAACTGTTTCATCAGTTTGTACACTGTGCTGATGCATTGAGAAATTATAATTTCTACTCCCCAAGTAGCATATTCAACAACCCGGCAAACTTTCAGCTCCTGTGAAGTTTTTGTCCAGCTGCTTTCAAACATTTAAAATTGTTTTAAAGCATGAAATTATAAAACAAATTCCTAAAATAAATACTGAGAATTGCATTACAAATCACAAATTCAGCTTTTTCAGTTTGGGCTGCATCGTTCTGGCTCCTGTAAAATTTCAAACACCTGTTACTTAATAAAATCAGCATCTTAGCATTCACTGAAATAGCCTTTTCACGTCTAATTAAAGTGTTCCTACTGTAAATCAGTACAGTCTCGTCGTTTCTGCTCAGAGAAATGGGAAAATCCCCAAAAGACCCTTATGTGTTAAAGGGACTGTTAAAAGGAATTTAAAAATATATTATAAATGTAATGTAAATATAATTTATAATATAATATGTACTGATAACACATTTAATGTAACTGCAGGGCAGAATGGAATGTAAGTTAAATTAATGAATGATTGAATGAATGAATGACTGAATGAATGAAAGAATAAATGAATGAATGAATGAATGAACGTTTTCCCTAGATGGTTGTGGTCACAGGGAGGGCTGTGTGTCTGCGTATGACAGCTGTCAGTCACGGGTCAAGTGAGATAAGAAGGGGTTTCCATTTTTGCCTTATCACATGCTCTCTGTAACACTTCTCTGTCTACTTTGGTTATCACAGACTTTCTATTTGCTACTTTCTCCTCAAAATCATATGAATGACTATTTTTGTCCAGCTGAACCTTGACTTCACACATTCCCTTGCGTTCTGTCAAATCACAGATAGTCCTCTGTATTGTTAGCAATTTCCCTGACGTTACAATTTCCTTCTCATTACAATTCCATGAATCCTTTTTTAACACTATCATGAAAAGCTTTTTGTTCAAATGGACATTATAAATAATCTCACTGCACATCAACTAATGTGTGTCTACTTGGTTTGGTTCAGGACACAAATACAGCTTTCATAAATCAGTTAAAAATTAAATTACTTGCTTTGCATTAGATAAATAAGATTAGATAGTTTGTTTGTTCAAAATTTAAATTACTAAATAGTTTGGACTGCCATAAAACATAGAAACCGTGAACTGTGTTAAATTTTAGTACAATAATGAATAATAATAATTCAATCAATGTTCACTAGGTATGTAATTAGCTTTATTTTTAGAGCTTGACTAAATGCACACTGGTGGTGCTTCACAGTGAGCAAAACAATTGTCTTTACTCAGATACTCTAAAAGCAGAACTCAAAGAAAGTTTACTTATAACTAATAATGATGGGATGTTAAGACAGAAAAAATCCTTATTGTCATTATGCATTATGAACACAGTAATAAACACTAACAAGCAATAAATAAACAATAATCAATAAATAGAGTGACTACCAACAATTGCAAGCAGTAAATAAATAGAAATGAGGGAAAGAGTTATGTGCAAACAATATGTACAATGAATTTCAGTAACATGTAGTTTCTGATCCTTCTTAGTCCCTGTACCATCTATGACCCAGTGGCTGGGATGTGCAGTATCACAGCTAGCCTTTTTCTTAGGACATTTATTCATTATCTATATTCAAAAAAAGTAACCACAGGTCTGAAAAACATTTTCCATAGTTATGTTTTACAAAAAGCTTTAAAACTAAATATTCCATCCATCCATCCATCCATTTTCATCCACTTATCCGGGGCCGGGTCGCGAGGGCAGCAGTCTGAGCAGAGAGTTCCAGACTCCCCTCTCCTGGACACTTCCTCCAGCTCTTCCGGTGGGACCCCAAGACGTTCCCAGGCCAACCGAGAGACGTAGTCTCTCCAGCGAGTCCTGGGTCTTCCTTGGGGCCTCCTACCGGTGGGACATGCCCGGAACACCTCCCCAGGGAGGCGTCCAGGAGGCATCCGAACCAGATGCCCGAGCCACCTCAACTGGCTCCTCTCGATGTGGAGGAGCAGCGACTCTACTCCGAGCTCCTCCCGGGTGACAGAGCTCCTCACCTTATCTCTAAGGGAGTGCCCAGCCACCCTGCGGAGGAAGCTCATTTCAGCCGCTTGTATCCGTGACCTTGCCCTTTCGGTCATGACCCAAAGCTCATGACCATAGGTCATGGTAGGAACGTAGACTGACTGGTAAACTGAGAGCTTTGCCTTTTGGCTCAGCTCCCTCTTCACCACGACGGACCGATACACCGACCGCACCGATCCGTCTGTCAAACTCACGCTCCTTCCTTCCCTCACTCGTGAACAAGACCCCAAGATACTTAAACTCCTCCGCTTGGGGCAGGAACTCTCCTCCAACCTGGAGAGAGCAAACCACCTTTTTCCGGTCGAGAACCATGGCCTCAGATTTGGAGGAACTGATTCTCATCCCAGCCGCTTCACACTCAGCTGCAAACCGCACCAGCACACGCACATCTGTCCATAAAAATTATGAATAGAACCGTTGACAAAGGGCAGCCCTGCCGAAGTCCAATATGCACCGGTAACAGGTCTGACTTATTGCTGGCAATGCAAACCAAGCTCCTGCTCCGGTTGTACAGAGACCGAACAGCCCTTAGCAAAGGGCCCTGGACTCCATACTCCTGGGGCACCCCCCACAGGATGTCACGAGGGACGCGGTCGAATGCCTTCTCCAGATCCACAAAGCACATGTAGACTGGTTGGGCAAACTCCCACAAACCCTCAAGCACCCTGCTGAGGGTATAAAGCTGGTCCAGCGTTCCACGACCAGGCCGAAAACCACATTGTTCCTCCTGTATCCGAGGTTCGACTATCGGCCGAATTCTCCTCTCCAGTACCCTGGCATAGACTTTCCCAGGGAGGCTGAGAAGTGTGATCCCCCTATAGTTGGAACACACTCTCCTGTCCCCCTTTTTATGAAGAGGGACAACCACCCCGGTTGTCCAGTCCAAAGGAACTGTCCCCCTCGTCCATGCAATGTTGCAGAGGCGTGTCACCCAAGACAGCCCCACAACATCCAGAGACTTGAGGTACTCAGGACGGATCTCATCCACCCCCGCTGCTCTGCCACCGAGGAGCTCACTAACTACCTCTGTGACCTGGGTGATGGGCGAGTCCGCCTCTGAGTCCCCTGCCTCTGCTTCCTCAGCAGAAGTCATGTCCTCCTTCCACCGTCCAATAACATCCCCAGTTGAGGTCAACAGCTCCCCACCTCCACTGAAAACAGAGTTGGTAAAGGACTGCTTCCCCCTCCTGAGGCGCCGAACGGTTTGCCAAAATCTCTTTGAGGCCGAACGATAGTCCTCCTCCATGACCTCCCCGAACTCCTCCCAGGCCCGAGTTTTTGCCTCCGCAATAACCTTACACACGTACACACACACACACACACACACACACACACACACACACACACACACACACACACACACACACACACACACACACACACACATATATATATACATATATATGTATGTATTTCTGGACTGAGATTTCGGATGTTTTTCCAGGGATCTGTTGTACCCACTCCTCCAGTTTGGGGGTCACAGCCGCCAGTGCTCCGATCACCACAGGCACCACTGTGGCCTTCTCCTTCCAAGCCTTCTCCAGTTCTTCTCTGAGCCCTTGGTATTTCTCTAGTTTCTCATGTTCCTTTTTCCTGATGTTGCCATCGCTTGGTATTGCCGCATCCACCACTACGGCTTTCCTCTGCTCTTTGTCCACCACCACAATGTCTGGTTGGTTCGCCATTACCATTCTGTCTGTCTGTATCTGGAAGTCCCACAGGATCTTGGCTCGCTCGTTCTCTACCACCTTGGGAGGTCTTTCCCACTTTGACCTTGGGGTTTCCAGTCCATACTCCGCGCAGATGTTTCTGTATACTATGCCAGCCACTTGGTTATGGCGTTCCATGTATGTTTTCCCTGCCAGCATCTTACACCCTGCAGTTATGTGCTGGACCGTCTCAGGGGCCTCTTTGTACAGCCTACACCTTGGTGTAGTAGGTCTGTATGGCTCTGGTGCTCAGGGCCTGCTCCAGTGCAGCCAGGATGAGTGCCTCTGTGCTGTCCTTCAGCCCAGCCCTTTCAAGCCATTGGTAGGAATTGTTGAGATCAGCCACTTCAGTCATGTTCTGGTGTTACATCCCTTGAAAGGGCTTGTCCTCAAATGATGGTTTCTCTTCCAGTATCATATTCTGTTCTCCACTGCCTGAGACATTCACTCAGCACGTCATCTGTCTGAGCCTTATCCTTGATGTACTTATGGATCTTGGATGTTTCATCCTGGATAGTGGCTGTCACGCTCACTAGTCCTCAGCCTCCTTCTTTGCGGCTAGCGTACAGTCTCAGGGTGCTGGATTTGGGGTGGAACCCTCCATGCATGGTGAGGAGCTTTTGTGTCTTAACATCTGTGGTCTGTATCTCTTCCTTTGGCCACCTTATTATTCCTGCAGGGTATCTGATCACTGGCAGGGCATAGCTGTTTATTGCCCGGGATTTGTTCTTGCCATTGAGCTGGCTTCTTAGGACTTGCCTTACTCGTTGGAGGTATTTGGCTGTTGCCGCATTCCATGTTGCCTGTTCAAGGTTGCCGTTCGCCTGTGGTATTCCAAGGTACTTGTAACTGTCCTCAATGTCTGCTATTGTTCCTTCTGGGAGTGAGACCCCTTCTGTGTGGATAACCTTGCCTCTATTTGTCACCATCCTCCCACATTTCTCGAGTCTGAATGACATCCCAATGTCCGAGCTGTAGATCCTGGTGGTGTGGATGGTGTGGTGGTGAGTCGATGTCTCGCTTACTCTTGGCGTACAGCTTGATGTCATCCATGTAGAGGAGGTGACTTATGGTGGCCCCGTTCCGGAGTCGGTATCCATAGCCAGTCTTGTTTATTATTTGGCTGAGAGGGTTCAGACCTATGCAGGACAGCAGTGGGGACAGTGCATCTCCTTGGGCAAGTGGCTTCCCATTGGCTTCAAGGGTGGTTCTCCACAACCTGATTGAGTTTGCAATGAAGGCCCTTAGAGTTCTATTGATGTTGTACAGCTCCAAGAATTCAGTGATCCATGTGTGTGGCATTGAGTCATAGGCTTTCTTGTAGTCTATCCAGGCTGTGCACAGGTTGGTGTGTCACACTCTGCAGTCTTGGGTCGCTGTTCTGTCTATCAGGAGTTGGTGTTTGGCTCCTCTGGTATCCTTACCAATGCCCTTCTGTGCATCGCTCATGTATTGACCCATGTGCCCACTTATCTTAGCTGCGATGATGCCTGACATGAGCTTCCATGTTGTGGAGAGACAGGTTATTGGCCGGTAGTTGGATGGGACTGTACCCTTTGAGGGATCCTTCATTATCAGGATTGTTCGCCCTTTGGTTAGCCATTCAGGGTGAGTCCCATCCCTTAGCAGCTAGTTCATTTGTGTTGCCAGGCGCTCATGGACTGCAGTGAGCTTCTTTAGCCAGTAGGCGTGGATCATGTCAGAGCCGGGTGCTGTCCAGTTTTTCATACCCTCTCTCTGTTGGATGTCTGCCACTGTGATAGTCACTGGATTCTGTTCAGGGAGGTTGCTGTGGTCTTCCCTCAGATCCAATCTGACTGGTTGCTTATGATTAGTCAATGAGACTATATTACTGTTTAGGAATTACCTGCACATGCTTCCTCAAATGCTCCAACTTTTCCAAATTAAAATACAGCTACTTCATCTGCATCTAATCTACTACAATCTAATGTTTTCACAACTTTCAACCATTCTTTCAGCTCTTGAACTCTATTTACCTATTCTGATACGTTCAACTTTATTTCTTTGAATTCAGCAATCCTTTAAATACTTCCTTCATTTTAGCAAATTTTAAATTCAACTGCCCTCATAAGCTTCAGCTCTGTTTAAATAACACCCAGTTCTGTTCAGATACATTCATCTGTACTTTATGTACTTTCAGATACGTTTTAAATGTTTCAGCTATTTTCAGCAAATCTTCAGCAATACATTCAGCGTGGAAGCATTCACTCTTGTGCATTTTTATATGGAAATCCTTTTTCAGTGTTAGCATTGATATTTCCTTTCTACGTCCCTTCTGTGATCGACGGTACCTAACTCCCCTCACATGCTTTGATCTACAGACACTGGTTAATGTAGCCCTGTAAGCTAATACCAGGAGATACTTTGGCTAAGTGATTAAAGTCGTTGACACTGAAACCTTGAGTCTCAGGTTCAATTGCCAGTTAAGGCGACAGCAAAATAGCAAACCAAATTCTATACAAGATAACAAACCTGTAAGACTCTTTGTAAATTGGTGCAAGTAATTAATAATCCTGGGGTGGCTATCTGACTCAATAGTGACTCAATAGTGTCTCTCTCAGATGTTTAGGTCCAACAATAAGAATCTCGGTTTTATCTGGGTTTAGTTGAAGGAAGATTTGGCACATCCAGGATTTGATGTCTTTTAAACAACCCTGAATTTTGACTAGTTGTTCTGTTTCATTTGGTTCCAAGGACATATATAGCTGAGTATCATCTGCGTAAAAATGAAAATTAATAGAATGCTTTCTAATAATCTCACCTAGAGGAGACATGTATAGGCTAAACAGAATTGGACCCAGCACAGAACCCTGTGGTACTCCATAGCTAATCCTTGTGCATGTGGAGAATTCATCATTAACATGATCAAACTGGAATCTGTTCAACAAATAGGATTTAAACCATCCCAATGCTATTCCTTTAATCCCGATTCTATGTTCTAGTGTCTGTAATAGAATGTTATGATCAATTGTATCAAATGCAGCACTAAGATCTAACAGGACAAGGACAGAAACTAGACCATTGTCTGAAGCTAATAGAAGATCATTAGTGACTCTAACCAGAGCTGTTTCTGTGCTATGATGTTTTCTAAATCCTGACTGAAAATCTTCGTACAGGTTATTCCCACTCAGGTTATCAGTTTAGCCATGATTTGTTCAAGAATCTTGGAAATAAAGGGTAAATTTGAAATGGGCCTATAGTTGGCTAGTTCTTCAGGGTCCAGGGTTGGTTTTTTCAATAGAGGTTTGACCACTGACACCTTAAAAGCCTGTGGTACATAGCCTAAATGTAAAGATTGGTTGATTTGATTTAATATGGACGAGCTGATTAAAGGTAGAACTTCTTTGAGTAATCTGGTTGGAATTGGGTCTAAAAGACAAGTGGACGACTTGGATGAGTTGATTACTGATGTTAACTCCATATGAGTTATGGGGAAGAAGCTGTCTAGATAAGACAGAGGATGAATTTGTGATGGTTCTAGTTGATGGATCTAGACAGTGCTTTCTGTCATTTGGAAGAAGTCGCTGCTGAATGTCTTTTCTAATGGTGATCATTTTATTAGTAAAGTAGTTCATAAAGTGATTGCTGCTGAGATTTAAGGGAATAGCAGACTCTGTCAGGTTTTGGCAGAGATTGGACCCACATGCACAGCGACGAGGTGACAGAAAGATGGTAAAGTTCAAGGGTTTAATGCAGTTTTCGTAGTCACAGACAGTTCAGGTCATGCACGGATAAACACGGGATTGAAGTACAGGAGGAGCAGGCGTGGTCGGTTCCAATAGCGATCGTGGGTCAAAACCAGAGGACTCAGATTTCCAGGTTTGAATCGGCAGGCTAAGGCAGTTCCAGTAGTTCAGCAACAGAGACAACGGGTTTACAGTACCGGTCAGTACCGGTCGGGATCAGACGAGAAGCGGTAATCAGGAACATGGTCACAGAAACAGGTCGGCAACAGGGTAAGCTGAAAGAGAGAATGCTGGAAAGTGAATTCATGGATTCATGGATCTGGCAACAGATCGTTGGGTACTGGTGGTGGTTAGGTACACAGGTGAGTGATGACTGATTCAAGACAGGTGTGTGTAATGAAAACCGGAAGTAAGGCTGGAGCTAACGTGATGAGGCTAGAAACCGGAAATGCTACACAATAAAACAGGATGTGAACACAGGGACCTGACAGACTCAACACAGCTATGACTCTTTGTCAGCCTGGCTACAGTGCTGAAAAGAAACCTGGGGTTGTTTTTGTTTTCCTCAATTAAGGAAGAATAATATGTTTTTCTGCGATGGACTGGCGACCCGTCCAGGGTGTACCCTGCCTCTCGCCCGTAGCCAGCTGGGATAGGCTCCAGCACCCCCGTGACCCCGCACTAGGGAGTAAGCGGTTAAGAAAATGGATGGATGGATAATATGTTTTTCTAGCAGCACAAAGTGCTTTTTTATATTTTATTAGACTGTCCTTCCATGCAATGCAGTTTACATTTATTTTGTTGGAACGCCACTGTCTTTCTAGTTGTCTAGTCCTTTGCTTTAGGCTGCGGATCTTTGAGTTATACCACGGAGCTAACCTCTAATTCACTGTCATCTTCTTCAGAGGAGCCACTGTGTCTAACATTGTACGTAGAGAAGCTGCAGCATCATCTACAAGACAGTCAACCTGTTCATAAGGATTAAGGTGACTGTTTTCCTCTGTGTATCTACAAGACATTGAGGCAAAAGATGATGGAATCATCTGCTTGAATCTGGCATCTGCTATAGTAAGATTTCTTTCCAGCTGCTGTAAGGTCAATTATGCTAAATTAAAAAGTTAAATGGTCAGATAACAGAGGGTTTTGGGGAAGAACTATTAAATCAATTTCAACTCCATATGTCATGACAAGATGAGAACGACTTGTTGTCTCGTTTTCCCAGCTTTTACTCTGGTGGGGAAATCAAACTGTTAGAACGTACACGAACCCGATACACCCGACAGTACTTAAACACGAGAACATACTGTATAAAGACAGAACGTCACATCACAGTCTCCTTCAGACGGTGACGCCACTTCCCTAATTCTCTCATTTTCTCTCATTCTCTCATTCATCAATTGCACACATTAAGAGAAGAGACACACAGTGTGTTTCCAAATGTTAACGGTTATACTGGATGAAAATGAAAATAACTCCTTCTGCTCTGTAGAATAAACTACTTTGACCACTTTTAAGGTGTGTGTGAGAACAGTTAAACCAGTAAGATATAGCCAATGTCCTTTAAACGGAAGCTCCAACATTAATGTCTTTACCGGAATGACAATAATCACAATTTGTGCAGAAAAACAAACTTTTATTACACAGACAGCACAGTGGATTTGGAACTCGCTCTGCGCCGTAAACACAGCGTCTGATGTTTATTCAGTCGCTAAAGCAAACTTCACATCCCTTCCCCCTAACAGTATTGGCACAAAGAAATTAACATGTTGTCACCACTCGGTCAATAGGTGAAAAATAGTTTAGCTCCGAGACAAAGAAAAAAAATTGGGCAGCATGATCAGCTGCACCTACGTAGGCTGTGAGACGCCAAAACCTTTCACTTCACTTTTTTTAAATGCCCTTCTTATGGTATTTCACACCAGTCTGGCAGACTACCACTGCTAACTTGTAGATGATATTATATAATAAAAATAAATAAATTGTATTAAACTCTCTCTATGGTATGCCAGAACGCCAGGACTCAGCAGATCTCCGTCTCATTAATGCAGCAAGTTGTTTGTTCTGCATATATTGATTCTGCATGAGTAATAAAGACTGTTTTACACTTATTTAGCCGAAGACAAAACTCGAGGAATCGGACAATTCACTCAGCTGCACCTAGTCTGTGGAATGCTCTCCCAGAGCACATGAGAACGCCACAGACTGTGGACGCTTCGTAAAACGTATTTAGTTACCAGAGCTGAGTCGCTCAGATTTATTTGCGACATCTTATTCTCCCATAGGAATAATGTCATAATAAAATTGAACGCTGTATGTGAGAGCGCGCACTCGGCATAAGCATACAGTACAACTGCTTATTTCGGTTTTGAACTGCCATAACTTGGAAATACTACTATACTAAATACTACAATCGTCTGCTAAATAATACAGGCAGCCAGCCCTATTAGTAATTTGTTATTATCTTGTAGGCCAAAATATAAAAATGAGATAACAACGCTGATTGTTCAGTAATTACAACTTCTGCTTCCACTTCGAGATTCGAGATTCACCTCCCTACAGCATGTTCATTCAACAGTATTTCTTTTTAAATTCAGGCAGTCATAAAACAAAAACACTGGTAGATGCTGTCATGGATCAGAACAGTGAAGGACCCAAATGCACAGCACAACACGCAGATATGGTTTGTGGAGGTTTAATGCAGGCAACGGTACATACAGAGGACAGGCGAAGGCAGTCAGATTCCAGACAAAGTTGAGTTAACAAAGCAGAGTCCAAAAACAGTACTGACAGGGGGCAGGAAAGGCAGGGTCAAAAACACGATCAGAACTGGTACACAGCAGGACTTACTTGATATGAATGCTGGAACGTAGACGCACGGATATGAGCTAACAATCTGGCAACTGGGCTATGGTTGAGACGGTGCTTAAATACAAGACAAAGGTGAGTAATGACTGATAGAAAACAGCTGGTGAGATCATATGAGTGGAAAGTAAAGCTAAACTACTGTAGACATGACAAGACAAAACCAGAAATATCAATATTATCAATCTTATCATCAATGTTATCAATATCATGGGTGAATATATTATGAATTATTGTTGCATGCTGAGTTGTTATTCTACTTGGCTTGTAATTTTGGGTATAAACTACATACTGTACAGTGTGTTAATAAACTCTGTTCCTGTGTACTTATTAGAATTAACAGATCTATATTGAAGTAACCACATATGAACATTATATGAGCATGTCCAGTAATTTACTTCGATTCAGTCATTAAAATTTTCAGTGCTGGCTCCAGGTGCCCTATATATGTAACTTATTAAAACATTTTTCTTTTTTTCTATAAGTATTTCTACTGTCACACATTCCAGCAGATTGTCCACTACTGTTGACATTTTGTCCACTCTTATAACGCAGGTTTTTACCTATGTACAAGGCCAAACCAACTCCTGTCTTTGTTTCTCTGTTTATACATTCCAAGTCATAACCATCAAGATCAAAATCCATTCCCCCTACATTATTAATCCAAGTTTCCGAAATAGCAATTATGTTAAAAGAGTCTGTAAGACTGCCAAGATAATGTTTAATACTCTAAAAGTTTCCATATAGACTTTTGCTATTAAAGTCTATTATTAATAATTTGTTTTCAGTCTTGACATTACTGTTAAACTGCTCATCCATTCAAAATTTCAAAATTCAAATTCAAAAGTTGATTCATGATCAGTGTCTCCATATGTATTCAGTTCTATTTCCAGTCCATCATAATCTATGATCCTCTATAACAAATCACTTTTCTCACTCTGTGCGTGGGTCATGCTTGTTGTTGGTTTCCCTATGCTCATCTGCTATCACAGATATCAGTATATCTTTATACCTGTGTACTCATTCATACCACCGAGGGTCCAGCCTCTCTATACTCTCATTGCCTCGGTGTGCTGGTCCAGGCTCCGAGGTCAAGTCACCAATCTGTCATACAGCAGGAACGCAATGTATCTCCTTTCCCTGGCCTCCCTTAGCTTTGGCATCGGCTTCCCTCTCTTATTCATAGTCTTCATTTGTGTAGCTGTTACAGTATATCCTTTCAGCTTCTTTGCTTGTTGCAGTATGTGAGCCTTATCTTTTTCTTTCATCAGCTTTACCACCACCGCCCTCAGTCCACGATCAGAAGGTTTCCCAACTCTGTGAGACCGCTCCATCTCAATATCATGTTGAATTTACATTTTATCCTTTAGTATTTTCTTCATCTTACTCTCCGATTCCGTCTAGCTTTCTCCAGCTGTCTCATTGATTCCCTTGAAAATCTCATTTTTTTTTTGCTTGGACTGTGCTTCCAAATACTATTTTATCTGTTATGGTTAACAGACTATTACAAGTATTGTAAACATCAGCCATCATTTCCCTTGTTCTTTCTGCTCTCCCATGGCTGCTTTGATTCCATCCACATCAACCTGGATAAACTGCAGAAACTTGTCAGGTCGTCCAGTCTGTTATTATTTGACTCCATGAGTAGTTGGACGAAGCCTTTGAAGTTTTCTGTTGTTGGTTCAATAGTGCGGTGTACATCTGCTTTTGCTGTTACAACAGCAACTTCACTCGTTCCTCGGAAACATACTCCTCCTCTACCTCTTCCTCTTCAGCTATCTCTTCTGTTTTCTTGGGTGGAGGCACAGCTGGTGCTCTTCTCCTTCTTGGTGTCATTCTAGTTGGTGAAAAAGACAGCGCCAATGCAAGCATCAGGATGGAGCAGAGAGAAAATAGTCTGTACTCCTCAAAGTTGTCCTTGGCTTGACACGTGTTAGAGGATATGTTAGAGGTGTCCGTTCTTGGAGCATGACGTGGCGAGACCAACGCAGACAGTGCACATCCAGCTACTGACCCTAGGGTTCCAGTCATGGGACCACAGGATGATGTGGCAGATGTCAACAGAAAACATTTTAATTTCATAAATGTACTGTATAAATAATCTGTGATGCGCAAATGCAACTACTGTACAATCAGCAACATTATTGCAAGGTGCCTGGTTTAATGATGCTCTATTCTTTTTACTTAACAGCGTGATTGGGAACAGATTTAAAGCTTTTACATAAATAATTTAATGACCCTAATATTAATTCCTCTTGCGCATAAAACCTGTGCACCATTTTTTTTTATTTCCGCTACTATGCGAATGTGACATGTGACACAGAGAGAGGGAGGGTGAAGAAAACAGAGGAACTCAATGTATTAAGGCAATCCAATCAGCATACAGTATATGAAGATCTTCCATCACAAAGTGATGAGTAGAGCTTTCCAATACACTTGGTCCAGCAGGTGACAAGAAGAGACCCAGTAACACTGTCACTCTGCAATCTAACTTTGTGCAGGCTCAGTAGGAATCCTGCCATCACAGCAACTGTGAATATGGGCTGATGAATGTGTACTGTATATGGTCTGTACTTTATATGTATGTATGTATGTGGTCTGTATGACAACAATTACAGCTACAGTACTCAGGCAAACCAAAACCACCTAGATCCAATAATAATCATGAATAACTAATGAAATGACCGCTGCAGCTTGGGTGGTTTTTATCATCCTTTTTAACTGCTGCCACCAAGGTGAGTGCATAACAGGGAAGCCCATAAGCCACTGGTCCATGTGAGAGAAGTGCAGCTTAATTAATGTTGCAACCATTCATTCTACGCAGCCACAGAATAGAATGTGAATAGCAATAGGTAATAGAAAAGAGGTGTGCTTGTATATAAAATCTTTCTTCATGCATTATCCATCCATCCATTTTCCAAGCCGCTGAATCCCATACAGTATGCGGGGTCGCGGAGGTGCTGGAGCCTATCCCAGCTGGCTATGGGCAAGAGGCAGGGTACACCCTGGACGGGTCGCCAGTCCATTGCAGGGCAACACATAGACATACAACGAATCACACACACTCTCACACCTACGGGTAATGGAGAGAAGCCAATCAACCGAATGTACATCTTTGGACTGTGGGGGGAAGTCGGAGAACGTGCAAACTCCACACAGAAAGGCACCAGGGCCGCCTCCGGGAATCAAACCCAGAACCTTCTCGCTGGGAGGCAACCAGCACCGTGCCGCCCCTTGGATGCATTATATTCTCCTACATAAATTCAATAGGGGTATAATATAATATAATATATAATAATGATTGAATTAAGAAAAAGAAAACTCCATCTTTTAATGGTGTTTAGAAGATCCTGGACAGAAATAGAAAAAAAACAAATTTAATGGTGTGATTGAGAAGAAAAGACTAGTGTAAAGGTAAAAAAATATTTTCATCCTAAATTAAAAATGACCTTGTACCAATAGAAAAATATTAAAAAGTACAACAAAATCTTAAAATGGCTAAATGAGGCCTGTAAAAATCAGGGCTGATTATAAATGTTTATGAAAGTTGGACAATATCTACTTACTACTTATCTAATACTACTTTTTTTAAACATGGAGCTAATCAACTGGTCACAGCGCATTGGATAAAGTTTTCTCAAAGAAAAAAATCACCGGGACAACCACTCTGCCCCTCTGGGACGTGCGAGACGCTTGGAATTTCTGGTGCTCGTGTGTCTGGAGCCACTGTCCATCGAGGATGCAGAGGATCTATTTATATTTTGGACTTTGATAACAGGGCTACTCGTGATTGGCCTTGGTGGTGCCCTGCTTTATCAGAAGATTGGAAAATCTGCGGCCGTCTTATTGGTACGTCCTCCGGCTGTGGAGTTACAAATGCCCCTGGGGTAGGGGATACTCGGCTGATGGAAGTACACCAGAGGTTGGCCCGGATTAAGGGACTGATCAGTAACTGTCACGATCCGTACTGTTTCCTGTTTTACTCTGAAGGACTTCCTGTTCATACCTCATCTCAGCTGTTTTCTCCGTCATTACCGGTCCTCATTATACACACCTGTCTGTAATCAGTAATCCACCCCAGTATATAGCCTCCACCTCTTACACACTCCAGTTGCCATATTGTCGAGTCTTAGTACCACATTCCAGCGTTCTCGTATAGTCATCTTGTTCTCTGATCACGTCCGTCATTGACCTCCGAATCCTGCCTGTTTACTGGATCTGAGCTTGCCTGTCCCTTCTGGTGCCTGAAGAATTGAGACTCACTGTGTATGACCTGGACTGCCTGACTACGTCGATACAATAAACATTGTTTATTCATCAAGCTCTCGAGTGTACTGTGCATGTGGGTCCGACGTCTGCCGAAGTCTGACAGTAACATCTCAGCTTGTTCGAATGATTTGCATCACAGGATGACCCGGATTGAGGGACTGACCAGTGAGATCTCAGCCCGTTCGGAGGAAGACAAGAGACTGAGGGATAACATCTGCAGACAGACTGAACACTTGGTGAATATGGTGACAACCTTGTCTGACAGGCTTGAGGAGAAGTCACATTGACCCGCAAGAGGCGATGAAGCCCTGAGTTCTGACCGACTGGACTATTGGTCTAGACAAATTAGTCATGGGTTGTTAAAATGTACTAGAATTGGCTGTGTATTATTCTGTCCCTTTTCTCTCACCCCTCGCTTCCCGGGTCCAATCTAGCTCACCAGCTGTGCCTCTATATTCTTTCCATTATTGTGTCTCCCTTCAAGGACAACTGTTGGACTGGCTTGTAAACGTCTTGGTCGGCCTCGGTCATAGATCTGTAAGCAACACTTCACTACACTGTGCTATCCACTTCCACATACTTGTACTTGTGTACTTGTTATTGTGTGTCTGTTTGTTGTATCACAACTTGCTTAACTTGTTTCGGGAATGTAAAGGTGGCCGGGTGGACCAGGGGGTTGAGCATTTGCTCGCACCCATCTAATCCCACCAGGCGTAGCCCTGAGCAAGTCACATCACACTAGCTGCCCGAGCGCCCCTTTTGTGGCAGCTCACTGCTACCCCTTGTATGAGTATGGGTTGAATGCAGAGAAAATAATTTCCCTTGGGATCAATAAAGTATGTCTAATCTAATCTAATCTAATCTAATCTAATCTAATCTAATCTAATCTAATCTAATCTAATCTAATCTAATCTAATCTAATCTAATCTAATCTAATGTAGTTGTAGTCTGTGAGTACATGGCAATCAGTCCCCTGAGACAGGTTGCAGAGGAATAAATGATAATTCCTGTGCATGGAAAATATGGAGCTATCTGAGTGCTTTCATTCTTAAATACCACCCCCCATCTTTTGGGTCAACCCCCATTAAAAATCTGTGAAGTTTCCCCATATCATCAGCTTGCCCAGTGATTTAGCTGAGTGACTGTTGTCTTGGTGTTCAATTCCTTGTCTTTGCTCTAACATACGGCTAAAATTTGCTGTTCATTAAATTTTTAATTTAAGAACTTAACATTTCTTCAAATGTAGTGAGAATTAAGTCTGACTGTGCACTATACGTGTTATTGTAACTGAATAAGTGGCTGAGATGACTTAATGACCCAAGATTTGCATAAGCAACCAATCAATGCCATGTGAAAAAAAAACTGAATGACGAAGTGATGTGTCCAAACAGAAATGTATGCATGTGCAAATGCATGAGATAAACATAAGAGAGACATAAACAATGTCACAGCGATCATGGGACATTCCACCTATAAGGTGCTGAGGAGGTGCTTATTCACAGGCTGATGACTTTGATCAAATTGGCAATGCATGCTATTGTTTTGGGGTCCATTGCTACATTTGGTGTTGTCTTTATACAGTATGTCTTCATGTTTCAGTACTGTGTGTCGCCCTGCTGCCCCATCTTCATTGATTGCACACAATAAGAATTGTGGCATACATTGTGTTTCCAAGGAAAAACGCACTAAATGTACCTAGAGTTTAGTTTGATTGTAACAATGCGTGCACTGTAACTGAAAGATAATGGCCCAAGGTTTGCATCATTTCATTTTTAAACTGCCATAGCTTGTTATTACTATATGCTACACGTTTTTCAGTGGCCATAGTGGTAGAGCAGTTTAATTCTAAGACATGACATTATGCCAGGACTCAGCAGATTTACGACTCATTATTGCAGCAACATGTTTGTTCTACATATGTTTACTCTGAGTTTGGTCATCACCAACAACAAACCACACAAATTCAATATTCTTATTTACTCCCTCTAATCCGTCTCCCAAGACTACATCTTAACAAATTCACATTTAGCAAGTAGCTAATACACGTCTAGTGTTCCTTTCCACACACATACTGCTATCGTATCAGTAAAACGCCACTAATTAACTAAACTAATTGACTACAACTTAAACTAGACTTGATACATAATAATGATATATACAAACTTTCACAGAACATTCTTATATTTCACATAAAGCATACGTATTATGTCTTATGGTTTAACATCAACCATAAGACATACGGAGCTGAGACAAAAGACAACTAAAAAGTGCACAAGGCCACCATTACAGATTGTCCTCACTCCGACGACACTGTACTGTAATTACCCTATGTACTTGGTTAAACACTCCCTGTGCAGTCAAAGCACATGTAAAACACTCAAAACACTATTTTGCTAGGGGGAATGCAATTTTCCATTGCATTTTACCAACCTGTTTAATGCAGAAAAAAAATAATAAAATAATAAAAGATGAGCCGACATCAAAGTTGGCAAATCACTGGCTGAACGCAGCGCAAAATAAAAACATATAAGACTGTGGGAACATGGGAACATGGTGGTGAAAACGGTGCTGAAACGCCCCCGCCCCTGAAGCTGCTGCTTCAGCAACGAGTGGTCTCCTAATGTCCCACTGAAAAGCGAACTCACGAAAAAACTCTACTATGTCTTTTCCCTTTAGAAACTGACATGTTTCCTCCAAATGGCAACAGATCGTAGTAGAAGCTGACAGCAGGCGTATGATACAGCACGTGTGTACATTCAAGGGACACTTGCCGTTGTTCTCTGCCATTTCAGAAAAGCTGAAGTAAATTGACAATGGAAGGCATACGTCTTTCTTGGACAGCGTGATTCAAACTTTGTAGTAAACAGGAAATAATTATTAGACACAATTTATTTTGTATAGATTAAAATTCCAAAAGCAGCCACTGGTAGTTAAACATACTTCTCTGTCATCAAATGAAGTGCCTAAACCACTTAATGTTTATACTTTCTCATGGCCAATTTGGCACCCTAGGTGAGATCATTATTTTGCGCCCTCCAGTCAGTCACTCCCTTCCTCCCGGTGTGTGATCACAATCGTGCCCCACCCTCAGACATTTCCTTTTTTGTTTCTAAAGGCTTGGAAGAACAACCATTTTGGTGCTCTAGGCGCATTTACGGGCATGTTTTTTCTAAAAGCTTGGAGAGGTGCCCCCCTCCCCCAGGCGCTTTTATCCAGAGTAGGCCCTGCTTTGTACATGTCGGACTTCAAATATAACAACAGCAGTTGTCACCTCCAGAAGTTCTCCGATGGCTCAGCCATTGTTGGATGTGTGTCTGGGGGGAATGAGCTAGGGTGCAGATCAGTCATTATAGAGTTTGTGGAGTGGTGCGAGCATAACCACTTGTACTTAAACACTAGTAAAACGAAGCAGATAGTGATTTACTTCCGGAGGAATAATCCAAAACACACACTGGTGAACATCCAGGACCTAGACAAAGAGACAGTGGTGTTCACCTAAACCACAAACTGGTCTGGACTCACAACACTGATGCTCTGTACAAGAAGGGTCAAGGTCACCTCCATCTTCTGAGGAGACTGAGGTGCTTTGGAGTGAGCAATACCTTCTGGCAGACTGATCCACCCCCACTGTAGGAAGGAGTGGTATCGCAGTTTATCATATTCATATACTATATCATTATCACTATATGTCTCCCCTACTTGATGTGCAGCCACAGTGTTGTAAAATGTAGGTTGTAATAAGTTCTCTCACATCTAATGGAAGGCAACTCTTGCCCTTAATGTGAAGGGGGTCTTTATTATTAGGGCAGTCACTCCTCTCCACGACCTTCACAAGGGTTTAAAGGTTTGTAGTGGTTCTGTTCCCTGGGGTGTTATTTTGAACAGGAGATACAGTAGAACAGCAGATATTGTTCTTGCTCCTCCAACTTATTACTGTAGCTGTCCTTAAATATTCAAGATCCTGTATTACAGTTCCCGCTACTTTCTGTTCAGCTCCTCCTTGTCTTATGTTTCACTCACAGAACAACAGCTTAATAGGGAGGTGTATCAAGAGGTAAAACATACTGTAATGTGTAAAAAGGGAAATACATCCACTATAAATAAAGAAAAAGAAATAGCGTAACATCTACTGCAAAAGTCGATACAACAATGATTGAGAAAAATAGAAAGAAAGGTTACAAAAAAAAGGTCAAATTAAAATATCACCTAAACAGAAAATAATCTCACTGGGTTCAGAACAAAAGAATCACCGCAGGAATAACAAAAAAATAGAGACCTAACAAACTGCACAAGGCAGAAACACCAACAATAACACAGAATAAATAATGAACTAACTTTGAAATAGTGACGTGTCACCCATGAACAATTTGTTCAATATGAACAAATTTTTTTAATGACTCGGGAGGAACGAGTCCTCTAAGTGAACCATTCCTTGACCCATGGCCATTTTTACAATGCCCACAAGAAGTATACAGCGCTACCTGTTGTAGAATAAATGAAATGAATGATTCGTTCAATTTACTGTTCGAGAGTTAAATATCGGAGTCAGTTAAAAGAATCAAATTTCCCATCTCTACCGAGAAACTAACTAACTAACATCAGACTACCAACCATGGGTAACAACTAGTAATTGGGAGAGTAAATAAGACCAAGAGGGACAAACATAGGGAGGCGCCAGTAACCTAGACATTAAAGAAGCAACTATAAAAACAAATACAGAGACCTATCCAGACAGCCACTGGGCACCAGACCAAGACAATACTCTGAACCTGAAATTCAATTGAGCATTCCAGATCTAAAAAGCCATGTTTGAAATGAAGTGAACATTTGCACTAAACAGTTGTTTAGAACCTTTCGATGTGATCATCATCAGTAAATACGTTAAACAGGAAAATCCACATTTCACATTTTGACCCTTTTAATATGCTTTAAACCCCAGTTTTAGTTAGCACTAAAAAACTGTTGTGAAGACAGAGGATCAGACATGTCGCATAAACTATTAGCTTACTCTTCACCACTATGCCGTCAAGTAAAAACAAACCAGGGACTGAACCTTTACAGGCTGTAGATACTAGAGCCTCATAGGGATTTGACTGAAACCAAATTTGCAGTTGAAATTCAACAATAATACACGTGCCGATTATAACCAAACCACAATATGTGCATCAATCTGAATAAAATTAGTCCTATAACACTAAGGCTATGTGATAAATGTGAATAACATATACAAAATTACATTATAACAAACATATAACAGTGTTTTCCAGAAATAAGTTTAAGTAGGCAATGATACAGTGAGTGAGACTTTCTACGCCCCCTCCCCATGAGGACTGTGGAGAATGTAGAGATGGTAGAGTCTGTCCATAGTTCTTACTTGCCTCCTCCATCCAGAAAGTCACTGGGATGCACAGGAACCAGTGTAGTCAGAGTGTAAGAGTGGGGGGAAGGGGTTATATAGCTTAGGACGGGGAGGGGGTGGAGAGAGGCATGCTACACATGATGTAACATAGCCAAACGCTAATGATTAATAATCCAATGTCTCGGCAGAAGAATTGCTCTTTAACAGTGATTTGCCTGAAGTTTAACACACACTCTGCCACACTCTTGTTCACTGGAACCAGCGTGAATGCATCTAGAGCCACATCCTTCTCCATCTGCTGGTCTCTGGCTGTTTGGGAGTGAACGAGTGTTTTAACCATAGCTGACAGCTCCTCCAAGTTATCCCCTGGGTGGGTGTCCACCCCAGCTGCCTGGTCAGGTGATCTTCTTGCGCCTCCATCTGGTTCCTCCAGCTGCTCATGCCTCTTCCTCTCCCTTTCTCTTGTCATCCTCAACTCCTCACTGTGTTGCAGGCCCCAACTTCTTGACACCACTTGTTGGAATGACCGTTTAGCGGAGAGACACAATAGGAGTGAGGCAGAGATGGTGCAAAGAGGTGCTTTAATTTTCACCCAGTGAACAACATAAGGCTAAATCAACCAAACAAAATAACACAAAATGAAATTAAAAGTACAAGCGGGCCACAGCCCATGTGCGGCAGCCTTTCTGCAACAGCCTCCCCCTCTCTGGTAACGAGGGAGCCCGTCCTTTTATATTGTGCCTGCCCGGTCCAGACTCCTCCACTGGCTGCATAGGGAAGCTCTAAACACAAACACTCATACACATAAGACATAAATCACACAAATACATAAACATAATACAGACAAACAATACTCAGTAACCTGTGCTGTTGCACTCCTCCTATTCCACCAAACAATAATATAACTCCAAATTAAATACCGAACCCACTACAAACTCCCCTACTCTCATTAATCAGTAGAGGCCAGAGCCTTCAAAATGGCACCTGGTTGTGAGGTCACTCTCTTTACCAAACCAACTGGAGCACATGAGGTGAGTCAATCAATGACCATTTGAGTTATTTAAACCTGTAAAATAAAATTACTTTAAAGTATGGTTATGGGTTGTGTTATTTAACAAATTGAGGCGCTGAGAGGTTCCATTAGTAATGGAGACCACCTCCATTACATTTCCTCCCTCCTCTCCTGGAGTACAGAACACCTCAGTTTTCTGGAATCCTTGATAAACAGTCAGCCACCACGTTGTCTCTCCCTGATCTGTACTGCACCGTGAAGTTGTAAGGTTGCAGAGCCAGGTACCATCCTGCAATCCTCATGTTGGCGTCCCTCATACGATTCAACCACTGTAGAGCACGATGATCAGTCTCTAGGAAGAAGTGTCATCCAAGCAGGTAGTATCTGAGTGTCTCAATGGCCCACTTCATTGCCAAACACTCCTTTTCCACTGTAGAGTACCTCGTCTCTCTGTCCAAAAGTTTGCGGCTCAGAAACACTACTGGTCTTCTTCCTCCCTCCGATTCCTGTAACAACACAGCCCCCAGACCAACCCCAGAAGCATCTGTTTGCAGAATAAAAGGTTTGTTGAAATCTGGGCTGTGCAAAACAGAGTTAGTGCAGATTGAATCCTTCAGCTCTTTAAATGCTTTGTCACAGTCCTCCGTCCATCTCATTTTGCTGGGTGCTGAGCCTTTGGTGAGGTTTGTTAACATGATGGAAAGGTCAGAAAAGTGAGGAATAAACTTCCTATACCACCCTACCAAACCCAAAAAACTTTTTACCTTCTTCTTGGTGGTCGGAATTGGAAATGAGTGGATGGCCTCAACCTTTCCAACTTGAGGTTTGATCTTACCAAAACCAATCACATATCCCAAGTACTCCACTTCCCTCCTGGCAACTGCACACTTGAGAGGGTTAATTGTCAGACCTGCCTGTTTAATGCAGTGCAGAACCTGTTGCAAGTGAAGCATGTGCTCCTTCCAGGACTGACTAAATATGACCACATCATCCAGATACGCAGCCGCCATTTTTGACACATCCCTCAAAACATGGTCCATTAGTCTCTGAAAGGTTGCTGGTGCCCCCTGGAGGCCGAATGGCATGACCTTGAACTGATACATACCAAAAGGTGTCTTAAAGGCTGTCAGTTCTGAGCTTCCGGTGCCAATGCCACCTGCCAATAGCCTTTACTAAGGTCCAAAGTGGTGATGTATTTTGCTCTGCCCACTCTGTCCAACAGATCATCAATCCTGGCCATAGGATAAGGGTCAAATTGTGATACTGCATTCAGATGTCTGAAGTCAATACAAAATCTCATCAACCCGTCCTTTTTCGGTACCAAAACCACCGGACTGCACCATTCACTATTGGATACCTCTATTACGCCCATCTCCAACATCAGCTTCAGTTCATGTCGTAACACTGATACCAACCGCTCTGGAATTCGGTAGCTCTTCTGTCTCACTGGGGCATCCTTTTTAAGGTGGATCTTATGCTCTACCACGTCAGTGAAACCTGGCATCTCCTTGAAAAGTTCTGGATCCAACAGAGGAGCAACCTCTTCCTGCTGGGAGACTGGCAAGTGAGAGAGGTCAACTGCATTTAACCCACCTTCCTTAACTGGAAAAAACTTTTCTGTCACCTCCTCATCATTGACAGCACAAATCAGGAAATGCGGGTGTACAGGCTCCTGGCGGACCTGAAATTCTTTCAGCAAGTTTACATGGAAAATCTGACGTTTTTTCAGCCTTTCTGGCATCCACAGCTCGTATGTGACCTTACCCACTCGCCGAATGATGTCATAAGGTCCATGCCACTTAGTCAACAGCTTACTGTCTGAGGTTGGAAGCAACAGTAGCACCTTCTGCCCTTGTTTGAAGACTCTTTCTCTGGCTTTCTGATCGTACCAGTTCTTTTGGTTGTGTTGTGCTGCTCTCATGGTCTCCTGGGCTAAGGCCGCCATTTTCTCCAGTTTCTCTCTCATCTTCACCACATATGCCACGACATTTTCTCCTGTAGATGCTGGATTTTCCCAGTAATCCTTCAGGAGATCCAATGGTCCCCTCACCTGGCGTCCATACAGCAGTTCAAAAGGTGAGAAACCTGTTGATGCCTGTGGTACCTCCCGATAAGCAAACAGCAAGTACGGCAGCCATTGGTCCCAATCTGCTCCCGTTTCTGAAACAAACTTGCGGAGCATATTTTTTAATGTCTGGTTATACCTTTCCACAAGCCCATCTGTTTGAGGGTGATAGGGTGTGGTCTTAATTCCCTTCACTCCCAACAGCTGGTAAACCTGTTGCAATAATTTTGACATAAAGTTAGTACCGCAGTCTGTCAGAATTTCTTTAGGTATTCCCACTCTGGAAAACAGTTGCACCAGGCAATTAGCAACATTTCTGGCTTTTACTGTCCTTAAAGGGAAAGCTTCTGGATAGAGAGTTGCATAATCACACATTACCAAGATGTACCGGTTTCCTGATGCGCTTCTCTCCAGTGGCCCCACGACATCCATGCCTAACCTCTCAAAAGGTGTTTCAATAATTGGCAACGGCTGAAGATGTGCACGCATGAACTTCCTCCCTGAGGTGAGCTGGCATTTTTCATTGGAATTGCAGTACTGCGAAATCTGACTATACATCCCGGCCACACAAATCGACTGGAAATCCTCCTCAGTGTCTTCTGAAATGCCATGTGCCCTGCCCAGGGAACAGAGTGTCCGATGTCCATCACCTTGTGTCTAAATTGCTGTGGTAATGCTAATGCCTCCACATTTCCCTTCCGTTGGTACAGAATCCCAAGTTTTATGACATAGATGGCATCGTCCAAACAACCTGAGGAGCCACTTTTAACCCCATCAGTCTCAATTACTTTATCCAACCACACCTTCAATGTTGGATCTTCCCCTTGTAGTGCTCCTACATCTGGTGGAAGATTCAACTCCATCGCCTGGCATATTTTAGGCGAATGCTCACACTCCGTTCTGGCTGTGCCTCTAAACTTTTCTTTCCTCCTTTGAGCTCTAGACTTTGTTGGTTTAGTTGGACTGGTTTCCCAATCTTCCCCAAAGAAAGGTAGTTCACTGAAAACCTCTCTTGCACTCTGAGCTCTGGTTGTAACCATATTCCACGATTTAGTTTCAGTTCCACTAGTGACAGCTTCCACCATTGAGGTCTCTTCCTGATGTTTCCTTCGAAAAGCAGCTGAGTGTGTTTTTGTCGCATCTGCTTGCCGTAACAAATCCAGAATGGTGGGCACATCATTTCCAATAATGACTGGGTATGGCAACTTCGGGGCTATAGCTACTGGTAACAGAAAAGTTTGTCCTCCCACCGTCAGGTAAACTTCAGCTGTTGGATAGATCTGTTCATCCCCATGAATACACGTAATACGCGATTTGTCCTGCGTCCATTTCTCTCTGGGCACCAAACTGGACAAGACCACTGTCTGAAACCCCCCAGTGTCTAATAGTGCTAGGACACGTTGTCCATTTATCAACACCGGTACTGTACATGCTGCATCTTTGAACTCTTGTGTTATAATTTGTCTGGGAACTGAACAAAACAGAGATGGTTTTGTATGGTTTGACAGAGGACATGAATACTGTGTATGACCTGGTCCATTACACAAGTAACATCTACTCTCAGGTCTTGAGGATCTAAAACTAGTAGTTTTGGACACCTGCTGTTTGTTGTTATTACCTCTGGTAGATTGCCTGCTGCTGAAATTATCTCTGCTCAGACCAGAGCCACGCTCACCCCCAGTGGGCTTACTTCTTTGGGCAAAGGTGTTGTCTCGGCCAAAATTAGTATGTCTGGACCCTCTTCTGGCTGCCAGAAAAACATCCGCCAGTTCCGCAGCTCTCTTGGCAGTCTCTGGATTATGCTCACGGATCCAAACTTCAAGCTCTGGGTGAACCATCCTCAGGAACTGTTCCAAGATTAATGTCTCCGCCATCTGTTTTACAGTTGATTTTTCTGGTTTAATCCACTTTGAAAACAGGTCTTTTAGCTGCACATACAGCTCCTGTGGCGTCTCATCTGGTCGGATATGCATAGCTCGAAATCGTCTGCGATAAGTATCTGCTGTAATTTCATATTTTGCCAAAATAGCTGCTTTAACTTTATCAAAATCTTCAGAGTCTGTAATGTCCATTAACACATAAGCGCTGCGTGCTTTACCTGTCAAAAGAGGGATCAAGCGAAAAGCCCACTCATCTTTCGGCCAATGGCAGACTTGAGCCATTCTTTCAAATGTAGTTAAAAAATGTTCAATATCATCATTTGGCGTGAGGGGGAGTAATTTAGGTTCCCTATAATGCAATAAGGGTTCCCTTTGCGCTCTGAAATAACAGTCTCTTTGGCTTGGCCCTTCTCCTGGTGCGTCATCTTCCTCTGGATCATATGCTCTTTGAGTGCAGCCATCAGAATTTCTCTGGTCCTCTCTGTCGTGTCTCATCTCATTCACCTGCACTTGAATCTGTTGAAATTGATGCTGCATGTTCTTCCACCTTAATTCCTGACGAGCCACATCCTTCTCCATCTGCTGGTCTCTGGCTGTTTGGGAGTGAACGAGTGTTTTAATCATAGCTGACAGCTCCTCCAAGTTATCCCCTGGGTGGGTGTCCACCCCAGCTGCCTGGTCAGGTGATCTTGCGCCTCCATCTGGTTCCTCCAGCTGCTCATGCCTCTTCCTCTCCCTTTCTCTTGTCATCCTCAACTCCTCACTGTGTTGCAGGCCCCAACTTCTTGACACCACTTGTTGGAATGACCGTTTAGCTGAGAGACACAATAGGAGTGAGGCAGAGATGGTGCAAAGAGGTGCTTTAATTTTCACCCAGTGAACAACATAAGGCTAAATCAACCAAACAAAATAACACGAAATTAAAAGTACAAGCGGGCCACAGCCCATGTGCGGCAGCCTTTCTGCAACAGCCTCCCCCTCTCTGGTAACGAGGGAGCCCGTCCTTTTATATTGTGCCTGCCCGGTCCAGACTCCTCCACTGGCTGCATAGGGAAGCTCTAAACACAAACACTCATACACATAAGAAATAAATCACACAAATACATAAACATAATACAGACAAACAATACTCAGTAACCTGTGCTGTTGCACTCCTCCTATTCCACCAAACAATAACATAACTCCAAATTAAATACCGAACCCACTACAAACTCCCCTACTCTCATTAATCAGTAGTTGAGGCCAGAGCCTTCAAAATGGCGCCTGGTTTTGAGGTCACTCTCTTTACCAAACCAACTGGAGCACATGAGGTGAGTCAATCAATGACCATTTGAGTTATTTAAACCTGTAAAATAAAATTACTTTAAAGTATGGTTATGGGTTGTGTTATTTAACAAATTGAGGCGCTGAGATGTTCCATTAGTAATGGAGACCACCTCCATTACAAAGTGCCTCTGTGCTTTCTTTCAGTCCAGCTTTGTCCAGCCACCGGTCGATATCAGCCACTTCTTCTATGTGCCGGTGGTTCCTCCTTTTCTTTCCCTTCCTCCTCTGGTTTTTGCTGCCTCAGGTATTCACTGAGCACATCATCTGTTAGGGCCATTTTCCTGATGTATTCATGGAGCTTAGTTGTTTCATCCTGGATAGTGGGTTTGCCGCTCACTAATCCTCGGCCTCCTTCCTTTTGCTTAGCGTACAGTCTCAGGGTGCTGGATTTGGGGTGAAACCCTCCATGCATTGTAAGGAGCTTCCTTGTCTTGATGTCAGTGGCTTCCATCTCCTCTTTTGACCAGCTTATTATGCCAGGGAGCGGGATGACTTAGGTTTTGATCACCCAAACTTTGTTCTTCACATTCAGCTGAAGGGTACTTAGTACTTAGTGGTTGCTGTTTTCCCTCCCGCTGTGAGATTCCAAGCTATTTGTTAATTCAAAACACTGCAAACCTGAAAGACATAAAATCCTGAATGCCCCATAAAGTCTTTCAAGTAAATTCAGATAAAACTGGTTAATATATTTACTCAAAAAACTTGGATGACATAATGTAGCTTCAGGTTCTACTGACCCCGGTCATCAAGGTTTCTCCTTTCTATCATGTTAAATCTCTAGAGCCTCCTACTGGACTTCCATCTAAGGAATGTCACTAAAAACAGGAGCCTCTTTTTTCAGAGTGATCCTAAACCATGACTCTACCATTAGTTCCCTTTAAGCTGGACCACTGTAAATACCTACTCGCAGTTTGTTCAGTCACTCTTTAAAATGCTGCAGCCAGACTCGGGCCGAGAGATCACATTTCTCCTACATTAAAGTCTCTGTCCTCACTTCCAAAGCTCTTAATGATCAACTCCATCTTGTTTTCCAGACCTCAGCTCCTCATGCTTTTCTCTAGGAGTGCTGGTCTACTAATGTTTCTAGAGGGTCCACATAATGGAAGGCAGAGCATTTATAGTACGAGAGGTTCAGAATCGCTCTGATTCCAGCAGGGTTTCAGCAGGACTTCAGTGTGGGTTATTGAAACTGATCTTGATGACCTTAAGGATGTTATTTCTAAGTCAGTGTGTAATGTACAAGCTAGCCCTAGTCCTGTTTGCATCTACCACAAATTATTGTTAAGCAGCTTTCCACTATAATCTGTCTGAAAAAATCCATTTACCACACTTAAGAAAGTGCCATGTAACTTGAACTTATAGTTTTATCAACTCATGCATTTGTTCTTTTTTCCCTCTTCTGCAGGTTACAAGCACTTTTGTGTCAAAGTCAGATGTTGTGAAGTCAGGAAACTCAAAATCAACCCTAAAGAATATATGGACAGAAAGTAGCAAGGATATGTCCATCAGTAGGCTGCTGTCACAGACGCTACATGGCAAAGAAAATGACACAGGTTTGGACCTTCACTATGATGCTATAGAACCCGACTCAGAACAAGACCTTTGGGACTGGCTGAAGAACTCCACAGACCTGCAGGACTCACGGCCACGGGCAAAGCGGCGGCCCATGGTCAAGACCGGTAAATTTAAGAAAATGTTTGGCTGGGGGGACTTTCACTCTAATATCAAGACAGTCAAACTCAACCTGCTCATCACTGGTAAGATTGTGGACCACGGCAATGGCACCTTCAGTGTCTACTTCCGCCACAACTCCACAGGCCAGGGCAATGTCTCTGTAAGTTTGGTTCCTCCTACTAAGATAGTGGAGTTTGATGTGGCAGCGCAGCAATCTGTTATAGATGCCAAGGACTCAAAATCCTTCAACTGTCGTATAGAGTATGAGAAGGTAGAGAAAGGTTCCAAAAACACCCTCTGCAACTACGACCCATCCAAGACCTGCTACCAAGAGCAGACCCAGAGCCATGTCTCCTGGCTATGCTCCAAGCCTTTCAAAGTCATCTGCATCTTCATTTCTTTCTACAGCACAGACTACAAACTGGTTCAAAAAGTTTGCCCAGACTATAACTACCACAGTGACACTCCCTACTTCCCATCTGGCTGATGCACTAACCTATGGAGTGGACAAATGGAGCAGACTAGGGCTTCTACCATCCCAGAAAAATATATGTTACCCATTCTTCCCTAAAAGACATCAACCATCACAAAACAGTTTTCCATCTTTGTTATTAAATTTATTAAAGTTAATATTTGTTAAGTAATAACTAGTTTACAATTTCGTTCCAGCAAAATGTTTTAAAACCTTGTATGAAATGCTGCGTTTTAGATTACACCCATTGTAAAACTAGATATAGATTGTTTTCTTCGGCCTAATGATTATATTTACAGTAACATGTGTGACACAAAAATGTCAACTGATTGCTCCTGCTGTAATAATATTGCTCTGCAGTTTATCATATAACTGGAACAAATGTAAATTATTAAAACAACAACTATACACTTTTTACAAAACCTGGAAGGCAGCTAAAACGAGTCAGAATTGAAATGTGTGTTTGATGCTTATACAGACGTGAGGTGGTACCTTTGTAGAGAGGAATGTGGACTGATTCGACTTAAGAGAAAAAAAATCTATTAACGTCTTTGGACATTGTAACACTGTAAAACATCAACTGTCCTCAGTGTTGCTGCTAATGCAAGCAGGGTTTCTCCACAGCTGAATGGTTGATTGGTGGTTGTTTGTCTTTGATTTGAGTTGTTGCTTATTATCACTTAATATATAAAATGTAATATATTGAATTCTATATTCCACAGCCTAATTTGTATGAATGTACATTGTTTATTTATATTTCAGTGCTTCTGTACATGCTCAAATGAGCTGTGTGTTAATCCCCTTTCTGCCAAGTCCTCTTGTTCACTCAATTTATGCTTGTTGTTAGTTTCTCTAACAGACAGAATGACATTGCTGTCCTAGATGTGGATTTCATGTAAACAAATCTTGTACAGTAGCTGTAAAACTGACTAAATATATCAAAACTATTGATTGGTACCATCTTGATGGAGGGGCAGGATGAATGCACAAATTAAAGATTACAGTCAATTTTATCAAATGAATTCTTGTAGATGTGAGATCTGTGATTATTTTTGTTTTACTGTAGATGTTAGTCATTCCCCAGTGTAGGGATTTCCAGTTAAAGGCCCATTTAACAGCTGCTTTAGTTTTGAATATTTAAAACAACAAATTTGTAATAGATCAAACAGCTAAAGTAAAAGATAAGTCCATAGGATAAATTCACAGAATAAATCTCCTTAGTAATTATTTAAACTCCAATCTGTTGCTAGGCTAAATAAATCTAGAAAAGTGTTTAATTACAACACATGCAACACAAAACAGATCTCCATGGTTACTAGGTTTAACTGATCCTGCTTTGTGCAAAACAAATTCGGAGATCAGTGTAAGCAATATCACACGTAAGATAAGAAAACCTTTACCAGTGCTGATTATGCAGTCAGATAGCAGTAGGTAGGATCTGCTATATCTCTGTTTCATACAGTGAGGATAAAACAGTCTGCTACTGAAGCTGTTCTCCAGAGCAGACAGTGAGTCCTCCAGTGGGTGAGAGTCCTGGTCCAGGATAAATGTGAGTTTAGCCAGGACCCTTCTCTCACCCACCTCCTGCACCATGTCCAGAGTGCAGCCCAGGACAGAGTTGGACTTCTTGATGACCCTGTCCAGTCTATTCCTGTCCCTCAATGTGATGCTGCTGCTCCAGCAGACCACACCGTACAGGATGGCTGATGCCACCACAGAGTCATAGAAGGTCTTCAGGAGTGGCCCCCTCTCGATTCTGCTCTGACTATTCCCGTACAGTGCATCTGTGTTATGAGTCCAGTCCAGTTTATTGTTCAGATGCACACCCAAGTACTTGTAAGAGTCCACTTTCTCAATGTCCATTCCCTGGAGTGCATCAGTGGGATGACAGCAGACTGACATTGGCAAAAATCCACCACCATCTCCTTCCTTATCCCTACATTGATCAGGAGGCAGTTCCACATGCACCAGTCCACAAAGTCCGGAGAAAGTCCTCTGTACTCTGCATCATCACCATCAGTGATAAGAACACAGCTGTCCGTGTTGGTCCACATATATAGGATGAAGAGGAAAGGGGCCAGTACAGTCCCCCTATGGGGCCCCCACACTGCAGCGGCTGGATGGTGTTACAGGCACTGGAGAAATGAGAAAATAAGATCCTCACAGTACTGCCAGGCTTCTCCAGGTGAGAAAGAGCTTGATGTAGGAGGAAGATGACGGCGTCCTCTACTCCTATGCCAGGTCATTATGCAAACTGCAGTGGGTCTAGGTAGGTCCCCACTACAGAGCGGAGGTGACCCAGGACCAGTCTCTTCAGTGTCTTCATTAGTGAAGTTGTTGAGGTCCCTACCATGCGGTGTCTTGGGTACCAAGCAGGAGGTCTTCCAGAGCTGTGGTACCACCCATGAGGCTCAGGTTGAAGACATGCCCCATAACTCCACACAGTTCACCAGTTCACAGGACTTTAGGAGTCTGGAGCTGATGCCACTTGGAAATCAAATTAGGTGACAATGTTTTTAAAAAAATTCTCTAGTCCAGCCTAGATTATGTGGACTATTGATGGGAAATTCCGTTCTTTCAACTGACTTGGATCTTTAAGTCTCGTTTAGTAAAGTGAACCAATCATTTCGAGTCAGTCGTTCATTTCATTTATTTACAGCAGGTGGTGCTGTGGGCGATGTAATAATGGCCGCAGTTCTCAAACACTATATACTGACCACTAGCAATTCAAACCATCTGAAAACCTAGCAAATACGCACCACATTAACGTGACTTATGTCCTGCATCTTCCCTGCCATTGTTGTTTAACAGCGCGACAGTTGCTTGGTAGCAGTAGGAACGAACTGGAGCGCTTGCTGCTCTACAGAGCCTGCGCAGCTCGGCTGTCATGTGACAAAAGAACTAATCCTTGAAAAAGGACGCTAAGTTGAGTGAGTCCTGAACGAATCATTTCTGTTTCCGGTCATGCTGACCTGAGCTTAAGCAGCTGCTGCCATGTAGCGAGAGAAGGTACTGCACGGAATTGAACGAGTTGTTCACTGAGAGAACTTGTTCCTCCCTAGTCATATAAAAGATTAGTTCATATTGAACGAATCGTTAACGAACGACACATCACTAATGTAGACATGATGTCTTGTAGTGCCTCGTCTTGACCCACCTCAAAGTCGTTACAGACTCTCTCCTAGACTCCACTGCAGTTTACCTAAAGAGAACAGATCATGTCTCTGGCATTCCAGCAGTGTCGTTCCAACAAATCAATTCTAAACTGCATAGCATGGAAGGACAGTCTAATAATATATACAAGAAAAGCACTTTGTGCTGTTAGAAAAACAAGTAAGGAATACTTGAGGAAAACAAAAACAACCCTAGGTTTATTTTCAGCACTGTAGCCTGGCTGGCTAAGACCCATAGCTGTGTTGAGCCTACTATTCCCCTAAATCTCAGCAGCAAAGACTTTAGACTTGAACTACTTTACTAATACAATTATCACCATTCAGAAAACATTCATCAGCGTCTTTCTTCCTCGCAATGACAGAAATCACTAGATAGACTAACCTTAATAATTAACACTTCCAAGTCGTCCAAGGCAATTCAATTCTATTTTATTTGTATAGTGCTAAATCACAACAAGGTTATCTCAAGGCACTTTACAAGGTAAGGTTTAAGACCTTACATAACTAAACCCAACAGATCCCACATACAGCAAGCCTTTAACTACAAGTTGACAGCAACAGTGGAAAAGGATAAATTCCCGCTCTAACGAGGAAGTAACCTCCAGCAGAACCAAGCTGAATGTGGGTGGCCAACTGCCTCGACCGGTTGGGGTGAGGGCATAGAGAGAGAGAGAGAGAGAGAGAGAGAGAGAGAAAAGCACAGCAACAACAACAACAGGCAGCAACAGAGCACAGGCAGGATGGTGGGACCAGAGACTGGACACAGGCAGGACGGTTGGACCAGGGACTGGATACAGGCAGGATGGTTGGATCAGGGACTGGATACAGGCAGGATGGTTGGATCCGCAGCTGCCCATCACAGACACCAAAGTCCAATGATACCTGAAGTTGAGGACAGAGTGAGGGAGAGAGAGCGGAAGAGAAGCACAACTACTGGAGACAAAGAGACAAGGTTAGTTGAACATGGAACAATGATGGGAGGTTATTGGACAGAAGAGGTAGAAGGAAACAGAGGAGCTCAGTGTATAAATTAAGTACCCCAGCAGTCTATGTCTATTGTAGCTTAACTAAGAGAAGTTTCCTGTGACTAAAAATCATTGCCAGTGACCTGAACCATCTCTAACTAAAAGCTTTATCAAAAAGGAAGGTTTTAAGCCTGACCTTAAAGGTGGAGAGTGTGTCAGCTTCTCGAACCTGAAGAGGGAGCTGGTTTCAGAGGAGAGGAGCTTGGTAGCTAAAAGCTCTGCCTCCCGTTCTACATTTAAAGACTCTAGGAACCACAAGTATCCCAGCACTCTGAGAACAAAGTGTTCTGCTGGGAGCATAAGGAACTATGAGGTCTTTAAGATAAGAAGGAGCTTTATCATTAAGTGCTTTTAGGTGAGTAGAAGAATTCTATCCTACATTTTACAGGCAGCAAGTGCAGAGAAGCTAATGTAGGAGAAATGTGATCTCTCTTTCTAAGTCCTGTCAGAACTCAGAACAGAAAGTAAGCAAGTCTGGAGATTTGTTTAATGTATGACGTAAAAGAGAGATCCTGATCAAAGATGACACCAAGGTTCCTCACAGTGGCATCTGAAGCTAATGTTATGCCATCCAGGGTGGCTATCTGACTCAATAGTGCCTCTCTATGATTTTTATGCCCATCAATAAGAATTTCGTTTTTATCTAAATTTAGGAGGTTTTGGGACATCCAGGATTTGGTGTCTTTTAAACGACTTTGAATTTTAACTAGTTGATCTATTTCATTATGTTTCAATACAAATATAGCTGAGTATCATATGCATAACAATAAAAATTTATAGAAGGAGACATGTATAAACTAAACAGTATTGGACCAAGCACAGAACCCTGTGGTACTCCATAGCTAATCCTTGTGCATGTGGATAATTTCTTATTCACATGAACAAACTGGAATCTGTTCAATGAATAGGATTTAAACTATCCCAGTGCTGTTCCTTTAATTTCGATGCTATGTTCTAATCTCTGTAACAGAATGTTATGATCAGTTCTATCAAATGCAGCACGACGATCTAACGGGACAAGAACAGAAACTATTGTAGACCATTGTCCGAAGCTAAGAGAAGATCATTGGTGACTCTAACCAGAGCTGTTTCTGTGCTATGATGTTTTCTAAATCCTGACTGAAAATCTTCATACAGGTTATTCCCACTCAGGTGGTCAAATAATTGTTTAGCCATGACTTTTTTCAAGGATCCTAGAAATAAAGAGTAAATTTGAAATGGGCCTATAGTAGTATAGTAGCTAGTTCTCCAGGGTCCAGAGTAGGTTTTTATCAAAAAAGGTTTGACCACAGTCACCGTAAAAGCCTGTGGTACATAGCCTAAATGTCAAGATTGGTTGATTTGATTTAATATGGACGAGCTGATTAAAGGTAGAACTTCGAGTAATCTGGTTGGGCTTGGGTGTAAAAAAAGTAGACAACTTGGAGGAGTTAGTTATTGAGGTTACAGTAACTCTATATGAATTATGGGGGACAAAGGTCTAGATAAATTTAAAATTGTTGGATAACCCTAACCCTAACCCTAACCCTAGACAGTGATTTTTGTGTTTTGGAGAAAGACACTGATGAATGTTATCTCTAATAGTGATAATTTTATTAGTAAAGTAGTTCATAAAGTCATTGCTGCTGAGATTTAAGGGGATAGTAGACTCAACACAGCTATGACTCTTAGTCAGCCTGGCTACAGTGCTGAAAAGAAACCTGGGGTTGTTTTTGTTTTCCTCAATTAAGGAGAAATAATATGTTTTCTAGCAGCACAAAGTGCTTTTTTATATATTATTAGACTGTCCTTCCATGCAATGCTGTTTACATTTATTTTGTTGGAACGCCACTGCCTTTCTAGTTGTCTGGTCCTGTGCTTTAGGCTGCAGATCTCTGAGTTATACCACGGAGCTAACCTCCTCTGATTTACTGCCTTCTTCTTCAGAGGAGCCACTGTGTCTAGCATTGTACGTAGAGAAGCTGCAGCATCATCTACAAGACAGTCAACCTGTTCATAAGGATTAAGGTGACTGTCATTCTCTGTGTAGCTACAAGACAATGAGGGAAAAGATGATGGAATCATCTGCTTGAATCTGGCAACAGCGTTGTCAGATAAACATCTGCTATAGTAAAGTTTTTCCAGCTGCTGCAAGGTCAATTATGGTAAATTCAAAAGTTAATAAGAAATGGTCAGATAACAGAGGGTTTGGGGAAGAACTATTAAATTATCAATTTCAACGGTACAGGAGGAGCAGGCAAATATGGAGTCACAACAGGCAGGTGGTCAGGTAACAAGAAAAGCAGGCAAGGCTACGGTACAGAGAAGGAAAATCCAAGCTCGAAATTCGACAACAGGTAAGCAAGACTAAGTAACGCTGGAACGGGTATAAGAACTCACAATCTGGCAAAGAACTAGTGTGAATACTGGTGGCTGAATACAAAGATACTTGATTACAAATGAACAGAAGCTGGGACTAATGAGCGGAAGTAAAGTGTGCACAGGACCTGGTGAAACAAAAAAACGGAAACTACAAAATAAAACAGGAAATACAAACACACAAAAACCCTTGTTGAATTGTGACAGTGCTTAAAAACACATGCAATAAGAACTCTGCAACTAAAACACTCCATACAACACAACATGCCATTAAAAACACTAAAAACCACACCAAGCGATTAGTAAAATAGAATTAAAAGTCTTTCCCGTGACACATGCGCCTTAATTAACCAATAACTAGAAAAAGTAATTTCGCCGAGAAATTACGCGGGTGAGCTGATCTGCTGCCGCAACGATGCCAAGTGCTGATTAAGTTGTGCTCAGGAGCACATTTAGGCATGTACATTTTACAACAGTAAGATAATTTGTTGGCCAATAGGTAGTTTCATTTAACAGTTTGAGTTTTTTTGATTTCATATTTGAGTAGTTGTAGTAGAAGTATTCATAATCGGATCTGTTTTATTTTCTATACATTTACTGTGTATGCAGTTGGTGAACTTCTTTTCATCTTGCCCATAAGCAGACTAGCTTATGTGCAATTCAATTCAATCAATTAATCTTCAATTAAGTCCTGCTGGACCCAAGTCGTTATATGGAGGACCTTGTTAACATCCCTGTCCCACCAGCCCTTTGAGCAGAATTTGAGTAGCTTGACAAAATGGAGGTCATAAATGCCAAGATTTAACACACCAGCACTATAAAGGCTAAGTTGAAAATGTGTTTACTTCATTTGCATCATTACATCTCCCCAGCCAACTGCCCATGACTGTACCTGTTCCGCTCCAGAAACTATGTTTTAAACATAACTATGAATCCTACCCATTCATCTGGTGGTGGTCTGTTTACCTTACTTACCTTCAACAATCCATCCGGCTACTCCACCTGCTCACCCACCCGAACATTGCAAATTGGACTGTGCGTTATAGTGCTGATGCATTGGTTGACAATAAAGTTGGCTTTGACTATTGTTGTTTCACTGAACTCTAATCTAAATATCAGGGGGAAAAGACATGTTTTACAGCATAATATTCTTCTTTCTATTATTCTTTCTACTCAAAAACAATTATTTATTTGACAGGTGGTCTAAATCCAACAAAGTTTAGCTCTGTCCCTCAGTAAACCCTCCCTGATCCACAAGAACACGCATGATGTGATGAACTCTGACTCTTCGCATTAAAAGTCCGCAGCACCAGCTGACAAAGCTGCTGTAGGTTATAAACATGCAATGACTTAAGATAAACACAGACACATGTTTGCTGTTGCTGTCAGTCCATGCCTCTGTAGGCATTCACTCACTGGCACCTAATTACAGACAAATACGAAATATAACAATTACAAAATATAAGCTGCAGCTGAATAACCCATAATAGGAAAATTCTATTGTCACAGCAGCAGCACAAGTAAAAGAATAACGTTTATAAAATTTAAGTATAGTCGTGTTATGAATATTCTGTTCTATTAAGTCAAGCTGCATAGGTTATTATTATTAGCGTTAGCACCCGCTAGCATAATAGTTAGCAACTGCAAATCGAGTTGCACATTACATAAATGAATTAATTAAAATTAAATGTGAAATTGCCTTTAAGACATGCCTTGTGCCAGTCGAAGTGTAACCAGTTCAAGACTCTCCCCTTCGACTTCAGAATCAGATTTTGGATCAAACTTATGGTTGAACTCCACTATCGAAGCTAGCCATCTTAGCTGTTACAAAGGATTCAATGACCGTGACTTTTGATCCCTGCGGTGGGTCACAACTATATGCTTCCTCAAAGGGGTATGGTGATTAACTTCGCTTGCGACACATCCCAAAACAGATCACATCCTAAAACAGATCGTTTCAGACGGGCCGTGTGGGCGATCTAGAGAGCTTTTTGGCATGAAAAGTTACAGACGCCTCACTGAGACATCGAGGTCCAATTGTTTAGCATTATTTAACATGGAAGAAAGCGTGTGCATGGACCTTCAAATTTATGAGTAAGGTCATAATGGAAAAGCAAACAGACAATAGAGACTGACCCAGATGATGAAGGTACTGTGTCATGTTTCACGCCATGTCTTGTTGTCACGCCACATCCTGTTTTATTTTGTTAACTTCCTGTTCCAGTCAGCTGTCCACTTACCGGTTCTCAGTATCCACACCTGTCAGTAATCAAGTAATCACCTACCAGTATTTAGCATCCACCTTGCACAGACTCAAGCCGTCAGATTGTCGAGTTTCTCTAGTTCCGTACTCTTTCCAGCATCTCATGTATAGCTTCTCGTGTTTTGACCCTGATCGCCTTGACCATTGTTTCCTGCCTGAACCTCGTGTGTACCGCTGCCTGTGAGAGAACCGTGACTGATTATCTGACCGTGAGTTTGCCTTATCCCTGTCTGTACTTCTGCCGAGACCGCCTGTGTAACGAACCCTGTCTGAATATCGGACTAGAGATTGCCTGCTCCCATTTGTACTACTTTACTGAGCCTTCTTGTGTATGACCTGGACCGCCTGACTCTGCCTTGTCAAATAAACCTGGGCTTAACCATCATCGTGCTTCTGTGCCGTGCATGTGGGTCCGACGCCTGCCCAAGTCTGACAGACTGTAGGGTCACGCAGGAGGTAAATGAGACCACAGAGGAATATATGCAAAACAAAACCCCACAGAGTGGCACATCCGATGTGGGGGACCAAGAGGAGTTAAGTGAGACAAGCAGAGAGTCTGCTGGTAGGAGATACACTTTAAGAAAAAGAAGATGGGGATAGATTATGATGAAACTTTGTCCCCGACAGCCAACCTGACAAGTGTGAGGATATTATTACAGAAAGCAGCTCAGGAGAACATGTTATTTCACCAAATGGATGTGAAAACAGCCTATTTACATGCTCCCATTGAACATGAAATATACATAGACCAACCAGAAGGTTGTGAAGAAGGGGAAAGCCTGATATGTTAGCTGGAGAAGTCGTTTTATGCGTTGAAGCAATCAGGCCGTAACTGGAATAGACTCTTGCATGATTGTCTAACTAGAAATGATTTCATACAAAACCCAATAGATAACTGTGTCTATGCCAAAGAGACAAAACATGGGAAAGTAATTATGATAATCTGGGTGGACGATTTGATAAATGCAGCCAGCAATGAAGAGGTGATGACAGATGTAAAAATTATGCTTTCAGAGAAATTTAAGATAAAAGATTTAGGTGAGCTTAGGCATTTTCTTGGTTTCACTTTTACTCATTTGGTTGTGTGAAGATGTCACAGGAAACATATGTGTACAAAAAATTGGAGATGTTCAATATGAGTCAGAAGAAACTGTGTTATACAGAGGATGCTGTTAAAATTTGTGTGATGTTAAAGTGAACAGAAAGGCTGTAGGCAGCCTTATATATCTAACTACATGTACACGTCCAGATTTAAGTTTTGTCGTGAACAAACTACCAAAATACTTTTGTGAACCAAACATGTACAGTGGTATCTTAGAGGTACAGTACAGAGGTACAGAGAGTTGTGTTCCAGGAGAAATGACAGTGAGAAGTTAGGCCTAATAGCCTATAGTGATGTGGACTGGGCAGCAGATACCACTGACAGACGTAGCACCACAGATTACTGTGTAAGTCAAAGAACGAACAGTTCTTTGGTTTCATGGAAAACAAAGAAACAGCCTACAGTAGCACTCTCAACCTGTGAGGCAGAGTATATGTCTTTGGCCTTTACTATGCAAGAGTGTATATACATAGAGCAACTGCTAGAAAACATTGATGACTACAAATACACACAAACAGTAGTGTATTAAGATAACCAGGGGACGATTGCATTAGCCAAGAATGAGCAGACAAAGATGCAAACATAAGAAAACCTTTAATAGTCCCACAGTGGGGAAATTACTTCTCACAACAGCAGTACAGATGAGCGAGAATATAGGTACAGAACGGTTTGTGTTGGCACAGTACAAAGCAGTACAGTACAGTTACAGTGAGTATGAGGTCATTGCAGGGTTATTGCACAGTAATGGAATAAAGATTTGTACCCAACCAATATGTGGACATCAAATATCATTTTATAAGGTCCATGTAAATGGGGGGGAAATTACTCTGGTATATTGTGCTACCGAAGAGATGACATTATGACTGACCTCACAGTACATGTATCTAACTGTCCTGATGTGGAGACGTGGCGCTGCAAATGGCTGCCTGGGTGTGCCAACACCAAGGCAAGTTCCTAGTTCTGTAAAGTGCACTCTACAGGACCTGTCAATAAAGCTCTTTTTAATTCTGACAAAGCCTGTCACAACAACCAAACTGAGGAGGTTTGCAGGTATTATGCAGGTATTATATTTTATGTGTCTAAAGAGAACGGAAGAGATCCACATATTGCACAATGTATTATTGTATGTATGATTATTTTTGTTTTTTTTTGAAACCCTAGAAGCTGAGTACAAGTGGGGGTGTTATTAGATATTATTGATGCACTCAGTTTTATTATGTGCATAATGCTGTTATTTTGTTGGCACATCTGTATTTGTGTTGCATCACTGGCAGGCGTTTAGTGTATGCTGCTGGCAGGAATTTTTTTAATTGACAGAGGGGTCGTCACATCAAGGAGGATGTAGACGTACGGTCACATTCATGCTTAAATAAATAAGCCGAAGAGGGCTAAAGAAAGCTACTGCCTCTGTCAACATATTTTCAGAGTTTACCGCTGGTGAAGCTGAAAAGCTCAACAAACAAACCTCTGACATTAATGTTCTCCTAAAGGGAAAGAAGAAAGTTTTTACATCAAGGAATGAGGAGGAGCTGAGGAGGGTTACGGAGGACGTTAGGGAGGTAGCGTTGTGAGGGACAGGCCAGCTTCAAGAGGAGGATGGATGAGCAACTCCACGTCACAAAAAAAACACATCAGTGAGATGTGGAGAAGCTCTCTGATGAGGATCTGAGAAGGGTTAACAATCTGAACAAACATTTTAATAGGTTTGACCAAGCTCCCTCTCTCACACACACCCCTCAGTTGATGCATTCCAACCCTGTGTACCCTTGTCTAACCCCCACACCAACCCCTCTCAATTCAGATTAATTTTAGCAACAAAAGAAAATTCAAGACATTAAATTGAGTTAGGAATGGACAGGCAAACGTTATTAAACATAAAATGCATTTCTAACTCAGAAAACATTGACAAGACCAGGACGATTTGAGAAAAAGTTCTCAAAGCCTTGCATGATACAGTATACAGTGTGTGCGTGTATGGGAGAAGCTTTGTTAAATCAGGCCAATATTTTATAATCTTGCAACATCACAAGATCATCACACTTTCATACTCGTTTATTTTATTTTCACTCTCAGTCTGACTTCACACCAGGAACCTTTGATTCTGCAGTTAGGAACAGAATTTAGTTTTAAACAGATTAGATCCTCTAAGGGACTGGAGCTGGGAAATCATTTGCCTTTGGCTGGTTCGCAACTTATCAGTAATTAAACTGTTTGCCAGGCTTGCGAGTTCATTCAGGACTACTGGGAGCTTTTCAAACTGTCCTCATTAAGGTGCTGTCTTTGTTCAGTCAGTAGAGATTTCTTTAAGAGGTGACTGGGCTAAATATCATTGATTTGCAGGCTAATACATAACAAATTGTTCTATAAACCAACAGTTGTTTTTATAATTCACAGAGCATAAAGAAGAGCACATCATGTCACAGTTAGGATCATTATTGTATTGATATGATAATAATAATGATGTTTAGAAAGGAACTTATGAGTCTATCAAAGAGGTGGTGGATGTGGGTACAATGATCTACAGTTTTGGCTTTTTGTGATGGAACCTGCCCAGGCTGTCTCTTATCACACTGCAAAAATGTAACTGTAACAGAGTTAAATTAGTTATTTGTTTGTAATTTTAATAAGAAAATACGTTTTGTGTACTTTATCTATTGAGCAGTCCTCATTTAAAATGTTTATGCCCCTGTTCACATCGTGCTTTTTGAACTTTCTGGGTTTCCATAATCCTCCCATCAACTCCCTTTGCTCTACTGAGGGTAGTTTGTGTGAGAAAATATTGTTCACACAGTTTTTATATTCTCTCATTAAGCTAGTGGCCACTAGCCACTGCAGTTTTAGCGTCCTCAATAATTAAGAGCAAGTTAGGAGCCCTTACATTGATGCCATAACCTTTTAGATCTTCAGATCAGCTTGATGCCGGTAGCCATGATTTAGCTCAAATCTACAAATCAGGTAAGCAGCTCCTAACATTCAGAGGGAGAGCAGTGATAAAAGGTGTGTGACTGGATTGACATGGCCAAAATTCACCTCAGAAAGCACAATGTTCCTGCACATAATCAAATAAAGGAGATAATGAGCTAATTAATAGCCCTGTGCATATCGACAAAATATCAGGGACTTCAAAATGGCTGCCAATCAGAAGTATGTTTTTTGCAACAAAATTGGTGCTGTTCAACAAATGGTGGGCAGCCAGTAAAGTCGCCATATACAAGCAGTTACATAAACTGATGTTACTGGAGGAATGTCGATAATGTGTCTTACCCATCAAATAGTGGTTTAATTAACATTAATGAACAAAAATTAGAGACACTATCCAAAGCAGCTGTGCTTGTGAACTAGTTTGTGTTGACGTGTGTTTTTTCTGCCATACGTCATGAAGACAACCTGCGTACTACTCCAGCGAAGCAGCTAGTGGTCTTCACACTGCCCAAAACCGCCAGAAAAGCCAGGGTGTTTTTATTGTAATGAAGTGGGACACCTGATCACCAACTGTCTCACAGCAAAAGAAGCGAGCACACAGCCAGAAGAATCCAAAGAGAGTTGTGTGTTAAGTGATGTTTCTATGTGAACACTATTTACCATAGTGAAAACGGTGCGTTAATGCGCGACTGGCACCCTCTAGCATCTAGTGCTGAATTCCATCACTAGATGCTGGCGGGGTCGAATTTACTTCAGCAAGTTTTGTTACCACAAGTTTTTTTCACAAACCTGTCAGAGCGTCGTAGGTGACGGACCCACATTCACAGCACACACAAGCTTGGATGGTGATAAAGAGGGATTTATTCCAGAAAGGCAGGGTCAGAGTCAGGCAAGGTCATTCATGGGTAAGCAACAGTTTACAATACAATGGGTAAGGCAGGTTTAGTTCCGTGGACAGACAGGGTTCGTTAACGTGCGGGCAAATATAACAGTACCGTTCAGGAAGAGGCAAACTCGTGGTCAGAATAGCATGCAGGATCGTTACCAGGAAGGCTTGATGGACAAGGCAGACAAGGCAGACAGGGATTAGGCAGAAGTCGTTCACGATGGTCAAAAACAGGGTTCTGGATTACAAGGCTAGACAAAAATACAGGATGCTGGTTTTCCTCACCACCGAGAGTGAGGCCCTGAAGGGAACGGCGCAGTCCCTGATGGAGAATGTGGCTAAGCTAGCGGACGAAAATAAAAAGATTAAGGAAAGCCTCATCGATCTGCAGACCTGCAGCATGAGAGACAACCTGGTGTTCTCTGGGATTTCAGGACAGGAAGCAACGGATGAAGCTTCCAGCTGATGTTTTGGGCAAAATTGCGTTTCATCGTGCTCATCGGCTCAGAGGAAGACAACCGGATGGCCAGTGCCTACAGTCCCATCGTTGCAAAGATTCCTGACTTCAAGCAGAAGGAACTGGTCAAGGGCCAGACAGGGGGCAGACAGCTGAAGGGACCCGACTACAGCATCAATCATCAGTTCCCCAAGGAGATCCTCAACTGCCGCCGACTGTTCCCTATCTGTAAGAAGTTCATGGCAGAAGGCTGCAGTGCTGTCATCAGCGCCGACAAACTGTACGTCAAGCTCTACCAGGACCGGAAAGCAACTCCGTGGCTGTACTAGCAGGTGGTATGTAATGGTTCAATATAAAAGGTTTGTTAAAAGAAAATAATAGATGCAAAGGTAACTAAGTGTTATAACTTTACATCCAATATTCAAACTCGCTCTCTCTAGCAGATGTACCAGTTAAATGCTCATGTTTGAATCACTCACTTTCCTTCCACTTTAATTTTCCTTTTCTCTACTCTTTTTCCATCACCTACTTTCCATCACCTCCACACTGTGTACATCCTTCTGTTCTGCATTCGTCTCCCACGTAGTCAGCCAGCTATGTAGCCCTCCAGCAGCCGCACACAAACATTTACAACAGAGGCAAAACATGTGCACATACATAGACAACATAAAATATGCAGGTACTCAAGTTCAATCATACACCTAAAGTCTGTCATAGTACATACACACAAGACTAGTGATCCACAGCAGTCAGGTAAGTTATGACACCGCTGAAGATTGTCACTTGGAATGTACGTGGAATCAATAAGAAGGAGGAACGATTTAAAAAAATTTAACCATTTGAAAACCCTACAAGCAGACATTGCTTTACTACAGGAAACTCATATTCCCAAAATTATAAATTACACTCTGGCATCAGCAGAGTTCCCACATGCTTACTTAGCCGGTTACAATTCTAAACAAAGAGGGGTCGCCATCCTGATAAATAAAAAGATTAACTTTACTCATAACAATACCATTGTAGATCCAGAAGGGAGATATATAATCATTAATATCTTGATAGGAAACATTGAATATTGCATAGCTAATGTGTATGGCCCTAATGCTGACGACCCCTCTTTCTTTCACAGCTTCTTCACATCACTGTCTGCTCACTCTGGTTCCAAACTTATAGTAGGAGGGGACTTTAATTTAGTATTTAACCCAGAGTTGGACAGGCTAAGCAAAGCTGTGAGCAACAGAAACTGGCAATCAGTACAGACCTTAAAACAATACATGGATGACTTCGGTTTCTGTGACACATGGCGTTCTCTTCATCCTACATCCAGGGAATATACCTTCTTCTCGCCAGTTCACCACTCTCACTCCTCTATAGATTATATTTTAGTAAATAACTCAATCTTACAAGATGTCTCGAACACCAATATTCACTATCACAATCAGTGATCATGCACCAATGTCCATTTTTTTGATTAAGACAGTCACACCATCAACCAGGAAAAAAACAAATACATCATTAGTCAATGATCAAAACCTCATCAGTTATGTCAGGAGAGAATGGACAACCTTTATAGAAATCAACTATACCATGGGAACCTCACCCTGTGTTCTTTGGGAGACTGGGTAGGCAGTCATGCGTGGTAGAATTATTTCACATTCATCGCACAAGACAAAAAAACATGCTACTTGAATTAGAATTAGAGCAAAAAATAAAATCTCTAGAGATTAAATATGCTGCCTCTCCAACCAATGATAGAATCCTAGAAGACCTAATGAATCTAAAGTTGAAATTAAATATTATAATTGATCGCAAAACTCAGTTTCAGACAGATCAGTTTTGCTGGGAGAACTTTGACCACGCTAACAAATGTGGTACATTTTTAGCCAACCAATTAAAAAAGAGAAACAAATCATCTATTCAATAACTAATTACAAAGGGAACATTACTCATGATTCCCATGAAATAAATGATACATTTTACCAAGAGTGATATACGTACCAAATAGATCCATCCACCTCAGCCATAGAGGCGTTTCTGAATAAACTAGAACTGCCAAAACTAAAGGAAGAAAAAACCACAACTCTAGACTCATTGTTATCTTTGGCAGAACTACATGAAGCTCTGCAGGAGATGCCCAATACACAAACAGCATTTATTACCCACAAATATGAATTCTGCCTTCATAAGCCTGCTCCAAAAGCCAGGAAAAGACCCTCCCATCAAGTTATAGACCAATTTCACTAATAAATGTAGATCTAAAAATAGTGTGTAAAGCACTTGCTAGAAGATTAGAAAAAATCACTCCATATATAATTCACTCTGATCAAACAGGCTTCATTAAAGGTAGACAGTCAACAAACAATATGAACAGAATAATCAACTTAATTGATTATGGAACCACCCATAAACGAGTCAGCCATTGTCTCCTTAGATGCAAAAAAAGCTTTTTATAGAGTAAACTGGAAGTTTCTTTTAGCCACTCTGCACAAATTTGGCATTGGTAAAATATTTATACTGTAGACTGGATCCAAATATTATACAGCTCGGCAAACGCCACAGTCAGAACAAACATCCAGATCTCACCAAGGTTTAATCTGCATAGAGAGACACTATGTCTGAGAAGACAGGGCTGCCCACTTTCTCCATCTCTATTTGCAATATTTATTGAACCTCTAGCCGCAGCTATAAGACAGCATGAAGGAATTACTGGAATATCGACCAAATCAGTAAATCATAAAATAAGTTTATATGTTGACGATGTGTTACTTTTTCTCCTGGAGCCACAGACGTCTCTTCCTACAACTATCAGCCTCATAGATGAATTATCAGGACTTTCAGAATACTCTATTAACTGGACCAAATCTATAGTGCTACCACTTAACCTTAAGGTGACTAAGATCTCTTCTACCACACTCCATTCAGGGAACATTAAATACTTGGGCATTGAATTGTCGTCTAGGCTATCAGAGCTTATTGATCTAAACTACAATCCATTATTAAAACAAATAGAAGCCAACCTCAAATGATGGCATTCCTTACCCACACTTTAGCTGGCACTCTGCCAAGAGCCGCTTTTATTACATAAAGAGGACCATCACTGAATAGAAAGTGGTTCTGTCCCTCCTAAGTGGGATGCTCTGCAGTTTTTTTTGCATTAGTCATACACACTCATCCAGGACTTTGGAGGCTGCCTCGGGGGGGGGGGGGGGGGGGGGGGGCTGGTGGAAAGAGGGACAGGCTGCAGTCCCTGCCTGGGGCTACATGGGCAGGCCAGACCTACCCTCCCCATGAAATGAAAACATGCGAATGGTGTGGGTGTGAGAATGTTTCTGAGAGTGCATGGGTTCTGCTTCTTGGGTGGTCTCTTTTCTGCCGGCCCCCACCAATTGCTCCTCGTGTTGCGGGTTTGATGTGGTGCCCGGGGATATGGTCGGGCAGATGGGGTAGGCCCCACTTCGCTCGTGTGGGGGTTAAACAACAATGGCAGGGAAGATGCAGGACATAAGTCATGTTAATGTGGTGTGTATTTGTGGTGTGTATTTGCTAGGTTTTCAGATGGTTTGAATTGCTAGTGGTCAGTATATAGTGTTTGAGAACCGTGGCCATTATTACATCGACCACAGCGCCACCTGCTGTAAATAAACGAAATGAACGACTGACTCGAAATGATTCGTTCACTTTACTGAACCAAACTTAAAGATCCGAGTCAGTTGAAAGAACGGAACTTCCCATCACTAATCCAAACTGAGAACAACACTGATGATATCCCACGTGCATGTAAAAAAAAATTCCACGGTAAATCCGTAAAAATCTCACTCCTAAGTGAGTAAGGACCCCCGTTTAATGTTTCTAAAGTCAAAAGTGATTTTAGTGCAAATAAGCTTATTTAAAACTAGCATGTTCTTAGCGTTGTACAGAAGCAAGCTAGGTTAGCTTGTGAGCACAGGTGCAGTCACATTAAGACAGTCGGACATGTACTCTGTATATTTAAAACAAGAGCACACTATATAGCTACTAACAACTTTTGCACCCATTCTGTTGTATTCAGTGGCTGGTTTAAAGATTAAGCTTACCTTCTTCCACACATCATGAACACAGGTGCTTTTCTTTGCATCAGAATCCGGTAGTCCAAGTTGCAATTTTGCCCATTACTGTCACCTTCAGCTCTGGGCAGACTCTGTTATTTAAACCCATTTATATTATGTTGAGTTACATAAAATAACAAAAAATATTGAAGTAACTTGTTGAAGTTGTTACATTGATATGATTTTATGATGCTCAAACACAAAAGAAGAATTTATATTGTTGAAGTTGAATATAAACTAAAAAAAAAAAGACGTAACACACATCATTTATTAAAAATGCAGTGAGAACGCGGGACAAATGGCAACAGATCGCAACAGAGGCTGACACTTTTAACTGTTACAACTGTAGTTTTGCTTCAACATGCCTCAGTTCCTGGAAGATTTTTTTTGTTATTTTTCCTTAGTTTTAGTCCAGCCTTTTTCTGTTTAGTTAGCAATTCTCATGTTATAGTTTTATTTTTCTGTTGTTTTCTGTTTTAGAGAAAAAAAAAATGTTAGTTTATGTTAGAAGCCATGTTTCATTACTCTTTTTGTGCTAGTTACTTTATTTGGAAGGCCTATTTTGTGCATTGTCTGTACGCCTTGTTTAAGTTATTTACTGGTAAGTGCAAGATTCTAGCTCTGCTACAGTAGTCACTGCTGGATATTCCTAGTGTATGATGATGAGCGTACAAGAAGAAATTCAGCTATTAGGAAATATTATATACAAATGATATGCTGAACATGATGCATCATTACAGTATGTGTGACAAGTCCAAGGCATGAGAGCATTTTATATTAAACAACAAAGACTAACGTGCAAATTATGCAAAGCTTAGGTGTGTTGGCAGGAAAATACTACTATGATGCAAATTGAGACGAAAACACGTGTAACGGATGATAATGATGATGACTGGAGATTCTAATTGCTTGTAGGTGTGAATGGTTATGTATGTCTGGATGTGGCCCAGTAATGGACTGGTGACATGTCAAGAGTGAACCCCTCCTCTCGCTAGGTTGACAACTGGGATAAACTCTAGTATGCGAGTGACCCTAATGAGAATTAAGCAGTACAAAGTATAGCTGTGGGTATATATATATATATATATGTATATGTATCTATTTTTAAACCAACCCTGTTAGCGTGCTGTAGATCTTCACAACTCTGCAAAACTCAATAATTGCTCAATTTTTATTATTTAAAATTCAAGTATTTTCAAGTTTTATTGTTCAAAAACCTTTGTGTTTTATTTAAAGTTTAAAAAGTTGAAATTGGACATAATTAAACTGAACGTGGTGTACACGTGGTGTGCACTTCTACACATGCTTTGGGGTCGTTTTGCATATAAATAGTTACAGTTTTTACCATGACAATAGCATTGATTGACAACCAGAAGAGACAGCTGGACTGGTCAAATTTAGGGGCACTGAATGAAGTAAGATCAAATCAGCAATAAGAACTGTGTCCTGTACAGGTAGTATCCATCTCCCAGTAGCTGAGAAGAGTTGATGACAAAGGTAAAGGAGTTATTTAGATTTTTAGAGATACACACCAGGCTTTTGCTAACAGGATTAATGTAGCCTTCAGTATTGCTGCTCCATTTGGAAAAGGATCAATCGGAAAGAGGCAAAAGCGTATTAAAAGGATTATAGATTAGCAATTAGATGTCTTCTCACTAGGGGTTAGAAGGCGCTCTCAAACTCTATTTTGTGTAGTAAGATAAGCTGTGTAACAGTAGGAATTGTTGTCAAATGTATACAGTAGATTTTCTACTCTCAATCCCAGTGGCTCATCTGGGTCAAAAAAATCTTTCAGGCTCATTTCTCTGCTTTAATAGATTTTAAAAAAGTGTACAAAGGATTCCTAAATCTGTTTTTTTAGTCAAAATGTTGTTTTCACTCTTTGTGATTATAGTGACTACAGCCACACTGAGTTTGCACAGACAATAACATTGATATCACGTTACAGTACATCTGATTTATTGGTGTTTGTTACAGCAATAGGCCTTTACAGCAGTTTGTTTTCCTTCTGTTTGTTAGTTGTGGCTGTCTGGCTTTTCCTCTCACGATCTTCTGCCAGGGTTTCACAGCTGGTGTTTTCCACTGAGCTGCATCTGCCCTCCCCTTTAGACTTCCTTCTGTGATTGACCTGCTTTTTCAGTGATAGGGCCAGCGTTGTTACATCCACCACTCAGGTCTTTGGACTATCAATGGACACAGGACATTTAAAGAGAAGCTTATAGACTCCTTAGAGCGGCTGGTTTTTCATGTGATCAGCACAGCTGCTGCCAGTTGTTGTGTTGTCTTGTTGTTTGAGTTGTTTGGAAATTTCCCATAAAGAGGCAGATGAGAGAGTTGTCTTTTGTGAGATTTATTATAAAAATAAAGGAAAATAAAAATATTTAGGAAAGCAAATCAAAAGCATGGATGTTGATCGTGCACATCAACAAACCAAAAACCAGCTGGGGAGATCAGTGCACACACCACGAAGGTGTGATGCAAAGAGCCCACAATCTACAAGTTGCTTCTGCCTTTTAGCTTCTCTGTCCGACTACGGTGGAACGCCTGTGTAGCTTAATCAGACTGCATGCACCACTTCATCCCTGTCACTGTGTGTGTGGAGATGTTTACATTCTCACACCTGCATCAATCAGGCAGAGACAACCATTGAACAATCTAGGTGAAATGTTAAAAACATAAAGTAAGACAAAACACAAGATATTAATTGCAGGGCATAAGTCATAAATCATATAATAACTGCATAGAATAGGGAAGAAAGAAGTTTTCCCATAACAAAGGTTGTAGGTTTATTGTTTTTTAGTTGGTACACCATTTGCATGTGATTTTCTCTGACTGCTTCCTTAGTTTGGCCATTTGAGATCATTCTGTTTTAGATTGGTTTTATTTTTTTCTTCAAAAGAGTGACTTCCTATACAGCAATAAGAAGTGTGTTACTTAATCACTATCTGGGCGTTTTACTTTGTCTTGCTTGCTCATTCCCTCATTCCTAGCAGACTGGGGTTATAACATGTTAGTATCAGTACTGATACTGACAAAGAGGGTGGAGCTAGCCTGTGCTGAAACTCACGGCTGGACCAAGATTCATGAGATGGGAGGGTTTTTATTTTGATTTATCAAGTTATGTATGGACTAACTTGAATTGTGTTAATAGATAACTTTATGTCCTAGGGGGTGTTTCAGAAAGCAGGGTTAATTATGTGCTGTACTTTGATTAACCCAAAACCGGCTTACCTTGAGTATGTCAGGTCCAACACACCTGAGAAGAGTTCGGATAATCTACCTCCTGTTGGTAATCAAGCATTAACACATGCACGGTGTAAATGTAAAGACATGTTCAATGGATCGCCGAATTTACAAGTCACCATGGAAAATCGAAGTGACAAGAAAAGGGCAGCATATAACATAAAATAGTCCTTTATTAGTCCCATGGGACATGGGACATACTGGGTGAATGTTGGCAGTGTGGACGATGGAGGGGCATGGTTGAAGTCTCCCGAGATGAGGAGAAGAGCATTAGGGCTCTGGGTCAGGAGTCTATTTACCAGAGTGCAGAACATCACATGCTGCTTCACCGTTGGCCGAGGGGGAATATACGCAGCTATCGTGGTCAGATATTTTAATAACGTGCCAGAACTCCCTCGGCTTGTAGAATGGCCTCATGCTAACGGCTAACAGTTCAGTGTCCTTGCTACAGATCTGCTGTTTAACAGTGATGTGAGTGTATTTAAACTATCCGTTTTTCACAAATACTGCCAGTCCTCCTCCCTTCCTCCTACCGCTCTCCTTCGCCCTGTCTGCTTGCATCCTCTGAAATCCGTCCAGGGCCTGGGCCGTGTCCGGTGTTAGCGCTGTTAGCCATGTCTCCTTAAAAACACCATAATGCTAGCTTGCCGGAATTCCCTCTGATGCCGGGTGAGAGCGGTTAGCTTGTCCATCTTATTAGGAAACAATCTCACGTTACCCTCTTCTCTTTTATTGTGTCATGTTTCACGCCATGTCCTGTTTCACGCCATGTCCTGTTTTATTTTGTTGACTTCCTGTTCTCAGTTGTTCACTCACCGGTTTTCATTATCCACACCTGTCCGCAATTAGTAATCACTCACCAGTATATAACCTCCACGTTTCACAGACTCAAGCCATCAGATTGTTAAGTTCCGAACTTCTTTCCAGCGTTTCGTGAATAGTCTCTAGTGTATTGATCCTGATTGCCTTGACCTCCGTATCCTGCCTAATCCTTGTCTGTACCGTTGCCTGAGAAAGAACCTTGACTGAACAACTGACCGTGAGTTTTGCTTAGCCCTTGCCTGTACCGTCACCAAGATCTCCTGTGTACCGAACCTTGACTGCCTACTGGACTTGAGACTGCCTGCTCCCTGCTGTATCTCATTGCCAAGCCTTGTGTATGACCTGGACCGTCTGACTCTGCTTTCCACAATAAACTCTGTATTAACCTTCACCTCGCCTCTGTGCTGTGCATGTGGGTCCGACGCCTGCCCAAGTCTGACAGAACAATCTGGCCAGAAATGGACTCCGCCGGCGCAGAGTATCTCCGAGCACAGCTCATGGCCCAGGAGCAGCGATTCGCTGAACAGGAGGAGAAGACCAATGCAGCTCTCCAGAGACTAGCCGAGTGTGCCATTCGGCAGGAGACGGCTGTGGCAGGACTGACAGAGGCGGTGAATCGCCTGACTCAGAGCCCAACGGGAGAGGCGAGGCCGACTCAGAGCGCCGCTGCCGCGACAGCACCCTTGGCCGCAGCGGTTCCCTTGGCCGTCGCTCCAGGAACCAGATTGGGCGCCCCGACACGGTTTTCGGGTGAGTCAGGAGACTGTCGTGCATTCCTCACTCAGTGTGAGATTCATTTTGAATTACATTCACCCGCTTTCCCATCGAAACGGGCTCGAGTGGCATATGCCACTCGAGCGGAGTGGCAGAATGGCTCTCCCTGCGTGTGCACATTCGCTGCTTTCGCCGTAGCGCTTAAGCAGATTTTCCAGGAAGTTACCCCGGGACGCGAGGCGGCTCAGCGCCTGGTGAACATCCGTCAGGGCGGGAGATCGACTGCAAAGTGCGTGATTGAATTCCGAACGCTGGCGGCGGAAGCCGGCTGGGACGTATTCATCCACGGACTCTCCCGGCGGGTCAAGGATTGTTTAGCGGCGAGGGATCTGCCCAGCGACTTGAATGCTCTGATTGCCCTGGCTATTCAAATTGACCGCAGGCTGGGGAGCACCGAGCGGGAGCATCAACGAGAGGAGAGACTGCGGGAGGACCGCCGACACTGCACTACGAGCCCCAGGAGGGGATATCGGGAGCTCGGCGGCCAGACAGGTCCCCGGAACCCGGAAGTCGGACAGACGCCGGAGGAGCTGATGCAGATCGGGCGCGCACGGCTCACGGAGGAGGAGAAGCGGCATCGACGCTCCCAGAGACTTTGTATGTACTGCGGCCAGGCGGGGCATTTTGCTTTACACTGTCCGCTAAAAGACATGGCTCATCGCTAGCGCGGAGGGTAGCGGTGAGCCGAACGGTATTAGGTAGCGCCTCCGCTCGCTCACTACCAACGGTCACGTTAGTCTCCAGTAACCGGTCCGTCCAGCAGGCTGTTCTCATTGACTCTGGAGCCGATGCCAGTCTTACGGACGCAGGACTTGTGGAACGACTGGGCATCGCTGCGCTTCCCTTGGCTTCCCCCGTGGAGACGGCAGCGCTGGACGGACGGCGGCTCTGGAGAGTCACTCACCGCACGGAGCCGGTAATCATGACTTTTGCTGACACTCACACTGAGAAAATAACGTTTTTAGTTGTGGAATCTTGCTACCACCCGGTGGTTCTTGGCCACACACGGTTAAGACTGCACAACCCGACACTAGATTGGCGCAGGGGGGAGGTGAGTCGATGGGACACCGATTATCAGAACACGTGCTTTCAGGCCTCAGTTTCTCAGCAGGAACCTACGGACGCAGCAGCGACAGCCAGTGATGGGGTCGAGCAGGCCGATCTAATCTAAATCTTTGCCACCGAAGGGGAGATTATATCAACTCTCCCCCAAAGAAAACCGAGCAATGAGGGAATATTTGGACGCAGCGCTCGCATCAGGTATAATCCGCCCTTCTTCCTCGCCTGCGGGTGCAGGATTCTTCTTCGTGGGGAAAAAGGACGGTTCATTGCGGCCGTGCATCGACTACCGGGGTCTCAATGACATCACCATTAGGGACTCCTACCCTCTTCCGTTACTGTCCTCCGCCTTTGAGCTGTTGGCAGGGGCCATTCACTTCACGAAACTGGATCTCCACAATGCGTACCACCTGGTACGCATCCAAGAGGGGGACAAATGGAAAACGGCCTTCAATACCCCGAATGGACACTACGAATACCTGGTCATGCCCTTCGGCATCACCAACGCGCCAGCCATCTTCCAGGCCTTCGTGAATGAGGTATTGGGTCCAATGATTAATGACTTTGTCTATGTGTACCTCGACGACATCCTGGTCTTTTCTCACTCCGAGGAGGAGCACATAGCACACCTCCGCCTGGTACTCAAGAAACTGATGGAGCACAGATTGTTTGTGAAGGCGGAGAAGTGCGAGTTTCATGCGGACCAAGTCTCGTTTTTAGGATTTCTTGTCTCCAGAGATAGGATCGAGATGGATCCGGCCAAGACCCAGGCGGTCCAGGAGTGGCCGGTTCCGCAGAGTCGCAGGGAGGTGCAGCGCTTTTTAGGATTTGCCAATTTTTATCGTAAGTTTATTAGGAGGTTCAGTGGAATTGCGGCCCCATTACACGCACTCACCTCTTGTAAGACTGTATTCCAGTGGACGGCGGAAGCAGAGGAGGCGTTTCAGCGCCTGAAGCGCAGCTTCACCACTGCACCAGTGCTGCGGATGCCCGACCCACAGCGACAGTTCATCGTGGAGGTCGACGCGTCCAACTCAGGTGTGGGGGCAGTGCTGTCCCAGAGGGACCCAACTGACGGTAGGATCCACCCCTGCGCGTTCATGTCCCGGAAATTGTCCCCGGCTGAGCGTAATTATGATATTGGAGACCGAGAGTTACTTGCAGTAAAGGTGGCATTAGAGGAATGGAGACACTGGCTGGAGGGGGCCGACTAACCCTTCCTAGTATATACCGACCACAAAAACCTCGAGTATCTTAGAACAGCCAAGAGGCTGAAGTCACGCCAGGCCCGGTGGGCGCTGTTTTTCAGTCGCTTTAATTTCCACCTTTCATACCGTCCTGGATCTAAAAACATAAAACCTGATGTCTTGTCTCGCTTGCACGACGCGCAGCAGGAACCAGCGGAACTCGAGCCCATTCTACCGGCTGGATGCCTGGTGGGAGCAGTTGCCTGGCCGGTGGAGCAACGAGTTCGAGAGGCCACACGGGACCTTCCAGCTCCACGCGGCGTCCCACCCAACTGCCTGTTTGTGCCACCAGACCTCCGGGGGGAGGTGATCCAGTGGGCCCACGCTTCGCTGGTGAGTGGGCACCCGGGGGCATCCCGCACCATGTTTAGATTAGGAGAACGGTTCTGGTGGCCGACCGTGAAGAGGGACGTCCAGGAATACGTCGCGGCCTGTCCTACATGTGCCATGGGCAAGACCTCGCATCAGCGACCGGCAGGTCTGCTACAACCCCTGCCGGTAACACATGACCTGGACCGTCTGACTCTGCTTTCCACAATAAACTCTGTATTAACCTTCACCTCGCCTCTGTGCTGTGCATGTGGGTCCGACGCCTGCCCAAGTCTGACATATTGTAATAGAAAATTGAACAAACCTTCAGATCATTTTTAATATTAATTTCATAAGATTAGAATAATATTGGATTATAGTAATATTCTTCTTTAATTCAGTGTATTCCTTCTAGAGCAAGAAGAACCCTGAAAAAAACTACAAAAATACAAAATTTAAATACACAATTACAGGATCTATGTATTAAAAAAAAAGATGAGGCCCATCAAACAGGTGTTGGTGGGGGGGCCACCAACACCTCCCCTCACCCCATATGAGATGTCTCTGAATAAAGGACAACCAGTGGTCAAGGGCATTCCTAGGGGCACTTCATCACATACTACCTCCCATGACATAAGTAACTTAGTGAGATGTAAGTTTAGTGCAGTAGTGCATATGATTTTTTCATGACTTGATGATTTTTTAAAAATGTGCTTAATAGTAGTATGCAGGTTTATTTTATTTAACTGCATATGCTGCATAGGCGTTGACAATGTAGTAGTAGTTTGACTTTATTTCACATTGGTCTTATTGGTTGCAATGTCTTGTAGTCACTGATGGATCGATTGTATTATTGGACCCTCCAGAAACCACACCGTCTGTGACATGTGTAAGTGATTTGTTTCCAGGTACATCTTCTGTTGTTTTATTGCCAGATAAAGTATACTTGCATATTTCCACTGTAGGATGAAGATGAAGAGACAACTTCCGCTGTGACAGAATTAGGCAGTGCTATTTAATCCATAGGTCTTATACCAAGGGGTTCATTACGCGGAACCGCTGAATGTGACAACAAATCACAGTGTAGATTGTGGTGACAGGTTCGGTAGTAACTAGAATACGAGCAACGATCAAACTGCGTCAGATTACGCCTTGTAAAACTGTAAAGACTGTTCAGATCACATACAGACGACAAAACATTGTCAATGCATGGACAAGGACAGCTAAATTAGTTTTCTCAGCTTCAGCTTCAAACAGCTGTTGTGACTAAAAGCAACCAGTACGCATTCTGAAGTCTGTCACTAGTTAAACTAAAACGCATTCATCTTTAACACCAGCAGCGGGGAGAACACATCAGGCGTGTGAACCGGGAAGGAGCATGACAGCGGCATTTTGAGTGACGAAAATTTTTATTTTAAATAAATTTCTATTTATTTTTTCAAGCCATGTGGAGCCACAGTATAACCCCTGTGTATAAGACCCCTGTCTTATACGTACCATAACATAACACATTTAACATTAGAGACATTCACAGAACATTCCGTATTGTGGCAATGTTGTGGAGGACAACACAAGCCACTCTAATGTCACATGCCCTCTCTGGACTGACCCTGCCTCTGTCCCCCAGCAGGTAGCTATTGTACTGTTCTGTAATGACTGAAATCTGTAAAAACAATACAGTAAAAACCTTTTGTAAATTACAACATACCCTGTTGAAACGTATGGCATAGTGATGACTCCCCAAAGATTCTGGAATCATGTACCGACCCTGGCCATTTGGCTTTCACATTTCTAATAAGATTATTGCATCACATATTACTTAGTTAGTGGAAATGTTGCAGATCCCGAGTGGCAGGACCAGAAGCCAGATATGAATGTCCTGTGTAACAGGATAAATGAAGAGAATAGTTGCTTTCAGTTCGGTCGCTCTCATCAGAATTTATTGATATTAATGCTCATCATCGGCTCAACATCCTCTTACACAACCGCATTGTGTGTTTAAGCATCCTAATTTAATATACTGTAAGCATAGCTACTGTATCATTTCATAGTGTATTTACATGAGACTTTGCCTAAACGTGACCAACAAATATACAACCACATTACTAACACACACACCCACTACTAACACAGGAGCTTTTACTGTTTTACAACTAAAAGCAGGAGACTCACACACGACATCATGTTGGTAATACTGTGCAAGTATGTAGCTGCTAGCATGCTAGTGCTCTTGCGGGGCTTTCCCTCGAACTAACCTGTGTAACAGGATAAATTAAAAAAACAGTTGCTTTCAGTTCAGTCGCTCTCGTCAGAATGAGGGGAAGCGAGTAAACTGCCATACAACAGTGGCGCCTCAGCCGCAAGTGCTCCTCTACCGCACCCCACCCGACTGGACATTACCATTACCACAAAAGGAGGAGCAATGTAAACTCAATAAAATTGATTTTAGGTGTTGTGACATGGACAATATCGTACATCAAATAAGAATGTGACCACATTTTGTATGGGTCACAGAAACAGTAATGGGTTTAATGGTGTTAAAACCAAAAAAATCTGGACAGGAAATAATAGTTACCCACACATTGATACAGTGAAATGATAGTCTCCCTTATTGACTGAAGGAGCTTTAATAGGAATGTGGGTGCCATCAATTCACGCAATCAAATTTGGAAAGCCTTAAATGGAAAGTAACACAGAAAGTGTATGGCTTGTAAGTAATGATGGGGAATGATGGCTGCAGGGCATTGTGCAGTATGTCCGAAGTGTACAAATTAAATATGTGTCATAGATTATCATAGAAAGGACAAACCTGTCACTCTGTGGAATTCTTTCATAACACGGAGGTTTATGGCCAGGGAACTGTAGGAACCGTTTTAGTGCCAGGCATATGGTAAAAACGGCTCTATACTGTACACTGTTGCCTCCACCACATGCTCTGGAGCAGGTTATCTTCAGACAGCAAGTTGCTAGGGTTACAAACCTACCCAGAAAGTTACCTCTGTTTTTGGAACTTGGAACCGTTTTGATTTGAATACCCTGATCAGCCATTGTTGGGGGCCCACCTGGAATTTAGTATCGTTGTAGAGAACATTTTTATGTTTTTTGTGTAAATAAATACTCTTTCAGATGGGAACTAGACTCACCTTATGTACTAATACTATCTGGTTAGATGTTAAAGCAAATCCAGTAAAGTGCAACATTAGGTGTCCATGGATGAGACTATTGTCCAGCATGTTACACAGATACGCCCAACTGTCTGTGGAATTTAGAGCGATGGCACTTCCAGCCATTCGGCAGGAAACCGCCAGCTTAACTGCCTCACTCGCCGCCGCATCAGCTGATCACGACGCGATCACCGCGACGCACACCTGGACCGGACCGGATCGGACCGCAACAACGCAAGCACGCAACGCCGGATCTTTCCACCAGGATTGAGCAGTAAGGCAGAGGCATTCTTAAGTCTGAGCAGAGTAGAACTCTTAGGGGATCAGTAATTGTTTTATTGTTGTGTTGTTTTCTTTTCCGGAACACGCAATCTGATCACTGTGCATTTTCGCTAGATCTGCATAGATCTGCTCTAACATTTCATTTTTTAGAGCGTTTTGAGGGACCACGTATAAAACCTCAATATTCTATGCATTTAAGATTGCGGTTAACCATTCTGACTTCTCTGCTTTTTTGAGTGCCAAAGTGATCGTTACATGTGTGCTGTGTTATGGTGTGATGGAACTTTGAGCTTGATGAAAAGAGGAAAGCTTAGTTATCCCAGATTTAGGAGCAATCCAAATCAAATAGTTTCCTGATCTGAAGAGGTGGAACTAACCAACTAGTGGTTGAACTAAATTCTCCGCCCTGCAGTGACCACTGCCCCAGGGGTATTTAAACTAGTGACACCCTAGTGAAATCGAATTCCCCTCTACCTTCAATCTTCTTTCACCTTTTCTTTTTGCGTCGCATTACTTTTCTTTAATTTTCCTTTGTTCTTAAATTTTGTAAACCTAGGTTAAACTTAGAAACACGAACAAGCTATTAAACTATTACAACCAGTCCTTAATTGACTCGCTATTTTTGATCGAACTAAAAAAATTAGATTCCAGCCCGTTTCCTTTTTGGGCTAGTTTAAGTAGTGCTGACGCTTTGAAACACCTTGGAAAGTCCAGCCTGGCTGACTGTTACTTTGCTGACCCCGAGCCGTCATCATCACCGCGGGCGACGATTCGTGGCCCAGAGACCGGTGCATTTAAACATATGTGCATTTCAAACGAGGGTGCATACAATGCTGAATTTGTTTCATGGCTCCTGTTGAAAAAAGGATCTATTCCTACAGTCCGTCATCCACTCACTGAAGTACATAAAATGTTAGTTTGTCTGTTTAAAACTGTAGTAACCCTTGTGTGAGTTAAGCTAAAAGCTAGCTATGCTAACGGCTACAGCCAGTCGACTAAGCCATGTCTCCTGTGTGGAGAAAAGCTAATGGCTATCGGCCTTCGAGCGGCTACAAGCAGGGAGCGGTGGGTGGGTCTAGCTTTTGTCCTTTTACTGCAATCACACACACCTGGGGGGAACAGGTAATAGATGTCTTAATATGTTGGTCTGTTTAAAATGTAGTAACCCACATGTGAGACAAGCTAATAGCTAGCTTTGCTAACGGCTACAGCCAGTCAACCAATCAACTTGTGATTTGGGGTTATGTCATTTTTCCATCAAATTCTAACGTGGTTAGTTGGAATGATTACTGTGTTGTGTTGCAAGCTTAGTTGCTAATTAGTCACATCTCTACAATAACTGCTGCTTATCTGGTCAGTTACCTATACCTTGTACCATAGCCATTATATTTGTAGGAACAATACAATTTACAGTAAATGTAACAGTCTTTTCTATACTGTAGGGGGGCACATCCCAGTTACCCACATGCAAGGAGGTTGTCAAACAGAGAAATCACTGCAGACTGTTGGTACACAGACATCTGCTGCCCAGCTCAGGAGTGAAGGTTTGCAAGTTTGTATGTACCAACAGTAAGATAGGCAATAGAGGATTTTAGTTTTAATTGGTATACACTGTTTAGATTTCATATTTGAATTATAACTGTTTATCTGTTGTTTTAGCACAGACAGGCCTGTCCTCTTGTTTGGTTCAAATTTTTGTCTAGTATTGTGTATTGTTACATTAGAGAAGGTTTTGACCTACATAATACTGAACATTTCACTAATCTACAATTCTGATTGCAGTACCCTTTGTTTTGATGAGGTGATGGTGAGGACAGCCACAGCTTCCATCTGATAGAGGACTGCTTCCGCTCAAAGTATTCCAAATAGTGATGAGAACAAGGATCACCACATCTCCCTGGTCATCTGTCTACGACTTTACCGGTCCTGCTGCAGAAACAAATCTCAGACATAACCAAGGTTACCCCCTACCCAGGACATGGACTTTTTACCCTACTTCCATCAAGCATTTTATCTGCAAGGCCCTGCAAAAGCTTCTGTCCTCCAACCCCCAGACTTCTTAATTCACTCAGTAACCTACATTGCACATTGGATTCAGATCAGAACAGTTTGTTACAGCTTTTTTATGTTTTATGGCTAGTGTTGAAGGGACTAGAGAAATCAAAATCCTCACAGTGCTACTGGGCTTCTCCAGTTGGGAAAGAGCTTGATGTAGGAGGAAGATGGCGGCGTCATCTACTCCTATGTCATGTTGGTGAACTGCAGCGGGTCCAGGTAGGTTCCTACTGCAGAGCGGAGGTGACCCAGGACCAGTCTCCCCAGTGTCTTCATCAGGTGTGATGTCAGGGCCACTGGTCTGAAGCTGCTGAGGTCTTTGGCGTGCGGTGTCTTGGGCACTGGTACCACGCAAGAGGTCTTTCAGAGCCGTGGTACCATCCTCAGCTTGAAGCTCAGATTAAAAAAATGCTCCATAACCCCACACAGTTCGCCTCCGCAGGACTTTTAGAGTCTGGAGCTGATGCCATCTGGTCCAGCTGCTTTCATGGTCGTGATCTTCTTAACCTCTTTCCTCACCTGGGTGCTGGAGAAGGACAGGGGTTGAAGGAGTTTCTTAGTATCAGGGTGGTGTGAAGTGGAGGAGTGTTGCTGGGAGGAGTTGCCGATCTGCAGACAGGAGCTTTGAAGTGAGAGATGGTTTTCAGGCTTCTCCACACCGCACTGACGTTGTTCTGCTGCAGCTGCTCCTCAATCTTCCTCCTGTAGCTGGCCTGTCACTCAATATTTTCCTCCTCAGGTTCTCCCTGTCCCCTGATTTAAACACTCTCTTCTTCTCCTTTAACAGAGCAGATGGCAGTTGACTCCCACTTTTGGTCCATACCTGGCTCCTCCTCCGAGATGTCTGGACTCCCCGCTGATACAAGCTGATACAAGCTGATACAAGCTAATAACCAATTAAACATGGCACGGTGGTGCGGTGGGTAGCACCGTTGCCTCACACTCGAGAAGGTCCTGGGTTTGATTCCTGGAGGCGACCCGCAAGCCTTTCTTTGTGGAGATGGCATGTTCTCCCAGGCTTCAGTCCAAAATCGTGCATTAGGTTGATTGATTACTCTTAATTGCCCGTAGGTGTGACTGCGTGTGTGAATGGTTGTTTGTCTCTGTGTTGCCTTGCGATGGGCTGGCGACCTGTCCACACCTCTATGCCTCTCGCCAGCTGGGATAGGCTCCAGCACCCCCGTGACCCCACATATGGGATTAAGCGGTATGGAAAATGGATGGATGGAATTATGAACATAATTGGTATCTCTCCACTCAGGAGCTATAAATCCAATTATTATAATTTGTGCTCGCCAACATAATTGGCGCCTTGCGTGAGGCCAACAAAGATTATATGATATATGAGTAGTCATAAGATGAATAGATGTGTGTGGCGGAAACCAAGGTGCCCTTTGTTTAACACCAGTTACTGAGAACTGCAGTAGGAACAGTGTGCCTAGAAGCTTAGTTTCCACTTGGCATTAAGAGGCCAAGTGTACCTTTAGCATAGGCTGCTATGCCAAAAGTGGTACTAGTGTTAGCCTAGCTACTAGCCTGCTATCGGTGTTACCAAGCAGTGCTTTGTTAACTTAGCATTAGCGTAGCAACAAGCTACCACATGTCAGCTAGTGTGTGTGCGTGTTAGCATGCTACCATTAGCATAGCTGCTGTGAGTTGGAGTAGCTTAGCATTAACTGCTAAGTGATACCATTGTGTTGCGCTTGCCTAAGCATTAACTGCTGCTAACCACATTCAAACCATCAGGTTGACACAGTCAATCAGGAAGATGTGCCTCTTAAACACCTTAATTCAAGACCAAAACAACCATGTTCCCACCCTGAGGGGGAAGAGGTCGGTTCAGACAGAACTTGAACCATAGGTACAGGGGCCACGGTCCAGTTCACCTGTCGTGGGAAGACTCAGAGGTGGACATAGTAAGTCTGGTACGAAGATGCGTGGAGAAAGCCTTACAAGAATGTGATCGGCCTACCAGTTTGGATGCTCCTTCAGACCTCTCAATAGAAGCCAGACACTGACTCCCCACTAGTGGCCTAGACCAGGCACCAAGCCTGAGTCAAACACATCCACATATCGAAAGGGGGGAGCAGTCCCAGCTCCCAAAGGCGATGGTAGACTAGTCCATGCCCACAACATGACATGTATAAAGAGAACTAGTCCGCACCCATTGTAGGTCCCAAACTCTTATCAGCAACCTGGTAAAAATAGCTGCTTAGCAATGTGTAACCCACACATAGTTCATTCTGCTCCTCAATGATTTTTCAGCCTCCTGAGACCCTCCAGCACCATCATAGGAGATAATTAGGTACAGGTCACTAGGTAGGCTAATACAATTTCATCTGCAAGTTAGCTCCTCGGTCAGAGTCAGTAGCAACTTATTGAGTTTCTGTTAAAGCCTTATCAAGGAAAGCCTTGTGTCCACTACCACCACGGTTATGCATCCCTTTCAGGCACCACAACCCTGGCAGTACCGACTCAAATTGTGGTTAGATTTAACTAGAAGCAGGTCCATGTCTTTATAGATCTCATGCAACGAGAGAATGTACACTGACTGTAGCCCACACCAGACACAGACATGTACACTTCACAAAGACACCAACCTGGCAACGCCTTGCCAGCTAACAACTCTTTCATGAGTTGACCACCAAACTCTAACCGCACCTCTCTTCACTCATCTATCCCTCTCTTTTCTTGTGTTTTCTTTGACCCGAGAAATACATTGGAAATTATATGGTTTAGGATTGTAGACAGACATGCTCTTGCCTCTGCTCAGACATGCTATTGCCTCTGCTCAGATATGCTTTTTCCTCTGCTCAGACATGCCTCTAAAATGCTCAGACTTGCCTCCAACTCTAGCAAACAAGGACTGTTTGGAATACATGGACTGTCAATCAACATTGATAATGCCCACAGGAGATGACAAGTACATTGAGGACCTTAAGGAACCTGTCAGAGCCCATGGACCCTTTCAACGTCTTGTTCCAAAGCGATGGCTGATACGCCATCATTCAGAACAAAAAGGGGGTATGTTGGGGGACCTCATCTGTATAACCTGTTATGAACAGAATTGTTATTAAGGTCCCACATGCTCAAACAAAGGAGGTACTGCGGTCTGCATGTAATGTATTCAAGAGTAATAACTAACGGCGGAGGAAATTGGACGTCAGCCAACTTGATTGGAACAACAATGGGACGGGCATGACCAAAAACACAATTATAAAAAGCTGTTTTCTTCTTCTTTCTCTCTCTCTCACACACACACACTACCGTGACCAAAGACTTGTCCCTTCTTCTCTCCAGCCCTTCCTGTCTTTTCCCTTTGTTCTCTCCACCTAGAGTCCTCTGTAGACCCTTGCTCTCTCTCCGCCGCCTCCGTCTACCTGGAGCTTCCCTCTGCACCGTCACGCCTGGAGCCTCCACCGCAGCCAGCAGCTGAACCAACGTGGACATCATCTCAGAACGGTCCTGATCACCCATCTACTCCCAGCCACCCGGCATATAGCTCTGCGTGAATCTAAGAGGTGGACATTGAAGTGCTGTAACTTGTGCTAGCTTAAGCTTGCTTTATTGTGGTACTGTGCGGTTGTTCTGTTTCTGCTGTGAGCACGCCAAGCGCACGATTCAACCACTGCGTGGTCACTATATTGCCGAATATAGCCCCACATGTTTGTGAGACCGCAAGCCTTATTCACGCTAGTCCCACTTCACACTCCCTTTTCCTGTGAGTGCCAGACACGCCAATCCATTCAAAGGGCTCACCGGCACACGCAGCTTCCGCGCAGCTGTGCCACCTCACAACGCCCCTAGGCGGGGGGGGGGGGGGGGGGGGGCTCTCCTTCCTCCTTTTTCTTCCACTCTCTCTCTCTCTCACACACACACCCCTCTTATCTCAGGTGACACGCATACACATACAGTACTTCCAGATGAACACACCATAAGATTAAGTTTTGATTTGCTGAGTTATTAAAGATATTGTGGATACTGGAGTCAATATTAATTGTGTAATAAATCATTCATAATTTAATTGGTCATTGTCTGTGATTATTTGTATATGGTTTTACAGAACTGGTAAATTGAGTCGGCTATGGTACGGAGTTCACTCTGACACTGACTTAAATACAACTGAGACTGTATTGGCTATTCCAAATTGGTTATTGGTCCCTGGTAACAGGGTGGTGCCCCATAAATTAATTGATTATTAATTCAGTTAATAATTATTCATCAATAATAAGTGCATTTACCAAACTATAGACCTTTGTCATATATAGTTACACATTTAAGCTAATAACCAAAATTTGTGAATCTAACTTATAAACATAAGTTGTATCTCCACTCAAGAGCCATAAATCCAATTATTATAATTTGTGCTCCTCGCATATCCCCAACAACCATGTTTTATAGCCTCTTGTAGAATGGCTCACAATCAAGTCTTGGGTGGTGTAGTGGTTAAGACATATGGCTGTCAAGCTTTTTGTCCTGGGTTTGAGTCTCCAGGATCAGTCTTTCAATTTTAATTGTTGGAAAAACATTGTCTCATCATTATCATTTGACCCACAAGACAACATCAACGTACTATTTAGTGCATGGATCGCCAAGACTACGAACCACTGGTAGCCTGTGGTAGATGATTATACTAAAAAGTAAAGTAGTATTTACAAGTTATGGCTGTTAAGGACTGCCATAAAATGGCAGCCCAAGACGGGAACAGAGTTGAGGACCCAAGGTCAGCTAATACTGAAACAAAACAGATTTAATCATAGGACGCAAAATGGAAAAAGTCGAAACTAAAGACACCCCTTCAAAAGAAACCTAACTTAGAGATCAGTAGGGAACACCAGGAACACAAAAGTACAAAAGGAAGCATGGCTAAAGGCACATGGCAACAAAAGGTAACTCAGGGCTCACAGGCACAAGATACAAAACCAAATAGACAAAAACACGAGGTCAACTAGACCTGGCTTAGAACAGCACTGACTGGAACAAATGCGTGGTATCATTAAGAGACTAGCAAGGATCGAGTGAATGAGGTGGGGCATATGAGCAAAACAGAGGGGAATGCACAGGTGTGTGGAATGAGTCAATCAGTCCATGTTGCAGGCGGCAGATGGGAAGATCAGGGAGGAGGTGTGGCCAAAGACGAGAGCAGGAACAGAGGGGAACAAAAGGCAGGGATGGGCTGAGGACTGTAACAATGGCAGTTTAAAACCAAAAAACTGCTCCCAAATTGTAGCAGACAAGCTGCTACAATTTTAAAAAAGTGAATAAGGATGATCTAGACCAGGGGTTGGAAAAAAAACGAGAGCTGCGGGAGGCGGCAATATTATATTATTTTAGAACATTCAACATTGTGTTTAGTTTTTTTGTTTTTCTGGCCTTTGGTTTTTAATCCAAAGAAAACATAAAAGTCAGAGGTTTAACATTTTATATTTTATTGACAGAAGATCGTAGCAATTAATGGCATACTTTTTCAGTCCTCGTTCTCTTTTAGCTACTGCCTTAAATGGAATATGAGCAACGATCAAACGTAAGTGTCATATTATTATATGGGATAAGGCATCAACAAAGACAGCTAACTCGCTTTTCCCTGCTTCAAACAGCTACTGTAACTGAGAGCAACCAGTGCAGCATCACCAGTCAATCTGGAAACGCATTCATCGGCAGTGGTTAGGACACTTTGTGTGTAAACTGGGGAGGAGACAGCAGCAGTGACTGAAGAGCAACTGACCAGAGTCTTCCCCGCTGACAGGTGCATTTATGTGATAATGCACTTACCTTGGCTGACAGTTCAGTTGAAAAACACACAATCTTTACCAAACCATCTCTGAATAACATCTACTGTATGAACTGCAGTTTCTCCCCTAATAAGCCATGATTATTTTGGAAGAAATGCAAATGATCACCAATGCAAATTGTGCAATACTAATACTAAAAAAATCATTGGCTTTTGGAGTATAAACAGAGGTTTTCTTTGTTGTTAAACTGCTCGTTAATACTATTCGCAATAAGTCTTCGGAGATCGCAGCTTCTACTTAAATGGACATTGGCTTACTAGTTTAACTGGTCTCATACAGATATGGAAAGTGGTCAAATGACTTGGTGGTTTATTTATGTGTAACCGTCCTACCAGGCCATTCCATATGGCTGCCATAACACAGGTCTCGGGATAGATTTACAACTGTCCTGGTAGGAGCACATTTCTGAAATTACTGCAATGACCATACAAAACCCAGGTCTCAAACTTTCACTTAAAATATAAAATAAAATATAATTATCCTCCCCTATTTGAAAATAAATCTATCACAGCGATTTAACAGTCTAATTGATGACACAAATCTATGAATAAAACGCACGCACGCACGCACACACACAACCAGGATTCGCCGCATCAGCTGATTAGTCGCCGAGAGTGGGTGCACACGCCATCGTGCTGGCATTTGGACATTCCACCATCATCTCACCACTTTCCATTGTTACACCCTGGACTATTCACGTACACTTTACACCTTGTTGGGTTTGTTTGTTGTGGTTTTACTTCGTCGTCGGGAGTAGTCGGACTTCAAACCTGACAGCTGGAAGGAATAAGTGTTATTGATGTATTTTTGTTGGAAGGTGAATGTGGAGGTTTTATGTGTATAGTGGTCCAGAACTTCCAGAACGTTCTGGAGAATTGTTTCTCCTAGTGTAAAAAAGGCATCCTTCACTTAGATTTTCAAGTGATACATGTCCACTTTTTATCGACTGTATCTAAAAATATCAATTTTAAAATTAAATGAAGATATGAAATAATACTATATAAAATACAATGACTTAAATCATATTATTGTATATATTAAGTCATTAAATCAGTGTCAGATGAGTCTGTCAACTAAATTGCCTGTAGGGATTTTTAAGGTCCAGCAGGTGTCAGTATTCAGCGACACAGTATTAATACAGTTTTGCAATGTGTCGAAACGCTTCATGACGCCTCATCTACCCATCACTAGTTCCTCCTAATTGAAGGGGGCGGGGCCAGGCCCTTTAAGAAGAGTGGCCAAACTTCATTGTGGGGGAGAGTAGGTTGGCCAGAGAGCAAGTTGGTGGGTGAGAGAAATCGTGTTGATGAGAGAAGAGACATTACTTTTTGAGCGGTTTTGGGTTTTGATTCCACCTTTAATGGTTGTCCTTATCATTCCATTTTTTTGTTGGATCACCTGTAAATACTGCACCTGGTTTTTGCACTGTACTTTTTGGGCTGAATAAACTCACCATCTGCGAGCAAGCCATCATTCCCTTGATTATTTTTGAACGTTGTCCCACGTCTCGAGTGAGCAGTAAGAGCTCACTCACCACAACAGTATTTAGCACAAATGTATCACAAACATGAGAAGAAAATAATAATCACATACAGGATGTATTTATACCTTATATCTTAAGGTCAAAGAAAACAAATCAGGTATGGTCTTAAATGTAACCCAGCTGGAATTTCAGTATAACGGCGCGCTAGTTGGAGCCCTTTTAACTGCACTGAATTGTACTTACGAACCCACAATTAATTTGGGTTTATTTATTTATTTACTTTATTTGCAGAATTGTGCGGGCTTATCTGCCCCTCCCAACAAGCTGAACGCAACGTCGTTTCTCTAGAAACAGTTTCCTCTCTACTTCCCAAACAGGTCTGATGTTCCATGAAGATTCTCCTCCACTTTGCTTGCATCACCTGGTCGAAGTCAGGCTGGGATGTTGGTCTCTGTGTGGGTCCTCTGCAGCACTTCCTTGCAGACTGGGGTACTGAGCAGTCAGGAAAAGAGCCATGACAGGAACAGGCTGTGGTTCTGTGGCAGGGACAGCCTGAGGCAAAGGAGACTTGGACACATGAACTGGAGCTGGAGCTCAGATGTGGGTTGGATTCAGACAAGAAACTGAATGTTTTTTTTTTTTAAAAACGCTTTCCTCACATTCAAAATGTCCCTGCTTGCGCACAGATTTACTCAGCTCAGTTCAAATCTGTATTTAAAATTTCAAATCTCAAATTTCCAGCGCTGGCGCTCAAATCCTCCTCCTTGCTCTCGGTTCTTGCTGCTCGCTTTCAATTCATTTTATGTTTGCTTCTACAAACCCTAGATAATCTTAACAAAAGTCACCAGCCAATAAGAGGCCAGGGCTGCTGACCAATGATGCTTTCATTTCCACATGTGGAAGAGAAGCAAAGACAACGTAAAAGGAACAAGCAGACAGTACTTTGGTTAAAACTGTAATTGAAAGCAGTAACGTCAATTATTATGGAAATTATGAACATCGTAGAGCTATTTTGTATTTAATTACATTGCTAACTGTGGTAATTGATTAAGTTAGCGTAACGCAATAGTAGTAAATAAAATTTGATTTGATTATGTTTAAACCTGTTTAGCAAAACTGTTTAACTTCATTGGAGCACAGGGCCTCACAGCGCCCGTTTATTACACTGGAAGAAAACGATTATTGTTATGAGTGTGGAAGGTAAAAGGGGAGATTAGTGATGTTAGGAGTTACCTGGAAAATGTGACATATTTTCTGAGCTGAGCAAAGTCCAAGGTGACTTGATTCTCCAGACAGATGTCAAACAAATCTTTCATTGGTTTCCCCACACTAGTCACAGAAAGAGGTGAGACAAAAAAGAGAAATAAACAAATGAGTGGAGGATGGGCACAGAGAATCTGCCATTGTTGCCGTTAACTTTAGCTGGTGTCTGTCCTGACCCTGAGACCACCCCCAATGAGCTGCAGCTTCACAGACTGACTGGGTAAATCAGTTTAATGTTTAACGATAAACCTGGTGCTGACATTGTTGGGTTTAACCTACTGTAGATCTTACACGGTGACAGGTTTATTTCAACAAAATATATTATAATGTAGTTCCAGTTCTCTGTCAGACATTAACAACTCTAACGGCAGTCACCTGACCTCAAATTAATTTATTTTCTCTTTACCAAGTTAAAATTAAATTACTTAAAAAACAGGTAATCTTTTATGAAAAATAGAATGAACACGTCATAACATCATACTATGTACTAGTAGTCCACTTTTTGTTGTCTTGTTTTTTGGGGGTCGGGTCTGTGTTCTGACATTGTTCCAGAAAGGAACCCAGTCCGCCCCGGATTCGGGAATCGAATCTGTGAGGCAAGAGTGCTACCCACTGCACCACTGTGCCACCTAGTCCAAAACATATTGTAGAAATGGACAATAAAGAAAAGTAAGCGATAATGTCATTGGTCAGAAGTCCTGACCTCCTATTGGCTGGTGATTTTTGATAGGATTATGAAACGATTGAAGCAAGAGAGAGCATGAGAGGTTTTGAGAGAAAGCAGCAGAAACGAGAGCGAGGAGGAGGATTTGAGCAAGAGCAAGAGAAATCTGAGAGCGCAAATACAGATTTGAACTCGAGCAGAGCAAATCTGAGTGCAAGCAGAGCAGAAGTGACTATTTTTCTAAAAGCTTCCAAATTTCTCAGGTCACTTCTGTGACTGTGTACCTGTCAATCTTGATAATACTTGTGTATATATTTTTTTAATTTCTATCTGTGAGAGCAATCATATAAATGGGCAATCCCTCTGGGAGTAATAGTTTTTTGGTTCTTGAATCTTGATAATATGTCATAGATGGACCTCAGCATCAGTGACCCTTAAAAAACAGTAAACGGCTCCAAACTCTAAAATATCTGATGCAAAAATACTACATTTGAAGTTAAAATAAGTTGCTGGTGTTATTTTTGGCTTTTACATGTGCATTAAGTATCTCCTATAGATTTTAAAAGTGTAGGTAACACATCTATGCATTCCAGCAGATTGTAATAATTACCAACTTTCAGAAAATGCCCAAGAGAAATGCAATGAAAACTGCAGACATCCATATTACCCCCAACACCCCAATGCAATGTTTGAAATTTCATGGGATTAGGTACGCCAGAAATGATATTCTGATATTAATACTCCAATGGAGTTTGCACATGATAGATTGCAGTCCTTTGAGACCTAAAACATGCTTGTAATTATTCCTGGGCCAACAGACAATGCTTTCTATTTCCGTGTAAATGTGGATGTGCAATTTTTAAATTTCTGTTCCACGTCCAATAGACTTCTCAGTGCATCAACTTCAGGCTATGAAGGCTGGCTTGAATTTTAACAGCGTTGTTGTGCAATCTGTCAAACAACGACTAAGCTTATTTGTGTACAAAGGAACAGAATGTAATTCCTACTGAGAATTCAGATTATTCGCCCCTCCTCCCAGTCTGGAACAGGTAATTCACCAGGATTCAAATATTTCTGAATAGCATAATCATACTTTCCAAGTTTTTCATCATTGACCTGCAGTTCTTTCAGTTAAATCACATCACAGGGATTAAGGCAAGCTATTAAAACCAAATCCACTCATGTTTGCCAGAGGATGATATAAAACTTCAATTGGAGTTTGGGCTTTAGCAGTTTCATTTTGATCTCAATGGGATTTTCTGCTCTTTCAAATAAATCCACAAAATCCACCTCCACCTGCTACCAAGCTAAATTATTATGAATGTTTTATTTCATAGGGATTGTATGAGTCAATCATTTTCTCCCAAAAGACATATAGAGAAGAGCAGAGATTCCTGCTATTCATTGTATAGGATTCAATGAAGAGTTGGTCCTTATTTTATAGTTTTAACATGTTTTGTTGGCAATATGGTGGCATAGTGCTTCCAGTTTGAAAGAAAAAAAACATATCAAGTCAATCATGTCAGTAGTGAGAACAGAATGACCGATCAGACAGAGGGATGCAGTAAACAAGTCTGTACAATTCAAATGCATGATGATGTAAAGTTAATCACACAATTAATCTAAGACAGCTGCAGCTTGAATTCATGGGCTACTACTATGGTGCATTTTTACCTAAGCTATTACAGCCCTAATGTCTGTCTGAGCAGCTCCAGATGAGGTAGTGACAGCATTGTTACCTTACTGACCTTTTGGTCAGTTCTGAGCTCATCTTGTTTCGGTTGTTGTTCAAAAATCCAAAGTCAATAAATAATAAATATAGAATAAAATTAAAAAAAATTGACTGTAAAATGTTCCTGTATATTATTTTTATGTCCTTAAGCGGTAGAGTAGCATATTGGCAGATTTATATTTATGTGCTTTATGAGATTTGATTTATGTTCTGTGGGTAACCTGAGATCAGCCATCCTGCATTCATTCATCATTAAATAAGCTTAACTCCCATTTTATCCAGGAATTTACTGACTTTTTCATGTCAAAACATGAACATTGTATTCTTTGCAGGGGTTTTAATGTTCATGTGTGCTACCTGGGCTCCCTGCTGGGAATCGACTGCGTGGCCATTTTGGACTCACTGGCACAGTCTGTCACAGAGTACACTCAAAATGGGGACACACACTGGACCTTTTCCTGACTGACATCACCAACCACTACCTACATGTAAACCAGGGTAAACTGCAGATACCTCAGCCACATTCTACAGGCATTTCCCCTTGTTGTTTTCAGCGCTTCACTCATGTCAAACTAACACAACATGCACTAGTTTGTATTGATAGCTTATTTCAGTTTGGGCTGTGAGAATGTGTATGTGTATATGTCAGTATCATAAAGCTAAAATTGCTTAAACAAATAACCAACAAATAAATGAGACTCTTTGATGAATATAACTCAAAATCTCCTCCTTGTGATAAAAGTACACTCTTGGAATGTATCATATGTAGACACTGTGTCCTATAAAGTTGACTTGTGATATCAGACGTTTTAGAAGTGCTTGACATAAATGGCACAGAGGAACATGGATGGGCCTGGAAATATGATCAACTCATATTTATCCTGACAGAAAGAGAGTGCACAGGTGAACTGAGTTATGATAGTGTATAAAGCTATTGCATATGGCAAGATCAACAGATACCTTTCAGAATAAAGTGCTGAAGCGGAAGTAAAGCTATTGCACATCACACATGGTGTGATTTGTTATAATTTATTTGGAGCATCCTAGTGTTGATGCTGAGTGATTACAGGAATCAGCAGCAAATTATTTTCAAACGTGGGCTACATTTCTCAGCACTCAAAGAAGGACATGGGGATGTGCACATTGTAACTTGCTGCCATGATGTCAGACTTGTAATGTAATTACAAGCCCATCTGTCTCTCAATGTATGACAAGCGCAAAATGTCCAATTATGGTATCGATTAAACTGTAATTAGTTCAGCCTAATTTGCTGTCCTCTGGCCTAATGAATGAGTGATGCACGATTCTATGCTGAAAAGTGGAGAGATATCTGCTCATCAGCTATTTTCATGCTGTGATTATTGTTTTAATAATAAAAAATAATTATCAGTAATCATGCACCTGAGTTAGAGTATTTATATTTAGTAGAGTGTTTGTATCAACTTGGTGCATCTAAACTCAAAATTTGACCAATGTATTGAAAAGACTGGTCTATATGAACACAAATGCAAATGCTAGCAAAATATCTACACAAATCACTAAAGAAATACACAACACCTCTACGCACACTCACATCTAATTACAAGCTAAAGTTTTTTTTTACATATTGTTGCATGGATGAAGATCAACCCTTACAGAGAGAGGAGGAGTTGGACAGGCTGATGGCACCGGTAGAAAGGATCTCCGGTGGCGTTCTGTGGAGCACCTAATACTGATCAGCCTCTGGCTGAAGGTGCTCCTCTGTCCAGCCACACACTGTGTAGGGGGTGGAGGTGTTGTCTAGGATAGCGAGGAGTTGGACCAGCATCCTCCTCTCAACTACAGCATGTAGGAGGTCCAGCTCCACCCCCAGAACAGACACAGCCCTCCTGATTGTCCAGTCTGTTACTGTCTGCTACATTCATGCTGCTGCCCCACAGATCACAGCCTAAAACACTGGACCCACAGACTCATAGAACATCCTCAGGATGGAGCTGCAGACGTTAAAGGACCTGAGCCTCCTCAGGAAGTACATCCTGCTCTGAGCCTTTTTGTAGACAGCTGAGGGGTTATTTTTCCAATTCAGTTTATTGTCCAAGTACACTCTCAGGTATTTGTAATCGGTCACCAGCTCCACCTCTTCCTTTTTAATAGTGAGAGGGGTGACAGCACTCCCGATTTCTGACTAAGGGTTTGACCAGAGAACGCAGGGAGTCCAGGATCAGCCTCTCAAAAGCCTTCAGGATGTGAGAGGTCAGAGCCACAGGTCTGTAGGCGTTGAGGACTCTGGGACGTGGAATGTTATTCACTGGCACAATGCATGACTTTTCCATCCAAGAGGAACTCTCTCTAGCTGCAGACTCAGGTTGGAGGACACCACACAGCTGGGGAGCACAGACTTTCAGCACCCTTGGGCTGATTCCATCAGGTACTGCAGCCTTTGTTGGATGAAGCTCCTTTCTCACCTGATCTGCTGTGTTTGTGTGTAATGAGTGGATGAGCCTTGTGGGTGATGTGAAGTGGGTCTATCATGAGCAGCGGGGGGTTTAGAGGACCAACCTGGAATCCGTTAAAAAGGTTATTAAGTTTATTGGCCCTGTCCACAGACCCCTCGGTCACCTGGCTGCTGGACTTGTAGCCAGTGATGGTCCTCATGCCCCTCCACACTTCCCTGGTGTTGTTGTTTGGAAGCCTGTGTTCCAGTTTTCTCCTGTAAACCACCTTCCCCTCAATGATTTTGACTGACAGCTCTCTCTGGACACTCCTAGCTGCCTTGTGGCAGCAGATGAATCAAATTGTGATCCCAAAGGGACCTTCGGTTAGCCATTCAGGGTGAGTCCTTTTCCAGCTGGTTCATTTGTGCTGCGCTCATGAATTGCAGTGAGCTTCTTTAGCCAGTAGGGTGCTGCAGATTCCTGAGATTCTGAGGTTGCTGTGGTCTTCCCTCAGGAAGCATCAATGTTGTGTACTGTTCAGTTCCTGCCTGCCTTGCCTCTAACCTTCGTTTTCATGGTGGGTACTGTTTGCTCTCAATGCTGCATTGAGTTTGCATGTAACCTCTGACGCAATTCTTGTTCCAGTTTCCTAACGGGAATTCGAACCGGGGCACCACCCGTATGCAAGTCCTGCGACTTTACTGATTGAGCTATCCAGTTAGCACACAGAGAGAGGCCAGGGAGCATGTGCATTTAGTACCATACAGCCAGCTCTCTTAAGGGACAAATTTGAGTCAGCTGGCGTGGACAATCACCTTACAGAGTGGATACTGGACTACCTCACAAACCGTCCCCAGTTTGTGAGGGCCCGGGACTGCGTGTGGGACACTCTGACCTGCAATGTGGGAGCCCCCCAGGGGATTGTCCTGGTCCCCTTCCTCACCCTCTACACTGCAGACTTCAGACACAACTCATCTGGCTGTGTTCTGAAGAAGTTCTCAGACGATTGTTGGACTTATCACTGATGATGATGACGCTGAGTACAAAGAACTGACACAGAACTTTGTTGACTGGTGTCAGCTGAACCACCTTCTAATCAATGCAAGGAAGACCAAGGAAATAGTGATGGACTTCCACAGATGTCAGTCTACACTCCCTCCTGCAGTGAACATTCAGGGAATGAACATCCAGAGAGTGGACTGTTATAAATACCTGGATGTACACCTTAACAACAAGCTGGACTGGACTAACAGCATGGGTGCACTGTACAGGAAAGGTCAGAGCAGACACTAGGAGTCTTTTGGAGTGAGGGGGCCAGTCCTGAAGACTTTCTATGACTCAGTGGTGGCATCAGCCATCCTGTACATTGTGGTCTGCTGGAGCAGCAGCATCACAGAGAGGGAGAGGAAGAAGCTGGATACGGTCATTAAAAAGTCCAGCTCTGTCCTAGGCTGCACTCTGGAGTCAGTGAGAGAGGTGGGAAACAGAAGGGTTCTGGCAAAATTCAAATCTATGCTGGACCACGAGTCCCACCCATTGCAGGACACACTGTCTGCCCTGGAGAGCAGATTTAGTGACAGACTGATCCACCCTCGCTGTGGGAAGGAGAGATTCTGCAGGTCTTTCCTTCCTGCTTCTGTCAGACATTATAACAAACAATTATAACATGGTGCACATTTCTGCAACACACACAATACATCTACAGAGCAATTGCACCAGTTACTTTAATATCTCACTCACTTTGTTGCAGTCACCTTACCTCATTGTGTACATAATGTTGATAACCCGTGGAGTTCTAAGTTCTTATATTTATTGTGTTATTATTATGCTATTTATATTTATATTATCTATCTGTCTGTCTGTCTGTCTGTCTGTCTGTCTGTCTGTCTGTCTGTCTGTCTGTCTGTCTGTCTGTTTGTCTGTCTGTCTGTTACGGACCTCGGGGTCCGTTTGTGTCTGTGTCTGTGTCTGCGTCTACGGGTCTGCGTGAATGAGTGCGCGATGAGCGTGAATATGCGTAGGTGCGTCGGGGTGTGCTTACAGATAGCGGGCAAGCTGGTAGTTGGATGATGGAGCGGCAGAATTGCGGCCTGAGAATTGATAGTGTGACTAGTGTTTTCGTTCTTTGTTATAATCGTGTGAGTTGTTTGCGCCGATATGCCTGTTTCGCCACACCGTAGGGGTGAGCTGCCTTCTTGTTTGATTGCTTTTCCCCTGTTTATTACGTAGGGAGTTAGGCCTAGTGAATGTCTGTTTGGTTCTGTCGTTTTCTTTTGTAATAGGACTTAGTTAAGATTCGGGGGAACCGTAGACATCATTTTGTTTGTTGTTTTGGCCTTGGCTCACACCAAAGTCGTTTGTGGTTGTTTTTCGTTTTGCACTTGTTGTGGAAAAATTACCACGAGGGCTTCTGACTGGCTGAATGAAGAGAAGGATCCAAAAGGTTGTCTTTGTATTTTTAATTTGAGATATGCTTATCAAAATCAAAGAAAAATCAATAAGAAATAAAACAGCAAAAAGAAACACCACCGGGATGGAGAGGACAAGCTGATGCTCACACAGGGTGCACACCAGAGTTCTCCGAAGCATCTCCTCTCATCCCGGGGATTTAAGACATCCAGATAACAATCCTCCTTCAACCTAAACACCTCCTCACCATCCTGTAGACATAGCTAATCTTAACTTTCAGGAAACAGACCATAAGCTCATAAATATTATTTAGACAGTTGACATTTTAGTTTTGCTAAGTCTGCGAAACATATATGGGAAGGAGGAACTCTGTCGGTGCACTTGGGGTTCATGTGTCACTCAAGGGGCACCTTGTTCCTTATCCACGTCAGACACTACTTCACGGGGTAAAAACCAAAAAAGAGAACTGGGCCTCTTGTCGAACAAAAAGCGGAACTGGGCCCTGATCTGCCTAAATGCACTTCTGGCAATTTGCAGAAAAACATGCTTGGACTTATGACCTGAGACTCAAATAAACGTTTTAACAGCATGAACATGAATCGAGTGACAACATACATAAAAGAAATGATTATCATAAAATGGGTAATATCAAATTTTCCATCACACACTGTAAATAAACTCTGACACTCACAGGTACCTGGTTGGTTTATAAATAAATTGTTGCACGAGAAATTGCCTGGCCCTACCTAGACGGGGCCGTAAAATAATTTTTAGTTTAGTTTAGTTTGTTTCCTGTGCAACAATTTTGAGGCTAAAACGCAGGAGATTGAGCTCATGCACCTTCGCCTACGAGCGATGGACTTAGAACGAACAATTGAGCAGAGAACCTCCACACCGGCTCGAGTGCGTCCCCCTCCCTTTCCCTCTGACCAATTTGATATTAGCAGACACATCGCCCTGGTTCGCTCGTTCAGAGAGAGACAGCTATTTCAATGCCTTTGAGCGGATTGCATCCACTTTGAAATGGCCACGGGATGTCTGGAGTCTGCTGCTTCAATGTAAACTAGTGGGAAAAGCTCAGGAGGTGTGCTTCTCCCTCACCATTGATGACAGTCTAAATTATGATGTGGTGAAAGCTACAGTGTTGCGTGCCTACGAGCTCGTTTCCGAAGCAGAAGTTTAGGTCCTGTGAAAAATCACCAAGCCAAACATATGTAGAACGTGAGAAGTCTGTTTTGTTTGACAAGTGGTGTACAGCTAGTAAAGTTACCACCCGAGAACAGTTACGGGAGCTGTTGTTGCTGGAGGAATTTAAGACGTGTCTCCCAGAAAGAGTTGTAATATACCTAAACGAACAGAAGGTGGAGAAATTGTCTAAGGCTGCAGTAATGGCAGACGAGTTTGCCCTGACGCACCGGGGTGTTTTTCCCGCTGTGCGCCAGGAGAACAGGCTACTCCTCAGCCCGGAGAAAAGGCAGCCAACGAGGGCACCGCGTCTCCATCCGGTTTCCCCTGAAGTTCGGGAGTGCTTTTACTGTCATGAGGTGGGTCATTTGATAGCCAAGTGCCCTGCACTTCAGAGAAAAGAACAGGTGAACGTTCAGCGGAGTCCAAAAAGTGTCGGTTTGGTGCGGGATGTTCCTCCTCAGTCAGGCTCCCCTAACCTCAGCTCCCTGACAGGTGATACGGACGAAAGTTATCGTCCGTTTATTCTGCAGGGTTTTATTTCTGTTACGGGGTATGTGAAGGATCAGCGGTTGTCAGTAACCCGGTTGCTAATATGCATGCACCGCCTGTTATCCTTTCCAACGTTTCCTGCCTGTGTGGTGACACGCGCGTGAGCACGCAAATTTGCTGAGTTTGTTGAGCCGGCCGACTCGTTTTTTGCCAGTGATACTGCAGGCGAGGGGGTGAAACCAGTTGCAGATGACGCTGCAGTCGCTAAGCTGCTGCCATTTAACCCTGAACTGTGTGGAGAGGTGGACAGAGTTGGTTTTATTCAGGAGCAGCGGGCCGACAAAACCCTGGCACCTTGTTTCATGTCTGCTGCCAGCCCTGCTTAGGCGGGTGGGGGCGGATATTACAACGAGGGCGGGGTGTTGATGCGCTACTGGCACCCTCCGTTAGGTAGCGATGCGGAGTGGGAGATGGTTTGGCAAGTAGTGGTTCCCCAGAAGTTTTGTCCTCAAGTCCTGTGACTTGCCCACGACCATTCCTCGGGCCATTTGGGAATCCGGAAAACGTACAACCGCGTACTGCGTGATTTTTTTTTTGGCCTGGTCTAAAGTCAGATGTTACGCGATTTTGCCGTACATGTCACGTTTGCCAGTTGATGGGGAAGCCGAATCCGAAAATTCCCCCCGCACCTTTGCGCCCCATCCCTGTGGTTGGGAATCTGTTGGATCATATTATGTTGGATTTTGTAGGCCCCTTACCAAAGACTAGGTCGCCAGTACACCAGTACAAGTTAACTCTCATGTGCTCTCATCAACGCGTTACCCAGAGGCTTTTCCTCTACGTTCTTTGAAGGCTAAGGCAGTAGTCAAAGCCCTAGTTAATTTTTTTTCGACTTTCGGTCTCCCAAAAGTTATCTAGACGGATCAAGGCACTAACTTTACTTCGAAGTTGTTTGCGCAAATGCTGAAGTGGCTCTCCGTTCAGCACCGCACCTCCAGCGCATACCATCCCCAGTCGCAGGGTGCACTTGAGCGGTTCCATCAGACATTAAAGTCTATGCTAAAGAAATACTGCTGGGAGTCCGGGTGAGAGTGGGATGAGGGCTTGCCGTTTCTTCTCCTCGCAGCCCGCGAAAGTGTGCAGGAGTCCACCGGCTTCAGTCCAGCAGAGTTGGTTTTTGCGCATACGGTGCGGGGACCGCTGCGGCTGCTGAAGGAGAAATATTTATTGGACATCCCCACTTCCAGTAAAAATGTACTTGATTATGTTAGCGCGTTTAGAGAACGTTTACATAAAGCTTGTGAGTGTGCACGCCTCTCGTTAGCGGCGTCACAGGAAAAAATGAAAGTGAAATTTGACAAAAGGTCGGTTGAGCTTGATTTCCAGGAGGGAGATCGTGTGTTAGTGTTATTGCCCCTCACCGGTGCTGCGTTGGAAGCTAAGTTTTGTGGACCTTACGTGGTGTGATGAAAAATCAGCGAGACAGACTATATGATCGACACGCCTAAACGGAGGAGAACGGCGCGAGTGTGTCATGTAAACATGCTAAAAAGGTATTGTGATCGTAAGACCGCTACTTCGTCCTCGGGAGCTCCCGCGGTGGTGGGCGCTGTTGTTGTTTCCCCGCCCTCTCAGTACTGCCCAGAGAGTGATGGACTTTGGGGGGGCAAAATGGAGCCATGTGTCCGGTTGCAAAACTCAGAGATCTTAAAAAATCTGTGCGCCCATCTCCATCATTTGACCGAATCGGATCAAAATGATCTAGTGGGGCTTATTGAAAAGAATCGGTCCCTTTTCTCTAACACACCAACCCAAACCACTGTGTTAGCCCATGATGTAAATGTTGGAGACCGATCACCTATTAAGCAGCATGCCTATCGTTTGAATCCGGCTAAGTGGGCTTTGTTACAACAGGAGGTAACATATCTGCTGGAGCACGGCCTCACCATCCCCAGTGCTAGTGCATGGAGCTCCCCCTGCCTGCTCATGCCGAAGCCCGATGGCACGACCCATTTTTGCACAGATTTCCGTAAGGAAAATGCAGTAACCAAACCTGATACATATCCACTGCCTCGCATGGAGGATTGTGTGGACCGAGTTGATTCTGCTCGGTTCGTGTCCAAGTTAGATTTGTTAAAAGGATACTGGCAAGTTCCTTTAACGGCGTGTGCGTCAGAAGTCTCAGCTTTTGTGACCCCCGGCGGCTTCTACCAGTATACGGTGATGCCCTTTGGATTAAGAAATGCACCGGCAACTTTTCAGCGGTTGATGAAAATCGTCCTCGCCAACGTCCCCAATTGTGAGGTCTATTTAGATGATATTGTGGCATACTCCGACACTTGGGCTGATCATGTGTTGACGTTGCGCGTGATTTTTGAGAGACTTAAACAAGCTTTGCTTACACTCAATTTGGCGAAGTGTGAATTTGGAAAAGCTACAGTGACGTATGTAGGGAAGGAGGTTGGTCAGGGGCAGGTGCGCGCGCTGTCAGCCAAGATCCAGGCCATCCTGGACTTTTCAGTACCCACATGCCGACGCACCCTTTGTCGTTTTTTGGGCATGGCAGGGTACTATCGTGGGTTCTGCAAAAACTGTGCGGACGTGGTGGCGCCCCTTACAGACCTCACAAGCACCACTAAGGCGTTCGTCTGGATGCCTCTATGTCAGAGCGCTTTCGAATCTGCCAAAGCGCTTCTTTGTAGTACACCAGTGTTGGCTTCTCCTGTGTTTACGCGTCCCTTTAAATTGGAGGTGGATGCAAGTGCCTGTGCAGCGGGTGCTGTATTACTGCAAGAGGATGAACAGGGTATCGATCATCCCATTTGTTACTTTCAAGAAAGTTTAATAAGCACCAGACGTGTTATAGCACCATTGAGAAGGAGGCACTATCACTACTCCTCGCTCTGCAACATTTTAAAGTGTACCTCGGATCCAGCTCCCAACCAATTGTGGTGTACACGGATCACAATCCCCTGGTCTTCCTAGCACAAACGCGGAACTCAAACCACCGATTGATGAGGTGGTCTCTGCTGGTCCAAGACTTCCACATGCAAGTGCGGCATAAAAAGAGCTCGTTAAATGTCATGGCCGATGCATTGTCCCGCTCGTGATACAAGCCTTTCCTTTGGGAAGGTTTGTTTTTTTAGGAGGGGGGGTCTGCGTCTGTGTCTGCGTCTACGGGTCTGCGTGAATGAGTGCGTGGTGAGCGTGAGTATGCATAGGTGTGTCGGGGTGTGGTTACAGATGGCGGGCAAGCTGGTGGTTGGACGATGGAGCGGCACACGGTTTCCACCATTGGACGAGGCAACGGAGGGATTGGAGTTCATTGGTCGAGGCAGCAAAGTCGCAGGATAAAGGGACAAAGACCGGGACCAGCAGCCCCCCAAACGACGAGAGATGACAGCTTGAGTTTTGCCAGAGAATTGATAGTGTGACCAGTGTTTTCGTTCTTTGTTATAATCGTGTGAGTTGTTTGCGCCGATGTGCCTGTTTCGCCACACCGTAGGGGTGAGCTGCCTTTTTGTTTGATTGCTTTTCTCCTGTTTATTACGTAGGGAGTTAGGCCTAGTGAATGTCTGTTTGGTTCTGTAGTTTTCTTTTGTAATAGGACTTGGTTAATATTCGGGGGAACCATAGACATCATTTTGTTTGTTGTTTTGGCCTTGGCTCACCCCGAAGTCTTTTGTGGTTGTTTTTTGTTTTGCACTGTAAATACACTGACACTCATGGGTACCTGGTTGGTTTATAAGTAAATTGTTGCATGGGAAAAAGCCTGGCACCGTGTTTGATTAGGCGTCTGGGTGGGGAAAGTTATGATATGTGCCCTACCTAGACGGGGCCTGCCTGCCTGCCTGCCTGCCTGCCTGCCTGCCTGCCTGCCTGCCTGCCTGCCTGTCTGTCTGTCTGTCTGTCTGTCTGTCTGTCTGTCTGTCTGTCTGTCTAAACCTATGTGCAAACACTCTCCCAGCCACACATGAACCAACCCACATCACGGGGAGGGTCAGTCTCTGACCCGGAGTCCATGTGGCCCCAGGCAGGACCTGGGTAGATAGGTGAGCCCACAGCCGGGGTGATAACTATGTTTTAACTTGATCACATACCCTAGCACCACTTTCAATGCAATTCCATGTTCACCTCCAATAGTTATGATGGTATCGCTGCAGAATGTATGGTTCAAACTTAATGTATCATAAATGCCGGACCATTGATCACATCTGAATATAAGCTGCATCTACTGAATTAGATTTTACAGTTTTTCTCACTCGCTTTAGTACAATTCTCACATCAGAATGAAATTCTCAAAGTATTTGTTCTATCTTTACAGCATGATGTCATGTGTGCACATCATATAAGCAGTTTCTCACATCTTTGAACAAGTTGCAACTGCTTTGGTACATCCATGCAAATGATTAGGTACAATTCCCTGCTCTTTGCTACATATCAATTGTTTATATCATGTTGATCAAAATGTACTATATAGTTCACTGTGCAATAGTTTCACACCTCAAAACATCTAGTAATAAGTTCATCGTATAGGTCATTAACTGTAAAATAGTTGACTAAGTTGTCATAATGTGACAAACATATTTCTATACATCTCCATTATATGTTTTTTTCTAAATATGTCCTGAATTGGTAAATTGCTCTCAGGTGACTTGACTTCCTCTAACAAAGGTGCATCTGAATCTGGCTGAAGCACAACACAATACTCTATGTATGACAATAGAAGGACAAGGAATAACCCATATTACAGTATTTTTACAATATGTAAAGCTTTTGTCAATATTCAGTAAGTACTGTAAGTAGGCCTACCTTTTATACAGTGACATTTTATCTTCCTGAATTTTGTATTTTGCATCATCAGCCACAGGGTTACAGTTAATGTGCCAGGCCAACGGGGCGGTACCATAACCATGGGTGCTGCCATCTGTGACAATGGTGTGCTTACACATATTCCCATAATAGGTCCATACAACACAGAACATCTTAAAACCTTTCTGGAAACTCTCTACTCTCTTATCCTTGAAGAAGAGAGGGATCAGAGTGGAGATCACCTGCCAAAGTATGTAATAGTTTGGGACAATGTGAGTTTTCATCACTCCAACATCATCAGGCAATGGTTTGCAGCCCACAACAGGATGCAGATGGAGTTCATTTCACCCTACTCTCCATTCCTTAACCCTATTGAGGAATTTTTCTTAGAATGGAGATGGAAAGTGTATGATCGCCAGCCACATACACAAATGACCCTCCTGGCTGCCATGGATGCCGCATTTGATGACATCACAGCATGCTGCATTGCAAGAGAGGATATTCGCTGTGATGTGGATGAGAATTTGTGGCCTAACATACAGGAACGACAAGAGGTGTAAGAAGACCACACCAATTCCTACTGCACTGCCTGTACAGTTGTACAGAATATTGTCCTATCTTTTTTTCCCTTTGTGTTACTGTTTGCAGTGGGTTTTTTCTATGCCGGTATGGTCTGTCAACAAATTAAAATATAAACAATAAAAGTATCAATGTGAATCTTGTCCAGTCTCTTGCAATCAAACAAAAAGGTGTAACTTACATTTCACAATAATTGTTATCAAAACTTTAGCCATAGTTTACATCAGAACCTCCCTCCAAAGTACACAGTAATATTGACAACATGACTAAGTAATTTGACTGTCTTGTTCGTAAACAATGACACAAGGACTTGACATTCTGATGGCACTGACATGTTCAATGACATAAAGACTTGAGAGAAATGAACTAAAGATTTTGAGCAAGTTACAGGCTTTTGCAAGAAATACATAGTGTTTTGCTGTTTGTACAAATTGTTTTGAGAAATGCACACACATGTGCAAACTTTAATTCTGATCTGAGAATTGTACTAAAGCGACTGAGAAAAAACTGTAATAAAAAATAATTTGTACTTATACAGCCTATACCTTTCTATAAGCAACAGGTGTACACATTGTAACCTGAGATGAGGAAAGACGTTACACTGATCAGTTACATGTATCTTTTGCATGACTAAGGTGTGTGTATGAAGCGCAAAAAGACAAATTTGAACAATTTAGCGCAAGTGCTCTTGATTTAATTCCCTTTCATTGGTCCACTGTTGCCTGTTCAGTAATTTTGTTGGTTTTACATGATGAGGCTACCAGTAAATTTGGTGGCAAGAAGCTTGTAAGTCGGTAAAAATTTAAAGATTAGCCACATTGTTAAGCCGCAGGGTTCAAGGCCTGTGGAAAAAAGTTGTGTTTTATAGTCCGGAAATTATGGTAAACAAAAATTAAGGCAAATTAAAAAAAATAGACAGCCGCTTCATTCACACACTCACATACTCAAAAAATTATTCTTGCCTCTAATAAAACATATTTATAATTTTTATGTATTATATACTTTGTATTATATTATCTGTATTAAAACTCTGTCTTTTTTTAAAATATGCTCAGATATATACGATATGTTAAAAAAAATCAAATAACCTTTACTTCTATGAAACAGGTTGGTCAGTAGGGTTATGCTTATATTACGTTGCAATTTTACACAAAGTTTGTGTTTTGTTCAAATACCTGATGTAAAGGTAATGAGAAATTAACGTTAAATATTTCATCAGTTTATGGTTATGGGAAATATCAACATGAAATAAAATAAGACAAAGATCCTAAAATACCTTGGGGAAACTTTGTTTTCTGATGGAGTGAACTGGGCTCAAAGTGACAACCATTTGCTGATTAGACTAAAGTTCTACCAAATGAGCCACATGAGCGCTACCTGTGGCAGTGCTTAAGCAGTTGGTACTTTATTGCAATATTTTTATTGCAAGCAATAAAAAGTATTAACTATATAAGTTTTCAATTATGTTTAAATGTTTTCGGTTCCTAAATAACCAACCAACCTTATATATTCATACTTGTATTTATTTATCATGTTTTTAAAATATTCCCATCAGGTAGTAGCAGTCCTCTGGTGATGGTGGAAAACTGAAAACTTAATAACTTATCTTATTTTATGTAATTATTTCACACAAACATAAGGTTTATGTGTAAAATTGCATTAACATTATGTAATTCTTTATATATGGCATAACCCTGACCATTGAAATTTTACATGTAGTTAAATTACATAAAGTTTATTATTCATTACTGCAGTGCATAGTATGTCATTTTTGTACTTGTTCTTTTACACATACACAGTACACAGTAAGCACATGCTCGTACACACACAGTGGTAATTACTTTTGAAAATACTGACTTACGTAGTGGATTCTTTTGGTTCATTGTGGTTTTCATATGCTGCTGTGTACTGTATAAATATGTTCTGTGTTAAATTTTGTGTTATTACATGTAATACATTGTAAATTGTTGGCCAGCACTCTGATCAAAATACCTGGGTGTGGACATGACCTTCTAGACGTTTGTCAGAGTTCACTCTATTTAAAAATGATTTCGATAAAAACAAACATAACTTTTGTAAATAAGGCATATGATATATATATATACACACTCTATTCTCACCCTCCGCGGGTGGTCTCATCCACTTTCCAAGCTCGCGTCCTCTACCAGAGGCCAGGGAGCTTGAGGGTTCTGCGCAGTATCCTTGCTGTTCCTAGGATTGCACTTTTCTGGACTGAGATTTCGGATGTTTTTCCAGGGATCTGTCGTAGCCACTCCTCCAGTTTGGGGGTCACAGCCCCTAGTGCTCCGATCACCACAGGCACCACTGTGGCCTTCACCTTCCAAGCCTTCTCCAGTTCTTCTCTGAGCCCTTGGTATTTCTCTAGTTTCTCATGTTCCTTTTTCCTGATGTTGCCATCGCTTGGTATTGCCACATCCACCACTACGGCTTTCCTCTGCTCTTTATCCACCACCACAATGTCTGGTTGGTTCGCCATTACCATTCTGTCAGTCTGGATCTGGAAGTCCCACAGGATCTTGGCTCGCTCGTTCTATACCACCTTGGGAGGTGTTTCCCACTTTGACCTTGGGGTTTCCAGTCCATACTCCGCGCAGATGTTCCTGTATACTATGCCAGCCACTTGGTTATGGCGTTCCATGTATGCTTTGCCTGCCAGCATCTTACACCCTGCAGTTATGTGCTGGACCGTCTCTGGGGCCTCTTTGCACAGTCTACACCTTGGGTCTTGTCTGGTGTGGTAGATCTGGGCCTCTATGGCTCTGGTGCTCAGGGCCTGCTCCTGTGCGGCCAGGATGAGTGCCTCTGTGCTGTCCTTCAGCCCAGCCCTTTCAAGCCATTGGTAGGATTTGTTGAGATCAGCCACTTCAGTTATGTTCCGGTGGTACATCCCGTGTAAGGGCTTCTCCTCCCATGATGGTCCCTCTTCCAGCATCTCATCCTCTGTTCTCCACTGCCTGAGACATTCACTCAGCACGTCATCTGTCGGGGCCTTATCCTTGATGTACTTATGGATCTTGGATGTTTCATCCTGGATAGTGGCTCTCACGCTCACTAGTCCTCGGCCTCCTTCCTTGCGGCTAGCGTACAGTCTCAGGGTGCTGGATTTGGGGTGGAACCCTCCATGCATGGTGAGGAGCTTTCGTGTCTTAACATCTGTGGTCTGTATCTCTTCCTTTGGCCACCTTATTATTCCCGCAGGGTAAAGGCATTCTTATCTGATCACTGGCAGGGCGTAGCTGTTTATTGCCTGGGATTTGTTCTTGCCATTGAGCTGGCTTCTGAGGACTTGCCTTACTCGTTGGAGGTATTTGGCTGTTGCCGCATTCCTTGTTGCCTGTTCAAGGTTGCCGTTTGCCTGTGGTATTCCAAGGTACTTGTAATTGTCCTCAATGTCTGCTATTCTTCCTTCTGGGAGTGAGACCCCTTCTGTGTGGATTACCTTGCCTCTCTTTGTCACCATCCTCCCACATTTCTCGAGTCCAAATGACATCCCGATGTCCGAGCTGTAGATCCTGGTGGTGTGGATCGGGGAGGCTTCACCGTCTCCCCAACCGGAAATTGGGTACGAAACCCCAATAAGCACAGATACGCTGAGCGAGGCAGCAACTGACCTGAAAGATAAGATCATGGCGAGATTGAACAGGCAACCCCGAACCCCACTACAACGGCTAAGTGAAGCACCATCAGAAAGTCTCATGGAAGATGTGAATGCAGCATTGAGAGCGATCCCTACCACAACAATCACGGAAACCAATGAGCTGGTATACGCTTCAGCATCAGTGATCCTAGAGGTGCTTGGCTATAAGAGCAACCATGGGAGCCATGAGAAACAATACCCACCATGGAAACGAAGGTTGGAGGCAAAAATCAAGGCAGCTCGGAGGGAAGTGAGCCAAATGACAGAGGCCCAGAGAGGTGCAATGAAAAGACCAATGCCCAAGAAGTACAGCCAGATGCCCATACCTGAAGCACTCGAAACTGCCAAGCAAAGGCTACAAGCCTTGGCCAGCCGCCTAAAGAGATACACCAGAGATAACGAAGCCAGACGAATAAACCGGCTGTTCGCAACACAACCTGCGAAAGTGTACTCTCAATGGCAGGTTAATAACAGCAGAGCAGACCCACCAAGGCTGGAAACTGAACAGTACTGGAAAGGGATATGGGAGAGGGAGGCATCACACAACAACAATGCACAGTGGCTGGTGGATCTAAGGGAAGACCAGCAACCTCCCTGAACAGAATCCAGTGACTATCACAGTGGCAGACATCCAACAAAGAGTCTCAGGTATGAAAAACTGGACAGCACCCGGCCCTGACATGATCCACGCCTACTGGCTAAAGAAGCTCACTGCACTCCATGAGCGCCTGGCAGCACAAATGAACCAGCTGCTAAGGGATGGGACTCACCCTGAATGGCTAACCAAAGGGTGAACGATCCTGATAATGAAGGATCCCTCAAAGGGTACTGTCCCATCCAACTACCGGCCAATAACCTGTCTCTCCACAACATGGAAGCTCATGTCAGGCATCATCGCCGCTAAGATAAGTGGGCACATGGGTCAATACATGAGCGATGCACAGAAGGGCATTGGTAAGGATACCAGAGGAGCCAAACACCAACTCCTGGTAGACAGAACAGTTGCCCAAGACTGCAGAGCGCGACACACCAACCTGTGCACAGCCTGGATCGACTACAAGAAAGCCTATGACTCAATGCCACACACATGGATCACTGAATGCTTGGAGCTGTACAACATCAACAGAACTCTAAGGGCCTTCATTGCAAACTCGATGAGGTTGTGGAGAACCACCCTTGAAGCCAATTGGAAGCCACTTGCCCAAGTATCCATCAAATGTGGCATATACCAAGGAGATGCACTGTCCCCACTGCTGTTCTGCATAGGTCTGAACCCCCTCAGCCAAATAATAAACAAGACTGGCTATGGATACCGACTCCGGAACGGGGCCACCATAAGTCACCTCCTCTACATGGACGACATCAAGCTGTATGCTAAGAATGAGCGAGACATCGACTCGCTGATCCACACCACAAGGATCTACAGCTCAGACATCGGGATGTCATTCGGGCTCGAGAAATGTGGGAGGATGGTGACAAAGAGAGGCAAGGTAATCCACACAGAAGGGGTCTCACTTCCAGAAGGAACAATAGCAGACATTGAGGACAACTACAAGTACCTTGGAATACCACAGGCGAACGGCAACCTTGAACAGGCAACAAGGAATGCGGCAACAGCCAAATACCTCCAACGAGTAAGGCAAGTCCTAAGAAGCCAGCTCAATGGCAAGAACAAATCCCAGGCAATAAACAGCTATGCCCTGCCAGTGATCAGATACCCTGCAGGAATAATAAGGTGGCCAAAGGAAGAGATACAAACCACAGATGTTAAGTCACGAAAGCTCCTCACCATGCATGGAGGGTTCCACCCCAAATCCAGCACCCTGAGACTATACGCTAGCCGCAAGGAAGGAGGCCGAGGACTAGTGAGCGTGAGAGCCACTATTCGGGATGAAACATCCAAGATCCATAAGTACATCAAGGATAAGGCCCCGACAGATGACGTGCTGAGTGAATGTCTCAGGCAGTGGAGCACAGAGGATGAGATGCTGGAAGAGGGACCATCATGGGAGGACAAGCCCTTACACGGGATGTACCACCGAAACATAACTGAAGTGGCTGATCTCAACAAATCCTACCAATGGCTTGAGAAGGCCGGGCTGAAGGACAGCACAGAGGCACTCATCCTGGCTGCACAGGAGCAGGCCCTGAGCACCAGAGCCATAGAGGCCCAGATCTACCACAACTGACAAGACCCAAGGTGTAGACTGTGCAAAGAGGCCCCAGAGATGGTCCAGCACATAACTGCAGGGTGTAAGATGCTGGCAGGGAAAGCATACATGGAACGCCATAACCAAGTGGCTGGCATAGTATACAGGAACATCTGCGCGGAGTATGGACTGGAAACCCCAAGATCAAAGTGGGAAACACCTCCCAAGGTGGTAGAGAACGAGCGAGAAACTAGAGAAATACCAAGGGCTCAGGGAAGAACTGGAGAAGGCTTGGAAGGTGAAGGCCACAGTGGTGCCTGTGGTGATCGGAGCACTAGGGGCTGTGACCCCCAAACTGGAGGAGTGGCTTCAACAGATCCCTGGAAAAACATCCGAAATCTCAGTCCAGAAAAGTGCAGTCCTAGGAACAGCAAGGATACTGCGCAGAACCGTCAAGCTCCCTGGCCTCTGGTAGAGGACCCGAGCTTGGAAAGTGGATGAGACCACCCGCGGAGGGTGAGAATAGAGTGTATATATATATATATATATGTATATATATGTATATATATATATATATATATATATATATCTATATATATAGTCTCTCTCTATATATCTATATATATATACTCTCTACTCTATACTCTATATATCTATACACACTCTATTCTCACCCTCCGCAGGTGGGTATATATATATATATATATATATATATATATATATATATATATATATATATATATATATATATATATAATTAATATTTTAATATTTAATCAAAGTAAGACTTTAAATGAAATCAAATTTTCTTTCTTACATTATAGTTTGTTTGTCTTGTTTCCAGGAGAATAAAAGAGGCAGGAAATGGACTGTGTCCAATCTCTATTGGTTTTGGCCCACTTTGCCCTGTGGTCTGGTGTTGGTGTAAGTGCACAATTAGGAATGTCTAGAAACAAATAGACTCCGTTATTGCTTGTGACAGCTGTTTGGGACTTGATGATTGGGAACTAATTTTTTCATCATACACAAATAAAAACAAAAGAGGGTGAGTAAATGGTTTATTAGAGGCAAATGTTGACCAAACCCTATAAATGCAAGTGTTTGTTAGACAGTTTATTTTCCATCTAAATCTTTTAAGTTTTTAGATTTTTAGAATAATTTCTTTCCTTAAATTTAGATTTACAACATGTTATCACTGTTTGTAGTAATAATAAATAAAATAAATGCCGTAAGGTTCTTGTCTGTTTAGTATTTTCTAGTGTATTTCCTGGATCCAACAATAAGTAGAAGGTCACGCACAGCCTAAACTTTCATTTATTAGCCTCTGAGTTACCCTAACTGGGTAACTTTTTATTTGTAGAGTATGGACTATTATGTACTTATATCTAAGCTGTATATATACAGTTGCAAGTTTTGAGAATGCAGGATTAATCATTAATCAAGACAAAGAAGGAATTGCATCCGGTTTGACTCTGTCTTTTCATACCCTCATACTGAACATTATTTACATATCAATTACAGTTATGTACATACATTATTTGCATTAAGGAAATAAAATTAAAATTGCACCAAAAGAGTCCTTTCTCTATGTGATGGATTTCAGCTCGGACACAGCCTGGGGAAAGAAGCTAGCTCTGTGTCAGGCTAAAAGGAGGGTACCGACCCACCCTGCCGTCCATCGTCATGGGGAACATGAGATCGCTTCCTAACAGGATGGACGAGCTAATTGCTCTCACCTGGCATCAGAGGGAATTTCGGCAAGCTAGCGTCATGGTGTTTACAGAGACATGGCTAACAGCGCTAAGACCGAACACGGCCGTGGCCCTGGACGGATTTCAGATTGTAGGACGACAGAGAGCGGTAGAAGGAAGAGAGGAGGACTGGCAGTATTTGTGAATGACAGATGGTGTAAATCCACTCACACCACTGTTAGAGAGACGATCTTTAACAAGGATATTGAACCATTAGCCGTTGGCATGAGGCCATTCTACCAGCCGAGGGAGTTCTGCACTCTGTGGTAAATAGACTCCTGACCCTGAGCCCTCCTCCTATAAGTTTTCTTATTTCAGGAGACTTCAACTATGCCCCTCCATTGTCCACACTGCCAACATTCACCCAGTATGTCTCATGCCTCACCAGAAACGACATAACATTGGACTTACTGTATGCCAACACCAAGGAGGCATACACTTCAACTGCACTCCCCCCTTGGAAGATCTGACCACAACCTGGTTCATCTCCTGCACAAACCCTTTGTGTGCAGGCAACCAGCTGTCTCCCACACAGTGAGGACATGGACTGATGAGACCGATGTGGCTCTGAAAGACTGTTTTGACACTACTGTGTGGGAGCAACTGTGTAGTCCACATGGGGAGGACAACGAATGTTTAACGGACTTTATAACAGACTATATCAATTTTTGTGTGGACACCATACCCACTAGGTCAATACGGCACTTTTCCAACAATATACCCTGGATTACTCCTGAGATTAAGGCCCTCCTGAAGGAGAACAAGAGGGCTTTTAAATCAGGCAACAAGGTGGAACTGAAAGCTGTGCAGAAGGAGCTGAGACGCAACATCAGGCAGGGAAAGGCGAGCTACAAGAAAAAGATGGAGGAGCAGATGCAGCAGAATAATGTCAGCAGAGTGTGGCGGGAGCTGAGAAACATCACTGGATACAAGGAGCCCAGCACTCAGGCTGAGGGAGACCAGAAGTGGGTTAACGACCTGAATCTGTTTTTCAATAGATTCGACCAGTTGCCACGGCTGCGTTGGAAATAGAGGTGTAAAACATGTTCCATTCAGACTCTATGTCTCCAAGGTCTGTCTGACAGAGGGTTCAGTCACACTTCACCAACAGGCCCTCACGATACGTTTGGGCCTGCCAAATCAATTCAGCCTCCTTCCCTGCCAGCGGATCCTACACCAGGTGGTGATCAGTCGACAGCTCAGCCTCTCTCTTCACTGGAGTGTCCAAAACATATGGCCGAAGGTCAGGTGAAACGACTACGAAGTCGATCATCGACCTCCGGCCTAGGGTGTCCTGGTGCCTTGTGCACCGATGGACACCCTTATGTTCGAACATGGTGTTTGCTATGGCCAAACTGTGCCTAGCACAGAAGTCCATAACATAACACCACAGTTCCTCCCAATCACGTCACTCCAGGTATCACTGTTGATGGGTTCGTGGTTGGAGCGCTTTCCAACACTCCCTCCAGAGGGTACTCCACACTACCGTTATCCCCCACCCGAAGGCCCAGAGAAGCGACCCTTTTGTCCACAGGGGAAAACTCTGAACACATGGCCGCTAAGCTAGGGAGCTATGAGCAAGCCCACACCAACCCCTGAAAATTTTTCTTGTTAAGCAGTTCAAAAATATATCTGGTTCCCATGAATTGGGTGAGGTTGTCTGACAGTTGAGTCATGTCAACTAAATCTGCAGCAGAAGCGTTTGTAGCTTCTACAGCTTGTGTCCTTCTTGGGAGAAAGTTCTTCACACCTACTGAGTCTTTTGTCCACCTAACGAGACGGTTCTTTACATGTGTGAAGTGCAGTTGAACTAACGTGTGTAACTTTCTTCAGACTGAAGAAGCTTCTGGACTTTGTTAGTTGTTAGGTATTTTTGACTGGTTAAAAAAATGGTCAAGTAAATTTAGTGCTAATCAATATAAGTACAGTAGTAAGTACGTAGTAAACTTATCATTATTAATTATCATTATTTAATAAAATATCCATGTGGCTTATTAATGTTTGACATTGTTTTATTCAAATCTGCTATGGTTTTCTGCTTTAAAGTTAGAATAGACGCCACATAAAGCAGGTTTTGTTGTTTCTTCAATACTAAATAAATTATTGAGTTACAGTTTAACCAGATACTATTTGATGTTGTTAAAAACACTAAACTTCAACATTAATTCACTGATAGCTTTGTTAAGGCATAAAACACTGATTTAATGTTTATTCTATGTAAGTTTGTTTAAAGAAAAAAGAAACGAACAGCTATAGTTTTTGTACTTATTCTAATAAACTTGGATTATTATATAATAGTATTTACTGATCCTACATTGGGGAAATATTCTTGCATATATTTGATGATTGATAAATACTATTTTTAGAGAGATTAACAACTTCCTATTTTTGGCTTTAAAACAGGTTAGGCATAGCACAGAATAAAGCTCATCTGTAATATATATAGCATCTAATATTGCTTGAATGATGATTATAAATGATTCTTAATAGTGCCATTTCATTTGAGTCATGTATCAAAAATGTATCCTTTAAATCGAAATGTATTTCATTTTAAATCGAAATCAAATGGAGGTAACAGTAACACTACAGGGCTCTTCTCTGGTGTAAAACTGGTCTGATCAGCATTGTATATTGGTCATTCTATCTCAAATGAGGCTTTTATTGTTATGCTTAAGCTAGTGAAATGCTCATTTTAAATTGAAAACAGCTCCTGAAGCATGCAGGCTGACACACACTACATCGAAGTTGATATGGCCAAATATATGTAATGAGAAATTAGGGATTTCATCACAGTGGCAGCAGTTAAAAATGTCTACCCCCACCGTGGTTTGCTTTCGTGTCCCATGTGTCAACACCTTGTCAAGGAAAGAGAAACAGCAGAGTGAGAAGACGTGCTCTGACACAGACACTGGTTGAAACAACAGGAGAGGCTTCAGACGTGATTGGCGCCAAAAGAGCTGCATCCGAGGATCCAGGAAAGGTCTGTCATCGAGGAACTGTCCCTGCTACGTCAGGCTTCACCCACTGGCGCTCACATCAGACTGATGGTTGGGGAAGGAGGAAGGTGACGGTTCCTTTTCACGTGACGTAGAAGACGGTACCGCAAACACACACACACACATTCACACACGCAATGAAGAAACACGCTTACAGCTGATACACGCTCAAATTCATGTTCATGCTTATCTGCTCGCAATGAAGAATCTCTTTTTGCTCAAAAAAAAAAAATCCCACAGAGTGATTTTAAAATGATGACAAACAGCTAAATGACAACTGTTGCATGACTTTACAGTCTGATGGGTTTAAACTATTTCAATTTGCAACTAATTCAGTAATAAAATCTGTTTCTAAAAAGATTTGTGCACAATATAGGTTTGTCTGAACAGGCTATAGGAAGACTGAAACCGACTGAAACAGACTATTAATGACTATTAAAGGGAAGATGACTATTAGAGAGAAGTAATAATAATTACTGTACGTACCAGACAATAAAAGAAAAACTTACTGTTTCACTGTCTTGTGCAACATCTAACAGCAAGACACCTTAACATTCATTTTTGCTTTCAAACTTAGGCCCAGTTAAATTTTTAGGAAGAGATCATGTGTAGTTTAGGTATTTGATTGATTTCCACTCCAGACAGAGTGCAGGTTACATCTACAGACATTCTAAATAATCCCTCTTTTGTTGGTGTTAACTTCAGCTTAGCTGTGCTCTTATCATTGGCTGCTGAGGGGGGGCTGTAACTGAGACCCTCACACAGGCTGCATCACAGCTTGTTTCCATGTGATACGACCTCCAGAAACGCATCTGACCTGTCCTGTACAGCACATGTGTCTTCTGGTCCTGATGAGAGGTTTGAAGAGTTATGATTTCACACACACACACTGACAAACCGACCTTAACTTCCCTCTTTTGGGATGAACACAGGTCTGCGCTTGCGATTTCTTTTACTAACGAACAAAAAGATTTTTGATTTTTATTCTACAGCTCCACACGTCCCTCTGTGAAAACATGATGGAGACAGATGCAGGACGTGGGTCCTTTCGTGAACAGATGTCAACGGGGTGGAGACTGGTGAACGACTTCTGACCCCATGTGACGTATTCACCTACTTTACATACTTTTAGAAAACATTTTTTATTCTGCCCGTCATGTGCAGCAAACAGTGAACTTGATACCCCCACATTCTAATGACACACTACATGCTTTTGTTTTTATTTTTATTTTTCAGCGGACGCTCTGACCCAACACTCAGCCTTACAGGAAGCCCTGCTTCCCTGTGGCTCACACACAGACATGATGTAGGTTTGATCAGAGGATGTGAACCAGTGGTCATCACACCTAAATCTGACCACAGACCATGTAAACAACAACACCCTCTTAAAGGAAGCCATAGATGGCGTTACTGCAGACACCACTAAGATACTGAAACATTGGATGCAACAGGCCACAAAGCGAGCCTGTCCAAATTACACTTTGTTTAGACAAAGGTTTTTTTTCTGGGTCATTGTAATTACAGCTGATGGCAAATCCATCTCACCCAACAGAGTTAAAGCAATTTAAAACCTGTCTAAACCGTGCACGTATAAACAGCTTATGTCTTTTCTAGGTATTTGTTTTTATTGTAGGAACTTCATTCCTAACTTTACTGTCTTTGAGGCCCCACTCAGGGTTCTGATGCAGACGTCTTCATCGTCCACTTCTTGTCTCACGTGGACGTCTGAGGCTGAACAAACGTTCACCAACCTCAAGCTTCTACTTTGGGTCTCCCTGATCTGACCCTACGCAACCTTTCACTCAAACAGTGGATGAGAAATCAGGTTGTACGACTTCTGTTCTTTTGTCCTCATACTGTGACTTTGATTCTTTTGGAATAGAAAACATCACATCTTTCTACAGCCCGATGGCTTAGATACAACACCACCTTGCTCAACATGCTGAACGTTACTATCAAGAGGCCGTCTTGAAGTCTGGCTCTTTGCTAAGACACTACTCTCCTCAGGCTGCAGAGTTGATCGCGTTGACTGAAGCTAGTAAACTAGAAGGAGAGTCTGTTACCATCTACACAGACTCCACAGATGCTTGTCACACTTTGGTGCTCTGTGGATGCATAGGAAGCTTTTTAAGTCTGATTGCAAACCTATCTCACATCATGATTAGGTTGCTGCTTTGCTGGACGCTGTCCTGCTGCCTACAGCTAATGCTGTTTGTAACTGTCCTACTCACACCCTCAGTGACAACATTGTTTCTGCTGACATGCAGCTGCAGACGCTGCTGCAAAGGTCACTGCCCGAAAACCCCTCCCTCTCCTGTTCCTCGTTTCCTCTCCCACTCTCTCTACCTCTCCTTCCTCATCTCCCTGTCACAGGAACGCAGACTCTGGCAGACGAATGGTTCCACCTGTAGCCATGGAGTCTGGTTTGGGCCTGATGACAGCCGTGCCGCCCAAACACTTTTTCCCCACAATTCAGATTTCCCAACAGGTGAAAACAGGCGATAGGACCATTACACCATCTAATCAGGGGACTGGGCGATCGTTAAGGAGTTCAGGAAGAAGCACTGGAACTCCAAATGGTGGCAAGGCCCTTTCCTGTCACAATGGCACAATGGTGGAAGGACCCAAATGCACAGCGATACTTGAGTAAAAGATTGTTTTAATAAGAACGTAGTCAGGCAGGCAATGGTCATACACAGGTTGGCAAAAACAAGATCCGACAAGGCTTGGGCAAAAACGTGGTCAAGAAACAGGCAGAGGTCATACACGCTAGGCAGGGTTATCATAGGCTGGGCAAGAATCAAAAAGGTATTACCAAACGGGGTCATACACGGGAACTGGAAACTCGACAATGCTGGAATGCTGGTCATGGGATGAACTCAGACAATCTGGCAAGGTGCTGGGGTGAGAGGTGGTGCTTAAGTACTGAACTACTGATTACGTGCAGGTGGGGTGAACAAGGACCGGAAGTAAAACTAGACTGACTGGATATGGGAGCTAAACAGGAAGTGGTTACAAAATAAAACCGGAACTGGCTAGATAGTGGAGTAATAGGCTGAGGTTGTGACAGAACCCCCCCGTCTAGGGCGGATTCCTAGACGGCCCAGGGAGGTCCGGGTGGGCTTGGTGGAATTCTTGGATGAGGCTGGGGTCCAGTATGTCCCGGGCGGGAACCCATGATCGATGTCGATCCGCCGATCTTTTGTAGCGAATCTGGGACTGGGTCATGACCCTCCTGGCTTGGGCCCAAGTTCGCCGGCAGTGCCTAAGCAGAGCATGAGCTGAGGGTATGATCACATCTTTTTCCAGATACGGAAACAGAGGAGGTTGGTAGCCGTATGCGCACTGGAAGGGTGACATTCCGGTGGATGTGCAAGGTAGCGTGTTGTGTGCATACTCTACCCAGAGGAGCTGCTGGGACCACGTGGATGGGTTGGTTGAAGCCAGGAGACGAAGACTGGTCTCAAGTGGTTGGTTCGGGCGTTCTGTTTGGCCATTGGACTTAGGGTGATAACCGGATGTCAGGCTGACCTGGGCTCCCAATAAGTTGCAGAACTCGTTCCAGAAACGTGACACGAACTGTGGACCTCGGTCAGACACGACATCTTTTGGGAACCCATGCAGCCGGAAGACGTGCTCCAGAACTGCTTGGGCGGTTTGCTTGGCTGTGGGCAGTTTCGGAAGGGGTACAAAGTGGGTGAGTCTGGAAAATCTGTCAATTACCGTGAGTACGACAGTGTTGCCTCTGGATGGGGGAAGTCCAGTCACGAAATCCAGGACGATGTGGGACCAAGGACGATGCGGGATGGGAAGCGGCTGGAGAAATCCAGGAGGTGGCCTGTGAGAGGGTTTGTGGGTTGAACAGACAGGGTAGGCAGTTACATATTCTCTGACATCTTTAATTACCGACGGCCACCAGAACCGGCGGCCGATGACGAAAGCAGTCCGATGGACCCCAGGATGGCAACTGAACGAGGATGTGTGGACCCAGTGGACTACCTCCCCCTGAAGCTCCGGAGGGACGAACAGCCGATTAGGTGGACAGGCTGGTGGGACTCCACTACACATGAGATCTCCAAACCCCTCGTGGCTTCTTGGACTCTGCCCTCTATGGACCAAGTAACTGCCCCTACAAAGCATGACGCGGGAAGGATGGTGGTGGGCTCTTGTGCTTTGGACTCGGCTTCATGAATCCGGGACAAGGCATCAGGTTTGGCATTTCTCGATAGGGGGTTATATGACAGGTGAAAGTTAAAACGGGCGAAGAATAGCGCCCACCGGGCTTGGCGGGAGTTCAGGCGTTTGGCTGTGTTAAGGTATTCTAAGTTCTTGTGGTCGGTAAATACGTGGAAAGGTTGTTCTGCCCCCTCCAGCCAATGACGCCACTCCTCCAGAGCCACCTTGACCACCAGAAGTTCCTTATCTCCGATGTCATAATATCGCTCGGCAGGGGACAGTTTCCTGGACAAGAAAGCACAAGGATGTAATCGCCCACCTTCCATGGTTCGCTGGGACAGGACTGCTCCAACTACAGAGTCCGAGGCGTCCACTTCCACCACAAACTGCCTATGAGGTCTTTGTTGCCGGAAGGATTGTCCGGTGATGCGTTCAGGTGCGCTGGGAACTTCAGACATCGACTGTAGCACTACTGATTACTTGCAGGTGGGGTGAACAAGGATCAGAAGTAAAACTAGACTGACTGGATATGGGAGCTAAACAGGAAGTGGTTACAAAATAAAACCGGAACTGGCTAGATAGTGGAATAATAGGCTGAGGTTGTGACACTTCCAGGTCCTTCTGACGACCCACAAGGCTGTGAAAGATCGCAGAGAGAGCAACTTGGATCCACTCCATCTACTGCAGGAAGGTCCTGGATCCAACAGACGACCCTCCATCTACACCACATGGAGAATTCACCACTAACGAAAAGAAGTGAGAAGGACGACTCTCGCTGTGCTCACACACGCACTGAGGCAAGGCTGCGTTGACCGTTCAGCTAAAGGTGTGAGCCAAGTGTCGCCTGAAGCTGCGCCGGTGAATCACACTATCAGACCATACATCTACACACACGTTGCTGAGAAAACACACACACGAGCTGCCTTGAGTTGCCGACGCTGGACGACGTGTAGACTCTTCACATCACGGGAGTGACTGTGACTCAGTGACCCAACTCTAAATCACTTAATGACTTTGACGATGGTCTTAGGCTATCTCATCACAAAATATAATCTGATACAAATATGATTATTGGCTTATTTTCTTCACATGCCAATACAGAGGTTATTCTTGTATAACTACCCACCAAAAACAGCTCCCAACCTTTTGTCCCTAGGTTACTTGCATTTTATGTGAAGGTGTATTTTGAATCTTGATGAGTTAATACCCTTATTGTTTCATTTGCAAGGGTCTTTTATTATTACAGAATGTGATGTTGATTTTTCTTATTAGTGGTTGATTAATGTGTAATCAAAAGGGGGGAGTGTTATGGGAAAAATTGTGTCTTCCTTACTTCTATGCAGTTATTATATGATTTATGACTTATGTTCTGTTTTGTCGTACTGTATGCATTTGACATTTCACCTACATTGTTCAATGGTTGTCTCTGCCTGATAGACTCTCAACTCTAGCTCCCAAACCCAAGGTCAGGGAGTTGTGTCTCTGTCTTTTGAGACTTGGTGCTCCTTTCTCACAGATAGTTGTCCGTCAGCGATGCAGGTGTGAGAATGTAAATATCTTCACACACACTGCGACAGGGAGGATATGGTGCATGTAATTTGATTGGGTTAGAAAGACATTCCACCCTAGTCGGACAGAGAAGCTAAAAGGCAGAAGCAACTCGAGGATCGTGGGCTCTTTGCATCACACCTTCGTGGCGTGTGCACTGATCTCCCCAGCTGGTTTTTGGTTTGTTGATGTGCACGATCAACATCCATGCTTTTTATTTGCTTTCCCCATTATTTTTAGGTTCTGGTTCGACTAGTACTGGTATTATATTTATTTAATTATGTATAATATAAAAACTACTTATCAAAAGAGTATTCAAAACAATTACATCACTACAATAAACAATAATCTCTGACTTGTGTTTTGTTCAATATTAGATGTTCCCGTTCATTCAAAGTCTAATAAATATAAATCTGACAAGATCCTAGTCCACATAATCACCCCTGTCACAGTCGATGAAAGCAATGCCATGAAAGATTTCCCCCAAAGTCATTAATTTCATTGAGTGGAGCCTTGTACTTAGCCCTGTCACCTGCAATTAATGTCAGTGCAAAAGTCTATCCCGGCCGAAACTCTATGTATGTACGTACAGTATGGCTGGCTGTCAAGCCCCAGGCTTATTTTCACAAGGGGGAGCTAAATAATGGGATACAGACATCTAGTTTTTCTGATGATGTTAAAGGGATAAAGGTAAAACACTACGGTGGGTGTCAGTGCAATAAATGCATGGATTTAGTACCTGATATAAAAGTAACAAATATATTTTCATTTACTATTGAGTGATTATTTTTTTCACTCTACATTAAACTGGTTTAGGTTTCTCAGGTGTTAATCATCCAGTGTCATTTGTATTGGTCTGTTAATCAAAACCACCATAAGTCTTAGTTCTATCTAGTTCTATGCAGGTTGCTGCATAGAAATATCATATTTGATGAATATGTAAATTATTGTGATTGCTGAGTTTAAACTGTTGATGCAAACTCCTAGTCAGTCCAGTATCTCTCACTAGTTTATCTCATCATTGACCTTGTACTGGACAACACAGTAACAAGGACTTGTTAATATTCAGATGTTAGAGGTCTGATCCCCCATCCTCCTGGTGGCTACGACAGCTTATTTTTAAATGGTAAAATCAGTGATGACATGTTTTACATTGTAAATTATTATAGACGATAACATCTAATTTAGTTCTGAAGCAAATTAAACAGACAAAGTATGAAATGTTGATTTGTGTGTAGCATATTTACTGCTGATAATACCTAAAACTTTTATTTTTGAGGCTACATCTGTTCATCTCATAACCATAAGAAGCTGCCGCTGTGTGTTCAGTCCATGTTGGACAAGTAACTCAGTGATGTCTGTTGTCCCACCATCTACAGTACGCCAGCTTCGCTTAGCTGCTTCTTCTGATCCTCACTTGGCAAACGTCTTCCTTCCATTAATGTTTGTTTTATGTAGAAAAGACAAATAAATGATTACTTTCCTAAACCATATACACATACTTCTTTCACATACTACTTTTGAAAATGTGCTGCTGTTTCATCAGGTTAAACATTTGTCTATATGAGAGCAACATAATTAAGCAATGTGAGGAAGAAATCTAAAAAAAATTGTCACCACAGAAATCCCTTGATATATTTGCAGATTTAATCAATTAGGTAGACATAGTGAAGTCTTCAGGCAATAACCCCCCGATAAACACTGGCAGCAAGGACAAGAAATGTTGTAGTCATCAAGAAATTTCACCCCATGTAGATGAAACCATCGGTATCTCAACAACATTTTTGTTCCACATCATTAACTTGCAGAAGCTTCCTTAGTGGGAAAAAACAAAATGGAATTAATTAGGAAGATGCAGGAAACCAACTTGAAGAATTAATAAAATTGCATTGCTCGTTAATGGGCACAAAACAAATGACACCATTATTCTTAAAAGGCAGGTTGGTTGAGTTTCTCGGCTGCCTATTTCTGACTCAATTACAATGCAGAGAACGCTACTCTCTACCTTTCTAAAACAAGCTTTCAATGAAAACCTTAATTAGCAATTAATGCTGATAGAAAACAAAGCTTCTCATTTCCAACCTTTTCGGTTTATTTTGAAAACCATTTTACACCAGTGATTTTAATTTGCAATAATCCCATCTAAGAATTGGTATTGGTGTTTTTTCAATACCAATGAATGACAAGCAATTACGTGCTCATTATAATATTAATTATTATATATTTATTATATTTATCTGATGTTAAGTTGCGAGTAAGCAGCTCAGATGAGTGAGTAATGTGAAAAAGTGAGGGTGAATTTCATTTGATGATGATTTTCAACAGCAGCACACAAAGCCAGAATTAAGCAATGATTTTTAAACTGTGGTCTAACCCTAATCATCAACAGTGTGTCACAGCCTAGTCTTGTCATTCCCAGGTCCTCATTCCCTCCCTTCATTGTTAATATGTGTTGCATTTCTCCCCCTAACAGCTCAGGCATGCAAAGCTGTGGGGGAAGTGGTGGAAGGGTTAGTGTTGCTCAAGCAACAGTGGAAGGAATCATTATATGATGAATCAGAGGGAGGAGAGTGCTGCCTTACCTGAGGACAGTCAGGCCTTCATCTAATCTACTCAGAAAATTTACAGAGCTCAATTTAAGACCTAACCCATGAAATTAACACCCCCAGCTCTATTTTATGCTTCCAAGAGTAATTTCACAGGATGCCCAGCCACTTAAACTTCTCAAAGTGGGAGAGGCTCCTGACTGTATTTTGGGATTTACCTTATGTGCCTTATCACATGCAGAGGTGTTGGATCAGGCAGAAATGAGCCTTGCTGGCTCAGTTAGTATAGCGTTGGCTTGGGGAGCAGAAGGTCCCCAGGTTCAAAGCCCACCAGAGCACTAAGTGTGTATCCTTACATGTTTTGAGCTTTTAAACTTTTATCTTTTTTCATCATTTTTTTATAATGGTCGTCTATGGGAATCATTGTTAATTTTTTGTCAACTTGTCTCTTTCCATTAGCTTTTCTCATCGTCATACTTTGGTGTAGAAACGTCATTTTAACTTCAAAAGCATCTATCATCGTTCAACTTTCTCCTTGTAAATCAGCGTCCTCATAGCTTCTATAGTTTTTAACTTGTGAGTGTTTAAATATCGGGTGTTTTTGTAAAATTTTCAGCTTTTCCATTAGTGTGTATTGCGTGAGCTAGAGTGCGTGGCTCACTTTTTTAAGACAGAACTTTGGTTTTTAACTTGTCACTACAGCCACAATGTTCACTCTATCAACATACTTTTTTTCACTAAATTGTAGTCATCCTTGTCTTCTTTCTTTTATTTTCTTTGTGTCTGGCTAAGCCATCAGACCTGCACTTTATTCGCTATCGGCCTCAAAGCGCAAACAGATCCTGAATTTTCCCAAATGACTAATGATAATTTTTGGCAGACGTTTGGGAGGAATGCAGAAGGAAACACATTTTAAAAATTGCGACTGTGGCTACAGTCTTTAGTCCTCAAACATAAAATTCACACCATTTGTTCATTGAAGCCTTGGGATTCGTAAAATGAAGTAATTTTTATGATAACTATTATGGTTTAGCTGAAACAAGCCTGTTTATAAAGGGTGAAACTCTGCTTTCATAGATGCTCAGTGTAGACAGCAGTTCCATGCCTATTATTGATGAGTCAACTACACTATTGGATTGTGTAGTAATTAAGCACACGCTTCCTCCAAATCCTTTCAAAATAAATACACCAATGCAATTTATTAGCTTTAAAAGCATTATTTTTGCTTTTGAATGGTTAATTATGACTGTTTAAAGACTAATTGACAGTTAAGTAAATACTCACACACGTCCTCTAAATCCTTTCAAAATAAAAGCACCAATGCAATTTATTAGCTTTAATAGCATTTTTAATTTGAATGGCTAATTATGACTATTTAAAGACTAATTGAAAGTTTTGTCAATAAGCACGCACACTTCCTTTAAGTCCTTTCAAAATAAAAACAGCAAGCCAAATCTTTAGCTTTAATAGCACTATTTTTGCTTTGGAATTCTAAATTATGACTATTTCAAGATTATTTTAAAGTTTAGCAATCACCCACGCACACGCCCTGAAAACCTTTTAAAATAAAAGCAATAATGTAAATTCATGACCTGGCAAGATTTTTGGTAATTACTGCTAGTGACTAGTTATTAAACTTTTTAACAGTTAAGCAATGAATTACAAATATTTCCTTTAATCTTTTTTAAAATAGCTTTTTCATAATTGTCAATGATGCACCTTGGTCACCTATTAAATCTGTCATCTTTTTACCTTGGTCAACTTTGTAAAGTTCATCATTTTTTAACTTAGGTCAGCGTTCTCATCGTTATTTTTTTAATCTTTGTCATCGTTTTGGCGTAGTCAACGTCTTGACTTTAGCAACTTACAGTAGTAGCAGTTCAGAGTGACTAGCGTTTTCACTGCAGTACCGTTGCGTCACCACAGTGCAGTGGGTGCATCGCTGACTCAAGATTTTTAATCCTGCAGCAGTCTGAAAAACATCAGGAGGCTAGTCTCGTTTTAACCACCAGGTGGCGCAGCGTTGATTAGAGGCCTCCAATGCACTACAACATAACGGAGGTCCGACTGTTGATTTCTACCTGTAACACATATATTACACCAAACCTATTTTACTATTAAGTTTTTATTATTAAGTATCTGTTTTGTGCTCAAATGTGGGGAGTATGAAGCGCAACAACTTGCTATCAAATAAATATCGTCAAATTGAGAAAAAAAAATAAAATTTAATTTGAATGCGCATGGCCAAGTACAGACGTGGAGCTGCGACTACCGACGCTTATTTAGGGTTTAAACTTCCACAACTTGTTAATGAATGTTTTCCAATAGTCGTAGATTTTTTGTAAATAACCGTAATAATTATAGGAGTTTGTTTTACAGCAGTTGTCGATCATAACTTTGACAGGACGCCAGAACTCAGCAGATCTACAGCAATGCATTACAGCAACATGTTTGTTCATACGCGTTTACTCTGTGTCTGCAGAACTGCAGTTTGACTTGTTTTGACTGTGCGTGTCATTGTAACTGAGTGGCTGAGATCACTTAATCAGCCCGTGTACGTTTCAACATTTTCACTTCCCATCCGTCCATCCAGCCACTTTCACCGGATTTAAGATGTTTTTTTGTTTAGAGACAAATGGAAAACTTCTTACCTCTGCTTATAATTTGGTGGAGACACCAAACTCTTAATGGCCTGTAGTTTGCGTACACAACCAATCATTGACTCTGAATAAAACGCAAGACACTGGATGATACCTGATGTACGTGACGTCCTGCTCCACTCACACCACAGCTGTGTTCATGTTATCACCGGTTCATCACGCACACCTGTCAGCAATCATGTAATCAATCACCAGTATTTAGACACCAGATCACACACCAGTCAGACGCCAGATTGTCGCGTGCATTAACCACTTTCAGCACTCTCGGATAGCTTACCTTGTTCTTGATCTTGTTTGAACCTGACTCCTGAATCCTGCCTGTCCCATGCCTGTACCTACGCTGTAAAAAAAAATTGGTAAAGTACCCGACCGCCTGACCAAGAGATAAGCTTGTTCCTTACCTGTGCTTCTGCCGTGCTCACTCGTTGTTGAAACCTTGCCTGTCCTCGGATCCGAGTTTGCCTGCTCCTTTTTACTCACGCCTGAGATCACCTGTGAATAACCCTGCTTGCCTTGCCTTCAAATAAAGACTGTCATCACTTAAACCACCAATCTGTCCGCGCTGTGCATGTGTGTCCAATACCTGTGGAATCCTGACAGTGTCCAGACAGAGAGTGAGAAATACACAAATGTATGGATGTGCAAATGCAGGCTATGAGAGAAACAGAGGAGTGGCGCACTAGATGTAGCGAGAATTTGTTATGACTGTGCAAGTCATTGTATTTCCCATTCGCCCTTCCATCCACCTTCACCAGCTTCTCCTTTCTCCTGCTATGGGCGGCAAACAGATTTGAATAAAAGCAGCACCTTACAAACCAATAAACGGAGCAAAAATATTTTTTAACAAAAACACACAGACTTGGATTTAAAACTGTTTTTTCGTTTAGAGAAAAACAAAAAAACCTCTGCTTTTAATTTTTAATCGAAGCTCATCCGTGGATGGGTCGCGGGGCAGCAGTCTTAGCAGAGAGCTCCAGACTGCCGCTCGAATGAAACACGAGATCGAATGATATGTGATGTGTTTCGTACTCAGATGATTTGGATCTGAGTTCGACCAAGCTTTTGTTTGTCTCATGTTTGCTCACAGTCGCAAAGGCAAACTACACATCCCTCCCCTCCCCCGTAGAGGCGCATAGACATGCTAATGTGTTACTACTACTCGATCCGCAGGTGAGAAATACTTCAGCTCCGGGACAAAGCTCTGTGGGAGACTGGGCAGCAAAGGGCGGCGTGATCAGCTGCAGGTCTAAGACTCATTAATGCAGCAAGTAGTTTGTTCTATATGTTTACTCTGCAAAAATAAAACGTATGTATTTATCGTAGCTTTCTGGTCTAATTTCTTTGTAGCACTAAAGTAGACATTCGTTTGAAATATGCCGTGCATTTTAACACTAGAACTATTAGTTCTAACTAACTACTTCTACATATACCGATTCCTACTACAAGGTGGTCAAATGATCTGCTCGGCTAGCTGAGACCCTGAATCATCTGTGAACAGCTGCTTTTGTTAGGTAAAGAGGGCCATCACTGATGCACTCTAGGTGGTGGGTTGCGTGGGCTCGCTGACCCTGCTCCTGCCTGCAAGGCTGCACAGTTCCTGTGAGTCTATGAGTGACATCCACTGTTACAATGTTCCACCGCTATGTGCTTGGATTTACAACGTGAAAGGATGAGTGTCATTGTTGCGGTCTCACCGAAGGAAGCAATAAGAGACATCAACAATACAATAAGACAGTTCCAGATCCTTTTCAAATGTGGCGAAGCTTTGTTTATTTACAAAAAAACTAGTTCAAATATTGTTTGCACTGTTACGTCACCAAAAATTACAGAAAAGATGAGCCTGGTGACGTTACAGTGCAAACCATATATGAACTTTTTCTTTTGTAAATAAAAAATAATGTTTGACCTGTTCAAACCTGGGGAATAAAAGCGATTCTGATTTTGAAAGCGGCTGATCAACTTCGCAGGAACACATTTCATATGGTAGAGGTGAAAGGGAGACTAACAACCCAACGCAGCCGAGGCTGTAGCAGGCAGAGAAACGCAGATCTTTGTCCTGCGTGTTGATGCGTGTTTCCCCTTCCCCCAGTGGCCCTGCTCTGGGACGTGGATGGCCACGCCCACTTTCATTCACCAGACGGACATTAAAGAAGGAATAATGAAATAAACAGCTGGTTAACTTTGTAGGAACATGGCTATAGCTCTGCAATGACTTGTGGTACTGTCAGGAACGCTCGGGTGAGGACCCAAATGCACAGCGTACACAGGTTGACGGTGATCAAAAGGGTGGTTTATTCCAGGTTTAGGCAGAGACAGCGGCAGGGACAGGCAAGGTTCATACACGATCGATCAGCAAAACCAGGATACATGAAAACACGACCGGACAGGAACAATGAACTGGGGGAACAACGATGACACACGAAACAACGATCTGGCAAGGTGCTGGGCTTAGAGGTGGTGCTTAAATACAAAGTGAGTGATGACTGATGAACTGCAGGTGTGTACAATGACCGGGTGAAGCAGGAACAGCTGTGATGTAACGTAAACCGGAAGGTGAAGCTAGAACCAAAAACAGAGACCGGGAGATTACCAAAATAAAACAGGAACTACGGTGCTAAAACGGGACACAACAAGAAACAAAACCTCAGATCGTGACAGTACCCCCCTCCCAAGGGCGGATTCCAGACGACCAAAACAAAGAAAAGGAAAACGAGCAGGGCGGGCGGAGGGAGGACCGGCGGAGGGCAAGAACCAAAAACAACCCGCACGGAACACCGACAGGGCGGGCGGAGGGCGGACTGGGGTAGGGCAAAACGGGAACCCCCATCAAAACAAAACACACGCCGAACCTGACCGACCAGAAAAACAAAGAACGAGTCTCAATCAAAGAAAACTGCATTGGTTGTCCATGAGGTAAGTCCAGGGTGCATTAACAACAACAACAACGACGTCTCGCTGCTCCCTCTTAAGGCGGGTGGAGACGCGGCGAGATCCTGCCCAGCCGCCGCTGAGGCAGAGGGGCACACCCAGTGCCCTTGGGCTGGGCCAGCGTCCACGGGGATCCCCCCGAACGGCGATGTCCTCCTGGCGGACGCTGATCCAGGCGGTTGAGGAGTCGAGGCGGACGGCGCCGCAGGAGGCAGCGCCATTCAAGCAGCAGGATGCGCCGAGGGCAAGGCCACCAGTCCGGCAGCAGAGACAGAGACGAGGCAGGAACCAGAGACGAAGACAGACGTGGGGACGAAGCAGGAACCAGAGGCGAAGACAGACGTGGAGACGAGGCAGGAACCAGAGGCGAAGACAGACGTGGAGACGAGGCAGGAACCGATGCAGGTGCGGCGGGAGCTGCGACGGGAACGACACCCTCCTGGAGGTCCGCCGGGACTGCGACGGGCGCGACCCCCTCCTGGAGGTCCGCCGGGACTGCGGCGGGCGCGACCCCCTCCTGGAGGTCCGCCGGGACTGCGGCTGGCGCGACCCCCTCCTGGAGGTCCACCGGGACTGCGGCTTGCGCGACCCCCTCCTGGAGGTCCGCCGGGACTGCGGCTGGCGCGACCTCCTCCTGGAGGTCCGCCGGGACTGCCACTCCGAGACTGACTGGAACGGCCGCGATATGGCCGACAGGAACAGGAACGACCTCAACTTGGCCGAGAGGAACAGGAACGACCTCAACTTGGCCGACAGGAACCGGAACAGGGACAGGAACGGCGTCCATACTAGAGCCGGCGGCGCTGCTCTCAGGCTCCTCACAGGAGCCGGCGGCGCTGCCCTCAGGCTCTTCACAGGAGCCGGCAGGGACTGAAACGGCGTCTCCTCTGGAGCTGGCATGGCTACTTGCCGCTGCCGAGCTCGACGGAGCAGACGTCGGGCCTGATCGGGTGTGCATAGCACTTGTTCTACAGGTGATGACCTCTGGCTGGGACAAGACCTGCGCGGGACTGGGCTGGACCGGGACAGGACTCGACTGTACTGGGACAGGACTCGACTGAACTGGGGTCTGGACGTGACTCGACTGGACGGGGGCCTGGACTAGACTCGACTGGACGGGAACCTGGACTAGGCTCGACTGGACTGGGACGGGACTCGACTGGACTGGGACGGGAACCCGGACTAGACTCGACTGGACGGGAACCTGGACTGGGCTCGACTGGGCTGGAACGTGGACGGGACTCGACTGGGCTGGAACGTGGACTGGACTCGACTGGGCTGGAACGTGGACTGGACTCGACTGGGCTAGAACGTGGACTGGACTCGACTGGACGGGAACCTGGACTGGACTCGACTGGACGGGAACCTGGACTGGGCTCGACTGGGCTGGAACGTGGACGGGACTCGACTGGGCTGGAATGTGGACGGGACTCGACTGGGCTAGAACGTGGACTGAACTCGACTGGGCTAGAACGTGGACTAGAGACTGAACAGCGCGCGGCTGGACTGGGGACTGAACAGCGCGCGGCTGGACTGGGGACTGAACAGCGCGCGGCTGGACTGGGGACTGAACAGCGCGCGGCTGGACTGGGGACTGGGCAAAACACGGCTGAACTGGACACTGGGCAAAACACGGCTGAACTGGAGACTGGGCAAAACACGGCTGAACTGGAGACTGAACAGCTCGCGACTGGGCTGGAGACTGAACAGCTCGCGACTGGGCTGGAGACTGAACAGCTCGCGACTGGGCTGGAGACGGGGGACCGCATGAGTGCAGGAAATCCTCCCAGCGGGGCAAACATGGAGCTGGGCAGGTTGAAGCAGACACGACGGTCCGACGGGGCTGGGAGGAGGAAACCGGGGCCATCGGCGGTGCGTCCAGGGCTGGCGTGGTGCGGAGCGCTTCGCTTAACTCATCAAACCTTGCGCACAATCGCTCATAGAGGCGACGAACACTGGGGCGCTCTAACACGCTGTCCTCGTCCTCCAGAGTCAGTATCGCCACCTCCACGGCGCTGCGCTGGTTTTCCGGGTTAATCGCCCGTCGGTAATCCTCCGCGAGGATTTTAAAATGAACTTGGAGGTCGCTAGGTAACTCGGCGCAGGTAAACTCCATGCTCCCTCGGGTGAATAATACTCGCCGTTTAAAAAAAAGAAGCGAGAAAAAACAGTCACTGACCTGACCGGAGGCTGAGTGCTGGCTGGGTCCAAGTTTGGCCAGATCGTTCTGTCAGGAACGCTCGGGTGAGGACCCAAATGCACAGCGTACACAGGTTGACGGTGATCAAAAGGGTGGTTTATTCCAGGTTTAGGCAGAGACAGCGTCAGGGACAGGCAAGGTTCATACACGATCGATCAGCAAAACCAGGATACATGAAAACACGACCGGACAGGAACAATGAACTGGGGGAACAACGATGACACACGAAACAACGATCTGGCAAGGTGCTGGGCTTAGAGGTGGTGCTTAAATACAAAGTGAGTGATGACTGATGAACTGCAGGTGTGTACAATGACCGGGTGAAGCAGGAACAGCTGTGATGTAACGTAAACCGGAAGGTGAAGCTAGAACCAAAAAACAGAGACCGGGAGATTACCAAAATAAAACAGGAACTACGGTGCTAAAACGGGACACAACAAGAAACAAAACCTCAGATCGTGACAGGTACAGCTGGAAGGAGTAATAATGAAATATAAATAATATAATATGGAATATAAAACGGAAACGCTTTCAAGCGTTTTCTGTTTATATTTTCATTGCACATTTGTTAAAACTCGATGGGTGTACTATCATATTTTCTGTAATTTTTAGCATATTTTTTTTAGTTATTCATATACAACATTTACATGTTGTATATGAATAACAAAATTAAAAAAATCTACGTTTGAAAAAACTGTGAAGAGTTCCGTGTCTACATGAAGGCGGGCAGAACAACGTCCGTCTATGACTCACTGCCGAAAGCGGCTGGTGAACCTCTTGGGAACATGGCTGTAGCTCTGCAATGACTTATTATGTGGTACAGGGGAAAGGGGAAAAAACGAAATAAACAGAATATAAAACCGAAACGTTAAAACTAGATGGGTGTACTGTCGTCTTTTCTGTAATTTTTGGTAACGTTACAGTGCAATAATGTATGTTTTTTTGTAAATAAGCAAAGCAGCAAAACTGTCTTATTGTATTGTTGATGTTTTTTATTGCTTCCTTCGGTGAGACCGCAACAATGACACTCATCCTTTCATGTTGTAAATCCAAGCACATAGCGGTGGAACATTGTAACAGTGGATGTCACTCATAGACTCATAGGAACATGAGTACAGAGGCAGCCGGTAAAAGTGTCTACCCCCACCGTGTTTGGGATTCAAATCTGGTGCGTCAGTGCCCGGTTTGCACTGCGGGAAGAGTGTGTTACGTCCTTTTGGCCTGTAGGTGGCAATTGACTCCCACTTTTGGTCCTAAAACGTCGTAGTTGCTTACGTCATATATCCTCTTGTAGAACAACCAATGATCAGGTCTTGGGTGGCCTAGTGGTTAACATGCATGGCATAAGACTTTTTGTCCGGGGTTCGAGTCTGAGTGGAAGCAATTTTTTAATTTTAATTATTGGAAAAACAGCATCTCATCATCATTTGATCACGTGATGACAACATTGTATTACTTAGTGCATGGATCGTCAAGACCATGAACCGCTGGTCGCGTTATAGTATTTAGTATAGTTATGAACGTAAATAAGTTATGGCAAATTATGGCAGTTCAAAACCGAAAATAAGAAGCTAAATGGTGCGCGTGCAGCGTTTGATTTGTGGCAGACAAGCTACTGGAACCCTGATTTCTCGCTGTTGGTACGGGCAATTTTCTTTACGTGGTATTCTTCTTTAATGCACCACACGGCAAGACAGTACAGCACATGTACACTTTTTTTCTTTATGCCGCTCTTATCCAACGCGCGTCACCTTTTTCCTGTCCCCCGTCAACAAGGGCAGGTAGGAACTAATGTTAATTACAAATAAAAACACAGTAGCTGAAATGCCACGTTTCCCAAACATAAAATTAAAAAATAAAGGAATACTAAAAACTGTAAGGTTACACTACTACAATTTAGAAAAGTGAATAAGGATGATCTAGACCAGAGGTTGGCCACCCGGTAACACCCACGTTTTCAATGAAAAAAACACTGGCACGGCAATATTATATTATTTGAGAACATTCAACATTTGTTTTTTAATCGAAAGAAGACATAAAAGTCGGGGCTCAGGGGTTTAACATTCTATATTTTATTGACAGAATATCGTAGCAAATAAAAGCATACCTATTCAGTCCTCGTCCCCTTTTATATGGAATACGAGCAACGATCAAACGTAAGTGTCATATTACGCCTTGTAAAACCATAAACAGATGATAAAACACTGTCAAGGCATCGACAAGTACAGCTAACTTGCTTTTCCCTGCTTCACACAGCTGCTGTAACTGAGAGCAACCCGTGCGGCATCACCGGTCAATCTGGAAACGTATTCATTGGTTCGGACGTTGTTCTGCCCGCTTTCATGTAGAAACAAAACTCGTCAAAGCAAAAGAGCTCAGTGCAGCATTTACAAATCACATGTGAACGTTTTATTTTTTTTTGTAAATAAAAATAATGTTTGCCCTGTTCAAACCTTGGGAATAAAAACGATTCTGATTCTGAAAGCGGCTGATCAACTTCATAGGAACACATTTCATATGGTACAGGTGAAAGGGAGACTAACAACCCAACGCAGCTGAGGCTGTAGCAGCAGAGAAACGCAGATCTTTGTCCTGCGTGTTGATGAGCGTTTCCACTTCCCCCAGTGTCCCCGCTCTGGGACGTGGATGGCCCCGCCCACTTTCATTCACCAGACGGACATTAAAGAGGAAATAACGAAATAAACAGCTGGTTAACTTCGTAGGAACACCTTGTAATAGGAACTGGTATATTTAGAAAACCCAGTAGTCCTAGTGTTAAGGTGTGTGAACTGGGGAGGAGACGGCAGCAGCGACTGAAGAGCGACTGAAAAGAGTTGATGTCTTCCCCGCTGACAGGTGCATTCATTTGATAATGCACGTACCTTGGCTGACAGTTTAGTTCAACACACTGAACACAAACACACTGAATCTTTATCAAACCATCCCTGAATGCAGTATCTTCCTTGATTATCCATGATTATTATGGAAGAAGCGCAAATCTTCACCAGTCCAAATTGTCTAATTAATACTTTGTTTACAATAAAGGTAATACATAATAATAATAGTATTTTCATTTTAAAATGCACTGCATATTGTAAACGAATGTCGAAGTTCTACAAATAAATTAAACCAGAAAGCTACTATAAATACATACGTTTACTCTTGTAGAGTAAACATATAGAACAAACCACTTGCTGCATTAATGAGTCTTAGACCTGCAGCTGATTATGCCACCCGATGCTGCCCAGTCTCCCACGGAGCTTTGTCCCGGAACTGAAGTATTTCTCACCTGCTGATCATGCATGTCTATGCGCCTCTACGGGGGAGGGATGTGAAGTTTGCCTTTTGCGACTGTGAGCAAACACGAGACAAACAAAAGCTTGGTCAAACTCAGATCCAAGTCATCTGAGTACGAAACACATCACAAGTCATTCAATCTCGTGTTTCATTCCAGCGTCAGCCAAGAGCTCTCTGCTAAGACTGCTGCCCCGCGACCCATCCACGGATAAGCTTCCATAAAAATTAAAAGCGGAGGTTTTTAGTTTTTCGTTTTTTTCTAAACGAAAAAACTGTTTTAAATCCAATTCATGATCTTATGTGAAGCCAATATGTTGTATCAGATGTTAGAGCCGTGGGTGTGTACATATTTTTAAGAGACGCCTTCTATTTAAAGACACGAAAAAGCCTTGCAGGCAGCAGCAGGGTCGGCAAGCCCATGCATCCAACCCCACAGAGTGCGTCGGTGATGGCCCTCTTTACGTAACAAAAGCGGCTCTTGGCAGGGTGCCAGCTGGAGCGTGTTGGACAAATGAACACCCAGCCGTTGGTAGGGGTATATGTAAAGGTGTACGTCCTTTAGTAGTTCTAGTGTTCAATTGAAAATACTATTATTATTATTTATTACCTTTATTGTAAACACAGTATAAATTGGACAATTTGGACTGGCAATAATTTGCGCTTTTTCCATAATAATCATGGATAATCAAGGAAGAAATTGCAGTTCATAGATGCCAAGGTACGTGCATTATCAAATGAATGCACCTGTCAGCGGGGAAGACATCAACTCTATTCAGTCGCTCTTCAGTCGCTGCTGCCGTCTCCTCCACAGTTCACACACCCTAAAGTGTCCGAACCAATGAATACGTTTCCTGATTGACTGGCGATGCCGCACTGGTTGCTCTCAGTTACAGCAGCTGTTTGAAGCAGGAAAAAGCGAGTTAGCTGTCCTTGGCGATGCCTTGACAATGTTTTATCGTCTGTAAACGATCTGAACAGTTTTTATAGTTTTACAAGGTGTAATATGACGCTTACGCTTGCTCGTAATCCATTTAGGGCAGTGGCTAAAAGAGAACGAAGTACAGTCGTAGCACTTAAAGGTGTCAGCCTTTACGGCAATCTGTTTTCATTTGCAGCGCGGTATCACCGGGTTTTTAGCGCGTTGTAGCTGTGTTACGTCTTTTTGGCCTATAGGTGGCGATCAGCCCCCACACTGGCCTTTATGACGCTGTCCTGTACATATGTTATATAGGCCCATGTAGAACTACGCATCAACGCCTCTGTGGTGTAATGGTTTGTGTATTGTTTAACAGACTGGATATGTCATTTTTTTGGTCCCGGGTTCAAATCTCGGTGGAAGCAGAGGTTGTAATTGCTGAACATTTTTAAATTTTGGCATACAAGATAATAACAAATGATTGAAAGGACTGGCTGCCTGTATTATTTAGCAGAGCTACAGCCATGTTCCCAAGAGGTTCACCAGCCGCTTTTGGCAGTGAGTCATAGACGGACGTTGTTCTGCCCGCTTTCATGTAGACACGGAACAATTTTTTTTCACGTAGATTTTGTTAAAAAAACACGCATCAACACGCAGGACAAAGATCTGCGTTTCTCTGCTGCTACAGCCTCGGCTGCGTTGGGTTGTTAGTGTCCCTTTCACCTGTACCATATGAAATGTGTTCCTACAAAGTTGATCAGCCGCTTTCAGAATCAGAATCGTTTTTATTCCCCAGGTTTAAACAGGGCAAACATTATTTTTATTTACATAAACAGCTGGTTAACTTCGTAGGAACACGGCTGTAGCTCTGCAATGACTTTATGTGGTAAAGGTGAAAGAAGTAACAACGAAATAAACGGAATATAAAACGGAAACGCTTTTAATCTTTTTCTTTGTCTCAGAGCTAATGTATTTTACACCTATTGACCGAGTGGAGACAATATGTTAATGTCTCTGTGCCAATACGTAGTAGAGGATAGGGTTTGAAGTTTGCTTTTGCGACTGAAACAACATCAGACGCGGAGCGAGTTCCAAATCCACTGTGTTGCCCGTGTAATAAAACTTTGTTTTTCTGCAGATGTTGTGGTAAATGTCATTACGGTAAAGTATAATAATGCAGCTTCCGTTTAAAGGACACATTGACTATTTCTTACTGTTTTAACTGTTTAACTTGACCAACTTAAAAGTGGTCAAGGTGGTTTATGCTGCAGAGCAGGAGTTGTTTTCGTTTTCATTCAGTAAAAAACGTTAACATTTATCGTGAGTAATAAGCACATGTAAAACAAACAAGCTACTGCAATAATGCGTTGCCATAGAGAAAGATTTAATACATAATGTATTTGTTTATATTAAGTAAAATCCTCTTACAGATTTTACATAAAACGTGAAGTGAAAGGTTTTTAATGTCAGTAGTATAAGAAAAAGACCATTGGTTTTAGAAGCCAGATGTTGTTTAATTAGTAGGGGATCAGATCAGGGGACTCTGTCGTCCTCCTCCAGACATGCTCTTGCAGCGACATGTTTGGGGTCATTGTCCTGGAAAAACCGATGCCGTGTTTCAATATACTTTCTAATATATGGACCCACTGTGCGTTTGATTATGGACTCCTCGAAAAACTGTCTATCCATAATCCCATCGAAAATAATCATCGGTCCTGGTCCCCACCTAGAAATCATTCCCCAAGGAGTTTGAGGGGATGCTTAGTGTCCCTTTGTAAAAGGGACACTAAGCTTCTTTGCAAAGCTCATTCTGGCAAAATGCTCCAATGCCACAGTCGATTTGTTTTTCCCCGAAACGATACAACGGGAAACGGCTTTAAATCCATTAATGTGTCTAGTTTTGAAAACACCGCTTTCAGCTCGTTTATTCATTTTTAACAAGCTGCTTTGAATAAATGCCGTTTATCCTTTTTAAAAGCGATGGTGGGGGGTTTCTCGTTACAATACGAAGTTACTGGACTTACTGGGAGCGTGTCCAGACACATTAACAGGTCCTCCGGGTTTAAAACGTTCTAAAATGAAGTGTTTTCTAGTCTTCCCAGCTTTTATTCTGGAGGGGGAAATCAAACCGTTAAACACTAGCGCGCATTGACAACTTGATCTAAGTCATCTGCCTATGAATAAGCGGCTCCTCAGCACCATCGTTGGAACGTCACATCACTGTCTGCTTCAGACGGTGACGTCACTTCCCCGATTCTCTTGTTGCCTGCATTTGACAAGCATACATTTCTGGTTAAGCTCTACCTGGACACATCATCTGTCATTCGGGCTCTTACGTTTCATTCAGAATCAGAGCAAACTATAGGTCATTGCGGTCTGAGTAAATTTTAAGAGTCTGGTTAAACTCTCTGATTTTTTCTCAAAACTAAAAATAAGCTTTAAATCCAACTCCGTGCCTTGTGTCGAAAAAACAACAACACTTGAATTCCGTTTGTCGCTCATATCAAGAGTGGACAAATTGAAACGAAAATCCAGTTTGTTTTGTATTTGTATTTTATAAGATGAGTACAGATATACACATAAAATACATTTATAACACAGATTAATGAATAAATATAGATTCCTATTTTATGTTATTATACTTATATTATTCTATTGGATTGGCTGGAGGAGGGACTCTCAGCTGGCCTGGGAACTGTGTAAAAACATCAGCAGCTTCGGCAATTGACAACAAACACTAACGCACTAGCGAGCAAAGACGCAAAATAATCTATAATATTTAAAAATGAACTACTCTACATTTAATGATACAATACCATGACATCGTTTTTTGTGCTTAATGTGCAGACACAGATAGAAATGAACAGTCGACAGTGGCTGGTGGATCTGAGGGAAGACCACAGCAACTGCCCTGAACAGAATCCAGTGACTATCACAGTGGCAGACATCCAACAGAGAGTCTCAGGTATGAAAAACTGGACAGCACCTGGACCTGACATGATCCACGCCTACTGGCTAAAGAAGCTCACTACAATCCATGAGCGCCTGGCAGCACAAATGAACCAGCTTCTAAGGGATGGGGCTCACCCTGAATGGCTAACCGAAGGGCGAACGATCCTGATAATGAAGGATCCCTCAAAGGGTACAGTCCCATCCAACTACCGGCCAATAACCTGTCTCTCCACAACATGGAAGCTCATGTCAGGCATCATCGCAGATAAGATAAGTGGTCACATGGGTTCAATACATGAGCGAAGCACAAAAGGGCATTGGTAAGGATACCAGATGAGCAAAACACCATCTCCTGGTAGACAGAACAGTGCGACACGCCAACCTGTGCACAGCTTGGATCGACTACAAGAAAGCCTATGACTCAATGCCACACACATGGATCAATGAATGCTTGGAGCTGTACAACATCAATAGAACTCTAAGGGCCTTCATTGCAAACTCGATCAGGTTGTGGAGAACCACCCTTGAAGCCAATGGGAAGCCACTTGCCCAAGGAGATGCAATGTCCCCACTGCTGTTCTGCATAGGTCTGAACCCCCTCAGCCAAATAATAAACAAGACTGGCTATGGATACCGACTCCGGAACGGGGCCACCATAAGTCACCTCCTCTACATGGATGACATCAAGCTGTACGCCAAAAATGGGCGAGACATCAACTCACTGATCCACACCACCAGGATCTACAGCTCGGACATTGGGATGTCATTCGGACTCGAGAAATGTGGGAGGATGGTGACAAAGAGAGGCAAGGTAATCCACACAGAAGGGGTCTCACTCCCAGAAGGAACAATAGCAGACATTGAGGACAGTTACAAGTACCTTGGAATACCACAGGCGAACAGCAACCTTGAACAGGCAACAAGGAATGCGGCAACAGCCAAATACCTCCAACGAGTAAGGCAAGTCCTAAGAAGCCAGCTCAAGGGCAAGAACAAATCCCAGGCAATAAACAGCTACGCCCTGCCAGTGATCAGATACCCTGCGGGAATAATAAGGTGGCCAAAGGAAGAGATACAGACCACAGATGTTAAGACACGAAAGCTCCTCACCATGGAGCATGCAGCAGCATGGAGGGTTCCACCCCAAATCCAGCACCCTGAGACTGTACGTTAGCCGCAAAGAAGGAGGCCGAAGACTAGTGAGCGTGAGAGCCACTATCCAGGATGAAACATCCAAGATCCATAAGTACATCAAGGATAAGGCTCCGACAGATGACGTGCTGAGTGAATGCCTCAGGCAGTGGAGAACAGAGGATGAGATGCTGGAAGAGGGACCATCATGGGAGGACAAGCCCTTACACGGAATGTACCACCGGAACATAACTGAAGTGGCTGATCTCAACAAATCCTACCAATGGCTTGAAAGGGCTGGGCTGAAGGACAGCACAGAGGCACTCATCCTGGCTGCACAGGAGCAGGCCCTGAGCACCAGAGCCATAGAGGCCCAAACTGTGCAAACAGACTGTGCAAAGAGGCCCCTAAGACGGTCCAGCACATAACTGCAGGGTGTAAGATGCTGGCAGGGAAAGCATACATGGAACGCCATAACCAAGTGGCTGGCATAGTATACAGGAACATCTGCGCAGAGTATGGACTGGAAACCCCAAGGTCAAAGTGGGAAACACCTCCCAAGGTGGTAGAGAACGAGCGCACCAAGATCCTGTGGGACTTCCAGATACAGACAGACAGAATGGTAATGGCAAACCAACCAGACATTGAGGTGGTGGACAAAGAACAGAGGAAAGCCGTAGTGGTGGATGTGGCAATACGAAGCGATGGCAACATCAGGAAAAAGGAGCATGAGAAACTAGAGAAATACCAAGGGCTCAGGGAAGAACTGGAGAAGGCTTGGAAGGTGAAGTCCACAGTGGTGCCTGTGGTGATCGGAGCACTGGGGGCAGTGACCCCCAAATTGGAGGAGTGGCTACAACAGATCCCTGGAAAAACATTCGACATCTCAGTCAAGAAAAGTGCAGTCCTAGGAACAGCAAGGATACTGCGCAGAACCCTCAAGCTCCCTGGCCTCTGGTAGAGGACCCGAGCTTGGAAAGTGGATGAGACCACCCGCGTGGGGTGAGAAGGGAGTAAGTATATATATGACATAATGTCATCTTATGGACTCTTGTAATTCCGGTACCAAGCCTCTGCATCAGCAGACGGCTGCATTGAGTCTGATCACAAATGCTCAGGGCAAACAGCATTGGATGAGATAGTTATCGTGATTGCTTACCACCAGCGAGCTGTTTTTGCCATCAGGATGGGGAGACAGAGCATTTCTACTCTACTTACAGCAACAGTGTGTAAGAGCAGAAAACAGAGTAGACAATGTGTGCTTGTTGTTATTATGAATTTAGCATCAGTTGCTTTTTTGAGTCACTTTATAAGCTGAGACTTACACACAGAAGACTATTCTGTGATGGACTATCATGTAGTTCCATCAGTGGTGATAATATCAACGGCATCCCTGGGCTAGAATTTTGTTATGCTTTAATATGTGTTATTGCAGTATACAGCAACCAATGTGGGTTTTAAAGATAATTACAAAAATGCTGTTCTACAAAAGCTGGACTGAAAGAGACAGCATTCAGTTTGGATTGTGTTATAGTAAAATAGAAATAAAAGTTCATTACTGTGTATTAACTAGTGCCTTTCACCTGACTATTATTGCTAAAATTGGAAGCATATTTTATCAAAGTGATGCTCAAAACATTATATATTCTAAGGTGGACTATTGTGACTCTTTACTGAGTTTTTCCCAATAACTCTTTAGGTATTCCTCAGTGATCCAAAACGCTGCAGCCAGAGTTTGACTGGAGTTACTGTAGTTGGTCCATTTCTCTCCGATGGCTTACTGTAAAATCTATAAAATTTCAAACCTTTCTATGTTTTTGTTTTTGAATTCGATTAGGTCTTAACTTCACTTTGTGATGAGATGATCATTGTTGTGGATTGGTAATATGTGAATAAACTAGATTTCTTCACTTTGTCTCTCCCCTCTGTCCGTTTAAACAAGACAAACTGTCACCCACCCTAAGCCTCAGGTTTCTTCTGTTAAAGGGAGTTTATCTATACTGTATGTAGTTGTATTTTTGTTTCTGTAAAGTCTGAAATGATTTATTATGATATACCCAATTGAAATATAAACAGTGGAATAAAGTAAAAAGAACATAAAGTTTATTGCACAGCTGAGTATGTGAATCAGAGAGGAGGTCAAAACAACTATCGATTTTAAAAGCTCAGAAGTAACAAACTGTGATCACTGGAAACACAGAACTCTGCTTAACTTGTCTGGTGCCCGATATGGCTGACAGATCCTCCCACAAATCCCCTAAGGAATTGTCCAAAGTCCAAAATCCTAGTTGAGGTCTGAGAGGTCCAGGCTAAAATAACAGGTCAGGGAGGTGCAGGTCCAGATGATGGGGGGATCCTAGGTTAGGCTGAAAGGAAAGTCTAAAAAGCAAAAAACACTGACAATCAGGCAGTAAGGCAGAGAACAAGGCAGTGATTAAATGGAGAGCTGGTGGGACACAGGTGCTGGAGGTCCAGGGAGAAGGTAAAGACACAAATAGGAAATACAATTAGAGTCACAGTCTTATCCTTATATAAAATGCCTTACTATAAATGTTGCTCTCTATAGGAGACATTATATTAATAACCTGAAAAAATTATAATTAATTAAAAAAGGAACATTTTGCTTTTTTTTAGAAAGCAGAGTCACTGAAGGTGGTGCAACAAGGGGTGAGGGTCCCAGGTGACCACCCTACATACAGGATTTAAAACATGACATTTATTCCTGGGAAGTGGCAAAACAACTGAACCAAACTGTTTCTATAAAAGGATGTTGACTCTTAGTGTGATGTTTACAGCACTTTTACAGAAATGCAGCGTGGTTGTGTACCCAGCGGCTGTATGTCCCCATCTAGCCCATCCAACCAGATCTGAGTGAGTGTAGGATAATTCTTTTTCTCTGTGTTTGACGAGACTGGAGCCCAGATGGTTAGTAGTGCTGCCAGATCAATTACCAGCAGAGAAAACAAAGCATAGCACTTCCAAGGCCAATAGAACTGATCTCTTTTTGAACTTTTACACATCATCTAGCACATGTAGCATGCTGTGACAAAGGACTTAACTTAACTCTGCATGTGCTGTTTTACTTCCAGCTACTTGTGTTTGCTGCTGTTACAAACAGCCACCAACTGAATGGTATGTTAAAAGGTGGAAAACAAAAACCGCAAAGTATTTATTTTGATAAGAGGTAAAATTTGTATACATACACATCCTTCACTTAGGCTACATTATGGTATTGTGGCTTCCTGCAATAAAGTGATGCAATACTGCAATAAAGTGATGCAATACAGCCAGCTGTATTAGGAATACAGCTGGCTGTAACAAAAAAAACTAAAATGAAAAGCTTTTTATTTGTTACATGTGCAGTGTTAGTTGTTCTGTACCAAAATGACCATGTGTTGACAGAACAATATTGACCTTGCATAAACGTCATCATAACATATCTATTCATCTAATGATTCCAGGAGAAAGATTTGAAATCCACCAAATATCCTCCTGAAGGCCTAACATCTTTACACCTTACTCTTTACTTGTCATGAGTCTACATATAAATGTTTAGAAGCTGTTGAAGCTAATTGGGTGAGTAGGAAAAATCTTTGGGTAACACCTCATGATGCCATGGTTCAGGTAACCTCACCTGAACCATGGTGAGGTTAGGTTCAGGTAACCATTGTTACCTGTCTAACATATCTGTATTTTACTCTGCTTTGTTTTAGCTTGTGATATATATACTTTAGCTCCTTAGGGTTGCATATCTTTACCTTTTGTAGATCCTCTTCAGGCCTGATTCTCGTTGAGACAATCCAAGGTTGGGCATGCGTATGTATGTTCTTCACTTTCACCTGGGCCATCAGCTAAGTGGTGATATCCTTTTTTGTTTCTAAGCTACAGCTGTCATGCAACTAGTCTAGAAATGTTTTCAAGCTGCCTAACCTTAGTCAAACATGCACATCTGGGTTTTATTTAGGTTAGGGTATAGGGTTTGTATTACACACATTCAAGAATCTGTCCTGTTCAAGCTAGTTCTCTCACCTCTCAAAACCTTGATACTTTCATCATTTCAAAAGATACAGACTCCTCTGGTAAGAGTTCAAAGTGCTTTGTACTTCTGCTGGAAACATTTGATCTTCTATGCCCTTAGAAAGGCACTACATCGAACATTGCTGGTTTTCTAAATGTAACATGCCTAAATTCTTACAGTGATGTCTTTTGGGATTGAAATGAAGCAAACATTTCCAGAAACAAATGTTTTAAAATTACCAGTTAAAGGTAAATCAAATCTTTGTAATGTGTAATCACTTTTTCATATTTCAGTTTAAAAAAAAGTATATTGTTTATTATATATAAAGTATACTTGTTTACTCATTTATTTTCACTTTTACTTCTTGTTTATTTTGTCACACAGCACAGTCTAAAGTTTACTCCAGACAGATTGCCAACCACAATAAAAGGTTTTGGTCACTAAGTCAAACAGTGTGATCAACCTACACAATTATACCTCTTTTGTTTGAAGATGCTTTGAACTGTGTCTAAAACTTATTTTTAGTCAATGATGTTAATGATGATGTTATTTCTTAAAGTTGAAAGAAAATCCATCATCTTGATCAGTGTTTTTAGCAATGGACACAGTATTAACACCGCTACTGCTTTGGATCACTTTCTCCCATGACACACTGCTTTGCCCATGATAATTTAAAACCATGACCTTTTTTTAGGTGTGTGGCAAGGGGAGTATGTGTGGTTGAGATGAAGCTGAATGAAGAGGAGGAGTATTATATTGGATTCCATAGAGACAAAAAATCACTTTAGGATTTCATTTATCTTACAACATAGATTTAACTTTTCTGCCTATAAAATATAAAATTCAACAGCATGAACATGGATACTGATGTATTGTCTTTAAGTAACTGCAACCATTGTATCTGAGATATAGAAGTATGTCTGAATGTAACCAATGGATAGGAACATTGCTGATGGAGCTGCAAGAGCACATTAGAAAGCATGGGTATTTTTAACTGTCCATAAAGTGAGATGGTGCCTTTTGAATAGCACTTGGGGTAATTATGGTTGGCAGCTCATCCTCCATCGGCTTTGTGGCTGATTTTGTCTCTTTCTTTCAATTTCCTGCCTCGTTGAGGATGCCAAAAGATATGTGCAGAGAATGAGGCCTGCATAGTAACGCAGGAAAGCACTTTATAATTAAAAATATTTAGAAAGTGAGGGGTGGAAAAGACACTCTTACCATATTGTGCTTAGAGAAAGAGAAGGTCCAATTTCAAGTGAAGTAATCATTTGAAATAGAAGTTTATTTGCATCAGTGCTTGGTATACTACCAAAGTCATTTATTGCACGGTTATCCAAGCATGCGCTGTGATAAAACAGTTATTCTAATTTATAGTAGTGCATTTCAGAATGCCATTAGTTCCAGAATATCAATCAAAGTTAATTTGAATTGCACAGGGTTGTAATATAGTCTATGTACCTGACTTGAAATTTATAAAGGGTTACAACCAGAACCAAATGTGGGAAAAAGTGTATTCTGACATAAACCTTTAGACTGAATGTTGCTCAAATCATTTTGCTTTTCTGCATTTGGTGTAGAGATAAGAAGTCTGATTCTTTTTAACTGATTCAGATCTTTTACTCACAAATAGTATAGTGAACGAATCATTTTGAGTCACTCATTTATTTTATTCATTTAGGCGCAGGCGGCGCTGTAGCCCTGAAGTTATTAAACATAAAATGCCGCGTGACAAATGAACGAACAAACGGAACTGTAAGGATCCAAATGAACAAATCGCAAAAGAACTGTAGTGCTTGCTGCACAGAGCCTGAGCTGTGAATGATGAACAATGAACGAAACCATGCAGCCCGAGCTGCCTTTCATGTGATGGGTGAGAACAAGTGAAAGTAAAACTTATTTTTAAAGCTTTTTTTAAAGCAAAAAGATTCAAAATTAAAAAAAAAACTTTATTAATCCCAGAGGGATTCTCTGTCACAGTTAGAGGCACACACAAGAAGGTAGGAAGTTAAAAATAAAAATGATAACACATATACACACACTCTTCTCATTACTAGCTAAAGGTTTATTATACATGTAATAGCACGGATGAAGATCAACCCTTACACAGAAGAGGAGTTGTACAGGCTAAAAGCGACTGGTAGGAAGGATCACCAGTGGCGTTCTGTGGAGCACAAAATACTGATGAGCCCTTACAGAGGGCGATGAGTTGTACAGGCTCATGGCCACTGGTAGGTACTGATGGTGGCTTTCTGTGGATCACCTAATACTGATCAGCCTCTGGCTGAAGGCGCTCTTCTGTCTAGCCAGCACACTGTAGAGGGGCGGGGGGGGGTGTTGTCCGGGACAGAGAGGAGTTTGGCCAGGATCCTCATCTCAGCTACAACATGTGGGGGGTTCAGCTCCACTGGACTTGAACAGGGCTTGACTTGAAGCATGGGGACACAGATTAAGCAGATTAAGGATGAAAGCAGGAAAGAGTTTAGTTATATATTCATGCCGAAGATGAAACAAGGGCAACCTGTTCAATCTGCAAAAAATAAATTCAACTAGCAGAAGGGAGGAAACTTCAAAGATATAGCACAGCTAACAAGGATTTATCTTTCACTACATCAGACGCCTGCACATTGGATATGTGCTGCAGGTCACAGATTGCCTGTTGGGTCATTCACTAATTTATGGTTTTAGTCTTACCATGATTTTCCCTACCCCCAACCATGGAAATAGGGATAGTGCCAATTTCTGGCCTGTAGTTCAGAGCTTTTTGTCCATGAGAACGTCTGATCCCCAGATCCGATCACTTTCCTTCAGGTCGATCTCTCGCTTCCGTAGCTGTCCCTTGGAAGTCGTCTGCTGTGGTGTTATCACGTATAGTCGTAGCACTTCAAAGCGACCACCTTTTTTACCGCAGTACGTGCGCGTCGCCAGCGCGCCACGGGTGCGTCCCCGACTAAGGATTTTTAATCCTGCAGCCAGCTGAAAAAAATCAGGGTGCTAGTTTCGTTTTAACCACCAGGTGGCGCAACGATGTGAGGTCCGACTGTTTATTTCTGTGTCTGCACATTAAGCACAAAAAACAATGTCATGGTATTGTATCATTAAATGTAGAGTAGTTCATTTTATATTATATTTAATTTTTTTTATAAATGTATTATTAAAAATAGTATAGATTATTATGCGTCTTTGCTCGCTATAGTGTGGGCTAGTGTTTGTTGTCAATTGTCGAAGCTGCTGATGTTTTTACACAGTTTTCAGGCCAGCCGAGAGACACAGTCCCTCCTCCAGCCAATCCAATAGAATAATATAGGTATAATAACATAAAATAGGAATCTATATATATTCATCAATCGGGGTTATAAATGTATTTTATATGTATATCTGTAATCGTCTTCTGGTTTGTTGATCATGAGGAAAAAATACAAAACAAACTGGATTTGTTTCGTTTCGTCCTCTCTTTATATGAGCGACAAACGGAATTCAAGTGTTGTTGTTTTTTCGACACAAGGCACGAAATTGGATTTAAAGCTGATTTTTCGTTGTGAGAAAAAAGCAGAGAACGAAAAACTAAGTCGTTCTCTCGTTATAGCAGCGTTTAAGTTTAACCAAACTCTTAAAATTTACTCCGACCGCAATGACCTATAGTTTGCTCTGACTCTGAATGAAAAGCCCTTATGACAGATAATGTGTCCAGGTAGAGCTTAACCAGAAATGTATGCATGTGATAATGCAGGCAACGAGAGAATTGGGGAAGTGGCGTCACCGTCTGAAGCAGACAGTGGTGTGACATTCCAACGATGGTGCTGATGAGCCACCTATTCATAGGCAGATGACTTGGATCAAGTTGTCAATGCACTTTTATTGTCAAATGCTGATCTCGCTGCTGCCTTTATACAGTATGTCCTCGTGTGTAAGTACTGTGTCGGGTCTGTGTACGTTCTACGTTTGATTTCCCCCTCTAGAATAAATGAAGCCGTTTTCTAGGTAAATTGTCCAGAAAATAAAATACAAAGAACATCCGCTTCCTTATTTCTCTTGATATAAGCGAAAAACGGAATTTAATCACAGCACCGTGTTAAAACCAAATAAACGAGCTGAAAACAGTGTTTTCAAAACTAGACCTGGAATTAGATTTAAATCCGTTTTCCGTTTTCTCGTTTTGTGGAAAAAAAGATTTTATTCTGGGGGACAAATCAAACAGTTGGAACATACACGGACCGTTTTCCGTTTCTCGATTAAAAAGAAACAAACGGCATTTATTCAAAGCAGCGTGTTAAAAACGAAAAAACGAGCTGAAAAGATTTAAAGCCGCTTTCCGTTTTCTCATTTGGTTTCAACGATTTGGTGCAATTAAACAGTTAAAACACTAAGACATAGACAATGTGCCCTTTAAACGGAAGCTGCATTATTATACTTTACCGTAATGACATTTACCACAATATCTGCAGAAAAACAATGTTTTATTACACAGGCAACACAGTGGATTTGGAACTCGCTCCGCGCAAGTTACGGCTTCTGATGTTGATTCAGTTGCAAAGCAAACTTCAAACCCCATCCCCTACTACGTATTGGCACAGAGACATTAACATATTGTCTCCACTCAGTCAATAGGTGTAAAATACTGAAGCTCCGAGACAAAGAAAAGCTCCATGGGAGATCGGGCGCGTGATCAGCTGCACCTACGTAGCTGTGAGACGCCAAAACCTTTCACTTGACTTTTTAAAATGCTCTTCTTATGGTATTTCACACAGGTCTGGCAGACTACCACTGCTAACGTGTAGAGAATATCATATAATAAAAATAAATAAATTGTAATAAACTCTCTCTGAGGTGTGCCAGGACGCCAGGACTCAGTAGATCTCCGACTCATTAATGCAGCAAGTTGTTTGTTCTGCATATATTGATTCTGCAGAGTAAAAGGGCTGTTCTGCCCTTATTTAGCCGAAGACAAAACTCAAAAGAGAGACACCCATCAAGTTTTAACAAGGGGAAGGGGAAACACGCATCAACACGCAGGACAAAGATCTGCGTTTCTCTGTTGCTACAGCCTCGACTGCGTTGGGTTTTTAGTCTCCCTTTCATCTGTACCATATGAAATGTGCTCCTACAACGTTGATCAGCCGCTTTCAGAATCAGAATCATTTTTATGCCCCAGGTTTGAACAGGGCAAACATTATTTTTATTTACAGAAAAAATAAAACGTTCACATGTGATTTGCCCACTTTGATGTAGACAAAACTCTTGAAAGCATTTTACTTTACATCCCGTTTATTTCGTTATTCCCACTTTCATATCTGTCTGATAAATAAAAGTGGGCGGGGCTATCAGTCCCGTAGCAAAGGTAAGTGCTTTTACTTTGATGAGTTTTGTGTCTACAAGAAAGCGGGCAGAACAAGTCCATGCGTGTGTCACCGCTGAAAGCGGCTGGTGAACCTTTTGGGAACATGGCTGTAGCTCTGCAGTGACTTTATGTGGTACAGGTGAAAGGGAAAATAACGAAAGAAACGGAATATATATTTATTGTTTTTATTTTTAATGCACATTTATTAAAACTGTACTGTCGTTTTTTTTTCGTAATTTTTGGTGACGTTACAGTGCAAACCGTATGGGATTTAAAAAAATAATAAAAATAATGTTTGCCCTGTTCAAACCTGGGGAATAAAAACGATTCTGATTCTGAAAGCAGCTGATCAACTTCGCAGGAACACATGTCATATGGTAGAGGTGAAAGGGAGACTAACAACCCAACGCAGCCGAGGCTGTAGCAGCAGAGAAACGCAGATCTGTGTCCTGCGTGTTGATGCGCGTTTCCCCTTCCCCCAGTGTCCCTGCTCTGGGACGTGGATGGCCCCGCCCACTTTCATTCACCAGACGGACATGAAAGAGGGAATAACGAAAGAAACAGCTGGTTAACTTTGTAGGAACATGGCTGTAGCTCTGCAATGACTTTATGTGGTAAAGGTGAAAGGAGTAATAACGAAATAAACGAAATATAAAACGGAAACGCTTTCAAGCGTTTTCTGTTCACCCAAACTTGATGGGTGTACAGTCATCTTTTCAGAAAATTTTTAGCATTTGCATGTTGTTGTAAATGAATAACGAAATTAACAAAATCTACGTTTAAAAAAACTGTAAAGAGTTCCGTGTCTACATGAAAGCGGGCAGAACAACGTCCGTGTATGACTCACTGCCGAAAGCGGCTGGTGAACCTCTTGGGAACATGGTTGTAGCTCTGCTAAATAATACAGGCAGCCTATCTTGTATGCGAAAATATAAAAATGTTCAGTAATTACAACTCCTGCTTCCACCGGGATTCGAACCCGGGGTAAAAAATTGACACGTCAAGGCTGTTAACTATAAACAAACCATTACACCACGGAGGCGTTGTGATGTAGTTTTACATGGGCCTACATAACAAAAGGATAAGACAGCCTCATAAAGGCCAGTGTGGGGGCTGATCGCCACCTATAGGCCAAATAGAGGCAACACAGCTCCAACGCGCTAAAAACCCGGCGATACCGCGCTGAAAATGCAAACAGATTGCCGTAAAGGCTGACACATTGAAGTGCTACGACTGTAGGAGCCATCTGAAACATAAATGGTAACACAAAAACCTACCCAATTGGGTGGAAGATGTACATCGATTGTGTGTCCACAGACATAATTGATAGACTGTGGGAGGGTCCCCATGAAATCAGGACCATCATAATAAGAGACACACTGAACCAGTAAAGTTATGAGTGCTCTGTCTTCATTTAACAATACCACAAATTAGTGTGATATTAGTGTGATGGTCAGGAGGCGTCTCCTCATCCTCGATGAGGTTAGGGAGCGGCTTAGCATCAATCAACAGTACAAAGGCAGTTAGTACAACTCCTGTGGCTGGACAGTGTCTCCTTATGAGAATGTCCCCCTAATTCAGAGAAGGTACAGCTGGTTTCTTCACTACCGTTGAGACGACCAGTCCCCTAAATGCTGCTGACCCGCTTTGTAGGCAGACTTTTCCCTACCCTCAGTTGGGTTTTTTCTCACGGACTATCCACCTAGAGAGGCCTTCGACTTTGCAGGCTGTAGGTGTTGCCAGCGTCACTCTGTCTGGGCCTTCTATCGGGTGATCTTGCACTTTATGACTCTGATGAACACCCAGTCACCAACCTGCAGTGGTCTGTAATGTGGGGGTAGCGGTTCTGCTTTCAAGGTCTCACTATCAGTCAGAACCGCACAGCCACTCTGCGTTTTTCCAGTTTCAGACTTTGTGCTTGATCAATCCACAAAGACAAATACAGAAGCAGGAATTGGGTCGTCCTGTGAATCTGGTCTGAACACTCATTCATTCACTTATTTAGATAGATTTTTTGCACTTGCTGATTATGATCTGTTCTAAATATTTAACTTCTTTCTTCAACAGCTGCAGTTTGTTTCTACTGACCTTGTGACCATTCTCTGCCACAAATGAAAGAAGTGCTACAGTATCTTTCCTGCATTTTTCCACCAGAATATCATCTACGAACAGTAATATCTGACCTGCGGGTGGGGGTCTAAATTCAGCAAGATTCGCTGACGTACACTGTGAGAAAATAGTCGAGTTTTCCCAATAACCTTATTGTAGCCCGGTGTACGTGCAATGCTGACCTTTGTAAGTAAACGCAAACCAAAATTGTGAATCTGGGGGAACTGGGATGCTACAAAAACAATTACTAATATCTATAACTAAGAAGATATGGTTATCTGGGTGTAAATTATTCAACACAATATTGGGATCAGGTACCACGACTGCTCTTGGTTGTACAGCTTTATTTACAGCCTGATGGTCTTGTACTACCCTCCGGCCAGTGGAAGGAGGAGCTTTCTTTACTAGGAATATCACAAGGAGAGTTGTCACATGATATTAAAATCCTAGTTCTTAACAGAAAATTTATGACGAGTGCTATTTCTTGTTCTGCATCAGATCTGAGGGTATTAGTGTAATATTGTCTCTGATATGGCCTATAAGTAGTTTTTGCAGTCCTTATTTTTCCCCTAAATTTGAAAAAAAAATATTGTCAAATCATTTCTGAATCTAAGCGTTGCAAGCATTCTTCATTGCAGTTAGCTGTGAGCATTTTTGAGTCTGAGCATAGCAAGCGTTCTTGATTGCTATTAGCTGTGACATCATCTGTGTGTGTGTGTGTGTGTATCTTCATTGTGGTGTGTGTGTCAGTGCATTCACCTCCCTCCTCTTTGTCATCTACTCTGGAATTGGAACCCAACCGGCCTCTCGCCCATCACTTTGCCCCAGCAGAATCATTCTGTGGACAGTCAGCTGGTCTGTGGCCTCAGCCGTGCAGTATGGGCAGGGTCTCTCTGCCACACGTAAAGCACGCTATTGCTGATTGTTGAGTTCCTCTAAGGTGGGCTTTGGGCACAGTCTGGGTTGTCCAGTTCAGAGGTATTCTCTTCCAGCCCATCATTGAGCTGTATTCACACTTTTGTTGTGGTTTCCAATCATAATCTATGTTAACAACCTCATCTGCAGGTTTTCCTTTTTGCCAAATATAATTAGGCTATTTTTTGGGTAATCATGTAGTCTTTCACATAAGTACACTTTTACTTGAGGTTCTTCCTCATCATCAACTTCTCTCACCTTTCTTTCTACTTTTACTGGTAAGTCATACCTCTCTCTGTTATTGATTATCTTACCAATAGTATTCTAAAGTGCCTTGCCTATAGTATTCGATAGTACTGTTTACAACAAAAATTGTTTCTTTTGCTTCATTTCGAAGAGCCCCCAATTATGTTAGGGAAATTGTTAGTTCCCTTTGTAAATCTTAAATAAAGCAGACACAATCAGTTGAGACCTTCTTCAGGATTTACTTGCAGGGAGTGAGCAGTTTACAGCAAAGGCAACTTCCTCTCACTGAGAAGACAAGGATTCAGCTCATAATATGTATTGCATTCTGGGAGGTGCATAGGGACACAGTACGTGGGAAATATTTCCTGCACAAAGCAAGCATTGGGCTCATCAGATAAGGATGCTACACACCGGTACTCCCCATTTCTTGCAGAGCAGAAGAGAGGAAACTTCAAGGCTATAGCGCAGCTAACAAGGCTTGAGCAAAATATGTTTCAATGATTAAATGCAGTATTTTATTTTTCCAACACAATGTCTTTATTTAAACACACACTCAAATATAACTTCTTGTTAAAAATGTGAAGCAATGTCTGAACGTTTGTCTGTTAGATTCAGTTGTGCTTCTATCAGCACAGAGACATAATGCATCTGGCTCTCACCCATCTGTTGTAGGATTCTGGGACAGCCTCTTACTCCTCCATATGGCTTAACTCGTCTGCGCTGTACTCTGGCTTATTCAACTAACCACGAATATCAGACTGTGCTAAAGTACTCGATTAATAGATAAATAGAAATGGAAGGAGCTCAGTGTATACAGCTAGTGTGTATATTGCAGCTTAACCAAGAAATGTTGTGACCTAACCCATCCCTAATTATAACCTTTATCAAAAAGGAAGGTTTTATCTTAAAAAAAGACACACCGCAATATATGGTTTTATTTTTATGTGTTTTATGTTCACCCGATTTATGTCCTGCATCTTCCCTGCCATTGTTGTTTAACAGCGCGACAGTCACTTGGTAGCGGTCACATGACAAATGAACGAACGATCCATAAGGATCTGTATGAACGAATCACAACTGAAAAAAATATTTTTACACTTAATGAGAGCAAAAAGTACTAATAAGTTCCCTAAAATGTTTACATGGTGCATTTATTGTGTCCAAAACGTGACAGTATTAATATAATCATCATTATCATTTTATTTTATTTTTTTTTATGATTGTGGTAGAGTATACCACAAAATCAACATATAACATTATATGTATAACAATATATATAATGTTCAAAGTATTGATTTACAAATGCACTTTACATTATATACACACAATACTACTACATACATCTACAAGACTCAAAGACCTCTGAATATCTATTTATTTATTAAAATTATTTATGATACCATGAATAAATAATAATGTCGTGCGTCAGGTGACAAATAAATTAACTTCAGATATCAGACATCATTTCCTTTATCAGTGCACACAGCCCTAAAGCTGATCTACAGCTGTCACGTAACAAAAGAACAAATCCCTTAGGGGGCGGATGCTCACTTGAGTGAGCCATGAACGAATCATTTGTTTCCTGTCCTGCTTACTTAACTTATGCAGCTACTGCCATGTGGCGAGGAAAGGTACTGCATGAACGAATCGTTCACTGAGAGGACTCGTTCCTCCCAACTCATATAAAGATTAGTTCAAATTGAATGAATTGTTCACAAATGGCACATCACTATTTTTTGTGGTATGCAAGCCTGGCTGTGTCACTCTGCTTCCGTGTCAGTCAGTTTCAGTTATCTTGGTTTCTCTGTCAGGAATTGTGATTTATCCTGGAAGCTCCAGTGATTTTTTTGTACTTGTTACATAGTGTTTCCTGGCAAATACACTTTTTTTAGTTTCCTTATCACTTGCTGTACACTGGTAAACCAGGACATTAATTTAATTAATTCAAAAAATGAGTACAACGTACGCAAAATTAAATTTAAGTTCATTGTACTAATTCAGAGTAGAATAAACGTAAAAATGAGTAGTAATTTTAAACCTTAGCCACTTTACATTAAATTTAATTAAAACATCGAAGTTTTGATGATAGTCACAAATTTGTATCCCCACGGAGCCAGGATTTGCTGGCTGAAACCAAGCAAATCTGTTAAGTAAACAATCGGTGCAAAATAAATAAGCAGGAATGTACCTTAGACTAACACATTCATAACTAAACAACTGTTGTAATGTGGTTTACCTTGGAGATTAATACTAATACCAATAATAGTGTTAAGGTATGTGCACATACTCATACAAACATATACATATCATATACATACACATATGCGTTGTTAAACATATCCCATACTACTGTACTTATTAATAGTCCAACAACACCACAATTTCCATACTCACACAATATTGATATTTGTAGTGAACTTTGGAAGATCGCCAATTCTCCGAGGGGTCCAGCAGACAGAGCCATCAATGTGAAAATCAACCATCAACTTGGGAGGGACGGAACCACTTCTAAAATATGATTGTATACGTTGTATTTAGGAAATTTGTGGCATCTCTGTAAACTTCTACATCATTTGATGTATTATACCTTTATCACATGACACTGAAAAGGACAACGTTCACAGTTTCTTGAGATGTAAAAAGGCCTTTTTCTCCAAACTCTGCACAGAAAATAAACAATTACATTCATGACTGGCTTTATTTACTCCATGATTGAGCAAGCTGATTAATTAACTAGTGCCTGAAAACGTTTATTCTAAAAGTGCTGTCACATTGATGGATGGCTGATTAAAGTCAATGAGATGGCTATTGGTACACAAGTTAAAAAAACAAAAGGTAAAAACAAAAACAGATCTTACTCCAAGAGGAAAAACACAGATACAGGTTTGGTTGGTGAATTGGAGAGTGCATTGTGGTTTTGGACACTGCTGTTTACCGAGGAAAATAAATAATTGAGGAAGGATAAGAAGGCTGAAAGTACAGTGTATCACGCCAGCCACAGCTCAAATTGCCTTACTTGTTCATCTTTTGATGAGGTTTCTCATTAGGGGTCTATACAGCCTAGCCATCAGAAATACCACAGAATTAATTTAAATTATAGGAATGTAGAAAGTGGGCTCCCCTTGACAGGGCGACAGAGGGCCTGCATAATTATTGTTCTGATCAGAGCGTTATTGTCTCTCAATGAATGTGCCTTTTGATGGCAGCCAGTGCTTCTTATATGTTTATCTGGAATCCTGGGCTACTAGCTTGTTTTCACTCTGCAGCCTTTGATGGAGTATTCAGTTCCCATCTTTGTGGAGAGGTTCAAAGGCTTTATTTAGTTGCCTGAGAACAGATTGAGAAAGAGAGAACATATTATCATTCAGATTTAGATAGTGAGTCTAGAGATACGTTATTCCTGTCATTGTTGTGTTTACTTCCATATACACTTATGAGGATTTATTGTTATTCTGTGAAATCTTCTAAATTTAGTTGGCACAATGGTTAGAGCATCAGCCTGAACATTGCTGGATAGATCCCTGACTATGTCACCAGGTGTGTTCTTGAGCAAATCACTTCACGCTTGCTCCCCGGTGCCACATGCAGCTGCCCAATGCTGCTTAAATACAGAGGAAAATTTTCACACTTCATTGTAACAATAATAAACATGACTTATGACAATAGAGACTACTTCTGTTTCTAAAGAGTAAAATCTAATGTTAAATTAGTGACTTTTCCAGAGAACCACTGATCCTCTGGAAATATCTTACATCTGGCATTGGGCTCATCCAGGACAGTGATTAGTCTACATACAGACAGGAGGTGTAGCTGCTAGTCCAGTGTGGGGGGAATTTTGTGTTGTCATGACATGCTGTGCCTCTGGCTGAGGCTTGTTCCTGGGGGGTCATCAGGCATTTCGTTATCAAATGCTGGGGGTTTCACTGTAGTTACCACGAGAAAATTGTTAAGGAAGTAAAGGGGGAGGGGGTTCTGCACGCATGTATATCAAAGAATAGTCAACAGCTCATGTGGGGGTTTGTAACAGGGTATAAATACAGGTCTTGTGTCCTCAGTCCTTCAGTGGATACTTTGTACATAGTAAGATCTGCCTTATGTCTTAGATGTACTGTAATTTTGATCCACTTCGTGTCGACACAAGAGTAAACTTTGAGATGGTTTATTACACTGATGATCTCTAGTTGATTTCTTATAAGATGTTCAGTTTTAACATTTTAGTGTCAGACGTGGGATAGACGTTCCGTTGATCCATGCCTGGAACAGATGGAAATCTGTAGTATGATTTGTTTTGGGAAAAGTAAGTCTTGTGCAATTGAACAATGGGGATAAATTAGCAAGTAGGGGGGGAATCAGGGATCTGTACCCTGCTGTCTCTGTGTGAGGAGCTTTGATCCATCAAGGAGACGTCATCTCTACAGGAATCTGGGACCAACAAAAGCTGACAGTTGACCAGCAGCAGAAGACCCACAGTGGGGGAGAAAGGACACTTTGACCTCTCACTGACCTCTGTGCAGGACACAGACCAAGACTCTCACTAACTTCTCCTTCTAGAAAAACATTTTTTTTTCAGTAGGTGTTTGTTGATTACAGGCACCAGAATCATAGCAAAAGAGAAGATTTACCAAATGCTCCAAAGTGAAGACGAGAAGGTGTTGGTGACTGAGAGATAGAAGAACAGCTGCTGATCTTTAAAGAACTATAGGTGATAGACATTTACACCAGCCGGTGTAAAGGGAAGAGAAGGGTCCATGACAAAGAATGAAGGAGAAGAAAACAGCACCCACAGAGCAATCAGAATCCTAATGTGACTGTTCTAATCAAGAAGAACCAGATCCACTTCGATCTAGACCCAAGGATTTCATCAAAATCAGCTAAACCACAGAGACAGCAGAGGACAACAGGTCAGAGAATAGAGAACACACAGACATGAGCATTGACATAAATTATTAGGATATTTCTCAAATCAACACTACTGTAAGTCACAGTAAATTTAGAATTAGTAGTTTTTATATCCAGACAATTAATTTGTGCTCCACAAGTTTTTTGAAAAGAAGAAATCAGTAGGATTGAATTGAATTTTTAAAGATTTTATAGGGAAAGCATACATTCAGATTAATAAAAAAAAATAGATGAATAACCAAGTTTTTTTATGGTGAATTTTCATTCCTAAGTGATGATAATGTAATAATGATAATGATACAACAGGATTGTATTTATGACCAAATACTGGTTGATGTGGATGTTTACTGAAACAGTTAATGTCTAAATAGATTTCCTTTGAGTCTCTGAGCCAAGGTGCCATTGTTTGACACCTCACCCCCACCTGGTCTGTCCTCACAGCAAAGGGTTAATTAACTTTATAACCATATGGAGCTGTTTTCACCCAGACAGTCCTGGTGGTTTATCAGTGATATCAATGAGAGTATTCATGTTAATTCTGACTCACGTTATTGGGATTTGCTGAAACTTTACAAGGTTTATTTGTGTGGCCAGATTGTTTCCTCTGGAGGATTTTAAAAAATTCGATTCTATTAGTAATTTTCCTAAAAATTTTGGCTAATTGGAGATGATAAATTTACAAACAAAATATTTAATAGAATCACTAAGCGATATCGTAATTGGAGTTATTAGAAGGATATTACTGTCCATGTATTTGCGATTTTGAAGCGATTTCTCCCATATAACAATTTACATAGGATTATTTTTGTGACTGTACTGTACTTCTTGGACTTCTGACTTGCAACACAGACTTAACCTTAATCATGCTTTGTGGAATTCTCATTTAACAAACAAAGAAACAAACAGATGGTTCTGCAGTTATCTACTGCAGTAAAACGAGATAAATCTTTCTAATGAGATTCTTTATACTAATTTCTATAGGGCCACACTCAGTATACAATCTTTCATGTTGTTGTAGCTTTTAACATTGTGTTATTTGCTGACTTGCTGACAACAGTTTTTATTTTCAATCCATATTTTTTTGTGAAATCAGGTCTTGATGAAGGGTGAACCTGGGTTAATCCAGGTACACACGCTAACATCTCTTTTCTTTTCAGCACAATTGACTAATCGGTTGAATCCATGTATCAAAAGGGAGGAGGTCTAAAGATTTGTTTGTGATTTTTCAAGCTTTTGTTCGTCAAAAGTGGTTCAGATTTCTCATCCAATAATGAAAGCTAAAAAAGACTGAATTTTATTGATGTTAACCTAGACAATTTCTTATAAGAATGGTAGTGTTGGTCTCTAGATGCAAGTTTTACTTGAAGAAGTCACATTATCAATCAGTCAAAAAAAAATCTCTAAAATACCGAAAACTATTTAGTGATGTATTAATTAACTATTTAATTATGATTAGAATCTTTAAAATGATTGGGTTTGAACTAAACATGAGTCTGTTGTTTATTGATGTTTATTTTATTCAAATTCATTAAAATGCATTGGCTACTGTTTTATTATTTTTACAAGCCAAGGTCTAAAACGATTTTGTTTTATATAATTGTCATAGCAGTCATAGTAAGACCTCACAGTGATACCTATTATACTTTTTGCTTCACATTTTTATTATGTTTGACTACAGTAACAACATAGTTACTGAGACTATTCCACAATAGCTTTTAGAACACTTTTGCTTTTACTTTGATCATGTTTTTAATTTGTTGATAACTCAACTATTTTTTACAGAACTTATAGTTGTAATGAAATTTTCCTTTTTTTATTTAGTGATTCAGAAAGTTGCTTCACGTGGATTCACACACAAACAATTTTTTTTTCTATTTTTCTAACACTAACATTTACTAACTAACTTTTATCAGGATTAGCTGCTGCTGATTTTTGTGATTGATGATGTCATTCATGTACAGGTTGTAACTGCTTCTCTTTTTACAGTTCTATACTTTTAAGCTTGACTTGAAGATTCTCTCCCTCAAAGCAGGAACTGACCTGACCTACTGTTTGGACCACAGATGACTGGAAAGTCATCAACAATGCTTCTGCTAGGGTATAATTGCTGACTGTGGAAGATTCAGTGGAACATCAACTAACTGGTTACAGATTGAGAAACAAATTATCATCAAACAACAAAGAAGGACAACAGAGATAGAATCAGCAGAAGAGCAACACCGGGAACTCCTTAAACAGAACAGGTTTAAGGAATCTTCTGTGTGTAGGGGAACCATGTTTCCCTCTATAAATGTGGACGAGCACCAACGAAACATTAAGGACTCAAAGGAACAGAAAATGACGCTAAATGGATAACTTAAAATGTTGACAATAATTTCCCTTGTTTGTATGTTTGACACTTACTTTCAAAAAGGGACGAATGTGGGAAATTTTGTGTTGTCATGAGATGCTGTGCCTCAGGCTGAGGGTTGTTCCTGGGGGGTCATCAAGCATTTGGTTATCAAATGCTGGGGGTTTCACTGTGGTGACAGCGGGAAGGAAGTAAAGGGGGTTTACTGCACTCATGTATATCAAAGACCAGTCAACAGCTCATGTGGGAGGTTGTAACAGGCTATAAATACAGGTCTTGTGTCCTCAGTCCTTCAGTGGATGCTTTGTACATAGTGAGATGTGCCTTACGTCTTGTACTGTAATTGTGACCCACTCTGTGTCTACACAAAAGTAAACTTTGAGAGGGTTTATCACAATGATAATCTCCAGTTGATTTCTTTATAAGATGATTTCCATAACAAGTGGTGCAGTGAGACCCAGCTGGAGCTCAACATGCTGAAGATGGTGGAGATGACAGTGGACTTCAGGAAGAACCGTTGCCCCCCCCCCCCCTCACCATCCACAACAACACAGTGTCTACCGTGGACTCATTCAGGTTCCTAGGGTCCACAATCTCCCAGGACCTAAAGTGGGCCCCCCACATAGACACTGTCTGCAAAAAGGCCCAGCAGAGGTTGTACTTCCTGAGACAGCTCAGGAAGTTTAACCTGCCCTATGAGATGCTGACCATATTCTACATTATCCAATCTGTCCTCTACACCTTCATCCCTTTGTTGTTTGGGTCAACCACCAAGCGGAACAGACACAGACTGCAGCGGGTAGTCCGGACAGCAGAGAAGATCATTGGGACTGCGCTTCCTTCTATTGAGCACCTGTACTGTGCCAGACTCAAAAGACAGGCAGCAAGCATCACTGCTGACCCCACACACTCTGCACACAAACTGTTGAAACTCCTCCCCTCTGGCAGGTGCCCCAGAGCTATGGCCACTCGAACCACCAGGCATAGAGTCAGCTTTTTCCCTCGGGCTGTTTCTGAGCTGAACTTACCAGGCAAACAATACAATGACTCAATAATTCTTTAACCATATACAGGTATGTGCAATAAAGTGATATTGTGAGCTGCAGTTTTTCATTTTTGTGAATAACTAAAATACAACTGTAAATAATTTATGTTCATGCCACGAAGGAAAAAAGACAGATTCAGACCACAATTCCTTGCTTGTCCTGTGCAAACTTGGCAATTAAAGCTGATTCTGATTCTAAATCTGATCCTCTCTCATATGGGAGTGGAGTGGTGCGACGCTGCAGTTCATGCTCCCTCTTCCTGGTTTGTCAAGGACAAGACACTGGAGCCCGTCTATCAGTGACTGACAATTGCGAATTCCTACGATGGGCTCCCAGGAGGCAGAGCAGATCACAACATCACAGAGGACTGTTTTCTCTGCTTTGATACTTGTGCTATCACCTTAGCGCCTGTCTGGTGAGAATCTGCAGTTGACTTCTGTTGCATCCACCCTCCGCACTTCACTTCTGTGGAAGAAGATACCAGGTACAGAAAAGCAGCAGGAAAGCAATGTTATATTGCGCTTGGGCCCATTCACAGCACTATTGCGAAGTACATTCCACCAGTGGGTTCCGTTCAGTCACTGGCGGCAGCTCTTTTAGTGGTCCTGCCTCCTGTGATATACACCCTCATGATGGTCCAAAAAGAAAAAATCAAAATGACCAAAAGGTACACAAACCTAATACAATCACACAATAGAGAGACGACTTTTCAACAAATAAAATTTTGACAGCTCTAGGTCAAAGGTCATCTGCCCTTTCACCTTGACCTTTAAGGTCATAGGATGCCCTCCAGTGTCAAGGGTTATCAATGTCAGGGCTCACTTGTGCTCTAACCCTTAATGTCAAAGGTCCGCCACGTCAAAGGTGAGCTGACCCTTCACCCTTTCAGGTTAGAGATCATCCAACTATGTCAGAGGTGTGCTGCACTCTCGCTCCTCTCACCCTGTTCCATCATACATGGATCTGCTTTTTAGGGGGGCTGGTGTTTGTCATGGGTCTATATCCAGTGATTGAGTAAGCAGATGGTAAAACTCTGTGCAGTCAGCATTCCTGTATTAGCCCCTCAGCTCATCCAGTATATACCCTTGCTGAGTTGATAGCCCATGGTGTCATGATCCTGGGCTGGCTCCACCAGTCATTCTGCTTCCCTCACCATGCCACGCCTCTGCTTTGGACCACGCCCATTCTCTCTCCTTCCCTCAGTAAACTCTTGGCAATCAGTTCAATTTCTCACACCTGTGCCTGCCCTCTGCTCCCTTTTTATACCTCCCTAGCCTATCACTCTGGGCTGGGTCATTGTTGTACCACATCACTCCATGCTGCTCAGGCCATGCCATGCCATGCCATGCCATGCCATGCCATGCCATGCCATACCACTGATTGCCCTGGACTTTGTTTATCACAAGCGCTAAGCTTGTGAAAAGGTTTTGAGCACTTGTCTTTAAGCACATGTATTTTCCTGTTTTTTGTCATGTATGTCCTCTTGGCTGGTTCTTTGTTTTTAGTGTCACCTGTTTAAGTGAGTATTTAAGTTTCTAGTTTGGATACAGTCTTTGTTTGGTTCGTCATTAGTGTTACACGGAGTTTGCTGTTAAAAGTCGTTTCTGTTTTGTTGTCCAGTCCAGTCCCATCCCTGGTCTGTTGTGACTCGTCTTCCACGCCACCAGGGGCAGCCTGGTTTCACCCTTTTTGGTTTTGTGTCCTTGTTTCTGTCTTGTGTTTCCTGTATTGGGTTCACCTGTCTTGTCTTGTATTTAAGGTCTCAGTTTGTGCACAGTCTTTCTTGGTGCATTACATGTTACCATGTCATCGTGCTCTCTGTCCAGGTTTGTGTGTTGTTCACTGATTGTGTTAGGTACTGTTGTTTGCATGTTCTATGTTCTTAGTATGGTTTATTTAGTTTCCTGCTCGGTAGTGATCTTCAGTTGACAGTTGTCAGTTGTAGCCTGTTTCCCCACTCAGGGAGCATGTTTTAGAATACTGTTCAGGTCCAGTTTGACCCTTGCGGGTGACATGGTGAAGGTTTGTCTAGTCTCTATGTTGTCCTTGTGGATGTTGCATGTCATCATGCTCGCTGTCCAGGTTTGTGTGTTCATTCTGAGTGAACGAGTGAAATTAACAAAATCTACGTTTTGAAAAAACTGTGAAGAGTTCCGTGTCTACATAAAAGCGGGCAGAACAACGTCCGTCTATGACTCACTGCCGAAAGCAGCTGGTGAACCTCTTGGGAACATGGCTGTAGCTCTGCAATGACTTATGTGGTACAGGTGTGGTGGAAATTTTCCATAAAGAAGCAGATGAGAGAGTTGTCCTTTTGTGTGATTTATTGAAATAATAAAGAAAATAAAAATAATGGGGAAAGCAAATAAAAAGCATGGATGTTGATCGTGCACATCAACAAACCAAAAACCAGCTGGGGAGATCAGTGCACACACCACGAAGGTGTGATGCAAAGAGCCCACGATCCTCAAGTTGCTTCTGCCTTTTAACCCCTTTCTCTGGCTCTGGTGGAATGTCTCTCTGCAGCAATGGAATTGTTTGTGCCACCTTATCTCGCTGTGAGTGAGAATGTTTGCTTTCTCACTTCTGCATCGTCATGTCTTGTTATCCAAAGGAAGGAACACCGAGCTTCCAAGACAAGATGCATTGGCTTTAACAGCCTTGGGTCTGGTGGGGAGTCAGATAGGATGGAGCCAGAGTCCGGGTGTAAAAGACAAACAAATATCATAAATTATTAGTCAGTCAAATGGAACATCAGATGTTTAGAATTGATGTACGTCAGGGCACAAGAGATTATTTGTTTGTGTAAGAATGTTCAGTATTGCACCTAACCAGCACATGACGATTGTGTTGGATAAGAAATAACACAAGGCAAAATTTTTCCATTACATTCCCCCCTTTTGATTACACATTAATCAAACACTAAAGTAATAAAATTTTCAAACATTGCATTTTATAGTAACAGCCCTTACAAATGAAACAGTGAGTGTATTAAGTCAAAATTAAAAAATACACCTTCACATAAAATGCAAGTAACTTAGGGATAAAAGGTTGTGAGCTGTTTTGGTGGGTAGTTATACAAGAATAACCTCTGTATTGGCATGTGAAGAAAATAAGTCAATAATCATATTTGTATCAGATTATATTTTGTGATCAGATAGCCAAAGACCATTGTCAAAGTCATTAAGTGAATTAGAGTTGGGGTTTTTTTGAACATAGTGCATTGTGTCATTTGATACGAGAGTGTTGCTGAGGTCGCACACATGATGAGACCTCTAACTAGTGGGATAACGCAAAAACCAAACAAGAGAATCACAGCCATCTCAATGATAAGGGAAACAGCTGTGGACATGAGAACAGATTTCCATTTTCCAGACATTTCGTCTAGCCAATTCCAAGAGGAAGAATCTATACCAGAGTTAGCTGAGATTCTGAAGGCCGTGGAGCGCCTTCGCCACAATACCATTAGAATCAGTGTTATTCAGGATGTAAGTACAACTTGCGTCTCCAAACATAACACAAACGCCTCTTTTCTCTGCTAACAACGTGTCTATGGCCATTCAATTGTAATGTAATAAAGACAATTAATGTATGATAGCCATAGGTTTCCGGGGGGGGTTCTGTTTCATTTAATCTTAAGATAGATTTCATGCTTTCGGATCTTTAATTGTACATTTGCGTCTAGAGCGAATAGGAGATTCAGGGATTTAACCAGAATGATGATGCATATTTCCGCTTGTGTTGTCTTTCATCTGTAGATGAAGGATACAATTTTTTTTTTTTGTAGCAGTGAATAAAGTGATTGTAAGCAAATTAAACACCAAGTCAACTTTAGGATATTTAAACTCAGTGTTGTTGTGAATTTTCTAATTCAAAAATAGTGTGTAAAGTTACATGGAAACATCATATGATAAAGGCAATAATTCATGTAACATAAAATGAAGTTTAACAAAACAAGGTTACAATTGATGTGTTGTAACAATCTGCTTCTTCCTGTTGAACAGTATCGTTAGATTGTTTCCAAACTGTGTGTTGACGCACTGACAGTTTGTTGGGGTTCTTCAGGTTGTGATCAGCTGATTACAGACACTTGGGATTCGTTATCACCGCCAGGTTTCCTCCCAATGTCGTCTGAGTCACTGTCACTCCCGTGATGTGAGTGAGTCTACACGTCGTCCAGCGTCAGCAACTCAAGGCTGCTCGTGTGTGTGTTTTTTCAGGAGCGTGTGTGTAGCTGTTGGTCTGATAGTGTGATTCACCGGCGCAGCTTCAGGCGGCGCTTGGCTCACACCTTTAGCTGAATGGTCAACGCAGCCTCGCCTCAGTGCGTGTGTGAGCACAGCGAGGGTCGTCCTTCTCAGTTCTTTTCATTAGTGGTGGTTTTCTCCGTGTGATGTAGATCGAGGGCCGTCTGTTGGATCTGGGACCTTCCTGGATGGAGTGGATCACTCTTTCTTTTTTTTTTTTTTTGTTCTGTCCAGCAGTTAAGCAAGCAGCATATATTACGCTGAATGCCATATTGTGATGGACAGCTTTGCTTTAACAAGAAGAGTATATATAGAATATATATACTCTTCCTGATTTATGGTTTATTTAATGGTTTATTTAGCTAATCCAAAATGTGTGTGATGTTGCTGTGTTGGTGGACAGGTTAGGTTTCTGCTTTAGGGTGTGTATGCGGGAGGGTGGGGGGGAGGGAGGATAAGGGGTGCAACCAGCTGCTGAAACCAAGCAAATCTGTTAAGTAAACAATCGGAGCAAAAAAAAATAATAAAATAAAAAAAAAAATAAATAAATAAGAAGCATGGATGTACCTTAGGCTAACACATTCATAACTAAACAATTTTTGTACTGTGGTTTACCTTGGAGATTAATACTAATACCAATAATAGTGCTAAGGTATGTGCACATACTAATACAAACATGTACATACAATATACATACATATGTGCATTATTATACATATCCCATACTACTTAATAAAAGTCATGACATACAACACCACAAATTCCATATTCACACATTATTCATATTGGTAGTGATACGTATCAATAATACTTACAGTTGGATTTGGAAAGTGTCCCACTACAAGGTTAGTAAGGCTGTAGCTTAACATTATTCACCCAAAGGGTGAGGCAGACGTTGGTGCATGAACAATGCCACTTGTGGAAGCCAGGGTGATGTGAGGGGCTCCGCCACTACGCCCATCCAGCAAGCAGAGGAAGGAATCCTAGCAGCCAGGGAGCCCACACACCTTCAGTTCCAGGAGGGCAAACGCTGTCCGCCCCATGAGAACCAGGGGCAAACACTCCCCCCGGCGGGAGGGCGGGCCTGAAAGAGTAGAGCCCGAGGACCCACGGTCCGTAGGGAGCCCGCCAGAAGATGCCCCCGCGCCCAGAGTGGGGCCCGCCCCCAGTCCACCACCCCCACACGGGCGGAGCGGGGCCTACCCCATCGGCCCGCTCTCATCCCCTGGCGCCACAGTGGCCTGCAGCACAAGGCCAGCAATTGGTGGGGTCAGCAGAAAAGAGACCACCCAGGCAGACGATCATCGTACCCCGGGCGAAAAACCGGACCCCCCACACTTCAACCGCACCACACGCATACCAACTCACACAAACACAGACGCATACACCCATCCACATGTGCAACACACATCATCACATCAACACACACACACACCATAGACTCTCTCACAACAAACTAGTCAATCATACGTGAACCAATGCACTCTCAGATACATTCTCCCACCCACACCATTCGCTTGATCACATTCGTGGGGAGGGTAGGTCTCCGGCCTGCCGTCCATGTGGCCCCAGGCAGGGACCGCAGCTCCTCCCGAGCCCCGACCAACCCCCCCAACCCGGGGGAGGCAGAGGGAAGTAGAAATAGGTACCCCAGAACCCTGCAACCCAGCTTGGACGTGAGTGTGTGGAACTAAAGTGCACTGAAGGTGGGTGACACCTCCAGGAGCACAACCGCTGGCTGACGGTGTGTCCCCCGGACAGTGCCCCCCCCCTCGCCCTAAATGTCTTTTTGCAGTTAAAACTGGGTGGTGATCTCTCCATCAGGGCCAGTGGCCGAGGCCACAACTGGCCTGAGCCCCAGGCCCCAGTGAAAGAGCCCACCCCCGGCCCTAAATGTATGTGTGGATCACTCTTTCTGCAATCCCCACAGCCGTGTTGGTCGTCAGAAGGACCTGGAAGGGGCCTCGCCACTGTTTGGAGTCCCAATGCTTCCTCCTGAACTCCTTAACGATGGCCCAGTGCCCTGGTCGGATGGTGTAATGGTCCTGTCGCCTGTTTTCACCTGTTGGGAAATCTGAATTATGGGGAAAAGGTGTTTGGGCGGCACGGCTGCCATCAGGCCCAAACCAGACTCAATGGCTACAGGTGGAACCATTCGTCTGCCAGAGTCTGCATTCCTGTGTGGTAGAAAATGTTTAAAGCACAGGGAGAGAGAGGAGAGGATAGAGAGAGTTGGAGAGGGAGGGGTTGTTGGGCAGCGACCTTCGCAGCAGCGTCTGCAGCTGCATGTCGGCAGAAACAAAGTTGTCACTGATGGTGTGAGTCGGACAGTTACAAACAGCAATAGCTGTAGGTACTGTAGCAGGACAGCGTCCAGCAAAGCAGTAACCTAATCATGATGTGAGATAGGTTTGCAATCAGACTTCAAAAGCTTCCTAGGCTTCCACAGAGCATCAAAGTGTTGAGTAAGGTGGTGTTGCATCTAAGCCATCGAGCTGTAGAAAGATGTGATCTATTCCAAAAGAATCAAAGACACAGTATGAGGACAAAAGAACAGAAGTCGTACAACCTGATTTCTCATCCACTGTTTGAGTGAAAGGTCGCATAGGGTCAGATCAGGAAAACCCAAAGTAGGAGCCGAATGAAGAGCAAGCTTGAGGTCAGTGAACGTTGTTCAGCCTCAGACGTCCACGTGAGACAAAAAGTGGACGATGAAGACGTCTGCATCAGAACCCTGAGTGGGGCCTCAAAGACAGTAAAGTTAGGAACGAAGTTTCTAAAATAAGAACAAAGACCTAGAAAAAACATAAGCTGTTCATACGTGCACGGTTTAGGCAGGTTTCAAATTGCTTTAACTCTCTTGGGTGAGATGGATTTACCATCAGCTGCAATTACAATGACCCAGAAAATAACCTTAGTCTGAACAAAGTGTAATTTAGACAGGCTCTCTTTGTGGCCTGTAGCATCCAATGTTTCAGTAGCTTAGTGGTGTCTGCAGTAACGCCATCTATGGCTTCCTTTAAGAGGGTGTTGTTGTTTACATGGTCTGTGGTCAGATTTAGGTGTGATGACCACTGGTTCACATCCTCTGATTAAACCTACATCATGTCTGTGTGTGAGCCACAGGGAAGCAGGGCTTCCTGAAAGGCTGAGTGTTGGGTCAGAGCGTCCTCTGAAAAATGAAAATAAAAACAAAAGCATGTAGTGTGTGTCATTAGTGTCAGGTTCTGGCTCTGTTCCTTGTTTTATTTTGGTTCCAGTTTCCATTTCCGGTTTTATTTTGGTAGCACTCTGTGTTTCTGTTTCTGTTCCTGCTTTACTTCCTGTTTACCCGTTGTCACAGCTGTTCCCTGTCAGTACCGGTCTTCATTACACACACCTGTTTAGTATCAGTGATCAACTCCCTGTATTTAACCACCACCTGTTTCCCTAGCTCTTTGCCAGATCGTTGTTTCGTGTGTCATCGTTGTTCCCCCAGTTCATTGTTCCTGTCCGGCCGTGTTTTCGTGTATCCTGGTTTTGATGATCGACCTTGTTTGCCTGCCTGACCACGCTTCTCCGCCTGACGACTCGGTATTGTTATTTCTGGCTTTCGTGTATGAACCTTGCCTGTCCCTGACGCTGTCTCTGCCTAACCCGGAATAAACCACCCTTTGATCACTGTCAACCTGTGTTCCGCTGTGCATTTGGGTCCTCATCCGAGCGTTCCTGACAGAACGATCTGGCCAGACTTGCCAGCCCCGGTCGCACCGTCGATGGCTTCGGTCTCCTCCTCCCAGCCCCGTCGGACCGTCATGATTGCACCAGCCTGCCCAGCTCCACGTTTACTCTGCTGGGAGGACTTCCTGCACTCGTGCGGTCCCCTGTCTCCGTGGTCTCCAGCTCAGCCGTGTTCCGTTCAGTCTCCAGCTCAGCCGTGTTCCGTTCAGTCTCCAGCTCAGCCGTGTTCCGTTCAGTCTCCAGTCCAGCCGTGTTCCGTTCAGTCTCCAGTCCAGCCGCGCGCTGTTCAGTCTCCAGTCCAGCCGCGCGCTGTTCAGTCTCCAGTCCAGCCGCGCGCTGTTCAGTGTCCAGTCCAGCCGCGCGCTGTTCAGTCTCTAGTCCACGTTCTAGTCCAGTCGAGCCCCGTCCCAGTCCAGTCGAGCCCTGTCCCAGTCCAGTCGAGCCCCGTCCCAGTCCAGTCGAGCCCAGTCCAGGTTCCCGTCCAGTCGAGCCCAGTCCAGGTTCCCGTCCAGTCGAGCCCAGTCCAGGTTCCCGCCCAGTCGAGCCCAGTCCAGGTTCCCGCCCAGTCGAGCCCAGTCCAGGTTCCCGTCCAGTCGAGCCCAGTCCACGTTCTAGCCCAGTCGAGTCTCGTCCCAGTCCAGGTTCCAGCCCATTCGAACCCAGTCCAGGTTCCAGCCCATTCGAACCCAGTCCAGGTTCCAGCCCATTCGAGCCCAGTCCAGGTTCCCGTCCCGTCGAGCCCAGTCCAGGTTCCCGTCCCGTCGAGCCCAGTCCAGGTTCCCGTCCCGTCGAGTCCTGTCCAGGCCCCAGTTCAGTCGAGTCCTGTCCCAGTACAGTCCAGTCACGCTCCTGTCCCTGTCCAGTCCAGTCACGCTCCTGTCCCAGTCCAGTCCAGTCACGCTCCTGTTCCAGTTCAGTCCAGTCACGCGCAGGTCTTGTCCCAGTCAGAGGACACCACCTGTCGAACGGGTGCTATGCACACCCGATCACGCCCGACGTCTGCTCCGTCGAGCTCGGCGGTTGCAAGCAGCCAAGCCGGCTCCAGAGTAGACGCCGTCTCAGTCACTGCCGGCTCCAGTGAGGAGTCTGAGAGCAGCGCCGCCGGCTCTAGTGAGGAGCCTAAGGGCAGCGCCGCCGGCCCCTGTGGGGAGCCTGAGAGCAGCGCCGCCGGCCCCTGTGGGGAGCCTGAGAGCAGCGCCGCCGGCTCCTGTGGGGAGCCTGAGAGCAGCGCCGCCGGCTCTAGTAAGGACGCCGCTCCTGTCCTTGTCGGCCATGTTGAGGTCGTTCCTGTTCCTGTCGGCCAAGAAGAGGTCGTTCCTGTTCTTGTCGGCCATGTTGAGGCCGTTCCTGTTCCTGTCGGCCATGTAGAGGTCGTTCCTGTTCCTGTCGGCCATGTAGAGGTCGTTCCAGTCCCTGTCCCAGTCCCTGTCGGCCATGTAGAGGTCGTTCCAGTCCCTGTCCCAGTCCCTGTCGGCCATGTTGTGGCCGTTCCAGTTCCTGTCCCAGACCCTGTCGGCCATGTTGTGGCCGTTCTAGTTCCTGTCCCAGTCCCTGTCGGCCATGTTGTGGCCGTTCCAGTTCCTGTCCCAGTTCCTGTCGGCCATGTTGCGGCCGTTCCAGTCCCTGTTCCTGTCGGCCATGTTGTGGCCGTTCCAGTCCCTGTTCCTGTCGGCCATGTTGCGGCCGTTCCAGTCCCTGTTCCTGTCGGCCATGTTGCTGCCGTTCCTGTCAGTCTTGGAGTGGCAGTCCCGGCGGACCTCCAGGAGGAGGTCGCGCCAGCCGCAGTCCCGGCGGACCTCCAGGAGGAGGTCGCGCCCGTCGCAGTCCCGGCGGACCTCCAGGAGGGGGTCGCGCCCGTCGCAGTCCCGGCAGACCTCCAGGAGGGGGTCGCGCCCGTCGCAGTCCCGGCGGACCTCCAGGAGGGGGTCGCGCCCGTCGTAGTTCCTGCCGACCATCAGGAGGGGGTCGTTCCCGTCGCAGCTCCCGCTGCACCTGCATCTGTTCCTGGCGGCCCGGCTCCGGCCGCACCTGCATCTGTTCCTGGCGGCCCGGCTCCGGCCGCACCTGCATCTGTTCCTGGCGGCTTGGCTCCGGCCGCACCTGCATCGGTTCCTGGCGGCTCGGCTCCGGCCGCATCTGCATCGGTTCCTGGCGGCTCGGCTCCGGACGCATCTGCATCGGTTCCTGGCGGCCCGGCTCCGGCCGCACCTGTATCGGTTCCTGGCAGCCCGGCTCCGGCCGCGTCTCCACGTCTGTCTTTGTCTCTGGTTCCTGCCTCGTCCCTGTCTCTGCTGCCGGACTGGTGGCCTCGCCCTCGGCGCATCCTGCTGCTTGGATGGCGCTGCCTCCTGCGGCGTCGTCCGCCTCGACTCATCAGCCTCCTGGATCAGCGTCCACCTGGAGGGCATCGCCATTCGGGGTGGTCCCCGTGGACGCTGGCCCAGCTCAAGGGCACTAGGCGTGCCACCCTGTCTCAGCGGCGGCTGTGCAGGCTCTCGCCGCGTCTCCACCCTCCGTGAGGGAATTCCTGGACTGTGAGTTTTCCTGGCCGTGGACTTTCTGTTTTTGTGTTGTGGACTCTTGATTTGACCCTTCTCCGGTCCTCCCTCCACCCACCCTGCTTGGTTGCCTTGAGGGGGTGGGATTCGGTCCCTCCTCCTGGGACCGCCCTCCGCCCGCCCTGGTTTGGGGGGGGGGGGGGGGGGGCTTCCGTGGGCGCCGTGGAAGACGCCCTAGGGGGAGTGGTACTGTCAGGTTCTGGCTCTGTTCCTTGTTTTATTTTGGTTCCAGTTTCCATTTCCGGTTTTATTTTGGTAGCACTCCCGGTTTCTGTTCCTGCTTTACTTCCTGTTTACCCGTTGTCACACCTGTTCCCTGTCAGTACCGGTCTTCATTACACACACCTGTTTAGTATCAGTGATCAACTCCCTGTATTTAACCACCACCTGTTTCCCTAGCTCTTTGCCAGATCGTTGTTTCGTGTGTCATGGTTGTTCCCCCAGTTCATTGTTCCTGTCCGGCCGTGTTTTCGTGTATCCTGGTTTTGATGATCGACCTTGTTTGCCTGCCTGACCACGCTTCTCCGCCTGACGACTCGGTATTGTTATTTCTGGCTTTCGTGTATGAACCTTGCCTGTCCCTGACGCTATCTCTGCCTAACCCGGAATAAACCACCCTTTGATCACCGTCAACCTGTGTTCCGCTGTGCATTTGGGTCCTCATCCGAGCGTTCCTGACAATTAGAATGTGGAGGTACAGTACCAAGTCATCTGAAAAGTAACCTGCACTCTGTCTGGAGTGGAAATCAATCAAATATCTAAACTACACATGAGATCTCTTCCTAAAAATTTAACTGGGCCTAAGTTTGAAAGCAACAATAAATATCAAGGTGTCTTGCTGTCAGATGTTGCACAAGACAGTGAAAGAATAAGTTTTTCTTTAATAGTCTGGTACGTACAGTAATTATTATTACTTCTCTCTAATAGTCGTCTTCCCTTTAATAGTCATTGATAGTCTGTTTCAGTCAGTTTCAGTCTTCCTATAGTTTGTTTGTTTTTTTTTCTACAGTGTGTTTTGTTTTTCTATAGTCTGTTTTGTTTTCCTAGAGTCTGGCCAGACGAACCTATATTGTGCACAAATCTTTTTAGAAACATGGAGGCTTTTATTACTGAATTTGTTGCAAGTTAAAATAATTTAAACCCGTCAGACTGTAAAGTCATGCAGCAGTTGTCATTTAGCTGTTTGTCATTATTTAAAATCACACTGTGGGATTTTTTTGAGCAAAAAGCGATTCTTCATTGCGAGCAGATGAGCATAAACATGAATTTGAGCGTGTATCAGCTGTAAGCGTGTTTCTTCATTGCGTGTATGAATGTGTGTGTGTGTGTTTGCGGTACCGTCTTGTACGTCACGTGAAAAGGAACCGTCACCTTCCTCCTTCCCCAACCATCAGTCTGTGAGCGCCAGTGGGTGAAGCCTTTCGATGGGACAGTTGTTCCTCGACCTTTCCTGGATCCTCGGATGCAGCTCTTTTGGGCCGATCACGTCTGAAGCCTCTCCTGTTGTTTCAACCAGTGTCTGTGTCAGAGCACGTCTTCTCAGATGGAGCTCACTCTGCTCCATGCAGTGGTCTGTGTCCTCCAGCTGCTGTGGTGTCAGAGCTTCCACCCCGTTCTGGTCATTGGTCAGGCGCTTCTTCTCCTTCGGTTCTTCTGCTGATGGTGGGAAACGGGTCCAGATCCGGATTTACCCTCATCGCGCTCAGTTCTGCATTAGGACAGAGAGCAGAAACAATGGGAGCATTTGCTCTTGGCATGACATGTGTGTGTGTGTGTATGTGGTGTGTGTGTGTGGCGAGTGCAAACAATTCTTCCCCAGAGTTGTTATCTTCTTTTTTTCTGTTACTCTCATCACTCTTTTGTTTCTTTTAGGGCTTTAGTTTTGCTTTTTCAAATCTCATCTTTTGTATCTAACTTTTCTTTTAAAGGTGCATATGTCTTTTACACTAAGTGATTCTCCTTTTGAACCCATAACCAGTTTCCCACTCATGGAAACATGAAACACACTAATAACCATATTTACTTTTTACTTTTGTATGCTGCAGTCTGGTGGTGGAGACTTAGATTGCCCCGAACCCATCTTTCAGAGTCCCGGCGGTTTCCTGCCTTAGACTTTTTTGCGTTCCGGCCGGAACCTTTTCTCGAAATTTCTCTTCCACGGACGTCTCCGTAGAAAGGGAACCGCTCAGATCAGCGACAGTGTTCTCGGAAGTGGTCCCTCACCGTCAGGCCCCTCTAAGACCCAGGTCCCTCGTATCTCAAAAACACTTCCCCCTGCAAACGCGCTCCGTATTTCAGAAGCCGTCTTTTATTTCTTGTCCACACCCTTTGGACTGCGCTTAGATCTGCACACTGGTCTGTATCCTCAGTACAGTCAAAAACAAGCTCGGTTCCATGAGCCAACGCTTAGGAACCACCGTCTCAGCCACCAGGACAGACTTTGACCTAATAAATTTTTCTACCCGAATATTAAATTTAAATTTTTTTTTTTTTGTTTGGTCCTAATTATTATATTTTAGATGTTTTCAGCCACATAGTCGTTTTAGAAATATTTTTGTCTCTGGTCCTAGTTATGTTTTCTTTTGTCGTTGTTTGTTTAAGTCTAGTAGGGGATGTTTTAGAATTAATTGTTATTTGCCTTACTTTCCCTAAACCAAATGATCAGAGCCAAGTAAACCCCGAATACCTGAAACCAAATTCAAACCCGTTTTCTTCTTTTTTTTTTTTCTTCTTTAAGTCGCAACAAAACGGAATCTCTCTCACCGTGCCGAGTAGAGGTTGCATTTTGTGTTCGTTGGATCTCGTCAGAGGCGATCCAGACGGGTGAGCAGTCCTCCCACTCAGAACAGCTGTAGACGTTTGGAGGCTGAGCGACCCTAGTCCTCAGGACTATCGTCCCTGGTCACACCGTCCAGACGACCTGCAGCGGATCCTGTTTGTGACGTCAATTTCTGTGGTGGAAATTTTCCATAAAGAAGCAGATGAGAAAGTTGTCCTTTTGTGCGATTTATTGAAATAATAAAGAAAATAAAAATAATGGGGAAAGCAAATAAAAAGCATGGATGTTGATCGTGCACATCAAAAAAAACAAAAACCAGCTGGGGAGATCAGTGCACACACCACGAAGGTGTGATGCAAAGAGCCCACGATCCTCAAGTTGCTTCTGCCTTTTAACCCCTTTCTCTGGCTCTGGTGGAATGTCTCTCTGCACCAATAGAATTGTTTGTGTCACCTTATCTCGCTGTGAGTGAGAATGTTTGCGTTCTCACTTCTGCATCGTCATGTCTTGTTATCCAAAGGAAGGAACACCGAGCTTCCAAGACGAGATGCATTCGCTTTAACAGCCTTGGGTCTGGTGGGGAGTCAGATAGAATGGAGCCAGAATCCGGGTGTAAAAGACAAACATGTATCATAAATTATTAGTCAGTCAAATGGAACATCAGATGTTTAGACTTGATGTACGTCAGGGCACAAGAGATTATTTGTTTGTGTAAGAATGTTCAGTATTGCACCTAACCAGCACATGACGAGTGTGTTGGATAAGAAATAGCACAAGGCAAAATTTTTCCATTACAACAGGTGAAAGGGGAAATAACGAAATAAACGGAATATAAAACCGAAATGCTTTCAAGCGTTTTTGGTTTATAATATATTTTAATTGCTCATTTGTTAAAACTAGATGGGTGTACTGTCGTCATTTCTGTAATTTTTTGTAATGTTACAGTGCAATAATGTGTAAACTTTATTTAGTTTTTTGGGAATAAGCAAAGCAGAAAAACTGTCTTATTGTATTGTTGATGTTTTTTATTGCTTCCTTCAGTGAGACCACAAAAATGATACTCGTCCTTTCACGTTGTAAATCCAAGCACATAGCGGTGGAACATTGTAACAGTGGATGTCACTCAGACTCATAGGAACATGAGTAGGAACCCTGACCCTGCTGCTCTGCCTTGCAGGCAGCAGGGTCAGCAGGCCCATTCATCCCACCCCACAGAGTGCATCGGTGATGGCCCTCCGTAACAAAAGCGGCTCTTGGCAGGGTGCCAGCTGGAGCGTGTTGGACAAATGAACACCAAGGTTAGGGGTATATGTAAAGGTGTACGTCCTTTAGTATTTCTAGTGTTAAACCTGTACTATTTTAGTCACGTGGTTCTGTTTGGGTTTGTTATGTTAGCATCTTGCATCTTGATTCTGCCATGTTAGTCACACGCCCGGCACATAAGTCGTGCATTGGCATCACTCATTAGCTACCTGCTTCTGTCCCCACATTCAGCCGTGTTTTCATCCTGTTTTATTGAGGTTATCTGGTTGATTACAATAATAGATTTTTATCTGTTCATTGCTCACCAAGGCAATCACCCAGATTCTATCCAGGGTGAACCCATCCAACCCTTTGAAACAACAGGTTATATGTGGGGCAAGGGGTCATTTAGGATGTAGTCATTCTGGTATTATTTAGAGAGAGTATGTGAATATAATAATAATGGTTCAATAATATATCTTAAAAAATCCTGTGTATATCTGAAAAGGTGGATTAAACTTATTCAGTTAGGTTTAATACACAAAGGAAGCAAGAAGCATAGATGGATGTATCTAAAGAGATTTAGGAGTTGTTTAAACAGTTGAATATTTGCAGAAGAAGCTTAAGGAATTGCATTTCAAATTAAGGAACTTGAAAAAGACCTATTGAAGAAATGCTGAAAATCAAGCTTTACCGCATTTTCCGTGAGTGTATCTAGTTGCCAACCTTGCCTGTAATCGTGCCTTGTCTTCGCCTAGCCCTGTTGCCTTGCTCGTCTTTGTTTTCAGTTTTTCTCTAAACAAAAGAAACATCTTAAGTCCAATTCCGCTTTTCTTTTGTAAGAAATTAATATGTTTGACTGGTTTATTGGTTTGTAAGGCGGTGCTTTGATTAACGTCAAAACAAGTCAGGACTGCAGTTTCGGGCAGACACAGAGTAAACATGTAGGAATAGTGATGGGTAGATGAGGCGTCATGAAGTGTTTGGACATATTCTAAAACTGTATTGATTTGATGACCTAATATATACAATAATATAATTTAAGTCATTGTATTTCATATAGTATTATTTCATATCTTCATTTAAATTTAAAACTGATATATATATATATATATTTAGATACAGTAGATGTATCTAACATGTATCATAATGTGAAAATCTAAGTGAATTTCCACAAGAAACAAATAATGCTGAATAACATGCCTGAAGTGGGTGTAGACAGCTGCTGTTCTGCCTGCAGTCTACTGACGGCCTCCTTGCACTTGGAGGAACTGCAGAACCAGAGTGATTTAAATCTGGGGTCACACAAGTGTTGCTGGGGTCAACACACTGAGGTGGATTTGTTAAAATAGGAAAGTTCTGTCGAACAAATGCGACATTTAACCTGCATAAAATAATATAATTGGTAAACTAAGAGTCACTTTGAAATTAATCTGAAGTCAGATAGATCAAGGGAAAACCTTTTTAAAATTAATTAATTATTTTATTATTACATTTTCACATTATTATAAAATTAAATCAAAAAAGACACCTTATTTTCCAATATGAAATGAATTATAGATGAATATGACGATGAACGGCAAACGCTCATGTATGTGTGTTACAGGTAGAAATGAACAGTTGGACGTCAGTTACGCTGTAGTCCATTGGAGGCTTCTAATCAACGCTGTGCCACCTGGTGGTAAAAACGAGACTAGCATCCCGTTGCACCGTGGCGACGCAACAGTATTGCAGTGAAAACGCTAGTCACGTTGAACTGCTACCACTGTATGGGTAAAGTAACCGTTTTTGTGTTTATAGTGTTAGTTAAAGTTAGGATTTAAGTAGTGTTATAACTTGAGTGAAATTAATTTATCCTTTTGTTCATGTGTGTTTGTAATATGTTCTTTGATGTGCTGCACCCTGAGGGAAGAGAGTGTGCATGTAAGTGACCCTTATGTCACAGTGATAGTGTCACATTGGATGTGTTAAAAATAAATGGGGTTTGCACTCTACTAAGGGAGCACCCGAAAGTGACAATCTCTTCTTGTCCCTCCACATGCACAGAAATATCTGGGGTGGGAGATGCAGATATTTTCGCTTATAGATTAGCATAGTTAATTAGCGTAGACAGGTTAATTGGCATAGCTTAGCGCTTGCTAAATGTTTATTTTATTAAGTGAAGACTTGAATTTTGCTACAGTTTCAAGTGCGTAAACCTCCTGCAAACGTTAATATTTTAATACGAAATCTGGTATCAATCATTTTGTCTATAAGTGAAAGGACAAAGCTGAAAAACTTAGTGAAAAAATCAATCATGTTCGTAGAGTAAATTCTGTGGCTGTAGTGATGAGTTAAAGAGAAAGGTTCTGTCTTAAAAAAATGTGTCCTCACACTCTAGCTGTGAAATCACGTACTGTAGCTGCTGCAATACACACTAACAGAAAAGCTAAGAATTCCTCAAAAACCACACTATGCTTAAACTGCTATAACTTAACAAGTATTAAAGATATTAAAAAGCTGAACAATCGATTAATAGTTGAATAAGAGAAAGCTGATAGACAAAGCTGAACAGGATTTGAAAAGTTGTGTCCACTCATTTCAATGGGAAAACAATTGTAAAAAAAACATATGAATGAAAAAAATAAGACAGATAAAGCGTTTCCTTAGGAGAATGGACAGTGAATGCTTCCTTGCTGACTGTATTGCTGAGGAATTGCTTAAAGTAGCTGAAGAACTGAATGTATAGCTTAATATATCTTAATAGCTGGTTTAAACAGAACTGAATGTCCATAAACAAAGCAGCAAAATATACGTAAAAAGTAAGAAATATCTAGGCCTGAGTGAGTTGAACCCTAATCTTTAGGGTATTGAGTCATACACCTTAACTACTAAGCCATAATTCCTACTGGTGGTGTTTTTAATAGTGAAATAAAAACACTTAATATTTTAAAAAGTATAAAAAGATATAACTAAGAAAAATAATAGCACACTTCTCCCCAAAAGGCTGGAGGTTTTGATATTTGAACGGTCTCTGTATTTGTGTTTAATATTGAAAGAATCTGGAGAATGTTTGTTTCTTAATTGCTAAAGTTGAAATAGTGTCAGTAACTATCCAGTTAAAAGCAGATAACTTGCTAATAAATCATTGTGTAATAAATTGTGTGACAATTTTGTTGGAGGGAGTGTCGGTATTCATTATACTGTAAAATATTTTAATTACCTATTTGTAATCAATCAGTTAAAACATTACTGAGCTGAATGTGCATAAAAAGCAAAAGCAGTTTGATTTAAATAAAAAGAAAGCTTAAAGTTCAAGAGATAAAAAAACAGCTTAAAGTTATGAATATATATAGTTATTTAAAAACACTTGAAAGTAGGTGTAGAGGAAAAGGTTGGAGTTTTGGGTTGAAACGTGTGCAGGTAATTGCTAAACACTAAAAGAGTCCTAGCTAGTTATAATAAACCAGTTAAAAGCAGGATTACTGCCATTTGATACAATTGATCATCACATTCTATTACAGACACTAGAACATAGAATCGGGATTAATGGAACAGCATTGGGATGGTTTAAATCCTATTTGTTGAACAGATTCCAGTTTGTTCATGTTAATGATAAATTCTCCACACGCACAAGGATTAGCTATGGAGTTCCACAGGGTTCTGTGCTGGGTCCAATTCTGTTTAGCTTATACATCTCTCCTCTAGGTGAGATTATTAGAAAGCATTCTATTAATTTTCATTTTTACGCAGATGATACTCAGCTATACATGTCCTTGGAACCAAATGAAACAGATCAACTAGTCAAAATTCAGGGTTGTTTAAAAGTCATCAAATCCTGGATGTCCCAAAACTTCCTTCAACTAAACTCAGATAAAACCGAGATTCTTATTGTTGGGCCTAAAAATCTGAGAGAGACACTATTAAGTCAGATAGCCACCCTGGATGGCATAACATTAGCTTCAGATTCTACTGTGAGGAACCTTGGTGTCATGTTTGACCAGGATCTCTCTTTTACATCATACATTAAACAAATCTCCAGAACCGCCTACTTCCACCTTAGAAATATAGTTAAAATCAGAAGCATCCTCTCTCAGAGCGATGCAGAGAAACTGATCCATGCATTTGTTACCTCTAGGCTGGACTACTGTAACTCCTTACTCATAGGATGTCCTAACAGCTCCTTAAAAAGCCTACAGCTCATTCAAAATGCTGCAGCCAGAGTTCTGACAGGACTTAGAAAGAGAGATCACATTTCTCCTACATTAGCTTCTCTGCACTGGCTGCCTGTAAAATGTAGGATAGAATTTAAAATTCTCCTACTCACATACAAAGTACTCAATGATAAAGCTCCTTCTTATCTTAAAGACCTTATAGTTCCTTATGCTCCCAGCAGAACACTTCGTTCTCAGAGCGCTGGGCTACTTACGGTTCCTAGAGTGTTTAAATGTAGAACAGGGGGCAGAGCTTTTAGCTACCAAGCTCCTCTCCTCTGGAACCAGCTCCCTCTTCAGGTTCGAGAAGCTGACACACTCTCCACCTTTAAGATTAGGCTTAAAACCTTCCTTTTTGATAAAGCTTATAGTTAGAGATGGTTCAGGTCACTGGCAATTATTGTTAGTCACAGGAACCATCTCTTAGTTAAGCTGCAATAGACATAGACTGCTGGGGGACTTAATTTATACACTGAGCTCCTCTGTTTCCTTCTACCTCCTCTGTCCCATAACCTCCCATCATTGTCCCATGTTTAACTAACCTTGTCTCTTTCTGTCCAGTAGTTGTGCTTCTCTCCTCTTCCTCGTTAGAGAGGGAGTTTTTCCTCTCCACTGTTGCTGTCAAATTAAATGCTTGCTGTATGTGGGATTTGTTGGGTTTAGTTGTGTGAGGTTTTAAACCTTACTTTGTAAAGTGCCTTGAAATAACTTTGTTGTGATTTGGCGCTATATAAATAAAATTGAATTGAATTGAATTGAATTTTGAGCTAGGGATTTCGATTGGTGCTTTTATTTTGAAAGTATATGGGAGTAGACGGTGTGTGTAAATGTTAAATTGTATAAAAGACTCACAACACTTAACTACGCACAACACACCAGTTGAAAGCAGAAATATTGCTATATTTAGCAAAATTTATAGATTGGTGGTCTTTTTTGAAAGGATATGGACGACACATGCTGCTAATATTACTAAAATATAAAGTAGTCTTATTAAGTAGTCATATTTAACCAGTCAAAACCAAAATTTTAAACTTTTATTTTAAAGGTATTTGGAAAAGGTGTGTGTACAATTGCTAAACTGTAAAAAGGTCTTATTAATTAGCAGTCATTACCCATTCAGAGGCATACAAATAACTACAAAGGCTGATAAATTAAATAGTTGCTTTTATTTTGAAAAGATACGGAAGAAGCATGTGTAAGTAATTGTTAAACTGTAAAATAGTCTCATTAACCGGTCATAAAAAAGTGGTGCTTTTAAATGAAAGGATTTGGAGGAGGGGTGCTTGCTGTGTAAAGTAGTAAAGTAGTCTCAATAAATAGACACAATTACCCATTCAAAAGCAAAAATAGTGATATTAAAGCTAAAGATTTGATTGGTGCTTTTATTTGAAAGGATTCAGAGGAAGCATGTGACTAATTACTAAACAATCAGTGTAATGAACTAATCAGTAACATGCATAGAGTTGCTACACTGAGCATCAAGAGTTTGACTAAACATTGTGGCCACAGTTGCAATTTCAAAATCTTGTACGCATTCACTCTAGCTGTGACATCATGCACTCTAGCTCACGCAATACACACTAATGGAAAAGCTGAGAATTCCTCAAGAACCACCCAAAATATAAAATGCTATGAATCAGAAAGTATTAAAGATATTAAAAAGTTGAACAACAGATTAATAGTTGAATAGTTGAAGATTGTTTTGTAGTTTGAATGGCGTCTGTAGCTTGAAGTATGCAAGTAAGTTAAAAACTGAAAGAAGACAAAGCTGAAGAGGATTTGAAAATGGTTTTCCATTCATTTCAATGGGGATATTTTTATGAAAAAAGCTTAATAACTTGAAAAATATAAAAGATAGAAATATTAAGCACCCTAGTTAGATGCAGAAAAACTTACGTAATAATAATAATAATAATAATAATAATAATAATAATTTGAATCTCAATACAGTGAATGCTTTGCAAAAGGTTACACTTCACGTAATGACCCAACTTAGTTATGCCAGCTCAAACATTGTTCCAGTCAGTGTGTCATCATCAGCCGAGCCTGACAGAGAAACCCTCACCTATGCTCTACTTGACACCCAAAGCGACGCAAGTTTCATCTAAGAGGATCTAGTGAATGAACTAAACGTAGACACACATTCAGTCCACAGCTGTTGATACAGTAGTAACTAGTAAGATTGCTCATGGTCTGCAAGTGTGAGGTTTCAATCCTGGATCCTGCATACAGCTACATCATTCCAACACACGAAACTTTATCCCAGTGGATAGATCTCACATTCCCACTAAGTCTGTATTTAATGTCCCGACTTTGCTAGAGATTTCACACGGACTCAACTTTGAAGTTTAAATCAACAGCATATGAATTTATTACATAGAATGAAATAGTACAATCATAGGATAATCATGAGAGAAGTGGTGGCTGAAATCACCCACTGGTTCTTCTGCAGAAAGAACTGAGAGGTCCAAAAAGGTCAGCTGGGTGTTTGCAGCAGACCCTCTGCGAAGCACTCTAAAAACCCATCTCCCAAGGCCCACTTTTAAAGCTCCATGTTTACGCAGCCAGCAAGAACTACATGTCAATCGAAACTCCATGTTTACTCAGCGCCAGCAGTTTGTTTGTTTTGTGACTCAGTCAAGTTGTGTGTCAAGTTGACTCAGGTCAACTTGACATTAGTTGCAACTCAAAAACAACCTAATGTCTGTCAGACTCGGGCAGACGGCGGACCCACATGCACAGCACAGAGGTGCGATGATAGTAGAACACGGGTTTATTTGATAAGGCAGAGTCAGGCGGTCCAGGTCATACACAAAAGGACTCGGCAAAAGTACAGGCAGGGATAAGGCAAACTCACGGTCAGATAGTTAGTCCAGGTTCTTTTACAGGCGGCGGTACAAACGAGGATCAGGCAGGATACACGGTCAGGACAATACAGGAACAAAACACGAGGATCACGGAACACGAAACACGGGAACGAGGAAACTCAGGGAACTCGGGAACTCAGGAAACTCGGAGACACAAGAAACTCGACAATCTGGCAACTGGAGTCTGTGAGTGGTGGGACTATATACTGGTACTGATTACTGATTGGTAACAGGTGTGGATACTGGGAACCGGAGAGTGACGACTGGGTGAACAGGAAGTTAACAAAATAAAACAGGAAGTAGTGTGACAGCAGGACATGGCGTGAAACATGACAGACAACAGGACATGGCGTGAAACATGACAGACAACAGGACATGGCGTGAAACATGACAGTACCCCCCCCCCCATGGCGCCTTCCACGGCGCCCACGGAAGCCCCCCCCCCCAAACCAGGGCAGGCGGAGGGTGGTCCCAGGAGGAGGGACCGAACCCCTACCCCACAAGGCACACGAGCAGGGTGGGTGGAGGGAGGACCGGAGGAGGGTCAAAACAAGAGTTCACAAGACCGATACGGAAAGTCCATGCCCGAGAAAAACACAAAGCTCAGGGATTCCCTCACGGAGGGTGAAGGCGTGGCGAGATCCTGCTCAGCCGCCGCTGAGCCCGGGTGGCCCTCTTAGTGCCCTTGAGCTGGACCGACGTCCCCGGGGACCACCCCGAATGGCGATGTCCTCCAGGCGGACGCTGATCCGAGGGGCTGAGGAGTCGAGGTGGACGTCGCCGCAGGAGGCAGCGCCATCCACGCAGCAGGAGGCGCCGAGGGCGAGGCCACCAGTCCGGCAGCCGAGACAAGGACGAGGCAGGAACCGGAGACGTCCTCCTTGGACCTCCGCGACGAGACACAGGAACCAACGGCGTCCTCCTTGGACCACCGCGACGAGAAACAGGAACCAGCGGCGTCCTCCTTGGACCACCGCGACGAGAAACAGGAACCAGCGGCGTCCTCCTTGGACCACCGCGACGAGAAACAGGAACCAGCGGCGTCCTCCTTGGACCACCGCGACGAGAAACAGGAACCAGCGGCGTCCTCCTTGGACCACCGCAACGAGAAACAGGTGCAGATGCGGCCGGAGCCGAGCCGCCAGGAACCGATGCAGGTGCGGCCGGAGCCGAGCCGAGCCGCCAGGAACCAATGCAGGTGCGGCCGGAGCCGAGCCGCCAGGAGACGATGCAGGGCCGGAGCCGGGCCGCCAGGAACCGATGCAGGTGCGGCCGGAGCCGGGCCGCCAGGTACAGATGCAGCGGGAGCTGCGACGGGAACGACCCCTCCTGGAGGCCGGCAGGAACTATGACGGGCGCGACCCCCTCCTGGAGGTCTGCCGGGACTGCGACGGGCGCGACCCCCTCCTGGAGGTCCGCCGGGACTGCGACGGACGCGACCCCCTCCTGGAGGTCCGCCGGGACTGCGACGGGCGCGACCCCCTCCTGGAGGTCCGCCGGGACTGCGGCGGGCGCGACCCCCTCCTGGAGGTCCGCCGGGACTGCGGCGGGCGCGACCCCCTCCTGGAGGTCCGCCGGGACTGCGGCGGGCGCGACCCCCTCCTGGAGGTCCGCCGGAACTGCCGCTGGCGCGACCTCCTCCTGGAGGTCCGCAGGGACTGCAGCTGGCGCGACCTCCTCCTGGAGGCGCTACATGGCCGACAGGAACAGGGACTGGAACGGCCGCAACATGGCCGACAGGGACAGGGACTGGAACGGCCGCAACATGGCCGACAGGGACAGGGACTGGAACGGCCGCAACATGGCCGACAGGGACAGGGACTGGAACGGCCGCAACATGGCCGACAGGGACTGGAACGGCCGCAACATGGCCGACAGGGACTGGAACGGCCGCAACATGGCCGACAGGGACTAGAACGGCCGCAACATGGCCGACAGGAACAGGAACGACCTCTACTTGGCCGAGAGGAACAGGAACGACCTCTACTTGGCCGACAGGAACAGGAGCGCCGTCCTTACTAGAGCCGGCGGCGCTGCTCTCAGGCTCCCCACTGGAGCCGGCGGCGCTGCTCTCAGGCTCCCCACTGGAGCCGGCGGCGCTGCTCTCAGGCTCCCCACTGGAGCCGGCGGCGCTGCTCTCAGGCTCCCCACTGGAGCCGGCGGCGCTGCTCTCAGGCTCCTCACTGGAGCCGGCGGCGCTGCTCTCAGGCTCCTCACTGGAGCCGGCGGCGCTGTTCTCAGGCTCCTCACAACTGGGACTGGGCAAAACACGGCTGAGCTGGGGACTGGGCAAAACACGGCTGAGCTGGGGACTGGGCAAAACACGACTGAGCAGGAGACTGAACAGCTCGCGACTGGACTGGAGACAGAACAGCTCGCGACTGGACTGGAGACTGAACATCTCGCGACTGGACTGGAGACTGAACAGCGCGCGGCTGAGCTGGAGACTGAACAGCGCGCGGCTGAGCTGGAGACTGAACAGCGCGCGGCTGAGCTGGAGACTGAACAGCGCGCGGCTGGGCTGGAGACGGGGGACCGCGTGAGTGCAGGAAATCCTCCCAGCGGAACAAACATGGAGCTGGGCAGGTTGGTGCAGACGCAACGGTCCGACGGGGCTGAGAGGAGGAAACCGAAACCATCGGTGGTGTGACCGGCGCTGGCGTGGTGCGGAGCGCGTCGCTTAGCTCATTGAACCTTGCGCACAATCGCTCATAGAGGCGACGAACACTGGGGCGCTCAAATACGCTGTCCTCGTCCTCCAAAGTCAATATCGCCACCTCCACGGCGCTACGCTGGTTTTCCGGGTTACGCGCTCGTCGGTAATCCCCCGCGAGGATTTTAAAATAAACTTGGAGGTCGCTAGGTAACTCGGCGCAGGTAAACTCCATGCTCCCTCGGGTGAATAATATTCGCCGTAAAAAAAAAAGCAAGAAAAACAGTCACTGACCTGACCGGAGGCTGAGTGCTGGCTGGGTCCAAGCTGGCCAGATTGTTCTGTCAGACTCGGGCAGACGGCGGACCCACATGCACAGCACAGAGGTGCGATGATAGTAGAACACGGGTTTATTTGATAAGGCAGAGTCAGGCGGTCCAGGTCATACACAAAAGGCCTCGGCAAAAGTACAGGCAGGGATAAGGCAAACTCACGGTCAGATAGTTAGTCCAGGTTCTTTTACAGGCGGCGGTACAAACGAGGATCAGGCAGGATACACGGTCAAGACAATACAGGAACAAAACACGAGGATCACGGAACACGAAACACGGGAACGAGGAAACTCAGGGAACTCAGGAAACTCGGAGACACAAGAAACTCGACAATCTGGCAACTGGAGTCTGTGAGTGGTGGGACTATATACTGGTACTGATTACTGATTGGTAACAGGTGTGGATACTGGGAACCGGAGAGTGACGACTGGGTGAACAGGAAGTTAACAAAATAAAACAGGAAGTAGTGTGACAGCAGGACATGGCGTGAAACATGACAGACAACAGGACATGGCGTGAAACATGACAGACAACAGGACATGGCGTGAAACATGACAGACAACAGGACATGGCGTGAAACATGACAATGTCCCCCAGTCACTAAGGACTCTAGACAACAAGAATGAAATCCATTGTAGCTTGTGATGGCTAAAGCAAGAGTTGCACCCACCAAGGTCAAAAGCATTCCCTGATTGGAGCTCACCGCTACAGTTATTTTAGCAAAACTGGGAGTTGTTGTATAAATATTCAGTCATTCAAGTTTATAAAGTAATTACTGTTGAAATTTAAGAACACTATGTTACAGCACCTGCTGTACTACAACAGCACCCACTGTGGCTCGTGTGGATAATAGCACCCACTGTGGCACGTGTGGATAATAGCACTCACTGGGTCATATGTGTGAGGAGGAGGCCCTGTTATGCAACTGAAGTGTAGTACTACTAAGACCATTAAAATTGCAGTGTGTTTTACTGACCTAGATAAGGCAGGTGGGAGGAGTGCAGCTTCTGCTGCAAGCTCCTGACCTACAGTAACCTGACCTTGGGAAAGTGAAGGATTGGAGGGGAGCTGCCCCGCCCGGCGAGAAAAGGGCAGAGCAACAAGTGTCTTCACTTTGTTTGGGATTATGATTGGGTAAAAATATAATAAAATAATGGTCAAAAACACCCTAAAAGGTGAAGATGATAATCTAACATCTGGGGAGCTGAAACCTACCCCGTGAACAGGTATATAAGGTGATGTTGTGCCCCAAAATCTGTCAAGTCTGTCTTGTCTTCTGTCACTTTTCTGTGGAATAAATGCTTTGTCGACCCTGGATCTTATTGCTCTGGACTTAGTCATTTTTTGAGACCCTGCTGATGGGACTTTTAATTTTGGGATCATGCTTTGGACTTATTTTATTTTCCACACTTTGGGAGTTTTCTAATTTTATAGAACCTTACCTTATTACTAGTTATTTAGTAGTTACCAGTTATCTTTTTACCTCTTTGAGAAGTTACTAATTTTCTGGAACCTTCCGACTGTGGATTTAGTTCATTTTTTTTTTTTTTTTTCTCCGGCACCGGTCGAGCTGGCTGCTGGTCACAACAGCTCCTGTCCTCTTACTTCTATTTATTACTTTCTTCACTTATTTAAGTTTACCTTTCTAGTGTTTTGTTAGTAGCATTAGTGTACACAACCTGTGCACAGCTTTTATATAGTTTTTCTAAGTTTGGCGCAGTACAGACGCTGTTTTAAAGCTACGATGTGCATCGGGGTCAGAGCGCGCATTGTTTAGACCGCGGAGCAGCTGATCGCGCTACGTGCCGTAGTGCGATCTGCCCAGAGACAGACACGAGATCACCGCTGAGGTGCTGGTGAAGTCCCGACGTGGGCGCCGCGCCGGAAAACTACGACGGGAGAAAACGAGACGCTTCAGGCCCGCTGTCCCCTCCGTCATCATGGAGAACGTGAGATCTCTCCCCAACAAGATGGACGAGCTCGCGGTGCTCACACAGTACCAGCCGGAGTACAGAACGAGCAGCGTCCTGCTGTTCACGGAGACCTGGCTGACGTCACTCATCCCGGACTCGACTGTCGCACTGGACAATTTTCATCTTTAAGTGCGGACAGAACGGAGAACAGCGGTAAGAGGAAGGGAGGGGGTCTGGCTGTGTTTGTGAACATCAGGTGGTGTATGCCACGACATTGCACTGTCAAAATGAAGCTGTGTAACAGAGACATTGAGCTGTTGGCGGTGGGCATGAGGCCATTCTACCTGCCAAGGGAGTTCACACACGTTATAATAATTGCTGTGTACGTCCCACCCTCCGCTAACGCTGACACAGCTTCTGAGACCCTGCTCTCAGTCACCAGCAGGCTGCAAACACAGCACCCACAGGCCCTCTTCCTGATCTCTGGGGACTTTAACCATGCACCTCCTTCAGCTGCTCTGCCTACATACACCCAGTATGTGACCTGCCCCACCAGAGACAACAAAACACTGGACTTACTCTACGCCAACACCAAAGAGGCCTACGCTGCATCCTCCCTCCCACCGCTGGGCAGAGCTGACCACAACTACCTGCATCTACTGCCTGTGTATAAACCTGTTGTACACAGGCAGCCGGTGGTGCCCCGCACAGTGAAGAGGTGGACAGCTGAGAGCGAGGAGGCTCTCAGGGACTGTTTTAACACCACTGTGTGGACAGAGCTCTGCGACCCACATGGGGAGGACATTAACGCAATAACAGACTGTGTAACGGACTACATAAACTTCTGCTGTGAAAACACTGTTCCCACCAGGCGGGTTCGGTGTTTCACCAACAGCAAGCCGTGGGTCACCCCTGATATTAAAGCTCTGCTAAAGGAGAAGAAGAGAGCATTTAAATCAGGGGACAGGGAGGAGCTGAGGAGGGTGCAGAAGGAGCTGAGGAGGAAAATCCGTGAGGGGAAGTCCAGCTACAGGAAGAAGATGGAGGAGCAGCTGCAGCAGAACAATGTGAGTGAGGTGTGGAGGAGCCTGAAAACCATCTCCGGCTTCAAATCTCCACACCCACAGGCTGAGGGGGACCTGAGCTGGGTCAATGAGCTGAACTCACACTTTAATAGGTTTGACCAAGCACCCACTCACACCTTCCAACAGCTGCCTCCAAACCTCTTGTCACCTCATACCACTGGATTACCACCCCCCACAGCCCTTCACACCTTTACACAAAGTCCTCTACCCTCAGTCCTGACGGCTGGTGACTCATCCCAACCACACCCCCTCACTTCACACCACACTGGGACACTTCCTCAACCCCTCACTTCACACCACACTGAGACACTCCTTCAACCCCTATCCTTCTCCAGCCCCCAGGTGAGAAGTGAGCTCAGGAAGATCAAGGCCAGGAAAGCAGCTGGACCAGACGGCATCAGCTCCAGACTCCTTAAGTCCTGTGCAGGCGAACTGTGTGGAGTTATGGAGCATGTCTTCAACCTAAGCCTCAAGCTGAGGGTGGTAGCACAGCTCTGGAAGACCTCCTGCGTGGTACCAGTGCCCAAGACACCGCACGCCAAAGACCTCAGCAGCTTCAGACCAGTGGCCCTGACATCACACCTGATGAAGACACTGGAGAGACTGGTCCTGGGTCACCTCCGCTCTGCGGTGGGGACCTACCTGGACCCGCTGCAGTTCGCCTACCGACACGGCATAGGAGTAGACGACGCCGTCATCTTCCTCCTACATCGAGCTCTTTCCCACCTAGAGAAGCCCGGCAGCACTGTGAGGATCATGTTCTTTGTTATCTCCAGTGCCTTCAACACCATCCAGCCGGTGCTTCTGAAACACAAACTGGAGGAGGCTGGTGTGGACCTTCATCTGACGGAGTGGATTATGGACTATCTCACAAACAGGCCTCAGTTTGTGAGAGCTAGGGACTGTGTGTCTGACACTCTGACCTGCAGTGTGGGGGCCCCACAGGGGACTGTACTGGCCCCCTTCCTTTTCACCCTCTACACGTCAGACTTCAGGCACAACACGGACAGCTGTGTTCTTCAGAAGTTCTCTGATGACTCTGCGATTGTCGGACTGATCACCGATGATGACGATGCAGAATACAGAGGACTCACTCAGAACTTTGTGGACTGGTGCCAGCGGAACCACCTCCTGATCAATGCAGGGAAAACGAAGGAGATGGTGGTGGATTTCCGCAGACAGCAGCCTGCTGTCATACCACCGATGCACATCCAGGGAAGGGACATCGAGAGAGTGGACTCTTACAAGTACCTGGGTGTGCATCTGAACAATAAACTGGACTGGACTCATAACACGGATGCACTGTACAGGAAGGGTCAGAGCAGACTCTACCTTCTGAGGAGACTTTTGGAGTGAGGGGGCCACTCCTGAAGACCTTCTATGACTCTGTGGTGGCATCAGCCATCCTGTACGGTGTGGTATGCTGGGGCAGCAGCATCACAGCGAGGGACAGGAAAAGACTGGACAGGATCATCAAGAAGTCCAGCTCTGTCCTGGGCTGCACTCTGGACACGGTGCAGGAGGTGGTTGAGAGAAGGGTCATGGCTAAACTGACATCCATCATGGACCAGGTCTCTCACCCACTGGAGGACTCACTGTCTGCTCTGGAGAGCAGCTTCAGTAGCAGACTGATCCACCCTCGCTGTGTGAAGGAGAGATATCGTAGATCTTTCCTACCTGCTGCTGTCAGACTGTACAATCAGAACTGTTGACCACGTCCCACTAAAGTCACTCACCCACTGCATCAGTGGTTTATATAGCAACCTGCTCTGCACAATATTTGTGTAAATCTGTGAACAATCATGTATATTGTTACCGGTACAAATCTTATACCCATTACTGTGCAATAACCCTGCAATGACCTCATACTCACTCTAACTGTACTGTACTGCTTTGTACTGTACTGTACTGTACTGCTTTGTACTGTGCCAACACAAACTGTTCTGTACCTGTATTCATGCTCATCTGTACTGCTGTTGTGAGAGGTAATTTCCCCACTGCGGGACTATTAAAGGTTTTCTTATTCTTATTCTTATTTTTCTTCTCTTTGGGATTTATCATTTAATCTCGGTGGTGCGGTGGGTAGCACCGTCGCCTCACAGCAAGAAGGTTCTGGGTTTGATTCCTGGAGGCGGCCCTGGTGCCTTTCTGTGTGGAGTTTGCACGTTCTACCTGTGTTTGCGTGGGTTCTCTCCGGGTTCTCCGGCTTCCTCCCACAGTCCAAAGACGTGCATTAGGTTGATTGGTCTCTCCATTGTGAATGGTATTTTGCCCGCTTGTATCCATGATCTTGCCCGTTCGGGTATGACCCAAAGCTCATGACCAAAGGTGAGCGTGGGAACGTAGATTGACCGATAAATTGGGAGCTTTACTTTTCGGCCTTACTTTTTTGCCTTACTTCAAGACACTAAGGGCAGCTACACTGGCTATTGGAGGATGGAGCAGCGGACAGACTTCCACCATTGGACGAGGAAGTAAACTCCTTTGGCTGGAGGGATGTGAATGCGGGTTGAAAGGGGCCTCGTGCTGGACAGGAGCCCCCCTGCTTTGAAAACATAGACCAGCTGTGACTGTGCCAGTGTGTTTAGCATTTGCATGTTAGAATTGTCTTTCTTTTCAGCCCTGTGCCAACAATCTTGTTTTTGCCACACCAAAGGGGTAAGCTGCCTTTTTGTTTGGATCTGTTTTCTCCTGGTCACTGCGAAGGGAGTTAGAATTAGTGGATGTCTGTTGGTTTTGCCATTTTCTTTTGTGACAGGGCTTAGCTAGTGTTGGGGACTGAAGACACTGTTTTGTCTGTTGTTTTGGCCTTGGTTCACCCTGAAGACTTTTGTGGTTGTTTCTTTTTTCGTTACACTTTATACATAATATATACTAAATACACTTTGTCAACCACAGTTGTTCATTTTTGTGTAAAAAAGAGTGCACAGGAAGTTCACTGGCCCTGGTGTTGTAACTGTCTTGTGCATTTGTGCATGATCACTGATGTCAAAGATGTCTGGTAAGACTGAGTTGTTCACTAAAATGTAATTTATACAGGAGTGAGAGTGGTAAACTGGAGAGTGTTGTGGAAAAAAAATACCACGAGAGTGTCTGACGACAAAGTTATCTTTGTGAATTTATTTCTGCATATGTATATAGGAAAAATTAAAAAAGAAAGGAAAAGAATAGGTAAAAGAAAAGAAAGGCACCCGAGTGGAGAGAACAAGTTGATGCTCACACAAAGTGCACACCAAGGTTCTCTGAAAACCTCTCCTCCTGTCCCGAGTTTTAAAGATAACACAACAACTCCCAGATAACACAAACACCTCCACGCATGAGCTCACACTTCAGGACAATTTGCCAAGTCTACATGAGCAAAGGTGACAAAATAGGAAGGCCTCACTCGAGGAGCATTCTGTTCCTTGTCTAAGTCAAACACTACGTGACAGAATCATCAAGTCAGACAGTCAGAAACTGTCTCACAGAGTGATCAAAATCAGAACTAGGCTTCCTGCTCAAAAGATAACTGAGGACCCCTCTTGCTCAGAGGCTTGCAGCAATATACTTGAACAATGCATAGAATGTTTAAGAATGTGTATGATCAACACTGAACATGCATCAGAAACAATCAGATCATTATTAAGGCATTAATAATGAAGATGATCAGCATTAAGGGATAATATAAAATTTCCATCACAGATGGAAGGTGTATTCTCTGGGGGTAGGGTGAAAAGAACACCAGGTGTCACTGAGACCAAAATCATCCATGTATTGTTTTAAGGTCTCCACTGATTGACAGTTCCTCTTGCTCACAGCTCTACTTAACCTGTCCACATCTGGGTTACATACTAAACTTAAAGGTCCCTGCACATGCAAAATTCACTTTTTGAACATTCTGATACATTTATTGACTCCCTGGTTCATGTTAAAACACTCCCTTATCCAATCCAGTTCAAGAACCATTGTTTTCCTGGACTGTGTATGTTATGGCTCAGGCCAAATTTATGTGGGTCTGTGGTGTGTAGAGGTGTGTTTTCTGCAGGTCAACTGGAGGCTCGGTGATTGGTGGATAAGGAGGCGGAGGTTGGTCCCCATTGGCTGCAGCGACAGCGCCAACTTCAAGAGACCGTCACTCCCGGCGTTCCGGGGGACCGGTTGAACAGCGACAACAAATTGATGATTTTTGTGTCTGTGTGTGAGTTGTGTTATAGTAGTCACAGTAAGGGTGAGCCGCCATTTCTGTTACAATACTTGTAGTATATTTATGTATCATATTATATATTAGTATATATGTAATCCACTATCTGTTCTGGTCATGTTAAGGTGCAGTGACTGTTCCATAACCCTTGTATTTTGGCAGAGTTGCTGTCTAAGGAATGTCTGGGATAGAGTCCAGGAAACAGACATTTACTTTTGAGTAAACACTTATTGTTGGACACTGGTATCAGGCCAGAAATTAGAACGAAACCAGATGTCTAGCTGATGTAGGATCAGAGTCTATAAGCCCGTGCCTCAGCCTTAGAGAGGCAGAGCCCCTCGGGCCGATGGACGACTTGCTGTCTGGCATGTTGGGCTTCTCTGTCTGACGCTCCTGCAGGAGACCAGGCGACCTCTTCAATTCAATTTCAATTCAATTTTATTTATATAGCGCCAAATCACAACAAAGTTATTTCAAGGCACTTTACAAAGTAAGGTTTAAAACCTCACACAACTAAACCCAACAAATCCCACATACAGCAAGCAGTTTAATTTGACAGCAACAGCAACACCTCTTATCGCTACTCTGTCCTTTCATTCTTGGTGATAATATTATGTCACCACTTGTAATAAATTTAAGATGTATCTGTTTAAACGTTAACTAGTGGTGGTTTGAGTTTGTCCATTTCAATCTGGCAGCTGTAAATTTATTACAGACTTGTCTTGTGTTTTGTGGCTAGGGAGTGAGCTTTAGTTGAATGTACCTTGGTTTGGTTTTTGTTTCGTTAGGGTTCATTAGATAGCACTTTGGGGAGGAGGTTTTTATATTTGTTATTTTGGCCTTGGCTCACCCTGAAGCACTGTACATACGATTTACACTTTAATTGAGAATAAACGTCCAAAACCTATTTTTTACTTCAGGAACGGGCCACGGTAACACAGTGTGTTGCCTCCGCACTCCTAGACTGGGGCGTAAGAATTAAGAATGCCTTTATTAGTCCCACAGCGGGGAAATTCCCATCAGCAGCCAGGTTGCCCGGCGCTAGTCCGACAGTGGAAGCAATTTGCAGTACAAACGGTAAAAATAAAACGCACACACATACAGTGTCACACAGTACAAGTGGAAACCTTGCTGGAATTTTTTCTTGGGTTCATCAAGACAGATAGATAAGGTCGGAGAGCAGACAGTGAGACTGTAAGGAGGGGATGGGGGGGGGGTGTATCTGAATCAGTGTAGTGAAGTGTTGTTTATAGAAGTATGACCGAGGCCGACCAAGATGTTTACAGGTCAGTCCAACAGTTGTCCTTGAAGGGAGTCACAACAGGGGAAAAGGATAGATAGAGGCACAGCTGGTGAGTTAGATTGGACCCGGGAAGGGAGGGGTGAGGGAGAAGGGACAGAGTAATACACAGCCAATTCTAATACATTTTAACAATTCATGACTAATTTGTCTAGATCAATACTCCAATCGGTCAGAACTCAGGGCTTCTTCGCCTCTTGTGGGACCATGGGTCGCCCGTGACATCTCCTCAAGCCTGTCAGACAAGGCTGTCACCACATTCACCAAGTGTTCAGTCTGTCTGCAGATGTTATCCCTCAGTCTCTTGTCTTCCTCCGTACGGGCTGAGATCCTATTAGTCAGTCCCGTAATCCGGGCTTCTGAATGAGCTGAGATGTTACAGATCAGTCCTTCAATCCGGGCAATCCTCTGGTGTAATTCCGTCAGCCGAGTAACCATGGCCCCCGTCGGCGTTTGTAGCTCCATGGCCAGTGGACACGCCAATTAGCCGGCCGCAGATTTTACAATCTATAATTTATAATTATAATCTAGCTTCCCTCCTGTGTAAGGAATGCAAATGGCTAGAACAGTTGATGCTAACAGCTACAGCGACAAAGAGAGACAGTGTTGCAAGGTGCTGCCAGGCAATTTGGATGAGTCCAAGCCTCTCCAGCATTTGTCCGGTTCGAATCGTGTGATATATGATACAGGTCATTCACTTACAGTCGTAGCACTTCAAAGCGACCACCTTTTTTATTGCAGTACGGTCGCGTTGCAACCGCGCAATGGGGGCGTTCCCCACTAAGGATTTTTAATCCTGCAACAAGCTGAAAAAAATCAGGGTGCTAGTCTCGTTTTAACCACCTGGTTGCGCAAAGATGTGAGGTCCAACTGTTTATTTCTTTCTGTGTATGCACATTAAGCACAAAAAACGATGTCATGGTATTGTATCATTAAATGTAGAGTAGTTCATTTTTAAATACAGAGGCAGTAAAAGTGTCTACCCCCACCGTGTTTGGGATTCAAATCTGCCGCGTCAGTGCCCGGTTTGCACTGCGGGAAGAGTGTGTTACGTCCTTCTGGCCTGTAGGTGGCGATTGACTCCCACTTTTGGTCCTAAAACATCGTAGTTGCTTACGTGATATAGCCTCTTGTAGAACAACCAATGATCAGGTCTTGGGTGGCCTAGTGGTTAACATGCACGGCTACAAAATTTTATTTGTTGTTTTATTTGTTCAAGTCTGAGTGGAAGCAATTTTTTAATTTTAATTATTGGAAAAACAGCGTCTCATCATCATCATGTGATCACGAGATGACAACGTTGAATTACTTAGTGCATGGATCGCCAAGACCATGAACCGCTGGTCACGTTATAGTATGAAGTTATGAACGTAAGTAAATTATGGCAAATTATGGCAGTTTAAAACCGAAAGTAAGAAGCTGAACGGTGCGCCCTCCCTCGTGCAGCGTTCGATTTGTGGCAGACTGCTCGGCTAGCTGAGACCCTGAATCATCTGTGAACAGCTGCTTTTGTTAGGTAAAGAGGGCCATCACTGACGCACTCTAGGTGGTGGGTTGCGTGGGCTTGCTGACCCTGCTCCTGTCTGCAAGGCTGCACAGTTCCTATGAGTCTATGAGTGACATCCACTGTTACAATGTTCCACCGCTATGTGCTTGGATTTACAACGTGAAAGGATGAGTGTCATTGTTGCGGTCTCACCGAAGGAAGCAATAAGAGACATCAACAATACAATAAGACAGTTTCAGATCCTTCTCAAATGTGGCGAAGCTTTGTTTATTTACAAAAAAAACTAGTTCAAATATTGTTTGCACTGTTACGTCACCAAAAATTACAGAAAAGATGACAGTACACCCATCAAGTTTTAACAAATGTGCAATAAAAAATATAAACAGAAAACGCTTGAAAGCGTTTTTTATATTCCATTTATTTCGTTATTACTCCTTTCACCTGTACCACATAAAGTCATTGCAGAGCTACAGCCGTGTTCCTACGAAGTTAACCAGCTGTTTAGTTCGTATTCCCTCTTTCATGTCCATCTGGTGAATGAAAGTGGGCGGGGCCATTCACGTCCCAGAGCAGGGACACTGGGGGAAGGGGAAACACGCATCAACACGCAGGACAAAGATCTGCGTTTCTCTGCCTGCTACAGCCTCAGCTGCGTTGGGTTGTTAGTCTCCCTTTCACCTCTACTATATGAAATGTGTTCCTGCGAAGTTGATCAGCCGCTTTCAGAATCAGAATCGTTTTTATTCCCCAGGTTTGAACAGGGCAAACATTATTTTTATTTACAAAAAAAATTTAAACGTTCACATGTGATTTGCAAATGCTGCACTGACGCTGCACGAGTTTTGTGTCTACATTAAAGCAGGCAGAACAACGTCCAAACCAATGAATACGTTTACAGATTGACCGGTGATGCCGCACAGGTTGCTCTCAATTACAGCAGCTGTTTGAAGCAGAGAAAAGCGAGTTAGCTGTCCTTGTCGATGCCTTGACAATGTTTTATCGTCTGTTTCTGAACAGTTTTTATGGTTATACAAGGCGTAATATGACGCTTAAGTTTGATCGTTGCTCTATTTCCTTATGAAGAGGACGAGGACTGAATAGTTATGTTGTTAATTGCTACGATCTTCTGTCAATAAAATATAAAATGTTAAACCCCTGAGCCCCGACTTTTATGTCTTCATTTGTGTTGTTCTCAAATAATATAATATTGCCGCCCTCCGCAGCTCCCAGTGTTTGTTTTTTTCATTTAAAACGTGGGTGTTACCGGTGGCAGATCTCTGGTCTAGATCACACTGGGCGCGTGACTGTCAATGCAACACATGACTGACCGACCGAATAGAGAAAGAAGTAAAAACGTGTTATGATAAACTGACTGAAGAACAATTTTAAATAAATTTGGCAAAAAGATTGTTTTACATGGATGGCAACCCTCAAATCAATTTGACTGTCCTTGATAAAAAAGAAATTTTTTTAGTGGATACTGGGGCTACCAGGACAGTGTTAAACAGCAGTTGGGTTAAACAACATCTAGGCAAAAGTGAAGTTTTGGTTCAAACAGCGAACGGAGACGTTGACAAAGCAGGGTTAACAAAAGCCTTGACCTTGATTGATCCAGTCACAGGAACTGAGGCTATTGTACGTGCTGTGTATAGCCCATCTTGTCCTGTGAATTTGTTGGGGAGAGATGCAATTCCCAAATTGAATCTGACTATAGCTCCTGTAGAACAAAGACTGGTTATTCAATGTCAGTTCTACACTGTTTGCTAGGGTAGACAGACAAACAGACAGACAGTATAGGAAACTTTTAAATTCTGAAGCCATAAACTTAACGCTTTCTTTTTATCCTGGTATCCTGGTGGTGTGGATCAGTCGATGTCTCGCTCACTCTTGGCATACAGCTTGATGTCATCCATGTAGAGGAGGTGATTTATGGTGGCCCCGTTCCAGAGTTGGTATCCGCAGCCAGTCTTGTTTATTATTTGGCTGAGGGGGTTCAGACCTATGCAGAACAGCAGTGGGGACAGTGCATCTCCTTGGTATATGCCACATTTGATGGATACTTAGGCAAGTGGCTTCCCATTGGCTTCAAGGGTGGTTCTCCACAACCTGATCGAGTTTGCAATGAAGGCCCTTAGAGTTCTATTGATGTTGTACAGCTCCAAGCATTCAGTAATCCATGTGTGTGGCATTGAGTCATATGCTTTCTTGTAGTCGATCCAGGCTGTGCACAGGTTGGTGTGTCGCACTCTGCAGTCTTTGGTGACTGTTCTGTCTACCAGGAGTTGGTGTTTGGCTCCTCTGGTATCCCACCAATGCCCTTCTGTTCTTCGCTCATGTATTGACCCATGTGCCCATGGATTGCAGTGAGCTTCTTTAGCCAGTAGGCGTGGATCATGTCAGGGCCGGGTGCTGTCCAGTTTTTCATACCTGAGACTCCTTGTTGGATGTTTGCCACTGTGATAGTCACTGGATTCTGTTCAGGGAGGTTGCTGTGGTCTTCCCTCAGATCAACCAGCCACTGTGCATTGCTGTTGTGTGACGCCTCCCTCTCCCATATACCTTTCCAGTACTGTTCAGTTTCCAGCCTTGGTGGGTCTGCTCTGCTGTTATTACCCTGCCATTGAGAGCACACTTTCGCAGGTTGTGTTGCGAACAGCCAGTTTATTCGTCTGGCTTCATTGTCTCTGTTGTATCTTTTTAGGCGGCTGGCCAAGGTTTGTAACCTTTGCTTGGCAGTTTCGAGTGCTTCAGGTATGGGCATCTGGCTGTACCTCTTGGGCTTCGGTCTTTTCTTTGCACCTTTCTGGGCCTCTTTCATTTGGTTCACTTCCCTCCAAGCTGCCTTGATTTTTGCCTCCAACCTTTGTTTCCATGGTTGCTCTTATAGCCAAGCACCTCTAGGATCACTGATGCTGAAGCGTATATCAGCTAATTGGTTTCCATGATTGTTGTGGTAGGGATCGATCTCAGTGCTGCATTCACATCTTCCATGATGGTGTAACTGATGACACGTTGTAGTTCAGGGTTTCCTGCTCAATCGTACCATGATCTTATCTTTCAGCGTATCTGTGCTTATTGGGGCTTCGTACCCAATTTCCGGTTGGGGAGATGGTGAAATCTCCCCTCTGACCTGGTATCCTGACTCCCCCTTGCTGTAGCATTTGTGTTGTATCTCGTTAATCTCAAGTTGTGATAGCAGTTGCCATTTGTGGATGTCGTTTCGTCCTCAGCCTTGAATGTGGGTTTCTCCATTTCCATTCACTGCACATTTTTTGCATGTAACCCCTCTGACTAGGGTTACTTGAGTAGTAGCATTCCAACAGAGCCTTGTTCTTGCATCTCACCCATTTCTTTCTTGTTCCAGTAGCCCACTTCTGGCCAAGGTGCTCTGGTTCCCCAGCACCTGACGCAGACCTTGTTAGACCGGGCGACGTCTGAGCCGGTATCTCGTGGTATCTCATGTGGTTTATTGTCTCTCATCATATGAGGTAGGCAGTAGCTTGAAGGGTCTTGCCCACACTGGATGCTTACTCGGCCTAAAAGGGAATCGAACCGGGGACCCCCTGTATGCAAGTGCATATACCACAGCGAGAGTGTGAATACAGCTCAGTGACAGGCTGGAGGAGGATAGCTCTGAACTGGACAGCCCAGACTGTGCCCACAGCCCACCTTAGAGGAAATCTCTATAAATCAATGATGTTATCTTGACCTCGAGGTGAACCAGGATGAGTTACAGCAGATTCCTTCATGTTTATGGAAAAAAGATGATGCTGATGTGGGACTAATGAAAGTGGTAGAGTAGTCCCGGTCCACATAAAAGACAAAAATTCTTATCGGCTATGTCAGAGACGATATCCGCTCAGACCTGATACAGAAAAAGGAATAGCACCCATCATAGAGTCCCTATTAAGAACTGAGATTTTAATACCATGTGGTGACTCTTCTGTTAATACTCCCATATTCCCAGTTAGAAAGGCTCCTCCTTCCACTGGCTGGAGGATGGTACAAGCCCTTCAAGCTGTAAATAAAGCTGTACAATTGAGAGCAGTTGTGATCCCTACACTCTGTTGAATAATTTAGACCCAAATAAGCAGATTTTCTCAGTTATAGGTATTAGTTATGCCTTTTTTCAGCATTCCAATAGATCCAGATTCACAATTTTGGTTTGCGTTTACTTACAGAGGTCAGCGATACACATACACCAGGCTACCCCAAGGTTACTGTGAAAGCCCGACTATTTTCTCACAGTGTTTACACCCCCAAACGATAGTCAGATAAAGATGGAGCGGTTCATTTTCGCTGATTTCAGTCGACTGTCAGTCACCTTTCTGACGCTGATCACACACTTATCACACACTCATGAGCAGACTGTCAGCAGCCCCCCTCCTTGGTCTGTCTGGGGAAGGTGTTAAAAATGTTAATGAGGCCACCCCCATTTTAGCACCATAGACACAATTCCAGGGTAAAACCAAAAGGTGGAGCTTTAGTATCTGACCTGTAGAGTTAGGGTCAAACAGCAAGTATAGGCACAGTTCTGAGAACATGACATAGATATGATAATGTCAGTTCTTTACTGTTTGCTAGGGCAGACAGACAAACAGACAGGCAGACAATAGTCTGTCCAAACAGTCAACTAAAAAGAAAACTTGAAAAGTTGACTTCATTTTAGAATTGAATGTTGTACTAACTTTTTTTTAATCATAGATAAGCATCGGCAGCTCACGCTGCCACAGCTGCCAAACTACCTTCTGGAGGTTTATTAGTTACTGGCTGTATTAGGTTGAGTTGGACTTCACAAAAGTACCTCGTGAAATTATTAAATTCTCATTCTATATATTATTCTTATTCACTTGAATGTAGTGTGTGTCAGTCTGCCTGCTTCAGGAGCTGTTTTAAATTAAAAAAGAACATTTCATTGTTCAAATCAAGCTTAGATGAAACTAACAATAAAGAGAATCTTTTCAGACAGAACGACCAATCCATAGCACTAGTTAGACTGGTTTCACACCACCCCCTTCTCCCCAAAGCACCACAGTCCTGCAGTGCTGTTACCTGATGTGATGTAACTAGATACATTTGTGAACTACTTCATCCATCCATCACTTAAGAGCCTAGTGGTTAAAGCACAAAACCTCTTACCCACAGTTTTTAAATAAACTGTTTTTGTTAGTTGGTGGTTTAAAATAGGAAACTTTTATATCCTAAAGCCATAGACTTAACACTTTCTTTTTAACAAGTTTTATTTACAGATTTTATAAACGTCCAGTTCATTTGACCATTTTCTAAACCAAGTTGTCTGAAAGTTGGGTCACTACATTCTTTTAGAGCAGAAATGTTTCTCAAGGAGCTTCTACATTATATGTCCTTCATGGGGGACATGGTCTTCACACCTTCTCACAGTCCTTTGTTCAACTGATGAGCCAGTTCTTTACAGGTGTGAAGTGAAGCCTATTGTAAATAGAGGATAGTGCTTAACTTTACTCAGACATAAGGTTCCAGCACTTTTGGTAATGTTTCTGCTTTAAGAAAAGTCTGTAAGTTAACTTGAAAATTATTGAGCAGTCACAATCAGCGGATTGCGGTGACTTTTGGCAGTAAAAGGTGACTGAAATGACACAGAACTGAAAGAATATCAGCTGTCATCACTCATAACACATATGTATGCAGATCTCTGTATTTTGTGTCACTTGTTTATTTGTGTGGTAAACAAAAAACACCAGAGGCAAGTTTACACCAGGAGTCTCTAGCTGGGAGCTTTTGTGCCTTAACCACTAGGCTGTTGGTTCTCTGAGGGAGACCTACTGTATGGACAGTAACTAAATTCCTTCATACAGCATTATGTTAACAGAGCTTTCATTTGAGTGGAACCTTTTAAAGTTATGGATCCATGAAGAATTTTCTTTTTAAGCAGTTTACAAATACATCTGGTTTTCATGGCTCAGGTGAAGTTGTGTGGAAGTTGAGTCATGTCAACTCTTTCAGTCTGGTGTCCTTCTTGGGAGAGGGTTCATCACACCTACTCACTTTTGTGTCTTTTGTTCACGTAACGAGCCAGTTCTTTGCAAGTGTGAAGACAAGCCAAACTGGAGGATAATATGGAACTTCCCTCAGACTGAGGAAGCTTTTGGTCTTTTGTCAAAAAATGCCAGTAAATTTAGAGCTAAACAGTACAATACAGTAATACATACAATACAGTATAATTAAAAGAAAAAAATATCCATGTGGATGTTGACTGAATGTTTGACTAAAGGGCATTGTATTCATAACAGCTGTAATTTTCTACTTGCTTAGACATAAATAACTTTAAGTTCAGTTATAAACTACTTTACATTTAAGACGCTCATTTCTCTCTCTGTATGTTGTATGTATGCTCTATATATATATAGTACACAAACCTCGTGCACTTCCAATCTACCTGTGGGCCTGGATTACACATCACTGCTCCACCTGGTGCATGAATGTGCAATTGCAGGTCATTTCTTAAAAATGGTTTAGGGGGCGTTAACAAGGCAGCCACACACTAAGTACCTCACAGTGGGGGGTCATGACTGGTGTAGGGGGGCTTGGTGGAATGGTACCTAAGTCGTGCTAATGTCATGACAAGATCATTGTAAAATCCTGCAGCAACGAGGCAACGAAAATTTGCCGCTCCATCTGTATTACTGTATGTAGATGACATTCTGGTGGCATCACAGACTGAAGAAGAATGCAGGAAAGACATTGTAGCACTTCTTTCACTTCTGGTAGAGAACAGCCACAAGGTCAGTAAAAACAAACTACAGCTGTGGAGGGAGGAAGTGAAATATTTAGGACACATCATATCAGCTGCCGGACAAAAAATAGATTCTGCTAGAGTCACATTTATAATAAAAGCACCTAAACCACAAACTAAAAAACAAATTATGTCATTTTTGGGAATGACAAATTACTGCAGAAGGTGGATACCACATTATGCATGTTTAACGGCCCCACTCCAAGAGCTGAAATACCAATGCACATGAAACTAAAGTGGTCGACCAAAGCTAAAGCCTCTTTCACACAATTTAAAGAAGCAATGACTCAGACTGGAGCATTGGGTTTTCCTGACTATTCCAAACCTTTTGTGCAGACAGTAGACTGTAAAGGAGAATACATGGTCTCTGTGCTGGCACAATGATTTGGCATGCAAATGAGATCGCTGGCGTATTATTCTACACGACTGGGCCCGGTTGCTAGGGCATTGACACCATGTGTAAGAGCAGTAGAGGCAGCAGCAGAAGCAGTGTTAGCATCATCCACCATTGTACTATATCACCAACTGACTTTGCTAGTGCCACATGCCATCTCTTTTCTGCTCCTGCAAGAAAAGATAAAACTACTGTCCCCGGCGAGACATTTGTCATGTACGGCAGTCTTACTGGAACAGCCACACACGACAATAGAAAGATGTAAAGTTCTGAACCCATCGACCCTAATGCCTACAGAAATAGACGGAGAACTACATGACTGTTTAGTAGAGTGTTCAAACGTCACAAAACCTAGGCCAGATTTAGGAGATGACCCAATACCTGGTTCTGTATTTATCTATGTTGATGGTTCAAGCACAAAGTCTGAAAGTGGAAAGACACAACGCGGCTATGCAGTTGTAACTGAAACTGAAACCTTGAAACAAGCACAAGCAGCAGAAATAAGTGCACTGACTTAGGCATGCAAACTTATGCCAAGTCAGATAGTTACCATCTATACTGACAGCGCATATGCCCACTCAACTATTCATATATTTGCCAGTCAATGGGAAAATAGAGGCATGATAACGTCAACGGGAAAGCTTATAATGCATGGTGATTTAATAAGAAATCTATTAAAGGCAGTACAACTACCAGCCAAAATAGCCATTTGTAAATGCACTGCTCATACTAATGCTAAAGACAGAGTGTCAAAAGTCAATGCTAAAGCAAATGAGGAAGCAAAAAGCGCTGCAGAGTGATGTTACACTTATCTCACTGACCCAGTGGATGAGACATTCTTGAAAGAAATGCAGGACAGCGCCCCCAAGTGTGAAAAAAAAATGGACTCTCAAAGGAGTAACTGTTAATCCACAGGATTATGTTTGACAAGAGAGGAAGCCTATCAGCATATCCAGCATCCCTCTATAAATGGGCAATATTGAGCCATGGGCCTTGCCATCAACGGGGGGTAGTATGGATAATGTCACAATTCATGTTTCTTAGTTATGTTTGTCTAGTCTTGTCGGTTTTTTTTTTGTTACCACTTCCTGTTTAGTCCTCATCCAGTCTACCCAGCTTTACTTCCTGTTGTTATCATCACCTGCATCTCGTCTGTAATCAGATCATTCGGTATTTAAGCTCCACCTCTAGCCATAGTTCCCTGCCAGATTGTCTACGTTGGTTCTTCACTAGCATTCCAGCATTCCTTGACCTCTTGCCTTGTGTTACTGACCATGCTTTGTCCTCGACCCTGCTCTTGCCTAGCCTATGACCGTCCTGTACTGTAAGTCGACTTCTGCTTGTACCTTGACCACGTCTCTGCCTGCTCCTTGTCGGATCCTGATTGCTACTCCACCGTGTATGACCTCTGCCTGCCTGACCGTGCTAATAAACCTTCTTATCATATTCAAGTCAACGCTGTGCATTTGGGTCCTTCCCCCATCGTCGGTTTGTGACAGAACAATCTGGCCAAACATGGACCCAGCCGGTGCCAAGTCCATCAAGACCGAGCTGCAAGCCCAGGAAGTGCAGATTCGTACCCAGGAAGAACAAATCACCACAATGCTTCAGGAACTTTCCAGATACGCAGCTCGCCAGGAAAATCTCATGGCGGCATACGGAGAACAACTGGCGGTACTTACCCAGCGAGTAAAACCAGCTCCAGCTCCGGTCGTCGCCGCAATACCCACGCCGAGCTCAGCCGCTCCACATGTTCAACTCGGAGCTCCGATGCGCTTCTCCGGTGACACAGGTGATTTCAGAGCTTTCCTAACCCAATGTGAGATACAATTCGAGCTTCATGCTCCATCTTTTCCGACGGAGCGAGCCAAGGTCGCTTTCGCCGTGTCCCACCTCTCGGGAAAAGCAGAGGTTTGGGCCACCGCGGAGTGGCAAAATAACTCAGCCTGTCTAGCCTCGTTCACAGCCTTCTCTGCTGCCCTGAAACGCATCTTCCAGGAGGTCACGCCGGGTCGAGAAGCCGCCCAGAAGCTGGTGAGTCTCCGTCAAGGGGATCGCTCTGCAAGGAGATACTATGGGGGGACACTGTCCAGCCATGGGAGTTGTACTAACTGCCCTTGTACAGTTGATTGATGCTAGGCCACTTCCTGACCTCATCGAGGATGAGGAGAGACCTCCTGATCAGTATCACACTAACTCGTGGTATTGTTACATGAAGTTTCTTGCCAAACAGAGCACTCATAACTTTAAACTTTATAACTGAAAGTGGCTGTTATGTGTGTGGAAACATGCCAAAGTCTGTCGCGAACCCTGATGTACAAATTAGGCCTGTAGACCCACAGCGAGAGCGATTATATCCAGACACTTTACGTTCACTGGTGTCACCTGATGCTTTCCAGGTTAGCAGCTTTTCTCTTTTAAAGAATAAGGATTTAGCCATCTCAGTAGGGGAAGTTCCCCTGAAACACTGCCAAACTGTGAAGATGCTTTGCACTCGCAGTGCCACCCATTTCAACACTTCTGAGGCACCAAAGGGAGTTCAGTGTGTCTCTTATTATAATGGTCCTGATTTCATGGGGACTCTCCCACAGTCTGATATCAATTATCTTTGTGGGCACACAATCTATGTGCATCTTCCACCCAATTGGGTAGGTTGTTGTGTTACCGTTTATGTTTCAGATGGCTCATATGTGATAACACCACAGCGAACGACTTCCAAGGGATCGGATCTGGGGACGTTCCTATGGACAAAAAGCTCTGGACTACAGGCCAGAAAGTGGCACTATCCCTATTTCCATGTTTGGGGGTAGGAAAAATCATGCTAAGAATTGAAACCATAAATTACCATATGACCCTGTTCTTCAATGTCCCGGTAACGGCCCTTGCCAGTATAGATCGTCGTCTCACCGCCCTAACACTGTGAGTTACAGGACCGCCTGGTGTTAGATCTGCTTACTGCAAGCCAAGGTGGAGTGTGTGCAATAGTGGGCCCCAAATGCTGCACATACATTCCAGGAGACGATCAAGACGCAAAGCAGGCACTTGGTGACCTACAGCACATATCCAACGTGCAGGCGGCTGATGTAATGAAGGACAAATCCTGGTTTGATTGGTTTAGGTCTGGCACATGGACTGGCATTCTGATGAAGATTTTTGGAACGATTCTACTGATCCTCTTGGTTCTGATGCTGATTGTGTTATGCGTAATTCCCTGTTTGAGGGCCATGATCATCAGGCTGGTGAATCAAGGCCTTCTCAGGGTGTGCGCAGTCATGCACCTTTGAAGCTCGATACCTGTGAAGAGGATCTCTACAATGTCGACAGAAATGGACGCTAAGCTGTAAATATTGTCCTTCTGTCCTTTTGACCCTGCCTACGATGCTGTAACATTTATTCCATGTTTTATGATGAGTGCACTGAAAATCGAAAGAAGTTGTGCTGTTCTGAAGTATGCATGATTGTTTAATGAATGTTTCAATGTTAAACAGGAGGGAATGTTGGAAAAATACTGCATTTAATCATTGAAACATATTTTGCTCAAGTCTCGTTAGCTGTGCTGTAGCTTTGAAGTTTCCTCCATTCTGCTCTGCAAGAAATAGGGAGTACCGGTGTGTAGCATCCTTATCTGATGAGCCCAACGCTTGCTTTGTGCAGAAAATATTTCCCACGTTCTGTGTGACTATGCACTTCCCAGAATGCAATACGTATTATGAGCTGAATCCTTGTCTTCTCTTCAGTGAGAAGAAGTTGCCTTCCTGAAAAATCCTGAAGAAGGTCTCAACTGATTGTGTCTCCTTTATTTAAGATTTACAAAGAGAACTAACAATTTCCCTTTTTATTATGATTTATTTTTTTACGCAACACTCTTCTCACTCTTACAAGAAGCCCCCTGAACCAGTGGTCATCACACCTAAATCTGACCACAGACCATGTAAACAACAACACCCTCTGAAAGGAAGTCATAGATGTTGTTAATGCAGTCACCACTAAGCTACTAAAACATTGGATGCTCCAGGCCACAAAGCGAGCCTGTCTAAATTACAGTTTGTGCAGACGAGGGTTATTTTTCTTTTTTTTCTGGGTCATTGTAATTACAGCTGATGTCAATCCATCATTTCTAGGTCTTTTTTCTTATTGTAGGAACTTCATTCCTCACTTTACTCTTTTTGATGCCCCACTCAGGGTTCTGATATAGTTGTCTTCATCGTCCACTTCTTCTCTCACATGGACGTGTTCACCAACCTTGGGCTTGCTCTTTAGTCTGCTCCAGAGATGCTTTTGGTATAACACTTTGGTGCTCTGTGGAAGCATATGAAGTTTTTGAAGTCTGATTGCAAACCTATCTTACATTATGATAAGGTTCCTGCTTTGCTGGATGTTGTTCTGCAACCTACAGCTAATGCTGCTTGTAACTGTCCCGCTCATACCATCAGTGACGACTTTGTTTCTGCTGACATGCAGCTGCAGACGCTGCTGCGAAGATAGTTGCCCGGCAACTCCTCCCTCTCCTGATCTTCGTTTCCTCTCCTCATCCTCAGTTCCTCTCCCAATCCTTGTTTCCTCTTCCTCTCCACCCAAACACTGTTTCCCCACAATTCAGATTTCCCAACAGGTGAAAACAGGCGACAGGACCATTACACACCATCCAACCAGGGCACTGGGCGATCGTTAAGGAGTTCAGGAGGAAGCACTGAAAACAGTGGCGAGGCCCCTTACAGGTCCTTCTGACGACCCACACGGCTGTGAAGGTTGCAGAGAGAGCAACTTGGATCCACTTCATCTACTGTGAGAAGGTCCCGGATCCAACAGACGACCCTCCATCAACATTCCACAAACCACCACTAACAAAAAGAACTGAGAAGGACGACCCTTGCTGTGCTCACACACGCACTGAGGCGAGGCTGCGTTGACCGTTCAGCTAAAGGTGTGAGCCAAGCGCCGCCTGAAGCTGCGCCGGTGAATCACACTATCAGACCATACATCTACACACACGTTCCTGATAAAACACACACACAAGCAGCCTTGAGTTGCCGACGCTGGAGGACGTGTAGACTCTTCACATCACGGGAGTGACAGTGACTCAGAGGACATTGGGAGGAAACCTGGCAGTGATAACAAATCCCAAGTGTCTGTGATCAGCTGATCACAACCTGAAGAACTCCAACGAACTGTCAATGCGTCAACACACAGGTTGGAAACAATCTAACGCTACTGTTCAACAGGACGAAAATTGTTACGAGACATCAATTCTAACCTTGTTGTGTTAGACTTCATTTTATGTTACTCAGATTATTATCTTAATCATATAATGACGACACTGAGTTCAAATATCCTAAAGTTAATTCGGTGTTTAATTTGCTCAGTCACTTTATTCACTGCTATAATTAGCTTTTATCGACAGATGATAGAGGTTATAAGACAACACAAGCAGCAAATGCATCATCATTCTGGTTAATCTCTGATTCTCCTATTCACTCTAGACCCAAATGTACAATTAAAGATCCAAAAGCATGAAAACTACAGCAAAATTATATGCAATAGAACCCCACCAGAAACTTATGGCTAACATATATTAATTGTCTTTATTACAATCGATGGCGTTTCATTAATGTCACACATGATGGCATGAAGTCCATAGCAAAAACTTTGCAAAGCTCTAAACCTTTATGCCTAAGTTACTTGCATTTTATGTAAAGAAGTATTTTTGAATCTTGGTGTGTATTACACTTGAATCTTTATTTGCAAGGGGTCTTTTATCATTACAAAATGTGATGTTTGGAAAAATGGAAAAATTGTTTCTTCCTTATTCTATGCAGTTATTATGATTTATGACCTATGTTCTGCAATTAATATCTTATCTTTTGTCTTACATCTGTTTTATGTATTTGACATTTCACCTAGATTGTTCAATGGTTGTCTCTGCCTGATAGACTCTGGACTCTAGCTAATTAAACCAAACCCAACCCCCAGTGTCTGTTGAGACGGTCTATACGGATGGTCAGACGCCAGTGTGAGAATGTAAACATCTCCATACACACTGCGATGCATGCAATTTGATTGGGCTAGACAGACATTCCACCATAGTCAGACAGAGGGGTTAAAAGGTAGAAACGACTTGAAGATTTTAGGCTATTTGCATCACACCTTTGTGGTGTATACACTGATCTGCATGATCAACATCCATGTTTTAGATTTGCTTTCCCCATTATTTTTATATTCCTATATTTTCATAATAAATCACACAAAAGACAATTCTCTCATCTGCTTGCTTATGGGAAATTTCCACCACAGCTACATGCAGACAGACTGTGATATCATGACTTGGCTTCCTAATAAAAAAATTGGTGCTTGTGATTTATTCATACTGAATACCCAACTTATTTTTACCGGCTTGAAGCTGTGCTTTATTTGTTTATCAAACACTGATAGAAAAAGTGTAATTCATCCTGGAATGAAGCCACTTATTGCAGTCAGTGAACATGAAAATTGGATTCAGGTAGATAAGTCAATCTCTGGGTTGGATCCTTTTGCTGTTGACCTGAGAGAGGGAGAATGTCGAGGCAGAGCATTTCCATCACAGTATAAAAGTGCATTTACTTCTCCTTTGCCTACAGAAACAAAATTAGTTTTATTGTTACAGATGCCGTTTTTGGCCAGTTCAGCAAGCAGCATGTATTAAGCTGAATTCCGTACTCTGATGGACGATTTTGCTTTTACAAGAGGGGTATATGAGAAACATATATATACTTTTCTTGATTAATGGTTTATTTTTGGTTTTATGTATACTATCCTAAATATGTGTGATGTCGCTGTTCTGGTGGACAGCGACATCACACATACACCTACTGTTCACACACGGGGGGCGGGTTGCCGCAACCAGCTGCTGGAACTAAGCAAATTAATTAAGCAAACAATAGGCACAAAATAAATAAGTAGGGATGTACTTTAGGCTGACACATTTATAATGAAAAAACTGCTGTATTGTGGTTCACCTGTTAAATTAATATAAATGCTTTTAATAGTGTTATGGTACAGTATGTATGGTACTCATACAAACATAAATATACATATATAATAAACATACACATGCATTATCATAAATAATCTCATAATTCTTAGTATTAGTCATGACATACAACATCACAACTACCATAATCACACATTATTGATATTAATAATGATAAGTACCAGTAGTACTTACAGCTAAGTTTAGAAAGCCTGTTTATCAGCTCAGGTGTTGAGTTTACCACTACAAGGTTACTAAAGCTGTAGCTTAACATTGTTCACCCAAAGGGTGAGGCAGACGTTGGTGCATGAACAATGCCACTTGTGGAAGCCAGGGTGATGTGAGGGGCTCGGCCACTACGCCCATCCAGCAAGCAGAGGAAGGAATCCCAGCAGCCAGGGAGCCCACACACCTTCAGTTCCAGGAGGGCAGGTGTTGCGACCCAAGCCGCCCACACAGAGCCCCCCAGGCAGAGCTGCAGCAGCCACAGAGACAGCACCCGAGGTCAGAGTGGGCCACTGTGGGTCAACGCTGTCCGCCCCATGAGAACCAGGGAGAAACAGAATCAGGTGAGAATGTAAACATTGTCACTCATGAGATATGGTGGCACAAACAATTTGATTGGTGCAGAGAGACATTCTAACGGGGCCAGAGAAAGAGGTTAAAAGGCAGAAGCAACTTGAGGATCGTGGGCTCTTTGCATCACACCTTCGTGGTGTATGCACTGACCTCCCCAGCTGGTTTTTGGTTTGTTGATGTGCATGATCAACATCCATGTTTTTGATTTGCTTTCCCCATTATTTTTATTTTCTTTTATTTTTATAAATCACACAAAAGACAACTCTCTCATCTGTCTCTTTATGAGAAATTTCCTCCACATTTTTGGCATCACGGGAAACGCTGCAGGTCTGGTCTCCAAACCTCTACAGACATTCAGAGCTGGGAGGACTGCTTACCCGTCTGGATCGCCTCTGACGAGGTCCGACAAAGTCATAATCAAACTCAAATCTTAACTCGCTCGGCCTGGTGAGAGAGATTTCTTTGTGATGATTGATTTAATTTTGAAAAAAAAGATTAAAACTAAACTCAAAATAATGATAACAATAAAAAACAATAATACATTTTCTTAATTAGGTCAAAGTCTACTCTGGGTGGTGAGACGTTGGTTGCTAAAGGTTGGGTTTACTGAGAGGACTCATTCCTCCCGAGTCATATAAAACATTGGTTCATATTGAACGAATCATTTACGAATGACACATCACTAGTCCACATGTCTTTTAGACCTAATCCCAACCAGATTACTTAAAGAAGTTTTTCCTTACGGCCTCTTTGACTTCATTTCTGCTTGTTGAAGTCAGCCTCAAGAGACATGTGTTGTTAATTGACATGTTTTACAATACACTTACAACTGATTTAAAACCAATAGACTACTTTCACAGGCTTGCAAAACTGTATTGTGACAAAGAAAGCAATAGAGTACAATACCTGTTGTTGTCACACCTCCAGTTTTAGTTTCCTGTTTTAGTTTGATAGTTTCCGGCTTACCGTTCCATCACATTCACGCTAACCTTACTTCCGGTCTTTAGTTCACGCACCTGTTTCTCATTCATCATTACTTCCCCAGCATTTAAGCACCACCGGTCACCGTCATCATTTGCCAGATCGTTGAGTTCTTTGAGTCACGTATCCAGCAATTCCTAGTTCTGAGTAATCTGTAGCCCGACCCTCTTCAGTACCTCTGACCACCGACCTCGTCTTACCCTTGCCGGCCTTGTAAGTTTTTGTCGTTACCGAACCTCGCCTGTGTTTTACCTGTCTGAAGCCCGCCGATTCACGTACCCTGATCTGAGCCTTCCCGGTTATTACCTTCTGCCTGTCTGGACCCGAGTAAGCTGATCCCTGTTTTTGTGCCTAAGGACTGCTGTTACCTGTGTATGACCCCGGACCGTTGCGACCTGTATTTTGGAATTAAATACCAGTTTTATCGCATCTCCTTGTCTCTCGTCTCGTCGCTGTGCATGTGGGTCCGTTCATTGCCGCACCCTGACAGAACGATCTGGCCAAACATGGACCCAGCCAGCGTTGAGACTCTCCGTGCTGCGCTCCTCGCTCAGGGACAGCGGCTCAGCGAGCAGGAGGAGAGACCAAATGATGCGCTGCAAAAATTAGCGGATTGTGCGCTGCGACAGGAGGAGGCGGTGGCTGGATTAACGGAGGCGGTGAGTCGGCTGGTTCAAGACCAGCCGGTAGAAAGGAAGCCCAGCCGGTCGCCGGCAGTCATCGCCGGTACGAGCGCGTCCGCTTCCGCACCCATGGCTGCCGTTCCGGCTCCCGACGCTCGGTTAGGAGCTCCCACACGTTTCTCGGGTGAGTCCGGTGATTGCGGAGCATTCATCACGCAATGTGAAATCCACTTCGAGCTGCACTCATCTGCCTTTCCCACGGAGAGATCGCGTGTGGCTTATGCCATCTCCCACCTGACGGGCGAAGCGGAGGCATGGGCTACGGCGGAATGGCAGAACGGCTCTGCTTGCGTGGCCACTTTCACCTCCTTTTCAGAAGCGTTAAAACAGATCTTCCAGGAAATCATTCCGGGACGCGAAGCTGCGCAAAGGTTGGTGAATATCCGCCAGGGGAGGAGAACGACGGCTAAATATGCCATAGAGTTTCGGACGCTAGCGGCGGAAGCGGGCTGGGACGCCACCGCGCTCGGAGACGTGTTCATTCGTGGACTGTCCCGCAGGGTAAAGGACTGTCTGGCTAGTCGTGAGCTTCCTAGCGCGTTGGACGACCTGATCGCGCTGGCCATACGGATCGACCGGCAGCTGACAAACAGTGAACGGGAGCACCACGGTGAGGAGAGAGCGAGAGAGTCTCACTACTCTCCCGTCCCAAGCCCACGGCCGTCGTGGCGAGGGCCGAACGGTCAGAGGAGTCAGGGGATCACGAGCGAAAGCCGCACCTTGGAGGAACCCATGCAGATCGGGCGCGCGCGTCTCACGGAGGAGGAGAGGCGCAGACAACGCGTCCAGCAGCTATGTATGTACTGCGGACGGGGAGGACATTTCGCAGCGAGGTGCCCGGTAAAAGATCAGGCTCATCGCTGAAGCGGCGGATAGCGATGAGCCGGACCATCCTCGGTGGAGCCGCCGCAAGATCCTTACCTACTGTGACTCTATCCACAGATACCCGTTCCCTCCAGCAGGCGGTGCTGATTGACTCCGGAGCAGATGCCAGTCTGATAGACGCTGGGTTGGTGGAACGCATGGGCATCCATACCGCTCCGCTAGTGGCACCGGTAGAGACGGAGGCATTGGACGGCCGCCGATTATGGAGGGTCACACACCACACTACGTCGGTTTCCATGTTATTTGCTGACGGTCACGCTGAAAAGATTACGTTTTTAGTGGTAGAGTCCTGCTATCATCCTGTGGTTTTAGGGCACACTTGGCTGAGGAGGCACAATCCCACCCTGGACTGGAGAAGCGGAGAGGTGCGGGAATGGAGGGAGGAGTGTCGGTCATCCTGTTTCCAGTCCACACACAAGACAGAGGATCCACAGGCGAAGATGGAGCCAGAGGGTGGAGAGGAGATTGACCTTCAGAACGTCCCGGAGTGTTACCACGATCTGCGACCGGTCTTTAGCAAGGTCAGAGCCACATCCCTACCACCACACAGGAAGCACGACTGTGCAATTAATCTAAGACCCGGCACGGCGCCACCCAAGGGAAAGTTGTTCCACCTGTCCCCAAAGGAACGAACGGCCATGAAGGAATATTTAGACTCATCATTAGCCTCAGGCATCATACGGCCCTCATCGTCACCTGCAGGAGCAGGCTTCTTCTTCGTAGGTAAGAAAGATGGTTCATTGAGGCCGTGCATCGATTACCGAGGCCTTAATGACATCACGATACGGGATTCCTATCCCTTACCTCTGCTAACCTCGGCGTTCGAGCTGCTCTCTGGAGCCACATGCTTCACAAAGTTGGACCTCCGCAATGCGTACCATCTGGTGCGCATCCGCGAGGGAGATGAGTGGAAGACGGCCTTTAACACGCCCAACGGGCACTTCGAGTATTTGGTCATGCCGTTCGGACTCACCAATGCCCCGGCCGTGTTCCAAGCTTTTGTTAATGACGTTCTCGGGCCCATGATCAATGATTTCGTGTTTGTGTATTTGGATGACATTCTCATCTTTTCGCGCTCCAAGGAGGAGCACGTCTCTCATGTTCGGCAGGTGCTCAAAAGACTGTGGGAGCACAGACTGTTTGTAAAGGCGGAAAAATGTGAATTTCATGTGGAAACAGTGGCTTTCCTCGGGTTTATCGTGTCTAAGGGTCGGATCCAGATGGATCCGGGAAAGACTCAAGCAGTGGAAAACTGGCCAGTTCCCCAGTGCCGCAGAGATGTCCAGCGAATTCTGGGTTTCGCTAACTTCTATCGTAAATTCATAAGACGTTTTAGTACCATAGCAGCGCCACTACACAAACTAACCTCTGTTAAATCTCCCTTCCAATGGAACCCAGATGCAGACGCCGCCTTCCGCCGACTGAAGGAGAGTTTTGTCTCAGCCCCGGTGCTACGGATGCCAGATCCGGCAGGTCAGTTCGTGGTGGAGGTGGACGCCTCCAACACCGGCGTGGGGGCAGTTCTTTCGCAGCGAGATCCGACCGGAGGTAGACTTCATCCATGTGCGTTCATGTCAAGAAAGCTGTCTCCGGCCGAGCGCAACTACTGCATTGGGGACCGGGAGTTGCTGGCCATTAAGGCGGCCTTAGAAGAATGGAGACATTGGCTGGAGGGGGCAGAACAGCCGTTCTTGGTTTACACGGATCATAAAAACCTGGAGTACCTGAAGTCGGCCCGACGTTTGAATTCACGCCAGGCGCGGTGGGCTCTGTTCTTCAGTAGGTTCAATTTTCATCTATCTTACAGACCTGGATCCCGGAACACCAAACCCGACGTCCTGTCCAGACTCCATGACGCCCCGGAGGAGTCCACAGAACCCGAGACTATTTTGCCGGCGGAGTGTCTGGTAGGAGCAGTCTCCTGGCCGGTGGAGAGACGCGTAAAGGAGGCGGCACGGGACCTTCCCGTTCCGTCAGCCTGTCCTCCGAACCGGCTATTCGTGCCTCCAGACCTTCGGGGGAAGGTAATTCAGTGGGCTCACGCCTCCTCGATCAGTGGTCATCCCGGCGCCCAGAGAACAGCGTTCCGAGTAGGGGCTAGGTTCTGGTGGCCTTCCATGAGGCGAGACGTACAGGAGTACGTTGCTGCCTGCCCCACCTGCGCCATGAACAAGTCGTCTCGCCAACCCCCAGCTGGGTTGCTCCACCCTCTGCCCGTTCCGAGTAGACCATGGTCACACGTGGCCTTGGATTTCGTGACCGGTCTGCCACCTTCGCAAGGAAAGACGGTGGTCATGACGGTGGTAGATCGGTTCTCCAGATTGGCCCACTTCATTCCACTACCCAAGCTTCCGTCAGCACGACAAACAGCTCAGGTCATGTTGGACAATGTTTTCAGACTCCACGGTTTTCCCAGGGATATCGTTTCCGATCGAGGGCCCCAGTTTGTCTCCCGCTTCTGGAGGGAGTTCTGCTCCCTCGTGGGGGCGGAGGTCAGCTTATCCTCAGGTTATCATCCGGAGTCCAACGGGCAGACGGAGAGGACCAATCAACAGCTGGAGGTGGGCCTGCGCCTTCTAGCCTCCAGAAGTCCGGGATCGTGGTCCCAGAAGCTGGTCTGGGTGGAGTTTGCACACAACACCTTACCCTGCTCCTCCACTGGTCTAACCCCATTTCAGTGTGCATATGGTTTTCAGCCGCCGCTGTTTCCAGACCTGGAGAAGGAGGTCCACGTTCCTTCGGCCCACGCCTTGGTTCGGCGGTGCCGGCAGACATGGTTGCGAGCCAGGAGGACCATGTTGTCGGCACAGGCTCGCTACAAGATGGCGGCGGACCGCAAGAGAACTCAAGGGCCGACCTATGAGGTCGGGGACCAGGTCTGGCTCTCGACTCGGGACCTACGGCTACAGGGGCAGTCGCGTAAGTTGGCACCTAAGTACATTGGACCGTATACCATAGCTCGGATTATTAACCCTGTATCGGTGAGACTGTCTCTGCCCAGAAGCCTGAGGATACACCCTACCTTCCACGTGGGCCGCCTCAAACCGTTCCGGTCATGCCCCTTGGCTCCCCCACATCAACCACCTCCGCCGCCTCGGATCGTGGAGGGAGCTCCAGCGTACACGGTTCAGGAACTCCTGGACTGTAGACGACGGGGAAGGGGTCTCCAGTATCTGGTGGATTGGGAGGGATACGGACCAGATGAGCACTCCTGGGTCCCCGCCCGGGACATCCTGGACAAGTCCCTCATCAGGGACTTCCATGCAGCGCACCCCGAGGCCCCAGCCCCGGGGAGGGCGTCACGTCTCGACCCGGTCGCTACCGGGGGGTCGGGTTCCGGGCCCTCCTCCTGAGTCCTCCCTCCGCCCGCCCTGGTCGGCAGGGGGGGCTCGGCTGGGCGTCGTGGTAGACGCCGTGGGGGGGGGGGGGGGGGGGGGGGTACTGTCACACCACCAGTTTTAGTTTCCTGTTTTAGTTTGATAGTTTCCGGTTTACCGTTCCATCACATTCACGCTAACCTTACTTCCGGTCTTTAGTTCACGCACCTGTTTCTCATTCATCATTACTTCCCCAGCATTTAAGCACCACCGGTCACCGTCATCATTTGCCAGATCGTTGAGTTCTTTGAGTCACGTATCCAGCAATTCCTAGTTCTGAGTAATCTGTAGCCCGACCCTCTTCTGTACCTCTGACCACCGACCTCGTCTTACCCTTGCTGGCCTTGTAAGTTTTTGTCGTTACCGAACCTCGCCTGTGTTTTACCTGTCTGAAGCCCGCCGATTCACGTACCCTGATCTGAGCCTTCCCGGTTATTACCTTCTGCCTGTCTGGACCCGAGTAAGCTGATCCCTGTTTTTGTGCCTAAGGACTGCTGTTACCTGTGTATGACCCCGGACCGTTGTGACCTGTATTTTGGAATTAAATACCAGTTTTATCGCATCTCCTTGTCTCTCGTCTCGTCGCTGTGCATGTGGGTCCGTTCATTGCCGCACCCTGACAGTTGTGTTTCCTGAAATACGAGAGCGGTTCGATAAGTACTTAACCTCACCGCACGATAGCGCCACTATCACAAAAAAATATATTTTTATGTAGTACATTCTCACTTCAGACAAGTGCAACCGTGAGACCACTTCATAGCAGTGTATGACGCTGAGCACAATCTGAACGCAATGCGTCGTTTCGTGATCGTCGACGAAAACATTGATCCACTGGTACACACCAGAGACCAAGGAACAGTCGAAACAGTGGACTTCATCCGGCGAACGTGCTCCGAAAAAGGCGAAGACTGTCCTATCAGCTGGAAAGGTGATGGCCACCATTTTCTGGGACTCACACGGTGTTATCGACATCGACTACCTGGATCTTTTGTTGGAGCCTTGTCTTTTTTACCCATTACTAGACACCCAAAGCATTCGTCGATGTACTCAAAACTTTCTTCGTTGTTATCCAGAATGGTAAGATGGTTGATGGTTGATTGTTGTCTGTGGGATGAAGTAGTTATTTATATATATATATATATATGTATATATATATATATATATATATATATATATATGGATACATATGGATATATGGACCCTTCAAGCTACTGCCTACCTCATATGATGAGAGACAATGAACCACATGAGATACCACGAGATACCAGCTCAGACGTCGCCCAGTGTAACAAGGTCTGCGTCAGGTGTTGGGAAACCAGAGCACCTTGGCAAGAAGTGGGATACTGGAACAAGAAAGAAATGGCTGAGATGCGAGAACAAGGCTCTGTTGGAATGCTACTACTCAAGTAACCCTAGTCAGAGGGGTTACATGCAAAGAATGTGCGGGGAATGGGAACGGAGAAACCCACATTCTACACTGACGGCGAAGCAACTAGTAGTTCAGTGTTCCAACATCCACAAACAGCAACTGCTATCACAATTTGAGATTGACGTGGTACAACACAAATGCTACGGCAAGGGGGAGCCAGGACACCAGGTCAGAGGGGAGGTTTCACCATCTCCCCAACGAAGCCCCAATGAGCACAGATGCGCTGAGCAAGGCAGCGACTGACCTGAAAGATAAGATCATGGCGAGATTGACCAGGCAACCCCGAACCCCACTACAACGACTAAGTGAAGTACCATCAGAAAGTCTCATGGAAGATGTGAATGCAGCATTGAGAACAATCCCTACCACAACAATCACAGAAACTGAGCTGATATACGCTTCAGCATCAGTGATCCTAGAGGTGCTTGGCTATAAGAGCAACCATGGGAGCCATGAGAAACAATACCCACCATGGAGACGAAGGTTGGAGGCAAAAATCAAGGCAGCTCGGAGGGAAGTGAGCAAAATAACAGAGGCGCATAGAGGTGCAATGAAAAGACCAATGCCCAAGAGGTACTGCCAGATGCCCATACCTGAAGCACTCGAAACTGCCAAGCAAAGGCTACAAACCTTGGCCAGCCGCCTAAAGAGATACAACAGAGACAACGAAGCCAGACGAATAAACCGGCTGTTTGCAACACAACCTGCAAAAGTGTACTCTCAATGGCAGGGTAATAACAGCAGAGCAGACCCACCAAGGCTGGAAACTGAACAGTACTCGGAAGGCATATGGAAAAGGGAGGTGTCACACAACAGGGATGCACAGTGGCTGGTGGATCTGAGGGAAGACCACAGCAACCTCCCTGAACAGAACCCAGTGACTATCACAGTGGCAGACATATGAAAAACTGGACAGCACCCGGCCCTGACATGATCCATGCCTACTGGCTAAAGAAGCTCACTGCAACCCATGAGCGCCTGGCAGCACAAATGAATCAGCTGCTAAGGGATGGGGCCCACCCGGCCAATAACCTGCCTCTCCACAACATGGAAGCTCATGTCAGGCATCATCGCAGCTAAGATAAGTAGGCGCATGGGTCAATACATGAGCGAAGCACAGAAGGGCATTGGTAAGGATACCAGAGGAGCCAAACACCAACTCCTGGTAGACAGAACAGTCGTCCAAAACTGCAGAGTGCGACACACCAACCTGTGCACAGCCTGGATCGACTACAAGGAGCCTATGACTCAATGCCACACACATGGATCACTGAATGCTTGGAGCTGTACAACATCAATAGGACTCTAGGGCCTTCATTGCAAACTGAATGAGGTTGTGGAGAACCACCCTTATAGCCAATGGGAAGCCACTTGCCCAAGTATCCACATACCATATACCAAGGAGATGAACTGTCCCCACTGCTGTTCTGCATAGGTCTGAACCCCCTCAGCCAAATAATATACAAGACTAGCTATGGATACCGACTCCGGAACGGGACCACCATAAGTCACCTCCTCTACATGGACGACATCAAGCTGTACGCCATTATTAATGCCTTAATAATCATCTGATTGTTTCTGATTCATGTTCATATTCTTAAGTGTTGATCATACACATCCTTAAACATTCTATGTATTGTTCGAGTATATTGCTGCAAGCCTCTGAGCAAGAAGGGTCGTCTGTTATCTTTTGAGCAGGAAGCCTAGTTCTGATTTGATCACTCTGTGAGACAGAGTCTGACTTGATGACTCTGTGTTTGACTTAGATAAGGAACCGCATTCTCCTTGAGAGAGGCCTTTCGCTTTTCTCACCTTTGCTCAAGTAGACTTGGCAAATTGTCCTGAAGTTTGAATTCATATGTGAAGGTGTTTGTTATCTGTAGGCTTTAAAACTCGGCACCTTGGTGTCCACTTTGTGTGAGCATCAACTTGTTCTCTCCACCCGGGTGCCTTTGTTTTCTTTTACCTATTGCTTTCCTTTCTTTTTAAAATTTTCCTATATGCATATGCAGAAATAAATTCACCAAGACAACTTTTTGAATTTTTCTTTTCATTGAGTCGTCAGAAGCTCTCGTGGTATTTTTTTTCCACAACAGGAGCCAGAGATGAGAGATCGTCTCCGGGAGACAAACCATGGGTGAAGACAGACGAACTGGAACCCGACGAGGCACCGGAGCCAGAAACAAAGACGAACGAGATGCCGGCACCAGTGGAGTCAGAGCAGATGTGGACGTCACAGGGTTATCCAGAGTCAGGCTGGATGTGGTCGGTACCAGACCACCAGGAGCAAGACACATGCGGTCTGTGCCAGACCACCAGGAGCTGAGACGGGAGTGGTCGAAGCCAGACTACCAGGAACTGCACCTGCACACAGGGAAGCAGAGGACACCGGACCCATAAGCGCTGTGTGTTGACGTCTTGGCCGCCAGAGACTGGTCGGTGCCAGACCACCAGGAGCTGAGGCAGATGTGTTTGGTGCCAGACCACAAAGAGCTAAAACAGACGTGGTCGGTGCCGGACCACCAGGAGCTGATGCAGAAGTGGCCAGACCACCAGGAGCTGAGGCAGATGTGGTAGGTGCCAGACCACCAGCTGAGACAGGAGTGATCGAAACCAGACTATCAAGAACTGGACCTGCACACAGGGAAGCAGCAGCAGTGTGGTCACCTCTTGGCCGCCGGAGACTGGACCGCCAGAGACGAGGGCAGCCGTGCTCACCCAAGCACCACCAAGCACTCCGGGGACGAAACCTGTACAGAGAAGAACAGACGACACAGGACCCCAGGCCAGAATCTCCTGAAGTGGTCTCCTTGTAGCTGACGGAGACAGAGGCAGGAATGTGGAATGTGGAATGTGAAGACGGGAAGGGCCTCTTCAGTGCAGAAGTAAACTGAGACAGGAACGTCCTCTTCAAGGCCAACGGCAACTGAGACAGGAATGGCCTCTTCAGGGCCGATGGGGTCTGAGACAGGCCACTGGGAACTGGGACAGAAGGCCTCCGCTCGGGTCCACCACTGGGAACGGGGACAGAAGGCGTCCGCTCGGGTCCGGCACAAGGAACGGGGACTGAAGGCGTCTGCTCGGGTCCGCCACAGGTAATGGGGCTATGAACGGAGCCAAAACAGGACAGAATGGACACTTCTTCAGGACCAACCAGGAATAGAATCGCCTCACCTGGGCCAACACGGGACAGAATGGAGACCTGGCTTGGTGGAACGGCAACCAAAGCAGGGACCAAATGCGTTGCGTGTGCCTTCCGGGCCTGGGTTGGGGCATTAACTTAAGTTCGGGAGAGCCTTCAGTGTCTTCAAATCTGGCGTGCCTCGCCAGGAACCAGAACAAAAGTCGGTGGTGGTGTCAGAACACTAGAGGAAACAACGCCCAAGAAACCCCGCCCCGGTGAACGGAGGAACTCTGGCCGAATCAGATGACGACCGTTCTCCAACAGATGGCGCCAGAGCGCTGCCCAGCAACTGCTGGGACCGATGCATGGTCTGACAGCAACTATTGCTGTCAAGATATTGCAAGTGTTTAATACTTTTATTAATGTGACAATGGTATTTGATATCAAAATTTTGATAAACCTTACCTATTTACAGATTAATCACTGCATAACCTACCTGGGAACTCTGGTTTACAAACATTGCTTGGTTTTAAATACATCCAGACTTGCATACGGGGGGTATGCGGTACGAATCCCTGTCGAGGCGGAGTGAGCATCCAGTGAGGGTCCTAGGGCAAGACTCTTCAGGCTACTGCCTACCTCATATAATGATGAGAGACAATGAAGCACATGAGATACCAGCTCAGACGTCACCCGGTTTAACAAGGTCTGCGTCAGGTGTTGGGGAACCAGAGCACCTTGGCGAGAAGTGGGCTACTGGAACAAGAAGGAAATGGCGGAAATGGCGAGCAGAGATCCTGTGGGACTTCCAGATATAGACAGACAGAATGGTAATGGCGAACCAACCAGACATTGTGGTGGTAGAAGAGCAGAGGAAAGCCGTAGTGGTGGATGTGGCAATACCAAGAGATGGCAACATCAGGAAAAAGGAGCATGAGAAACTAGAGAAATAACAAGGGTTCAGAGAAGAACTGGAGAAGACTTGGAAGGTGAAGGCCACAGTGGTGCCTGTGGTGATCGGAGCCCTGGGGCAGTGACCCCCAAACTGGAGGAGTGGCTGCAACAGATCCCTGAAAATATATTCAACATCTCAGTCTAGAAAAGTGCAGTCCTAGGAACAGCAAGGATACTGCGCAGAACCCTCAAGCTCCCTGGCCTCTGGTAGAGGACCCAAGCTTGGAAAGCGGATGAGACCACCTGCAGAGTTGATAATTTAACCAAACTTAGCAACATTACAAAACACAAAAAGGGTCACAAAAACTCAACTCCAATAGCAGGTGAAATGGTCTCTTTATTTTACATGGATGTCAACAAAACAGACAGCAACTAAAGCTTCGACCAAACATAACTGACTTACACAAAAGAGGGGTTTATAAAGACACAGGCTAGCCTACAACTCAAAAGGGAGGTAACAGAAATAAACTACCAATCAACAACAATCACTAAACTAAATACAAATGCAAAATTAACTAAAGATAATATTTATTTAAATAAACAAGTATTGTGTATGGTCATTGGCTGATGTTTGTTATATAAGTCAAACAAATGGTGTATACTAACACTGACGGGGTGGCTGTCACACACTCCCCCTCCTCTGAAGTCTCACTGGAACAGCGGGACAGGTAGTCTGCTGTGTTGTTCATCCTACCTGGCACATGATGGATTTCAAACTGGAAAGGCTGCATGGCCAAATACCAGCATGTTATCCTGCTGTTAGTGTCTTTCATCCTTTCCAGCCATTATAGGGCCTTATGGTCAGTCTCGAGGATAAACTTTTTCCCTAAAAGGTAGTACCTTAGCAAGTCCAATGCCCACTTCACCGCTAAACACTCCTTCTCAATAGTGGAGTATTGCACTTTTCACTATTGAGTGAATAAAGCTTCCTGCTAATAAAAGTATTAGGATGACAGCCCCCTTGGTGTTTCTGGAGGAGCATGGCACCCAACCCACGACCTGAGGTATCAGTTTGTAGAATAAAAGGCTGCTCAAAATTTAGGCAATACAGAACAGGACTCATGCTCAATGCCCGCTGAATGTCCTTGAATGCATCCCTAGCCTCCTCGGTCCAGCACAGCTGGCTGGGACTTTTTGGACCGATCATATCTTTAAGTACTTGCCATAATCCCTTCGAGAGGTCAATGGCCGTCAGATACTTAGCTTTGCCAAGGTCATCTATTTAGGGTGTCGGATAAGAGTCAAACTTTGAGATTGTATTCAAAAATCCATAATCAATACAAAACCTGTCGATGCCATCCTTCTTGGGAACTAGCACCACTGGGTTTCACCACTCACTTTATGAGCTCTCAATAATTCCCATAGCCACCTTGAGATCCACTTCACGCCCAGTAGGCGTTCTGGAATGTGATAACTCAGACGAATGATTTCAGCCTTCAACTCAATATGATGTTGTAAGAGATTTGTGCAGCCAGGATCAGTCCAAAATCATCTCACTTGTAGCTGCTCTGCTTCAGACAAACGGCCCAGATCTGGCTCTGCTGGGTCAGGCAAGGGAAAATACTGCTCGTCCCACTCCTCATCTGTAACGTTCCTGATGAGCAGGACCCCAGGCTTCTCCTTCGATCTAGGGATCCATCCCTTCAGTAAGTTGACATGAAGAATCCTGGTGGGATTACATTACATTGGTGTTTTTATTTTGAAAGAATTTAGAGGTTGTGTTTGAGTGATTACCAAACTATAAAATAGTCATTAAATTGTCATAATTTATCATTCAAAAGCAAAAATAGCCCTATTAAAACTGAACTGTAAAATAGTCTCATTAACGATTGGTAATTATTAAGAACAGGAAATTTTCAGAAAATCTTGACATAAAAGGTAATAAATTGTATTGGTGCTTTTATTTTGAAAGGATTTGCAGGAAATGTGTGGGGGTAGTAGAGTAACTATCAATTAGTCTTTTTTTTTTTTTTTTGTTCTGTCCAGCAGTTTAGCAAGCAGCATATATTACGCTGAATGCCATATTGTGATGGACAGCTGTGCTTTAACAAGAAGAGTATATATAGAATATATATACTCTTCCTGATTTATGGTTTATTTAATGGTTTATTTAGGTAATCCAAAATGTGTGTGATGTTGTGATGTTGCTGTGTTGGTGGACAGGTTAGGTTTCTGCTTTAGGGTGTGTATGCAGGAGGGTGGGGGGGGTAAAGGGTGCAACCAGCTGCTGAAACCAAGCAAATCTGTTAAGTAAACAATCGGAGCAAAAAATAAATAAATTAATAAATAGGAAGCAGGGATGTACCTTAGGCTAACACATTCATAACTAAACAATTTTTGTACTCTGGTTTACCTTGGAGATTAATACTAATACCAATAGTAGTGCTAAGGTATGTGCACATACTAATACAAACATATACGTACAATATACATACATATGTGCATTATTATACATATCCCATACTACTTAATAAAAGTCATGACATACGACAACACAATTTCCATATTCACACATTATTGATATTGGTAGTGATAAGTATCAGTAATACTTACAGTTGGATTTGGAGAAAGTGCCCACTACAAGGTTAGTAAGGCTGTAGCTTAACATTATTCACCCAAAGGGTGAGGCAGACGTTGGTGCATGAACAATGCCACTTGGTGGAAGCCAGGGTGATGTGAGGGGCTCGGCCACTACGCCCATCCAGCAAGCAGAGGAAGGAATCCCAGCAGCCAGGGAGCCCACACACCTTCAGTTCCAGGAGGGCAGGTGTTGCGACCCAGAGGCACGCCAGGTCCGCCCCATGAGAACCAGGGGCAAACACTCCCCCCGGCGGGAGGGTCGGCCTGAAAGAGTAGAGCCCGAGGACCCACGTTCCGTAGGGAGCCCGCCAGACGATGCCCCCGCGCGCAGAGTGGGGCCCGCCCCCAGTCACCAACCCCCACACAAGCGGAGCGGTGGGCCAGACCCATCGTGCCCCGCCTCATCCCCTGGGCGCCACCGCGTAGCGGCCTGCAGCACAAGGCCAGCAATTGGTTGGGGTCAGCAGAAAAGAGACCACACAGGCAGACATCATCATACACCCCGGGCGAAAAACCGGACCCCCCACACTTCAAACCGCAACCACAACGCAATACCAACTCAACATCACAACACAGACGCATACACCCACCCACAAATGTTGCACAAACACACTCATCACATACAAATACCAATAGACCTCTCACAACAAACTAGTCCCAATCATACCGTGAACCAATGCACTCCTCAGATACATTCTCGCACCCACACACCATTCCGCCTTGATCACTTCGGGGAGGGTAGGTCTCTGGCCTGCCGTCCATGTGGCCCCAGGCAGGGACTGCAGCTCCTCCCGAGCCCCCTGACTAACCCCCCCAACCCGGGGAGGGCAGAGGGCAGCAGAAAAAAGGTACCCCAGAACCCTGCAACCCAGCTTGGACGTGAGTGTGTGGAACTAAAGTGCACTGAAGGTGGGTGACACCTCCAGGAGCACAACCGCTGGCTGACGGTGTGTCCCCCGGACAGTGCCCCCCCTCGCCCTAAATGTCTTTTTGCAGTTAAAACTGGGTTGTGATCTCTCCACCAGGGCCAGTGGCCGAGGCCACAACTGGCCTCAGCCCCAGTGAAGGAGCCCACCCCCGGCCCTAAATGTATGTGTATGTGGCTAAGTATGAGGAACTTTGGGAGATACCCAATTCTCCGAGGGGTCCAGCAGACAGAGCCATCAATGGGAAGGCTCCGTCTACTGGCCCCCCCGGAAGGAGCCCCCAGATTCCTGGACAAGTGTGTATGACTAATGCAATTAAAACTGCAGAGCATCCCACTTGGAAGGGACGGAACCACTTCCCAGCCCCGGTCCCTCCATCAGCAGGACGCCCCTTGCAGACCTAAGTGGATGAATGTGGAGAAATGTAGTTTGGGAAGCAGAGCACCAGGGTCCGCACAGCCAGGTTCCCGACTGTCTCTGCTACCTATCCACCACCACCCCCACAACCCCCAGCCAGGATGGGACAGCCGAGACCCAGGGACCGCAGTACTACTGCCCAGGCGCCACACGCAGCTCAGCCCCAGAGCCATCCTCACCCGTCTTTCACACTTACCCATTCTCCTCGCTCAAGTATGCCCATGCTCGCCCGTGTAGTGTACAACTAAAACCCACACACATACTCTGCGGTTGTGCATTGAGGGCCAGCCTCCGCCCAGGGGCCCAATGAAGGTTCACTAGCCTGAGTAGTCTGGCCAACCCCCCCGCAACAGGCCCGAGCAGTTACCAGAGGGCGTCGGACCGCTAGGGGGCAGGCAGCGCCCCACCCGAGCAGGGGCAGCGCCCCAGGGGAGAGACACCCCTCCGGGCACAGACAGGCACCCCCAGAGGGAGTCCCCCGGACGCAGGTCACCCAGGTCTCCACCCCCAGGTCCGCCCCCGCACACCGGCAGGGAGGCCCGCCTCCGGCTCCCCGGAGACAGGCACACGCCAACCCTCGAAATGGTCCCACTCCGGCACAGGGCCGCCGGTCTCAGCAGCCACCACACCCCCGCCGCAGGGGACCCATGCGGCCAGCCCAGAGTCCACCAACCCGTCCTGGTTCCTTAGGCAGGCAGGCACCCCCAACCACTAGTCACCCCACCACCACTGTGCCAGTCATGATGCAGTACCCGAGCCCCACGCATCCTTACCTGGAAATGGAATCAATCAGAGTATAGTTTTGGTCATTGATTTGATGAAGCAGACAATGTGTCTAAGGTGGTATAATCTAACAAGCTGTTCAGGTATTGAGTAATGCTTAATTTTTTTTTAGTTTTCCAGTTCATGAGGATGATTTTCTTTACGACACAGAGGGCAGAAAGAAGTGTGTGTGATGAGTTTGTCTCTAGATCAAGCCCACTTAGATCTCTTAGAAGACAAAGTGCAGGGGCTGCTGGGATTGGACAGCTTAACTGGGTTGACAGGTGTTCACATACTCTTTGCCAAAATTGCTGCACAGGTGAGCATGACCAGAATGCATGTAGGAATCTATCTGCTGTGTTATCTGTACAGTGAGGGCAAATATTTGAGTTTGTGAGACCCATTTGGAACATCCTTTGTCCTGTATAGTGAGTTCTATGAAGAACTTTGTATTGTATTACTTGTAAATTTGTATTTTTTGTCATTCTGAATAAAATTAGAACATATGTTATTCCAGAACGTGTAATTAGTGGTGATATTGAGATCAGCTTCCCATTTAGAGATCGGAAGGCTCATTGTCTGGTCTACATTGGAAATTAAGATATAGATTTTGGATACTGTCCTTTTCCCTGATATATCAATAAATCGCTCTATACTGGTGGTGGTTGCATGTGGATGGCAGTATTCTTACTTTTTGCATTAAGTATTGACTTTAGTTGTTGGTATTCTAAGAAATTGGCACTAGTGATTTCATAGTGAGACACTAGTTCTTCAAAAGAGGGTAAACTTGTCTCTTGTGAAAACGTGTTCAGATGTGTTATCCCTTTGATATGCCAAGTTGGAAAGTGTATTGCCTTTTTGTTTTGTATGATGTCTGGATTGTTCCAGAGAGGTGTGTTTTGGCAAAGAGTAGCGAAGACCCATTAATTTTAAGAAACTCCCACCAGGCTTGCAGAGATGCTTTTATGCTAATGTTCTGGTAACAACTATGATGTTTGATTTTGGTGCTGATAAAGGGCAGATCTGCAACTTTAATATTTCCACAAAATGTTCAATGTCTATCCAGGAGGAGTCTGCTGGCATGGGTTTTATCCATTTGTGGACATGTTTCAGTCTATTGGCAAGAAAATAGTGGTAGAAGTTAGGTAGTTCTAGGCCGCCACAGCGTCTGGATTTTTGAAGAGTTTTAAACTAATTCGTGGTGGCTTGGTTTTCCACAAAAACTGTGAGATGTAGGAGTCTAATGTCTTAAACCACGCCTGGGCTGGCTGAGTTGGAATCATTGAGAATATGTAATTATTTTTGGCAGGATCATCATTTTTATGGTGGCAATTCTTCCCATAAGTGAAATGGGTAAGGACTGCCATCCTTTGAGGTTGGCTTCTATTTGTTTTAATAATGGATTGTAGTTTAGATCAATAAGCTCTGATAGCGGCTAGAGGTTCAATAAATATTGCAAATACTGATGGGGAAAGTGGGCAGCCCTGTCTTGTCCCTCTATGCAGATTAAACCTTGGTGAGATCTGGTTGTTTGTTCTGACTGCAGCGTTTGCTGAGTTGTATAATATTTGGATCCAGTCTATGAATGTTTCCCCAATGCCGAATTTGTGCAGAGTGGCTAAAAGAAACTTCCAGTTTACTCTATCGAAAGCTTTTTCTGCATCTAAGGAGACAATGGCTGACTCTAGTTTATGGATGGTGACATAATCAATTAAATTAATTAGTCTATTCATATTGTTTGTTGACTGTCTACCTTAAATGAAGCCTGTTTGATCAGAGTGAATTATATATGGAGTGATTTTTTCTAATCTTCTAGCAAGTGCTTTACACACTATTTTTAGATCTACATTTATTAGTGAAATTGGTCTATAACTCGATGGGAGTGTAGGGTCTTTTCCTGGTTTTTGGAGCAGGCTTAAGAAGGCAGAATTCATATGTGTGGGTAATGAATGCTGTTGTTTAATTTCAACTACCATTTTGTAAAAGCTGGGTGCCAGCATGGACCAGAACTCTTTATAAAATTCAGTTGGGAATCCATCTGGTCCTGGAGCTTTTTTATTGGGCATCTCCTGCAGAGCTTCATGTAGTTCTGCCAGAGATAACAATGAGTCTAGAGTTGTAGATTGTTCTTTATTTAGCTTTGGCAGTTCTAGTTTATTCAGAAACTCCTCTATGGCTGAGGTGGGTGGATCTATTTGGGACGTGTTTAACTCTTGGTAAAAGTTTTTAAAGCTATCATTTATTTCATGGGGATCACAAGTAATGTTGCCTTCCTTATTAGTTATTGAATGGATGATTTGTTTCTCTTTATTATTTTTTAATTGGTTAGCTAGCTTCATCTGTTGTTTAAGGAAGTTTTTAATTGTGGTTTCCGTGTTTTCCTCCGCCTATTCTGGAATCCCCGAGAACACCAGGTTGTCCCTCATGCTGCGGGCCTGCAGATCGATGATGCCTTCTTTTATTTTTTTATTTTCGGCCGCTAGCTGAGCCACATCCTCCGTCAGGGACTGCACCGTTCCCTTCAAGGCCTCGTTCTCGGTGGCGAGAGAAATCACCTGCTGCTGGCTGAATTCCAGGGAGTCGCGGAGGGCCCTAAATTCTTTGTGGAGGAGTTCCACTAGCGCCAGACGTGCGTCGAAACTTGATATTTTTTTCTCGATTGACTCCAGGATGTCCGTGATGTTTTTATCCTCCGAGCTAGCTCCAGGTGACTCAGGTGAGTCAGACGGACGGGAATGCTTGTTGGGAGCCGTCTCCTTTTTCCCCATTACCAGACGCTCGAAGCACTCGTCGATGTACTCGAATCTTTCTTCGGTGCTATCCAGAATGGTAGGGTGGTTGATTATTTTCCGTAAAATAAGGTAGTTATTTATTTATTTAAATTGGCGGATAGTTTGTCGCGCTGTTGTTTACTACCGGTGTCGCGCCGCCTTGTTGAATTTCTCGTGCTGTTCTCGCAGAGTCTCGCGTTCTCTCACAGCATCGCGTTCTCCTCACAGCCCCTCAATTAGTCTTTAAATAATCATAATTAACCATTGAAAGGCAAAAACAGTGCAGTTAAAGCTAATAATTGGCATTGGTGCTTTTATTTTGAAAGGATGTAGAGGGAGTATGTGTGGGAAATTACTAAATTGTTAATCTATCTTTAAATAGTCATAATTACCCATCTAAAAGCAATAATGTTGATATTAAAGCTAATTATTTGGCTTGGTGCTTTTATTTTGAAAGGATTAAGAGGAAGTGTGTGCTTAATTACTACACAATCCAATAGTGTAGTTGAGTAATCAGTAATAAGCAATGAACTGCTCTGTACACTGAGGATCAGGAGTTTGACCTATCAGTCAAATCTGCAGCTGCGTTGTCGCCATGGAGACGAAAGGCTGGAAAATCAGGCTCACTCTGCTCTGTGAAAGCAGACTTTCACCCTTGATAAATAGCCTTATTCCAGCAAAACCATAATGGTTATTACAAAAATATTTTCATTTTATGAATCCCAAGGCTTCCCGCGAACAACTGGAGTTAACTTTAAGTTTGAGGATGTAGCCACAGTCGCAATTTCAAAATGTGTCTCCTCTTGTTTTTCTCCCCAGACGTCTGTCGAAAATTATTATTAGAGTCTATAAGAGAGATTCAGGATCTCTCTGCGCTTTGAGGTTAATAGACCTAAGTATAGGTCTGACGGTATAGCCAGACTGTAATGGAGGTGGTCTCCATTACTAATGGAACTCCTCAGTGCAGCAATTTTTTAAGTATTTACTTGTTGGAATACTGAAAATAATACAACCCATAACCATAGTTTGAAGTAACTTTATTTTACAGGTGACCTCAAAACAAGGCGCCATTTTGAAGGCTTCTCGCTCAGCTACTGATTAATGGGAGCAGTGGAGTTTGTAGTGCGTTCGGTATTTAATTTCGAGTTATATTATTGTTTGGTGGAATAGGAGAAGTGCAACAGCACAGATTATTGATTATTGTTTGTTTGTATTATGTTTATGTATTTGTGTGATTTATTTCATTTGTGTATGAGTGTTTGTGTTTAGAGCTTCCCTATGCAGCCAGTGGAGGAGTCTGGACCGGGCAGGCACAATATAAAAGGACGGGCTCCCTCGTTACCAAGCAAGAAGGAGGCTGTTGCAGGAAGGCTGCTGCACAGGGGCTGTGGCCCGCTTGTACTTTTAATTTAATTTTGTATTATTTATATATATGTGTTTTTTGGTTGATTTAGTCTTATGTTGTTCACTGGGTGAAAATTAAAGCACCTCTTCGCACCATCTCTGCCTAACCCCTACTGTGTCTCCATCCGCTAAACGGTTGTACCAACATAGACACGTCATTAAAAAGAAGACACGTATGACTATGATTTAGTGAAATAATTATGTTGATAGAGTAAAAATTGTGGCTGAAGTGATGAGTTAAAGACAGAGGCTCTGTCTTTAAAAAGCGCGCCCTTGCACTCTAGCTGTAACATCCTGCACTCTAGCTCACGCAATACACACTAATGGAAAAGCTGAAAATTTTACAAAAACCACCCAATGTTTAGGCGCTTAAAAGTTGAAAAGTATAGACGGTACGAGGACACTGCTTTATACAGAGAAAGTTGAACGATGAGCTACGCTTATGAAGTTGAAATTACGTTTCTACGCCAAAGTATGACAATGACGGACGCTGATGAAAAGAGGCAAGTTGACAAAAAGTTGAACGATGATTCCCATAGACGAACATTTTAAGAAACGATGAAAAAAGTTGAATAACGTAAAAAATTGAAAAGCTGAAAACGTGAAAAGTAATAGCCCCCATCTCCTAAAGACGACACGCGTTTCAAAAGTTAAATGACGTTTCTACAATGAAGCGTTGAGACCTCAAAATCGACTGAAAAACGGGTGAAATAATAAGAAAAGCTAGATGAAGCATTTCCATAGGAAAACCAGCATCTACGGGAGAAAGTGTCGTGGCATATATGGTGAAGATGAGAGAGAAACTGGAGAAAGCTCAGGAAACCATGAAAGCAGCACAACACAACCAAAAGAACTGGTATGATCAAAAAGCCAGAGAAAGAGTCTTCAAACAAGGGCAGAAGGTGCTACTGTTGCTTCCAACCTCAGACAATGCTGTTGACTAAGTGGCATGGCCCTTATGACATCATTCGACGAGTGGGTAAGGTTACATACAAACTGTTGATGCCAGAAAGACTGAAAAAACATCAGATTTTCCATGTAAACTTGCTGAAAGAATTTCAGGTCCGCCAGGAGCCTGCACACAAGCATTTCCTGGTTCGTGCTGTCAATGATGAGGAGGTGACAGTTTTTTTCCAGCTAAGGAAGGTGGGTTACATGCAGTTGACCTCTCTCACTTACCAGTGTCTCAGCAGGAAGAGGTTCTCCTCTGTTGGAGCCCCCCTAATGCGGGGTCGCGGGGGTGCTGGAGCCTATCCCAGCTGGCTTTGGGCGAGAGGCAGGGTACACCCTGGACGGGTCGCCAGTCCATCAGAGGGCATGGACATACAACCATTCACACACACACTCACTCACACCCCCGGGCAATGGAGAGAAGCCAATCAACCTAATGCACGTCTTTAGACTATGGGAGGAAGCTGGAGAACCTGGAGAGAACCCACGCAAACACAGGGAGAACGTGCAAACTCCACACAGAATACCAGGGCCGCCTCCAGGAATCAAACCCAGAACCTTCTTGCTGTTTTAAAATTCAAGAAACGTTAAAATGAAGAAAGTATGTAAAGTATTGCTGAACTTCATTAAATATAGTTGAATGTATCAAAATAGGTAAATAGAGTCTAAGAGCTGAAAGAATAGTTTGAATGCTGTGGAAACATTTAAAACAGCTGACAGTAGCTGCAGAGGAAGCAGCTGAATTTCAGATTTGGAAAAGTTGGAGCATTTGATGACACATGTGCAGGGAATTGCTAAAGAGTAATAAAGTCTCATTAACTAATCTTAATTAATCACTCAAAAGCAGGAAATGCGCTATTTTATCTAAAGAGCCTAAATCATTACAATTTCAATGTTAACATACTGTAGTGGCTCACAGCAGTAAGTCCCGCCCTGAGCCGCTAAGGCTTATGGATAAAACAACAGTTCTCGTGTTTGTAGTGTTATAGTTAAAGTTCGGATTCCAAAAATGTAAAATTTTGGTGAAATTATTTAGCATCTTGTGCATTTATAATTGTAATGTGTTCTTTTTGCTCTTTTTTGTGTGGTACACCGTGACTGAGACGATTGCTTTGGTGAAGTTAATTTAGTATCTTGTTCATTTATGGTTGTAATGTGTTTTTTTGTTTTTGTTCCTTTTTGTGTGGAACACCGTGAGTGAGGGGATTGTGTGTGGGAGTGACCATCAACGAGCAGTGATTTGTTTGGTGTGTGAAAAATAAATGGTGCTTGCTTTCTACAAAGGGAGTTCGCTAAGTGGTACTATTGTTGTTTGCCTCTTTGCCTGCACAGTCTAAACTGAACATATGAGACATGAATGATTTCACCTTTAGATAAGTACAGGAATTCAGTGGGCATTCAGATAATTGGCCTTGCTTCTTGTGTGTGAAGAAAGAGTCTAGCTGGTATTTGCTAAACAGTATATTAATCTTATTAACTAGTCATAATAAACCTGTTGAAAGCATAACACTAGAACTACTGGGTTTTCTAAATATACCCATTCCCACTAGAAGGTGGTCAAATGATCTGCTCGGCTAGCTGAGACCCTGAATCATCTGTGAACAGCTGCCTTTGTTAGGTAAAGAGGGCCATCACTGACGCACTCTAGGTGGTGGGTTGCGTGGGCTTGCTGACCCTGCTCCTGTCTGCAAGGCGGCACAGTTCCTATGAGTTAAGAGTGACATCCACTGTTACAATGTTCAACCGCTATGTGCTTGGATTTACAACGTGAAAGGACGAGTGTCATTGTTGCGGTCTCACCGAAGGAAGCAATAAGATATCATCATCAATAATACAATAAGACAGTTTTAGATCCTTCTCAAATGTGGCGAAGCTTTGTTTATTTACAAAAAAAACTAGTTCAAATATTGTTTGCACTGTAACTTCATCAAAAATTACAGAGAAGATGACAGTACACTCATCAAGTTTTAACAAATGTGCAATAAAAAATATAAACAGAAAACGCTTGAAAACGTTTTTTATATTCCGTTTTATTTCGTTATTACTTGCTTTCACCTGTAACACATAAAGTCATTGCAGAGCTACAGCCATGTTCCCTACAAAGTTAACCAGCTTTAATTTCGTTATTCCCTCTTTCATGTCCGTCTGTTGAATGAAAAGTGGGCGTGGCCATCCACGTCCCAGAGCGGTGACACTGGGGGAAGGGGAACGCGCATCAACACGCAGGACAAAGATCTGCGTTTCTCTGCTGCTACACAAGCCTCGGCTGCGTTGGGTTGTTAGTGTCCCTTTCACCTCTACCACATGAAATGTGTTCCTGCTAAGTTGATCTTGAGCTGCTATCAGAATCGTCTTTATTCCCCAGGTTTGAACAGGGCAAACATTATTTTTATTTACAAAAAAATTAAAACGTTCACATGTGATTTGCCCGCTTTGATGTAGACAAATTCTTGAAAGCGTTTTACATTACATCCCGTTTATTTCGTTATCCCCACTTTCATATCTGTCTGATAAATAAAAGTGGGCGGGGCTATCAGTCCCGTAGCAAAGGTAAGCGCTGACTGTGGGGGCTGGGCGCATCAACATACAGGACAAAGACCTGTGTTTCCTCTGCCACAGCCTCCTCTTTCAGCCTGTTGCTTTGGGCCGTTATTCCCCACTTACTGGAGCCACATGTTGACAAAGCTTGACCAGCCGCTTTTATGTAGACACCAAACTCTAATAAAGCATTTACTTTACATTCCGTTTATTTTCGTTATTAATATACATGTAATGCAAATGCTGCTCTGAGCTCTTTTACTTTGATGAGTTTTGTGTCTACATGAAAGCGGGCAGAACAACGTCCATGTGTGTGTGTCACGCTGAAGAAACCTGGCTGTAGCTCTGCAATGACCTTTATGTGGTACAGGTGAAAGGGAAAATAACGAAATAAACGGAAATATAAAACAGAAACCGCTTTCAAGCGTTTCTGTTTTAAATTTTTTATTGCACATTTGTTAAAAACTAGATGGGGTGTACTGTCTTTTTTCCTAATTCTTAGTGACGTTACAGTGCAAAGCGTATTGGGATTTTTTTGTAAAATAAAAAATAATTAAATAATGGAATATAAAACGGAAACGTTTCAAGCGTTTTCTGTTTAATATTTTGTAAATAAAAATAAACCCGGTGAATAAAAACTATTCTGATTCTGAAAGCAGCTGATCAACTTCGTAGGAAACACATTTCATATGGTACCAGGTGAAAGGGACACTAACAACCCAACGCAGCCGAGGGCTGTAGCAGCAGAGAAACGCAGATCTTTGTCCTGCGTGTTGATGCGCGTTCCCCTTCCCCCAGTGTCCACCGCTCTGGGACGTGGATGGCCACGCCCACTTTCATTCACCAGACGGACATGAAAGAGGAAATAACGAAATAACAGCTGGTTAACTTTGGTAGGAACATGGCTGTAGCTCTGCAATGACTTTATGGTGGTACAGGTGAAAGGAGTAATAACTAAATAAACGGAATATAAAACGGAAACGCTTTCAAGCGTTTTCTGTTCACCCAAACTAGATGGGTGTACTGTCATCTTTCAGTAATTTTTAGCATTGCATGTTGTTGTATATGAATAACGAAATTACGTTTGACAAAACTGTGAAGAGTTCCGTGTCTACATGAAAGCGGGCAGAACAACGTCCGTCTATGACTCCACTGCCGAAAGCGGCTGGTGAAACATGGCTGTAGCTCTGCAATGACTTATTATGTGGTACTGGTGAAAGGGGAAATAACGAAAATAAATGGAATGTAAAACCGAAACGCTTTCAAGCGTTTTTTTGGTTTATAATATATTTTTAATTGCACATTTGTTAAAACTAGATGGGTGAGCGGTGTAACTGTCGTCTTTCTGCAATTTTTAGTAACGTTACAGTGAAATAATGTGTGAACTTTATTTAGTTTTTTTGTAAATAAGCAAAGCAGCAAAACTGTTTTATTGTCTTGTTAATGTTTTTTATTGCTTCCTTCGGTGAGACCGCAACAATGACACTCGTCCTTTCACGTTGTAAATCCAAGCACATAGCGGTGGAACATTGTAACAGTGGATGTCACTCATAGACTCATAGGAACATGAGTAGGAACCCTGCTCTGCCTTGCAGGCAGCAGCAGGTCAGCGAGCCCCATGCGTCCCACCCCACAGAGAGCGTCGGGTGATGGCCCTCTTTACGTAACAAAGCGGCTCTTGGCAGGGTGCCAGCTGGAGCGTGGCGGACAAGTGATCACCCAGCCGTAGTTAGGGGTATATGTAAAGGTGTACGTCCCTTAGTAGTTCTAGTGATAAATATTGCTATCTTTAGCTAAAGATCTGGATTGGGGCTTTTATTTTGAAAGGATGTGGAGGAGCTGTGTGTGCTTAATAGCTAAACTGTAAAACAGTCACATTAACCAGTCATGATTACCCATGCAAAAGCAAAAATAGCGCTATTAAGGCTAAAAATTTGGATTGGTGGTTTTGTTTTGAAAGCATATGGAAAAGGCCTGTGCAGGTTTTGCTAAACAGTATATTAGTGTAAATAACTAGTCATAATAAACCTGTTAAAAACAGAAATATTGCTATCTTTAGATAAAGATCAGGATTGGTGCTTTTACTTTGAAAGGATGTAGAGGAGCTGTGTGTGGTTAATGGCTAAACTGTAAAACAGTCACATTAACCAGGCACGATTACCCATTCAAAAACTAAAATGGTGCTATTAAAGCCAAAAGTTGGATTGGTGCTTTTATTTTGAAAGATTCAGAGGAAGTGTCTAATTAATTACTAAACAATCAAACAGTGTAATGAACTAATCGGTAATATGCGTAGGGCTGCTACATCGGGCATTAGGAGTTTGACCTGTCAGTCAAAGCTGCAGCTGACACTGTGTGCGCGATGCTGAGAGAACACGAGACTCTGCGAGAACAGCATGAGAAATTCAACAAGACGGCGCGACATCGGCAGTAAACAACAGCGATAAACTATCCGCCAATCTAAATATACGAGTAACTGTTTCATCCTACGGAGAACAATCAACCGTCTTACCATTCTGGATAAAACCGAAGAAAGTATCGAGTACATCGACAAGTGCTTCGAGTGTCTGGTAATGGGGAAAAAGAACACGCTTCAAACAAAAGATCCCGTCTGTCTGACTCACCTGAGTCACCTGAAGCTAGCTCAGTGGATAAAAACATCACGGACATCCTGGAGTCCAAAGATAAAAGTATATATATTCGACATGTGTCTGGCGCTAGTGGAACTCCTCCACATAGATTTTCAGGCCCTCCGCGACTCCCTGGAATTTAGCCATTAGCAGGTGGTTTCTCTCGCCACCGAGAACGAGGCCCTGAAAGGAACGATGCAGTCCCTATCGGAGGATGTGGCTCAGCTAGCGACCGAAAAAAAAAAAAAAAAGAAGACATCATCGATCTGCAGGCCCGCAGCATGAGGGACAACCTGGTGTTCTCGGGGATTCCAGAGCAGGCGGAGGAAAATGCAGAAACCACCATTAAAAACTTTCCTAAACAACAGATGACGCTCCCAGCGGACGTAGTGGACAACATGGCATTTCATCGCGTCCACCGACTCAGAGGTAAATGACCGGATGGCCAGCGCCCTCAACCCATCGTTGCCAAGTTTCATGACTTTAAGCAGAAGGAACTGGTTAAGAGCCGGGGTAGACAGCTGAAGGGAACCGACTATAGCGTCAACGACCAGTTCCCCAAGGAGATCCTCGACCGCCGCCGCCGACTGTTCCCTATCCGTAAAAAGTCTTTATTCATAACGATACCATTGTAGATCCAGAAGGGAGATATATAATCATTAATATCTTGATAGGAAACACTGAATATTGCATAGCTAATGTGTATGGCCCTAATGCTAATGACCCCTCTTTCTTTTTCTCACAGCTTTTTCACATCACTGTCTGCTCACTCTGGTTCCAAACTTATAGTAGGAGGGGACTTTAATTTAGTATTTAACCCAGAGTTGGACAGGCTAAGCAAAGCTGTGAGCAACAGAAACTGGCAATCAGTACAGACCCTAAAACAGTACATAGATGATGTCTCTTTCTGTGACACATGGCGTTCTCTTCATCCTAATTCCAGGGAATATACCCTTCTCTCGCCAGTTCACCACTCTCACTCCTGTATAGATTATATTTTAGTAAATAGCTCAGTCTTACAAGATGTCTCTGACACCAATATTCATTCTATCACAATCAGTGATCATGCACTAATGTCCATTTCTTTGATTAAGACAGTTACACCATCAACCAGGAATTGGAGGTTTAATACATCATTACTCAATGATCAAGACTTCATTAGTTATGTCAGGAGAGAATGGGCAACCTTTAGAGAAATCAACGATACACCAGGAACCTCACCCTGTGTTCTTTGGGAGACTGGGAAGGCAGTTATGCGGGGTAGAATAATTTCATCGCACAAGAAAAAAAAAGAAATGCTACTTGAATTAGAATTAGAGCCAAAAATAAAATCTCTAGAGATTAAATATGCTGCCTCTCCAACCAATGATGTCCTAAAAGACCTAAGGAATCCAAAGCTGAAATTAAATAATATAATTGGCTGCAAAACTCAGTTTCAGATAGATCAGTTACACTGGGAGAACTTTGACCATGCTAACAAATGTGGTAATTTTTTAGCTAACCAATTAAAAAATAATAGAGAAACAAATCATCCATTCAATAACTAATAAGAAAGAGAACATTACTCATGATCCCCATGAAATAAATGATACCTTTAAAAACTTTTACCAAGAGTTATATACGTCCCAAACAGATCCATCCACCTCAGCCATAGAGGAGTTTATTAATAAACTAGAACTGCCAAAGCTAAAGGAAGAACAATCCACAACTCTAGACTCATTGTTATCTTTGGCAGAACTACAAGAAGCTCTGCAGGAGATGCTCAATAAAAAAGCTCCAGGACCAGATGGATTCCCAACTGAATTTTATAAAGAGTTCCGGTCAATGCTGGCACCCAGCTTTTACAAAATGGTAGCTGAAATTAAAAAACAGCATTCATTACTCACACATATGAATTCTGCCTTCATAAGCCTGCTCCAAAAACCAGGAAAAGACCCTAGACTCCCATCAAGTTATAGACAAATTTCACTAATAAATGTAGATCTAAAATTAGTGTGTAAAGCACTTGCTAGAAGGTTAGAAAAAATCACTCCATATATAATTCACTCTGATCAAACAGGCGTCATTAAAGGTAGACAGTCAACAAACAATATGAACAGATTAATCAACTTAATTGATTATGTCACCACCCATAAACTAGAATCAGCCATCGTCTCCTTAGATGCAGAAAAAGCTTTCGATAGAGTAAACTGGAAGTTTCTTTTAGCCCCTCTGCACAAATTCCACATTGGGAAATCATTTATAGACTGGATTCAAATATTATACAGCTCAGCAAACGCCGCAGTCAGAACAAACAACCAGATCTCACCAAGGTTTAATCTGCATAGAGGGACCAGACAGGGCTGCCCACTTCGCCATCACTATTTGCAATGTTTATTGAACCTCTAGCCGCAGCAATAAAACAACATGAAGGAATTACTGGAATATCAACCAAATCAGTAAATCATAAAATAAGTTTGTGTGCTGACAATGTGTTACTGTTTCTCCTGGAGCCACAGACGTCTCTTCCTACAACTATCAGCCTCATAGATGAATTCTCAGGACTTTCAGAATACTCTATTAACTGGACCAAATCTATAGTGCTACCACTTAACCTTAAAGGAGTCATATCATACTTTTCATTCTAAAAATTATTAGACTTTAATGTCTCAGTAAGGTCTCTGTAAATTTTCATCCCATAAAACCCTGTAGATCATCCACACTGCCCCTGTCAATGTGTGGTTTTCACTCTCCATCAGCAAACGCTGTGTTTTCTGGGCGTGTTGCAAGCGAAGCTGCTCACCACACCTCTGTGCGGAAGCGCATACCTTTTTTGTTGTTGTTGTTGTTTTTTTTTAAAAATTGGCTCCATGAATACGAGACACTGCACGGTTACGATACAATAGGTGGCAGTAGTGCGACATTGAGAATGCAATCCACCGCAATCCTCCACAGAAGAAGACGACCCACTACAGGACTGCACGACATTAGCCAGCCAGCTGGTTCGTAGCGTAGTGGAACCATACGGCTACGATCCCGAATCTGACCCTGAAGCTGAAGAGGAGGCTGTTGAAGTCGCCACATTTCGGCTGATGCAAGATGTGTCTCATTGGTAATGTCGCATTTGCTTCAATTTAATTGATTTATGTAATTTGCAAAGCGACTAGCGGTTGCTAATGCGTATGCTAAATGGCGTGTGCAGCTTCAATATTCACAACACGACTTACCTGGAAAACTCTTGTTAATAGAAAACACTACTTTAGCTTACAATATACAAATAAATAAGTTTGAGAGCATAGCTGAAATAATATAAATACATTTTACATTTACACATTTCACTGTTTTTGTCTTACTTGTGCTGCTGCTCTGACAATTTTATTTAAAAAATGTGCATTAATATTTAGAGCAATCACTGCATGACCTTCCTGGGAACAAAAAGCATTGGTTCAAATTATATATTGACCTAACGTATTTTTACTGCTTGTGCAATGTATAGGTTACTGAGTTAATTAAGAGGTCTGGGTGTTTGAGGACAGAAGCTTTTGCAGGGCCTTGCAGACGAAATGCATGAAAGTAGGGTAAACAAGGAGATGTGGTGATCCTTGTTCTCATCACTATTTGGAAGACTGAGCGGAAGCAGTCCTCTACCAGATGGAAGCTGTGGCTGTCCTCACCATCACCTCATCAAAACAAAAGGTACTGCAATCAGAATTGTAGATTAGTGAAATGTTCATTATTATGTAGGTCAAAACCTTCTCTAATGTAAGAACACACAATACCAGACAAAAAAATTAAACCAAAGAAGAAGACAGGCCTGTCTGTGCTAAAACAACAGATAAACAGTTATAATTCAAATATAAAATCTAAACAGTATATACCAATTAAAATCTTCTATTGCCTATCTTACTGTTGGTACATACAAACTTGCATACCTTCACTCCTGAGCTGGGCAACAGATGTCTGTGTACCAACAGTCTGCAGTGATTTCTCTGTTTGACAGCCTCCTTGCATGTAGGTAACTGGGATTTGCCCTCCTACAGTATAGAAATGACTGTTACATTTACTGTAAATTGTATTGGTCCTACAAATATAATGGCTATGGTACAAGCTATAGGTAACTGACCAGATAAGCAGCAGGTATTGTAGAGTTGTGACTAATTAGCAACTAAGCTTGAAACACAACACAGTAATCATTCCAACTAATCATGTTAGAATTTGATAGAACAATGACATAACCGAAAATCACAAGTTGATTTAGGCTGTGACACAGGACGGGGTAATAAACATAACCGCGTTCATCTGCAGGTTCTTTTTGTAGCGATCGACCAGCTGTAGCTCTAAAGTGCAAAGGCCTAAAGGCATGCTAACGGCTAACGCAACACAAACAGGAGCGGCAGCACATCAACATCATCGCTATTAGCTGTTCCACACACAGGTGTGTGATTGCGCTAACTCAGAGTAGCACATTTGAAAGGGACAAAGGCTCAGTTGACTCACTGTAGCAGTTAGCGACGCTAGCGATTAGCTTGTCTCACATGTGGGTTACTGCATTTTAAACAGACCCAACTAACATATTTAGATATCACAAGTATCAAGCACAAACTTACTACTCCTCCCTGAACCGCCGCCTTACCGTGGTGGAGGAGTTTGTGTGCCCGAATGACCCCGGGAGCTATGTTGTCGGGGGCTAAATGCCCCTGGTAGGGTCTCCCAAGGCAAACAGGTCCTGGGTGACGGGCCAGACTAAGAGCGGTTCACAACCCCCCTATGAAAGACAAACCATCAAGGCCAGAGACGTCGCCCGGTATGGCGCAGCCGGGGCCCCACCCTGGAGCCAGGCCCGGGGTTGGGGCTCGTATGCGAGCGCCTGGTGGCCCGGCCTGTGCCCACGGGGCCCGGCCGGGCACAGCCCGAAAGAGCGACGTGGGGCCGTCCTCAAGTGGACCCACCATCCGCGGGAGGAACCGTAGGGGGCCGGTGCAGAGTGGATTGGGCGGCAGTCGAAGGCGGGAGCCTGGGCGCCCCAATCCCTGGATAACCAATCTGGTTATTGGGACATGGAATGTCACGTCACTGGGGGGAAAGGAGCCTGAGCTTGTGCAGGAGGTCGAGCGGTACCGGCTAGAAATAGTCGGGCTCACCTCCACACACAGCCTGGGCTCTGGAACCCAACTCCTTGAGAGGGGCTGGACCCTTTTCTACTCTGGAGTTGCCTGCGGTGAGAGGCGGCGGGCTGGTGTGGGCTTGCTCATAGCTCCCCAGCTTAGTCGCCATGTGTTGGAGTTTTTCCCGGTGGACGAGAGGGTCGCTTCCCTGCGCCTTCGGGTGGGGGATAGGTCACTCACCGTCATTTGTGCTTACGGGCCGAATGGCAGTGTGGAGTACCCGGCCTTCTTGGGGTCCCTGGAGGGAGTGTTGGAAAGCGCTCCAACTGGGGACCCCATCGTTCTTCTGGGAGATTTCAATGCCCACGTAGGTAACGACAGTGATACCTGGAGAGGCGTGATTGGGAGGAACGGCCTCCCTGATCTGAACCCGAATGGTGTTATGTTATTGGACTTCTGTGCTAGGCACAGTTTGGCCATAACTAACACCATGTTCGAACATAAGGGTGTCCATCGGTGCACATGGCACCAGGACACCCTAGGCCGGAGGTCGATGATAGACTTTGTAGTCGTTTCACCTGACCTTCGGCCATATGTTTTGGACACTCGGGTGAAGAGAGGGGCTGAGCTGTCAACTGATCACCACCTGGTGGTGAGTAGGATCCGCTGGCAGAGAAGGAGGCTGGAACGACTTGGCAGGCCCAAACGTATTGTGAGGGTCTGTTGGGAACGCCTGGCTGAACCCTCTGTCAGACGGACCTTTAACTCACACCTCCGGGAGAGCTTCGACCAGATTCCGTGGGAGGTGGGAGACATAGAGTCCGAGTGGACCATGTTTTCCGTCTCCATTGTCAACGCGGCCGTTCGGAGCTTTGGACGCAGGGTCTCCGGTGCCTGTCGTGGTGGTAATCCCCGAACCCGGTGGTGGACGCCGGAGGTAAGGGACGCCATCAAGCTGAAGAAGGAGTCCTACCAGGTATGGTTGACCTGTAGGACTCCTGAGGCAGCTGATGGGTACCGGCAGGCCAAGCGTGCTGCAGCCCGTGCCGTTGCGGAGGCAAAAACTTGGGCTTGGGAGGAGTTCGGGGAGGCCATGGAGGAGGACTATCGCTCGGCCTCAAAGAGATTCTGGCAAACCGTCCGGCGCCTCAGGAGGGGGAAGCAGTTCTTTACCAACTCTGTTTTCAGTGGAGGTGGGGAGCTGTTGACCTCAACTGGGGATGTTATCGGACGGTGGAAGGAGTACTTTGAGGATCTCCTCAACCCCTCCGACATGCCTTCTGCTGAGGAAGCAGAGGCAGGGGACTCAGAGGCGGACTCGCCCATCACCCAGGCTGAGGTCACCGAGGTAGTTAGTAAGCTCCTCGGTGGCAGAGCAGCGGGGGTGGATGAGATCCGTCCTGAGTACCTCAAGTCTCTGGATGTTGTGGGGCTGTCTTGGGTGACACGCCTCTGCAACATCGCGTGGAGGAGGGGGACAGTTCCTCTGGACTGGACAACCGGGGTGGTTGTCCCTCTTTACAAAAAGGGGGACAGGAGAGTGTGTTCCAACTATAGGGGGATCACACTTCTCAGCCTCCCTGGGAAAGTCTATGCCAGGGTACTGGAGAGGAGAATTCGGCCGATAGTCGAACCTCGGATACAGGAGGAACAATGTGGTTTTCGGCCTGGTCGTGGAACGCTGGACCAGCTTTATACCCTCAGCAGGGTGCTTGAGGGTTTGTGGGAGTTTGCCCAACCAGTCTACATGTGCTTTGTGGATCTGGAGAAGGCATTCGACCGCGTTCCTCGTGACATCCTGTGGGGGGTGCTCCGGGAGTATGGAGTCCAGGGCCCTTTGCTAAGGGCTGTTCGGTCTCTGTACAACCGGAGCAGGAGCTTGGTTCGCATTGCCAGCAATAAGTGAGACCTGTTCCCGGTGCATGTTGGACTTCGGCAGGGCTGCCCTTTGTCACCGGTTCTGTTCATTATTTTTATGGACAGAATTTCTAGGCGCGGCCAGGGGCCGGAGGGGGTCTGGTTTGGGGACCACAGGATTGCATCTCTGCTTTTTGCAGATGATGTTGTCCTGTTGGCTTCATCAGGCCAGGACCTCCAGCGTGCGCTGGTGCGGTTTGCAGCTGAGTGTGAAGCGGCTGGTATGAGAATCAGTTCCTCCAAATGGAAAGTGTATTGCCTTTTTGTTTTGTACGATGTCTGGATTGTTCCAGAGAGGTGTGTTTTGGCAAAGAGTAAGCAAAGACCCATTAATTTTAAGAAAATATATGCTTTTATGCTAATGTTCTGGTAGCAACTATGATGTTTGATTTTGGTGCTGATAAAGGGCAGATCTGCAACTTTCATATTTCCAAAAAATGTTTGTTCAATGTCTATTCAGGAGGAGTCAGCTGGCATGGGTTTTATCCATTTGTGGACATGGTTCAGTCTATTGGCAAGAAAATAGTGGTGGAAGTTAGGTAGTTCTAGGCCGCCGCAGCGTCTGAATTTTTGAAAAGCTTTTGAACTAATTCGTGGTGACTTGGTTTTCCACAAAAACTGTGAGATGTAGGAGTCTAATGTCTTAAACCACACCTGGCCTGGCTGAGTCGGAATCATTGAGAATATGTAATTAATTTTTGGCAGGATCATCATTTTTATGGTGACAATTCTTGTCCTGTGTCACAGCCTAAATCAACTTGTGATTTGGGGTTATGTCATTGTTCTATCAAATTCTAACATGATTAGTTGGAATGATTACTGTGTTGTATTGCAAGCTTAGTTGCTAATTAGTCACATCTCTACAATACCTGCTGCTTATCTGGTCAGTTACCTATAGCCTGTACCATAGCCATTATATTTGTAGGACCAATACAATTTACAGTAAATGTAACAGTCTTTTCTATACTGTAGGAGGGCAAATCCCAGTTGCCCACATGCAAGGAGGCTGTCAAACAGAGAAATCACTGCAGACTGTTGGTACACAGACATCTGCTGCCCAGCTCAGGAGTGAAGGTATGTACGTTTGTATGTACCAACAGTAAGATAGGTAATAGAAGATTTTAATTGGTATATACTGTTTAGATTTTATATTTGAATTGTAACAACTGTTTATCTGTTGTTTTAGCACAGACAGGCCTGTCCTCTTGTTTGGTTTATTTTTTTGTCTGGTATTGTGTGTTCTTACATTAGAGAAGGTTTTGACCTACATAATAATGAACATTTCACTAATCTACAATTCTGATTGCACTACCTTTTGTTTTGATGAGGTGATGGTGAGGACAGCCACAGCTTCCATCTGGTAGAGGACTGCTTCCGCTCAGTCTTCCAAATAGTGATGAGAACAAGGATCACCACATCTCCCTGTTTACCCTACTTTCATGCATTTCGTCTGCAAGGCCCTGCAAAAGCTTCTCCTTCGTCCTCAAACCCCCAGACTTCCTAATTAACTCAGTAACCTATACATTGCACATTGGAGCGTGAAGGTAACAGTTCATTCTAGCTTTGGAGTAGTGGTGTATTTTTTTGGTTTACAATAAAGTTGGCTTTAACTATTATGTATTTCACTGAACTCTGTTTCTGAAGGGAAAACACAATCATAGTATTGAAATTACATGTTTTTCTCTTTCTAATATGGTAAGCTATAAAGTTGAAGCGGCCATAAATAAAACGCATATAAATTATATATAAATAAAGTTAAAAAAATTCTTAATGAGTGTTGCACTCACAAAAAACACATTTTTACTCAAATGGTAAAGGAGTTATTCTACAGGTGGTCTACATCAATCATACTATGAGTGTTTTAGTGTTTTATCCATCAGGAAACTGCCTTCATCTACAACCCAAGCATGAAGAAGCATGAAGACAAAAACAGTGAAATGTGTAAATGTAAAATGTATTTATATTATTTCAGCTATGCTCTCAAACTTATTTATTTGTATAATGTAAGCTAAAGTAGTGTTTTCTATTAACGAGAGTTTTCCAGGTAAGTCGTGTTGTGAATATTGAAGCTGCACACGCCATTTAGCATAAGCATTAGCAACCGCTAGTCACTTTGCAAATTACATAAATCAATTAAATTGAAGTAAATGCGACATTACCAATGAGACACATCTTGCATCAGCCGAAATGTGGTGACTTCAACAGCCTCCTCTTCAGCTTCAAGGTCAGATTCGGGATCGTAGACGTATGGTTCTACTACGCTACGAACGAGCTGGCTAATGTCGTGCAGTCCTGTAGTGGGTCGTCTTCTTCTCTGGAGGATTGCGGTGGATTGCGTTCTCAATGTCGCACTACTGCCACCTATTGTATCCTAACCGTGCGGTGGCTCGTATCCATGGAGCCAATTTAAAAAAAAAAAAACAACAACAAAAAAGGTATGCGCTTCCGCACAGAGGTGTGGTGAGCAGCTTCGCTTGCGACACGCCCAGAAAACACAGCGTTTGCTGATGGGGAGTGTAAACCACACATTGACAGGGGCAGTGTGGACGATCTACAGGGTTTTATGGAATGAAAATTTACAGAGACCTTACTGAGACATTAAAGTCTAATATGTTTTAGAATGAAAAGTATGATATGACTCCTTTAAATGTTTCAGCTACTTTCAGCAACTCTTCAGGAATATTTTCAGCTTGGAAGCATTCACTGTGCATTTTCCTATGGAAATGCTTTATCTAGTTATTATTATTATTATTATTGTTCTTCGGTACGTTTTTCCGCACCTTGCTACCCCCGCATCCTTTGAGCTACAGAAACCATTCCAATATCAAAATGTTCAGCTTTTTAAATAGAAGTGTGCTATTGCTTTTCTCGTTCATATGTTTAATATTTAAGTTATTAAGCTTTTTTCAACTTTTTTTCCCCATTGAAATGAATGGAAGAAGGATTTCAAATCCTCTTCAGCTTTGTCTACTTTCAGCTTTAACTTCTTCAACACACTTTAAGCTACAGACACCATTTAAACTACAAAACAATCTTCAACTGTTCAACTATTAATTGAGAAAAAAACATCAAAACCATACTTTAGTCTGTATGTGCCTCAAAGCACAGAGAGTTCCAGAAATCCTCCCATTCACTCCAATGGAAAATACTCTCTGACTTCTGGGTAAAATCACAGAGGGACAGGCATTTTTAAATCGCGACTGTGGCCACAATTTTCAATCCTCAAGCATAAAACGCACACGAGGTGCTCATTGAAGCATTGGGATTAATAAAGTGAAGTTTTTTTGGGATATTCTTTATGATTTATGGTGTAACAAGCCTGTTAAGCTGGGGTGGAAATCAGCCTCACTCCAGCTCTTCAGTGCTGATCAGTGGAGGTTCTTGCCTGTTCCTTGACAACAGCGCAGCTGCAGCAGATAAAGGATTGATCTTAGCAGCACTTTGACTTACAAGTCAAACTCCTAATGCTCAGAGCAGCTCTATCCATATTATTGATGAGTTCATTCCATTGTTGATTCCCCATTAGAGTAGGTGTAGACATTAAGCTTTTTAAACTACCTGGTCTGTCAAATACTTAAGGGGGTGTTTTTAGGGATTAAGTCAACATTACAGCATTCAACAATATATGCAAATTTATAGCACAATGCATTGTGGGTAATGCACCATAACAGAACGTTAAAGGAGTGACCCTTAATGATGAACAATTTTTTGATTAGGCTCCTCATGTTGAAATAAGAGACTAATCTTTATGTTTAATTACAATATTTTTTTATTTCAATTGTTTCTTAATCACAAAATGCTCTTCAGCTTTGTTCTTTTGCTTAGAGTAAAAAATCATCAACACATTTTTATTTTATAAAAAACTAAACACATTTGGCTCAGAGGAAGACCATTCAGACTCGACAACATAAGATAATTTAAAAGTTTTTCTTGCAAGAAAGGTTAATTAACTAAATATTTAGTTAAACCCTGCATTTATCTATAGGTGAAATCATTCATGTCACAGTTGGTCAGATTAAAATGTGCAGACAAAGCAACAGTGAACATTGGCACCTCTTGGTGAGCTCCCTTTGAAGAAAGCAAGCCATATTTTTTTGTCACACACCCAACAAATCACTGCTCGTTGATGGTCACTCCCACACACAATCATCTCACTCACGGTGTACCACACAAAAAAGAACAAAAGGAACACATTACAATTATAAATGCACAAGATGCTAAATAATTTCACCAAAATTATACATTTTTGAATCCTAACTTTAACTATAAGATTACAAACATAAGAACGGTTGTTTTACCCACAAGCCTTAGCGGCTCAGGGCGGGACTAACTGCTGTGGGCCACTACAATGTGTTAAAATTGAAATTGCAATGATTGATGCTGATTTTGTATTAAAATTCAGCTACTTCCTCTGCAGCTACTGTCAGCTGTTTTAAAAGTTTCCACAGCATTCAACTATTCTTTCAGCTCTTGGACTCTATTTACCTATTTTGATACATTCATACATTTGATTAATTATTAATTATTCATACATACAATTTACATATTTTGATACATTCTATGTTTCATCAAGTTCAGCAATCCTTTACATACTTTCTTCATTTTAGCATTTCTTGAATTTCAACAGATCTCTTGGAAATATCCTTAATTCTCATTGAAGCCTTGGGACTCATAAAGTGAAGTTTGGTGATAAGATCTATGGTTTTGGAGTAACAACTCTGTTAAGCTGGGGTTGAAATCAGTCTCACTCCAGCTCTTTGTGCTGATCAGTGGAGGTTCCTACCTGTACCATGACAGAGCCGCAGCTGCAGCAGATAAGGGATTGAGCTTAGTAGCATTTTGACTTACAAGTCAAACTCCAAATGCTCGCCGCAGCTCTATGCATATTATTGATGAGTATGCATGTTTGCATAGTTTGTTCCCCATAAGAGTAGGGGTAGGCATTAAGCTTTTTTAAACTACCTGGTCTGTCTAATAGTTGAGGGGGTGTTTTTACAGAATTAAGTCAACATTACAGCGTTCAACAATATATGCAAATTTATAGCACAATGCATTGTGGGTAATGCACCATAACAGAACGTGGTGTTAATAGGAGTGACCCTTAATGATGAACAATTAGGCTCTTCATATTGACATAAGAGATTAATCTTTGTGTTTAATTACAATATTTTTTTATTTCAATCGCTTTTTTATTAAAAAACTGCTCTTTATCTTTGTCCTTTTGCTTATACAATAGAAACTCAAGCATTTTCATTCTTTTAACTATGCACGTTTGGCTCAGGCAAAAACTTTGTACACTACAGCAACACACAGTAGATTATTTTAAGAGGCCAATTACCTGAATGCCCAATTTGATCCTGTACTTATCTACAGGTGATATCATTCATATCTCAGCTGCTCAGACTGTGCAGGTAGTGAGACACAAAATAGCAGCAGGTGCACTTCCTCTGTAGAAAGCAAGCACCATTTACTTTTCACACACCCACCAAAGCACTGCTCATTGATTGTCACTCCCACACACAATCCCCTTACTCAAGGTGTACCACACAAAAAAGAACAAAAACAAAAAGAACACATTACAACCATAAATGAACAAGATGCTATATTAATGTCATCAAGGTTATACAATTTTTTGAATCCTAACTTTAACTATAACACTACAAACACAAGAACGGATGTTTTACCCATAAGCCTTAGTGGCTCAGGGCGGGACTTACTGCTGTGAGCCACTACAATATGTTAAACTTGAAATTGCAAAGATTGATGCATGATTTTGTAAAAAAATATTCTCATTTTTTTTAGGTCCACCGTTTTGGGACTGTTGTAACTCTCAAGCCGCTGTTTGAACCAATAAATATGTTATATTCACACACACACACACACACACACACACACACACACACACACACACACACACACACACACACACACACACACACACACACACACACACACACACATTTTTCTCCATGTGGACATGTGGAGACAGCTCTTCAGCTACAGTGAGTCCTCTTTCAACTACAGTATATACTGTGGTTCAATGGCTTCAGTCCTTGGCTTGCACCTTTTGTTTTGCAGATCCAATCAGCTATACATTCAACTCATTAGCTCATTTAAGTAATGTTTCAACTGATTAATTTCAAATAGTTAGTTAGATATAATATAGCAATATTTCTGCTTTCAACTGATTTGTTTCTCAGCTTTTCCATTAGTGTGTATTACGTGAGCTGTGCGTTATGTCACAGCTAGAGTGCGAGGGCACGCTTTTTAAAGATAGAACTTCTGTCTTTAACTCGTCACTACAGACAGGGTTTTTACTCAGCTCTATGCATATTATTAATTACTTCATTACACTGTTTGATTGTTTAGTAATTAATCAGACACTTCCTGTGAATCTTTCAAAATAAAAGCACTAATCCAACTTTTAGCTTTATTAGGACTATTTATCCTTTTGAATGGATAATTTTCTAAAGATAGCAATAATTCTGCTTTGAACAGGTTTTTTATGACTAGTTAATTAGACTAATATACTGTTTAACAAATACCTGCACAGGCCTTTTCCATATTCTTTTAAAATAAATCCCGATTTTTAGCTTTAATAGCACTATTTGTGCTTTTGAATGGGTAATAATGACTGGTTAGTGTGACTGTTTTACAGTTTAGCTATTAAGCACACACAGCCCCTCTACATCCTTTCAAAATAAAAGCCCCAATCCTGATCTTTAGCTAAAGATAGCAATAGTTCTGCTTTCAACAGGTTTATTATGTCTAGTTAATTAAACTAATATACTGTTTAGCAAATACCTGCGCAGGCTTTTCCATATCCTTTCAAAATAAAAGCACTAATTCAAAATTTTAGCTTTAACAGGACTATTTATGCTTTTGAATGGGTAATCGTGACTGGTTAATGCGACTGTTTTACAGTTTAGCTATTAAACACACACACCTACTCCAAATCCTTTCAAAATAAAAGCCCCATTCCAGATCTTTAGCTAAAAATAGCATTATTTCTGCGTTCAGTTGGTGTATTGTGACTAGACAATTTTAATGTTTAGTGATTACCTGCACAGGTGTCCTTAATATTCTTTCAAAATAAAAGTACCAAACCAAATATTTAACTTTAATACAATAAAAGTTTTTGAATGATTAATTGTGACAAGTAATGAGACTATTTTAAGGTTTAGCTATTAAGCACACATATCTCTAAATCCTTTTAAAATAAAAGCATTAAACCATTTTTTTAGCTTTAATAAAATAATTTCTGCCTTTGAATGGTTAGTTGGTTAATGGTTAAACTTTTAGTGCTACTAACTAAGCTCTAACCCTTTTTGATTTCTGCTTTTGACTGCTTTTTTGTTATTTAGGACTACTTAATGAGTGCTTTTTCCAGTTTAGCAAATTAGGACACACAATTCCTCAAATTCCTTTCAAAATAAAAGCACCAATCTAACTCTTTAGCCTAAATATCACTTTTCTGCATTTGACTAGTCAATGAAACTATTTTACTGTTCAGCAATTACCTGCACACAGTTCCTTCAAAGCTTCAACTTTTATCAATTTAAATTCAATTTAAATTCAAATACTTGTTCTAAAGCAAATTTCAGCCGTATTAAATATTTCCAAAACGTAGACCTACTTTTTTCAGCTCTTGAAATCAAAACTATTTAATCACAGTATTTAGCAATTGGCTATATTTGAACTAATTAAGCAAACCTTTACACACTTCCTTGATTTTCAGCAGTTCTTTAATTTCAGCAAATCTTTTTCAAGTTTCCTCCATTTGAAATTCAACTACTTCAGCTTCTTCTGCAAATATTCAGCACTGTTTAATCAATTCCTATTTCTCTTTAGATAAATTCACTATTCTTTACATGCTTGAGCTATTTTCATATATTTTAAGTGTTTCAGCCACTTTCAGCAATTCTTCAGGAATACATTAATCTTGGAAGCATTCACTGTGCATTTTCTTATGGAAATGCTTTATCTAGTTTTTCAACCTCTTATTATTTCGCCCCGTTTTTCGGACGCTTTCATCGTCTCAACGCTTTGTCGTAGAATCTGTAGAATCTGTAGAATCAAATTTTTTGCCTCTTTTCGTCAGCATCTGTCATCGTCATACTTTGGCGTAGAAACGTCATTTCAACGCCAAAAGCGTCTGTCATCTTTCAACTTTATCTATGTAAAGCACCGTCCTCGTACCTTCCATACCTTTCAACTTGTGAACATTTAAATAAGAGAGAGATCCCAAAATTCTCCCATAGACCCTAATGATAATTTTCGGCAGACGTCTGGCAATAAAAACAAGACGTATTTTGAAAATTTCGACTGTGGCTAAGAACTTTAGTCCTCAAACATAAAATTCACACCATTTGCTCATGGAAGCCTTGGGACTCGTAAAATGAAATAGTTTTTGTGATAACTATTATGGTTTAGCTGAAACAAGCCTGTTTATACAGGGTGAAACTCTGCTTTTACAGAGCAGAGTGAGCCTGATTTTCCCGCCTTTTGTCTCCATGGCGACGGCACACCTGCAGATTTCACTGACAGGTCAATCTCCTGATGCTCAGTGTAGATGGCAGTTATTATGACTATTTAAAGATAGATTAACAGTTTAGCAATTCCCCACACATGCTTCCTCTACACCCTTTCAAAATAAAAGCACCAATGCCAATTATTAGCTTTAACTTTACTGTTTTTGCCTTTGAATGGTTAATTATTATTAAATGACTAATTGACAGTTACACTATTACCCCCACACATTTCCTATAAATCCTTTTAAAATAAAAGCACCAATTACAATTTATTACCTTTAATGGCAAGATTGATTAGAAATTTTCTGGTTCTGAATACTTACCAATCTTTAATGAGACTACTTTAGTGTTCAGTAAATAACCACTCACACTTATTAGGGTGCTTTTATTCTGAAAGGGCTTAATCTAAATCTTTTGCTTTAATAGGGCTATTCTTGCTATTGAATGATAAATTATGACTGATAGTTTAGTAATCACTCACACACAACCTCTAAATCCTTTCAAAATAAAAGCACCAATGTAAATTATTACCTTAAATAGCAAGATTTTTGTTTCTGACTGGTAAATTTTTACTAGTTATTAAACTATTACACAGTTAAGTAATTATTTACAAATACTTTCTTCAAATGAAAAAGCTAGTCAGCTTAATTATGATTGTCAACAATGCGCCTTGGTCAACTTTTTAATCTTTGACATGTTTTTACCTTGGTCAACTTTTGAATCATTGTCATATTTATAATCTTGTCTTAGTATGACCATGGTCATCTTTTTAATCATCGTCTTTTTAATCGCCATCTTTTGTCATCGTTTTATTCTTTGTCAATGTTTTCTCGTTTTCATCGTTTTCATTATTTTGCTGTAGTCAACTTTTTGACGTCAGCAGCCTAATCAGCGTTTGGCATCATTGCGGCAGCAGATCAGCTCTCCCACGTAATTTCTCAAGAAATTACTTTTTCTAGTTGTATTGATGTCTTTTATTGCTTCCTTCGGTGAGACCGCAACAATGATACTCGTACTTTCACGTTGTAAATCCAAGCACATAGCGGTGGAACATTGTAACAGTGGAAGTCACTCATAGACTCAGAAACATGAGAACCCTGATCTGCCTGGCACGGCCCTCTTTACGTAACAAAAGCGGCTCCTGGCAGGGTGCCAGCTGGAGCGTGTCGGACAAATGAACACCCAAACGTTGTTAGGGGTATATGTAAAGGTGTACGTTCTTTACTAGTTCTAGTGTTAAAAGTATTAGACAACGACAAAATTAAAGAACAACTTTCAGTCGCTACAAGGCTCCAAGCCAATTGCTCCCCCCAACTATCTAAAAACACACGCGTATGAGGAGCGGGAGATCTGTCTTCACTCTCTAGTCACACACACACACACACACACACACACACACACACACACACACACACACACACACACACACACACACACACACACACACACTCACTCCCTCACCTCCTGCTTTCTTTTCTTCTCTCCCTCCTCACAGAGGTCCACACACACACACACACACACACTCCCTCTGCACCAGAGGAAAAGACTAAACGCACGCTCTTAACCCGGCCTACACAAACTTAATGTCAGCTTCGTCTGCTTCATTGAACGACTGTTGGATGACCTAGACCGTCTGACCCTGCTTTATCTAATAAACCTGTGTTTAATCACCATCGTGTTTCTGCGCCGTGCATGTGGGTCCGACACCTGCCCAAGTCTGACAGAACAATCTGGCCAGAAATGGACTCCGCCGGTGCAGAGAGCTTCCGAGCACAGCTCATGGCTCAGGAGCAACGAGCAGCAGAACAGGAGAAGAGAACCAACGCCGCCCTCCAGAGATTGGCCGAGTGTGTCCTGCGACAGGAGACGGCGATGGCAGGATTGACTGAGGCGATGAATCGCCTGACTCAGAGCTCGACGGGAGAGACGAGGCTGACTCCGAGCGCCGCTGCCGCGGCTGCACCCTTGGCCGCAGCGGTTCCCTTGGCCGTCGCTCCGGACGCCAGGCTGGGCGCCCCGATACGGTTCTCTGGTGAGTCAGGAGACTGTCGAGCATTTCTCACGCAGTGTGAGATTCACTTTGAGTTACACTCACCCGCGTTTCCATCGGAACGCGCTCGAGTGGCATACGCTATTTCGCATCTGACGGGGGACGCGGAAGCATGGGCGACAGCGGAGTGGCAAAACGGCTCTTCCTGCGTGTGCACATTCGCTGCCTTCGCTACAGCGCTGAAACAGATCTTCCAGGAAGTCACCCCGGGGCGCGAGGCGGCTCAGCGGCTGGTGAACATCCGTCAGGGCGGGAGACCGACGGCGAAATACGCGATCGAGTTCCGTAAGCTAGCGGCGGAGGCAGGCTGGGACGCCACCGCATTGGGTGACGTATTCATCCGCGGACTCTCTCGTCGGGTCAAGGACTGCTTAGCGGCGAGGGATTTGCCCAGCGATTTGGACGCTCTGATCGCCCTGGCGATCCAAATTGACCGCAGGCTGGGGAGCAACGAACGGTAGCACCATCGAGAGGAAAGGCTGCAGGAGGACCGTCGACTCCGCACTACGAGCCCCAGGAGGGGGCATCGTGAGCCCGGCGGCCAGACCGTTTCCCAGAACCCGGAAGTTGGACCGACGCCAGAGAAGCCGATGCAGATCGGACGCGCCCGGCTTACGGAAGAGGAGAAACGGCGTCGACGCTCCCAGAAACTGTGCATGTATTGCGGTCAGGCCGGGCATTTCGCCTTGCACTGCCCGCTAAAAGAAATGGCTCATCGCTAGCGCGGAGGGTAGCGGTGAGCCGAATGGTTTTAGGTAGCGCCTCCGCTCGCTCACTACCAACTGTGACATTAGTTTCCAGCACCCGGTCCGTCCAGCAGGCGGTTCTCATTGACTCTGGAGCTGATGCCAGTCTGATGGACGCAGGACTCGCGGAACGACTGGGCATCGCGGCGCTTCCCCTGGCTTCTCCCGTGGAGACGGCAGCGCTGGACGGACGACGGCTCTGGAGAGTCACCCACCGCACAGAGCCGGTAATAATGACATTTGCTGATACTCACACCGAGAGAATCACATTTTTGGTTGTGGAGTCGTGCTACCATCCGGTGGTACTGGGCCACACATGGTTAAGGCTGCACAATCCGACGCTTGATTGGCGCAGGGGGGAGGTGAGTCGATGGGACCCAGATTGTCTGAACACGTGCTTTCAGGCTTCAGTTTCCCAACAGGCACCTGCGGAAGCAGCGGCGACAGCCAGTGAGGGGATCGAGCAGGCCGATCTAACTGGAGTCCCCGAATGTTACCATGACCTCCGCACGGTGTTCAGTAAGGCTCGAGCGACCTCTCTACCCCCCCATCGGAAACACGACTGCGCGATCAACCTGCGCCCAGGGACCACCACCACCCAAGGGGAGATTGTATCAGCTTTCTCCCAAGGAGAATCGAGCCATGAGGGAGTATCTGGACTCTGCGTTGGCCTCAGGTATTATTCGTCCGTCATCCTCTCTTTGCGGGCGCAGGGTTCTTCTTTGTAGGGAAGAAGGACGGTTCGCTGCGGCCCTGCATTGACTACCGGGGTCTCAATGACATTACTGTTAGAGACTCCTACCCTCTTCCACTACTATCCTCCGCCTTTGAGTTGCTAGCAGGGGCTACTCACTTCACGAAACTGGATCTCCGTAACGCGTACCATCTGGTACGGATCCGAGAGGGGGATGAATGGAAGACGGCCTTCAATACCCCGAATGGACACTACGAGTACCTCGTCATGCCCTTCGGCCTTACCAACGCGCCAGCCGTTTTCCAGGCCTTCGTGAACGAGGTACTAGGCCCCATGATTAACGACTTTGTTTTCGTGTACCTTGATGACATCCTGGTCTTTTCTCGCTCCGAGGAGGAGCACATAGCACATGTCCGCCTGGTCCTCAAAAAGCTTCTAGAACACCGGTTATACGTAAAGGCGGAGAAATGTGAATTTCATGCGGACCAGGTCTCCTTTTTAGGGTTCATTGTCAGCAGGGACAAGATCGAGATGGATCCGGCCAAGACCCAGGCATACCAGGAGTGGCCGGTTCCACAGAGCCGCAGGGAGGTGCAGCGTTTTTTGGGATTCGCCAACTTTTATCGAAAATTCATTAGGAGGTTCAGCAGTATTGCCGCCCCACTGCACGCACTAACCTCGTGTAAGACTGCTTTTCAGTGGACGGACGAAGCAGAGGAGGCGTTTCAGCGTCTGAAACGCAGTTTCACCACAGCACCCGTGTTACGGATGCCCGACCCACAGCGGCAGTTCGTGGTGGAGGTCGACGCGTCCAACTCAGGAGTAGGGGCAGTGCTATCCCAGAGGGATCCCACAGACGGTAGGATCCACCCCTGCGCGTTCATGTCCCGCAAGCTATCCCCGGCCGAACGTAATTACGACATCGGGGACCGAGAACTGCTCGCGGTGAAAGTGGCCTTAGAAGAATGGAGACACTGGCTGGAGGGGGCAGACCAGCCCTTCCTAGTGTACACGGACCATAAAAACCTCGAGTACCTCAGATCGGCGAAGAGGCTGAACTCACGCCAGGCCCGATGGGCACTGTTCTTCAGTCGTTTTAATTTTCATTTGTCATATCACCCTGGGTCGAAAAATGTGAAACCTGACGTTCTGTCTCGCCTGCATGACGCGCAGCAGGATCCAGCGGAACCAGAACCCATCCTACCACCCGGATGCCTGGTGGGGGCAGTCGCGTGGTCTGTGGAGCGTCGAGTACGGGAGGCCACCCGTGACCGTCCAGCCCCACGCGGCGTCCCGCCCAACCGGCTGTTCGTGCCACCCGACCTCAGGGGGGAGGTGATCCAGTGGGCTCACGCCTCACTGGTAAGTGGACATCCAGGAGTCTCTAATACCCTGTTTAGGCTGGGAGAACGATTCTGGTGGCCGACGATGAAAAGGGACGTCCAGGAATACGTCGCAGCATGTCCCACGTGTGCCATGGGCAAAGCGTCGCACCAGCGACCGGCTGGCCTGCTGCATCCCCTGCCGGTACCGCACCGTCCATGGTCGCACATAGCCCTAGACTTTGTCACCGGTCTACCACCCTACCAGGGGAAGACAGTCGTTATGACGGTGGTAGATCGCTTCTCCAGGTTAGCTCACTTTATCTCATTGCCCAAGTTGCCGTCAGCCAAGGCTACGGCCCAAGCCATGCTGGAACATGTATTTAGGCTCCATGGCTTTCCTACTGACATTGTTTCGGACCGAGGGCCCCAATTCGTCTCGCGATTTTGGCGAGAGTTCTGTACTGTCCTAGGGGCAGAGGTTAGTTTATCATCGGGGTACCACCCAGAGTCCAATGGACAGGCCGAACGGGCTAATCAGCAGCTGGAGGTGGGATTGCGGCTCCTAGCCTCCAGAAACCCGGGGTCATGGGCCAGCAAACTCGTATGGGTGGAGTTTGCCCATAACACATTGCCTTGCGCCTCCACCGGACTAACCCCGTTTCAGTGTGCCTATGGGTTCCAGCCACCATTGTTTCCGGCCTTGGAGGAGGAGGTCTATGTCCCGTCGGCACACGCTCTGGTTCGGCGCTGCCGCCTCACGTGGTTGCGGGCACGGCGCACCATGCTGCAGGCACGGGACCAATACAAGCGGGCGGCCGACCGTAAGCGGACACCGGGTCCGGAGTACAAGGTGGGCGACCAGGTCTGGTTATCCACCAGGGACCTCAGATTACAGGCCCAGACCCGTAAGTTAACTCCTAAATTCATTGGTCCATACACAATATCACACATCATTAACCCTGTTTCTGTGAGGCTCTCATTGCCCAGGACGATGAAGATACACTCCACCTTTCACATCAGCCGTCTCAAGCCCTATAGATCATGTCCCATGATCCCTCCTCACCAACCACCTCCCCCTCCTCGGATCGTGGACGGAGGCCCGGTCTACACGGTCCGGGACCTCCGCGACTGCAGACGCCGGGGTCGGGGCTTCCAGTATCTGGTCGACTGGGAGGGCTACGGGCCGGATGAACGTTCTTGGGTGCCGGCCCGGGACATATTGGACAAGTCCCTCATCAGGGACTTTCATGCAGCACATCCTGAGGCCCCGTCCCCGGACGGGATGGGGCAACGCGACCAAGGCTCAGCAGACGAGGAGGACTCCGGCGCTGGTCCCTCCTCCTGATGTCCTCCCTCCGCCCACCCTGCTTCGTCATCCGGCCGAGGGGGGGGATTCGAGCCCTCCTCCTACTACCTCCCTCCACCCGCGGGCGGAGGGGGGAGGGGCTCGTTGGCGCCGTGGAAGACGCCATAGGGGGGGGGGTACTGTCATGATTCATGTCATCTGTCACATCCTGTTTTATTTTGTTAACTTCCTGTCACTCTCCGGTTCCCAGTATCCACACCTGTTACCCATCAGTAATCAGTATCAGTATATAGCCTCCACCTCTCACAGACTCCAGTTGCCAGATTGTTAGTTTCCGTACTCTTTCCAGCATCTCTTGTTAGCTACTCGTGTTTTGACCCTGATCGCCTTGACCCTTGCTTCTTGCCTGAACCCTGTGTATCCTGCTACCTGTGAGAGACCCGTGCCTGATAATCTGACCGTGAGTTTGCCTGATCCTTGCCTGTACTTTTGCCGAGCCTGCTTGTGTACCGAACCCTGCCTGGACATTGAATCAGAGATTGCCTGTTCCTTTGTGTACTGCTTCATTGAATGACTGGTGGATGACCTGGACCGTCTGACCCTGCTTCATCTAATAAACCTGTGTTTAATCACCATTGTGTTTCTGCGCCGTGCATGTGGGTCCGACACCTGCCCAAGTCTGACACATACAGACTCTAAGCCCATCTTTTAGAATCTCCGGTCGGCATCTGTCTTAGAGTTAAATTTTAAGATAACGTTTAGAGGTCAGTAGGCCATGTCATGTTTTATTTCCCCAAAATAAAAGCACAGCACACAAGAGAGTCATCATGTAAAAGCTTAAGCCTAAGTGCTTTACCTGCAGTGACGACCTTCGTGTGTCTAGAAGATGAGCCCGGACAACTGTCGGCTTCAGACTTGGCTCGTCTTTGCCTTGAGTGACGCCACTTCTGTAGTAAATTTACAGCTGCTAGACAACAACTCTGCCAAAAGGGTTGTGGAACAGTCACTGCACCTTAACATGACCAGAACAGATAGTTGACTGCATATATATATATATAATAATATATAATATGATACATAAATATACTACATCCCATTCTCTGTCACACAGTCAGTGCGCATGGGAATACAGCCAATGCTACTGACACAGTCCAAAAGGTTATTTTTTATCATTGTATGGTTATTGTTAGATGATCCACATGAGCCACACGATTTTGCGTGTATCCATGTCGTATCCATCCATGTGCCAGATTTAAGTTGGCCCCATTGAATAAGCTCACCCACACCCCCCAACATTCACACCCTGTCATCAGACCCCCTGCCGGCACTAAGGATAGGTGAAGAAGATGCCTGCCGCCTACTTCAGAGGCAGAAAACCAGAAAGGCTCTGGGACTTCATGGTGTGTCCCCAACCTGAGTTTGTGCTGACCAGCTGTCGCCGATCTTCACTCAGATCTTCTATCATTCTTTGCTGTTGTCCACAGTGCCCAACTGCTTCAGACAGTCCACCATTGTGCCCCTCCCTAAGAAGTCCACCAGCTCAGCCTTCAACACAATCACTCCTGAAATACTCCACCACAAACTGACCGAGCTCACCGTCCCCAGTCCCATGTGCCAGTGGATCAGATGCTTCCTGACTGACAGGAGGCAGCAGGTGAGGCTTGGCAGCATCACATCTGGCACCTGTACCATCAGCACCGCTGCACCGCAGGGGTGCGTCCTCTCCACACTGCTCTTCTCCCTGTACACTAACGACTGTCCCTGTGAAACTCCTGAAGTATGCAGATGACATGACTGTCGTTGGGCTCATCCAGAACAGTGATGAATCTGCATACAAACAGCTGGTCCAGTGGTGGAGTCAGAACCAGCTGGAGCTTAACACGCTTAAGACTGTGGAGATGACAGTGGACTTCAGGAAGAACCGCCATCCACAATAACACAGTGTCTACCGTGGACTCATTTAGGTTCCTAGGGTCCACAATCTCCCAGGACCTGAAGTGGACCCCCCACATAGACACTGTCTGCAAAAAGGCCCAGCAGAAGTTGTACTTCCTAAGACAGCTCAGGACGTTCAATCTGCCCCAGGAGCTGCTGACCATCTTCTACACGGCCATCATCCAGTCTGTCCTCAGAACCTCTGTCACTGTGTGGTTTGTTTCAGCCACCAAGTAGGACAGACACAGATTGCAGCGAGAGGTCCATTCAGCAGACAAGATTATTGAGACTGAGCTCCCTTCTGTCACAAACCTGCGGAATTAGGACCCAAACGCACAGCGTGGACTTGAGTAAAAGTAAGACGTTTAATGGCTCAGTCAGACAGTCAATGGTCATTCACAGCGAAGGCAAAACAGGTTCAGACAAGGTTCAGGCAAAAACTTGGTCAGGGGCAGGCGAAGAACGAACGGTTCTTTCAGAGGCTAGTCAAAAACAAGACAAGGTCACAAGGCTGGGTAATACACGAGAGTCAAGAGTGGAGTAACACTGGAATGCTGGCTAAAAAACACAGACAATCTGGCAACTGGATGTGGTAATGGCCGGAACTTAAATACAGGTGAGTTGATTACTAATGATACACAGGTGGGTTAAACAAGAACCGGAAGTAAAGCTGGACACGTTAGCATAGGTGCTGAGACAGGAAGTGGTAACAACATAAACTGGAAATGGTCAAAAACAATAACTAAGTGATTCAGTCCATGACACCTTCCATTGAGCATCTGTACCGGGCCAGACTCAAAAAACGGGCAACACGTATCACTGTTGACCGCACACACCCCGTGCACCCAAACTGTTTAAACTCCTCCCCTCTGGCAGGCATCACAGAGCACTGGCCACCAGAACCACCAGAGACAGAGTGTCACAGCCATAAACATAAATGTGCAATAACCACTGTTGAATGTGACATAGCAAGCTGCGGTTTACTTGTTTATTTGTTCATTTTTTTGTAAATAACTATAATTAAAATTGTAAGTAATTTGGGTTTTTTTTGCTACAAGAGGGAACAAAGACAGAATCAGATCACATATAATTTCTTGGTTGTCCTGTGCAAACTTGGTGAGTAACGCTGATTCCGATTCTGATTCTGATAGTAAGTCCGTCTAACAAATTTATGATGTGTACGAGACAGAGTTCCATGCGGATTCAGTTCACAAAGCAATTTCATTACAGTGTTTCTTTTAACTTTATTCCATGTTCCATTATGCTCATGTTACTTCCATGTTTTTGTTTCAACGCCAACCACATTGTTTAGTAGCCAAACAGCTGTCCAGGGCCACAAAGTTTGAATAATTTCTCTCTCCTCACATCTTGTATTGAAGAATATCCTCCGCTCCTCATAAGGATTTCTTTTAGTTTTGTTTTCAGGGTCCAACAGGACATTCGAATGTTATGACGTGTGGATAGCATATCGAGAATTACGTCATATGAAAATCGATTGTGAAAATATCCCTTTATAATTTCAATATGCTCCATTACCTTTTATTTCAAATTTGAGTTTAAGTTGATGTCCTTGCCATGAATTTAACTTGCTGGGAGAAACTGGAAATTCAAATTTTAAATTTGGGCCAATCAGAATTAAAAGGCAAGAATTAAGGTCCCTAGGTCATTGTTTTTTCTCTTATTGTCGTTGTGGGTTATCTTATTGTCGTGTGTTTTCTCCTAATGTCATTGTGTTTTTCTTTATTGTTTTGTTTTTTCTCTTAATGTCGCTGTGTGTTGTCTTAATTTCGTTGTTTTCTCTTAATTTCGTTGTGTTTTCCTTTATTGTCAGTGTGTTTTCTTTGATTGTCATTGCATTTTCTGTCATTGTGTTTTCTCTTACTGTCATTGCGACTTCAGGGCCACTGTACATTAGGACTGCAGGTCGGGAAAAGCCATATCTGGAACGCATCACTGGATTGAAATGGTCTGACATCAGCTGGCAGCTGCCAATTATTACCAATTATCTTTTTCAATTTTTTTTCAATTTTTATTCTCTATTTACAATTACTTTGTTTTAGTGACTTTTTTTATTAATATGCAATGTTAAAATAATAAAGTAATAAAGAATTAAAACAAGACTGAAGGAGAAAGTGTCTAAAATTCTTACTATGCTCTGTAAAAAGCAAAGCCTCTACCCATAGCCTGTCAAAACTAAGGTAATGTGGACAGAATTAATAACTTGTTAAAGTCCTGAGCTGTAGCCTACCTTTTATACACCTTGCTCCCTCTTCACATAAAGTGTGCTGTACTCAATTTACAGCTTCAATGAGAATGAAGAAAGATAGGAGGTGAAAATTGGAAGTTTGGTTTAAAATGCAGACAGGCCTTGCTTTCTGCTTGACGACCTGTGACATCTCCCTGCACCACACTTTGCATGACGAAAAAGGAGCTTGTAATAGAATTTCCCCCACTGAGTAGGTTAATTACATTCTTTCTCTTATCCCTTTTTGCCCTTGTAGCAAAATAAAATAAAATGTGCCTCAAGACTTGTAAACGTCTGTGACAGCTGCAAATCCCTGTTGCGATTGTACCTTAAGATTTAATTTCAAGGTAATGTCTGCCATCTTGTTACATTATAGTGAGATTCTCAAGGGAACTTGAGCAGGCTTGAGCCAACATGACTGACATGAAAGCTTATGGCAGAAAGAGAGAAAACAGGATGACACTCTTCCATAAAAAAGGTCACCATCTGCAGGAATATTTAAAGGTCAGTAGCCCCTCCTAAATTTATATTATTTATGTAGAAACATAATTAAGATTTTTTGATTGGAATGGGTTTCATGAAGCCATAGTGTTCACACTATGAATGTTAAGTCATGATGCATTATCATTATGATCATAAATGGAAGGAATGTTCCAGTGAAATTAAATTTAATTTAATTTCAATTCAGTTTATTTATAATCATCATTTAGCGATTACACCAATCTACAAAAAAGGTTATGTCAAGGCATTTTACAAGGTAAGGTTTAACCTTTGTGTTTTCTGTAACTATCTATTTATCTTGTCTCCCTGAATCAGCTGTAAAACACACAACAAACTATTATTTATTATCAAATTTGGTTCTTATCTTTGGGTTATGTGGTTAGACTTCCTTATCCATAAAAATATTGGTTTTATTCATGGTGTGGGTCTTTTTTGTGACAGATTGGACCTATGACAATCTTGCATAACCTAGCATTCAGTGTATTTTTAACTGTTGCTGTCCTGTTTCTCATTTTGTCACATGTAAGTTCTTTCTGTGCCTTCTGTGTGTAATATTGTCTCCTTGTACTAGAGTACCTGCATTAAGGTGTCTCCTGTTGATTGGGTATTTTTTTCATATACCACATTTTTTCAATAGAAATTTCCCTCTGGATTCCCTGAAGGAGCAGTGGCAGCCCAGGAAGCTAGTGTGAAATGTCTTGCTCAAGGACACACTTGATGCCGAGATATGAACCTCTGATGTTTCTGTGTCCCAAGCTGATGATACAATGCACTTTTATGCACTGTGTTCCTGTGTATTCTCAAGATTCAAGATTCACAAAACTTTTTTTATTAATTCCTGAAGGAAAGTGCTTTTCCCATTTATGATTGCTTTCACAGATACAGTAGAAGGAAATTTGAAAAATTCAAAAATATTCTAAAAGACAGACATGTAATATGCATACATGTACCAAGGTTTAAGGTTCTTGAAAAAGTTGTGTGTTGACCAGGCACAACCTTTTATTTACCTTTAATTATTCTTCTTTATTCTAAAAAAATTAAGCAAAGATAAATATTCACCAGGAGTCACTAGAAATGGCAGCACCAAAGAAACGCAACATAGCAAGTGAGTGTAGAAGATTTCAAACACGGTGGGAAAATGAATATTTCTTTAAAGAAATCAACAGGAAGTGTGTCTGTTTGATTTGCAGTGAAGATGTTGCCGTTATGAAAGAGTACAATGTCCATCGGCACTATGGGACCAAGCATCAGAGCTACGCATCGTACACAGGTGCTGAACAAGCACAGAAATTCAAGCAAATGGCAGCTAGTCTGCAAGCTCAACAACAGTTTTTTTCGTCGCACAACTTATTGCCTAGCATGGCAAACCGTTCTCAGACGGTGATTTCATAAAGCAGTGCCTCGTCAAAGTCACAGAAGTAATGTGCCCAGAAAAAGTGCAGGATTTCAACAACCTGAGCTTATCCAGAAATACAGTCGAGGAATCGAGGACTTGTCAGCTAACCTGAAACTTCAGCTGAGAGAGAAAGCTTGTGCTTTTGATTTTTACTCGATAGCATGTGATGAGAGCACAGACACCACAAACACTGCACAGCTTTTAACTTTTTAACGGGGAGTCGATGAAAACTTTTGCTGTACAGAGGAGCTGCTTGATATGATGAGCCTAAAAGGCACAATGACGGGTGGAAATATTTTTGACGCTGTGTCAGAGGCAGAAAAGATGGAGCTCCAGCCTGTCACAATGGCACAATGGTGGAAGAACCCAAATGCACAGCGTGGCTTGGATAAAAAGAGTATTTAATAAGAACGTGGTCAGGCAGGCAATGGTCATACACAGGGTTGGCAAAAACAAGGTCCGACAAGGAGTAGGCAAAAACGTGGTCAAAAACAAGCAAAGGTCAAAATCACAAAACGGGACTATCATAGGCTGGGCTAGAGACAAGACAGGTTTACCAAAACGGGTCATACACAGGAACTGGAACAATGGCAATGCTGGAGGGCTGGTCATGGATGAACGCAGACAATCTGGCAAGGTAACATGGCAAAGGGTGGTGCTTAAGTACTGGGAGCGATGATGACTAGATAGGCTGCAGGTGAGTTAATTAGAACCGGAAGGAAAGCTGACTGAACCTAACAATGACTAGAACAGGAAGTGGCAAGAACATAAAACCGGAAATAACCAAAACAGTGATGTAATGAATGAGTCCATGACAGAACCCCCCCCCCACCGTCTAGGGCGGATTCCTAGACGGCCCAGGGAGGTCTGGGTGAGATTGGTGGAATTCCTGGATGAGACTGGGGTCCAAGATGTCTCGGGCCGGGACCCATGATCACTCCCTTGGTCCATAACCCTTCCAGTCCACTAGATATTGAAGTCTGCAGCCTTGACGGCGCAGGGTGGAGGAGGTAGTGGAGTGGGCGGTACCAGAGGACTGGACAGGAAGGGCTTGATCCGGCTCACGTGGAATGTAGGGTGGATCCTCATGGTTCTGGGAAGAGCGAGTCTGACCGATGCTGGATTAATAATACGTTCAATGGCAAAGGGCCCAATGAACCTCTGTGAAAGCTTACGTGATTGTGTCTTGATTGGCAGGTCTCAAGTGGATAACCAGACACACTGGCCGATGGTGTAGGTAGGTGCCTGGACCGGTGTGGGTCCGCCAATTTTTTGTAGCGGGCTTGTGATAACATCATGGCTCTTCTGGCTTGGGCCCAAGTTCGTCGACAGGGTCTGAGCAAGGCATGAGCTGAGGGAATGATTATTTCTTTTTCCAACAATGGAAAGAGAGGTGGTTGGTAGCCGCTTGCGCACTGGTAGGGTGACATGCCGGTGGATGTGCACGATAGTGTGTTGTGCGCATACTCTACCCAGAGGAGCTGCTGGGACCATGTAGATGAGCTGGTAGATGCTAAAAGACAGAGACCGGTCTCAAGCTGTTGGTTAGTTCGCTCAGTTTGGCCATTAGATTCAGGATGGTACCCGGAGGTCAGGCTGACCTGGGTCCCCAACAGGCTGCAGAACTCACTCCAAAATCGCGAGACGAACTGTGGACCCCGGTCAGACACAACGACCTTTGGGAATCCATGTAGGCGGAAAACGTGTTCCAGGACTGCTTGAGCTGTTTGCTTGGCTGTGGGAAGTTTCAGAAGGGGTACAAAGTGGGTTAATCTAGAGAAATGGTCAATTACCGTAAGCACGATGGTGTTGCCACCGGATGGGGGAAGACCTGTCACGAATTTCAGGGCAATGTGGGACCAAGGGCGATGTGGGACGGGGAGATACTGGGGGAACCCAGGAGGCGGTTTATGTGAAGGCTTGTGGGCTGAGCAGACAGGAAAGGCAGTTACATACTCTCGGACATCCTTCAGCACTGACGGCCACCAAAACCAGCTGCCGATGACAAAGGCTGTCCGCCGGACCCCAGGATGGCAGCTGAAGGACGATGTGTGTGCCCAGTGGACTACCTCCCCCCGTAGCTCCGGATGGATGAACAGCCGATTAGGTGGGCAGGCTTGCGGAACTGGCAGACCCCGAGTTGCTTCTTGGACTCGACCCTTCGTGGACCATGTAACTGCTCCTACTAGGCAAGATGCTGGCAGGATGGTGGTGGGTTCCGTGACTTCAGATTCAGCCTCGTGAACACGAGACGGGATCGGGCTTGGCATTCCTAGATCCAGGATGATAGGCTTGGCGAGAGCCTGAAAGACTGCTGGAGCATTTGTGAGGTCGAAAGGCATGACAAGGTACTCATAATGTCCTGGAGGCGTATTGAAGGCGGTTTTCCATTCGTTGCCCACACGGATGCGGACCAGGTGGTAGGCATTTCGAATGTTGAGTTTTGTGAAAATCTTCGCATCTGCAAGGAGTTCGAAGGCCGATCTCTTCCTCCGGCGGGGCAGGGTCCGGATTAGTCGGGGGCTCTGAACTTGACGAGAAACATGAATGTTGGCAGGGCGCTCCCCAACCCATCACCTGGTTGGGGTTGTGACGTCTGAGCCAAGTATATCCCAATACCACAGGATATGCGAAGGACTCAACCACGTGAAAGTGAATCTGTTCGGCATGAGAGTCTGGAAAAAACATGGTGATTGGGCCGATACTGTGTGTTACCTTCCAAAGTCGATGACCATCTACAGATGGAGCGGTTCATTTTCACTGATTTCAGTCGACTGTCAGTGCCCTTTCTGACGCTGATCACACACTTATCACACCCTCATGAGCCGACTGTCAGCAGCCCCCCTCCTTGGTCTGTCTGGGGAAGGTGTTAAAAATGTTAATGAGGCCACCCCCATCTTTAGCACCAAAGATGCAATTCCAGGCTAAAACCAAAAGGTGGAGCTTTAGTATCTGACCTGTAGAGTTAGGGTCAAACAGCAAGTATAGGCACAGTTCTGAGAACAGGACATAGATATGATAATGTCAGTTCTTTACTGTTTGCTAGGGCAGACAGACAAACAGACAGACAAACAATAGTGTGTCTAAACAGTCAACTTAAAAGTTCAGAAAAATTGAAAGTTGACTTCATGTCAGAGTTGAATGTTGTACTTACTTTTTTTAATCATTGATAAGCTCACGCTGCCACAGCTGCCAAACTACCTTCTGGAGGTTTATCAGTTACTGGCTGTATTAGGTTGAATTGGACTTTACAAATGTACCTAATGAAATTCTTAAACTCTATATATTCGGCCATATTCAGTTGGCTGTAGTGTGTGTAAGTCTGCCTGCTCCAGAAGGAGCTGTTTTAAATTTAAAAAAGAGCATTTAAATCTTTGAATCAGGCTTAGGTGAACATAACAATAGAGAGCCTCTTTTCAGACAGAACGACCAATCCACAGCACTAGTTAGGTAGCGGACCCACATGCACGGCGGAGACAAAGCTCAGTGATGAAAAGGTTTGATAGTACTCGTGGTCAGGCAGGCAAGGGTCGATACACAATTGAGGCAGTGATGGTACAGGCATGGATCAGACAGTCGGTGGTCAAAGCAGGCTTGGGTCAGACTTACGGCAGTGCAGGATCAAAGGTAAAACAGGAGGCAAGGTCAGGGAAAGCAGGGTCATGATTTGAAATACAATGCTGGACTGCTGGCTAGTACAACGCAGACAATCTGGCAACTGGGCAGGGCTAGAGCTGGTGCTTAAATACAGAGGGATGATGACTAGATAGGTAGCAGGTGAGTTGATTAGAACCGGAGGTAAAGCTGGCTGAAACTAACAATACTGAGACAGGAAGTGGAAAGAACATAAAACCGGAAATAACCTAAAACAGTGATGTAATGGCTGAGTCCATGACAGTTAGACCATCCCCTTCTCCCCAAAGCACTGCTGTTACCTGATGTGATGTCCCCAGATACATTTGTGAACTACTTAAACAGAAGATTCTTCAGATCCATCACTTCAAAGAGCCTAGTGGTTAAAGCACACAACTTCCCACCCACAGTTTTTTAAACAAACCGTTTTTGTTAGTTGGTGGTTTAATATAAGAAACGCTTAAATTCTGAAGCCATAAACTTAACACTTTCTTTTTAACAAGTTTTATTTACAGATTTTTAAACATCCATTTCATTTTACCATTTTCTAAACCAGGTTGTCTGGTAGATGGGTACATTCTTTTAGAGCAGAAATGTTTCTCAAGGAGCTTCTACATGATATGTCCTTCATGGGGGACGTGGTCTTCACACCTTCTCACAGTCCTTTGTTCAACTGATGAGCCAGTTCTTTACAGGTGTGAAGTGAAGCCTATTGTAAATAGAGAATAATGCCTAACTTCACTCAGGCTGAAGGTTGCTGCACTTTTGGTAATGTTTCTACTTTAAGAAAAGTCTGAGTTAACTTGAAAATTATTGAGACTTCACAATTAGCCGATTGTGGTAACTGTAAAAGTGTCTTTGAAATGACACAGAACTGAAAGAATATCAGCTGGCATAACTCTGGTAACACATGTATTCAGATGTCCTTTTATTACTGTATATGGTAGATGATGATCTCCATTCTTGAGGCACTGATGTGCTTTGCCTTGCCTGTTTCTTCTCACCTTGTCAACAGAAAATGGGGTGCACTGATCTCTGTGTTTTGTGTCACTTGAACTTGTGTGGTAAATAAAAGACACCAGAGGCAAGTTTACACCAGGAGTGTCTAGCTGGGAGTTTCTGTGCCTTAACCACTAGGCTGTTGGTCATTGTATTCATTGTATTCAAAACTGCTGTAATTTTTTACTTACTTAGACATATATAACTTTAAGTTAACTACTTTACATTTAAGACACTCATAAGATTTGTGTACTCATTATTTAGGTATACCACTCTATTCTCACCCTCCGCGGGTGGTCTCATCCACTTTCCAAGCTCGGGTCTTCTACCAGAGGCCAGGAAGCTTGAGGGTCCTGCGCAGTATCCTTGCTGTTCCTAGGACTGCACTGGACTGAGATGTCGGATGTTTTTCCAGGGATCTGTTGTAGCCACTCCTCCAATTTGGGGGTCACTGCCCCCAGTGCTCCGATCACCACAGGCACCACCGTGGCCTTCTCCAGTTCTTCTCTGAGCCCTTGGTATTTCTCTAGTTTCTCATGTTCCTTTTTCCTGATGGTGCCATCGCTTGGTATTGCCACATCCACCACTACGGCTTTCCTCTGCTCTTTATCCACCACCACAATGTCTGGTTGGTTTGCCATTACCATTCTGTCAGTCTGGATCTGGAAGTCCCACAGGATCTTGGCTCGCTCGTTCTCTACCACCTTGGGAGGTGTTTCCCACTTTGACCTTGGGGTTTCCAGTCCATACTCCGCGCAGATGTTCCTGTATACTATGCCAGCCACTTGGTTATGGCGTTCCATGTATGCTTTGCCTGCCAGCATCTTACACCCTGCACTTATGTGCTGGACCGTCTCTGGGGCCTCTTTGCACAGTCTACACCTTGGGTCTTGTCTGGTGTGGTAGATTTGGGCCTCTATGGCTCTGATGCTCAGGGCCTGCTCCTGTGCAGCCAGGATGAGTGCCTCTGTGCTGTCCTTCAGCCCAGCCCTTTCAAGCCATTGGTAGGATTTGTTGAGATCGGCCACTTCAGTTATGTTCTGGTGGTACATCCCGTGCAAGGGCTTGTCCTCCCATGATGGTCCCTCTTCCAGCATCTCATCCTCTGTTCTCCACTGCCTGAGACATTCACTCAGCACGTCATCTGTTGGGGCCTTATCCTTGATGTACTTATGGATCTTGGATGTTTCATCCTGGATAGTGGCTCTCACGCTCACTAGTCCTCGGCCTCCTTCCTTGCGGCTAGCGTACAGTCTCAGGGTGCTGGATTTGGGGTGGAACCCTCCATGCATGGTGAGGAGCTTTCGTGTCTTAACATCTGTGGTCTGTATCTCTTCCTTTGGCCACCTTATTATTCCCGCAGGGTATCTGATCACTGGCAGAGCGTAGCTGTTTATTGCCCGGGATTTGTTCTTGCCATTGAGCTGGCTTCTTAGGACTTGCCTTACTCGTTGGAGGTATTTGGCTGTTGCCGCATTCTTTGTTGCCTGTTCAAGGTTGCCGTTTGCCTGTGGTATTCCAAGGTACTTGTAATTGTCCTCAATGTCTGCTATTCTTCCTTCTGGGAGTGAGACCCCTTCTGTGTGGATTACCTTGCCTCTCTTTGTCAACATCCTCCCACATTTCTCGAGTCTGAATGACATCCCGATGTCCGAGCTGTAGATCCTGGTGGTGTGGATCAGCGAGTCGATGTCTCGCTCACTCTTGGCGTACAGCTTGATGTCATCCATGTAGAGGAGGTGACTTATGGTGGCCCCGTTCCGGAGTCGGTATCCATAGCCAGTCTTGTTTATTATTTGGCTGAGGGGGTTCAGACCTATGCAGAACAGCAGTGGGGACAGTGCATCTCCTTGGTATATGCCACATTTGATGGATACTTGGGCAAGTGGCTTCCCATTGGCTTCAAGGGTGGTTCTCCACAACCTCATCGAGTTTGCAATGAAGGCCCTTAGAGTTCTGTTGATGTTGTACAGCTCCAAGCATTCAGTGATCCATGTGTGTGGCATTGAGTCATAGGCTTTCTTGTAGTCGATCCAGGCTGTGCACAGGTTGGTGTGTCGCACTCTGCAGTCTTGGGGCGACTGTTCTGTCTACCAGGAGTTGGTGTTTGGCTCCTCTGGTATCCTTACCAATGCCCTTCTGTGCTTCGCTCATGTATTGACTCATGTGCCCACTTATCTTAGCTGCGATGATGCCTGACATGAGCTTCCATGTTGTGGAGAGACAGGTTATTGGCCGGTAGTTGGATGGGACTGTGCCCTTTGAGGGATCCTTCATTATCAGGATCGTTCGCCCTTCGGTTAGCCATTCAGGGTGAGTCCCATCCCTTAGCAGCTGGTTCATTTGTGCTGCCAGGCGCTCATGGATTGCAGTGAGCTTCTTTAGCCAGTAGGCGTGGATCATGTCAGGGCCAGGTGCTGTCCAGTTTTTCATACCTGAGACTCTATGTTGGATGTCTGCCACTGTGATAGTCACTGGATTCTGTTCAGGGAGGTTGCTGTGGTCTTCCCTCAGATCCACCAGCCACTGTGCATCACTGTTGTGTGATGCCTCCCTTTCCCATATACCCTTCCAGTACTGTTCAGTTTCCAGCCTTGGTGGGTCTGCTCTGTTGTTATTACCCTGCCATTGAGAGTACACTTTCGCAGGTTGTGTTGCGAACAGCCGGTTTATTCGTCTGGCTTCGTTATCTCTGGTGTATCTCTTTAGGCGGCCGGCCAAGGCTTGTAGCCTTTGCTTGGCACTTTCGAGTGCTTCAGGTATGGGCATCTGACTGTACCTCTTGGGCATCGGCCTTTTCATTGCACCTCTCTGGGCCTCTGTCATTTGGCTCACTTCCCTCTGAGCTGCCTTGATTTTTGCCTCCAACCTTCGTTTCCATGGTGGGTATTGTTTCTCATGGCTCCCATGGTTGCTCTTATAGCCAAGGACCTCTAGGATCACTGTAGTCACTGATGCTGAAGCGTATATCAGCTCATTGGTTTCTGTGATTGTTGTGGTAGGGGTTCGGGGTTGCCTGTTCAGTCTCGCCATGATCTTATCTTTCAGGTCAGTCGCTGCCTCGCTCAGCGTATCTGTGCTTACTGGGGCTTCGTACCCAATTTCCGGTTGGGGAGATGGTGAAACCTCCCCTCTGACCTGGCGTCCTGGCTCCCCCTTGCCGTAGCATTTGTGTTGTATCTCGTCAATCTCAAGTTGTGATAGCAGTTGCCGTTTGTGGAACACTGAGCTACTAGTTGCTTCGCCGTCAGCCTTGAATGTGGGTTTCTCCGTTCCCATTCACCGCACATTCTTTGCATGTAACCCTCTGACTAGGGTTACTTGAGTAGTAGCATGCCAACAGAGCCTTGTTCTCGCATCTCAGCCATTTCTTTCTTGTTCCAGTAGCCCATTTCTCGCCAAGGTGCTCTGGTTCCCCAACACCTGACGCAGACCTTGTTAGACCGGGCGACGTCTGAGCCGGTATCTCATGTGGTTCATTGTCTCTCATGATATGAGGTAGGCGGTCTTGCCCAAGGACCCACACTGGATGCCTATTCGCCCTAACGGGGATTCGAACCGGGAACCCCCCGCATGCAAGTCCTGTGACTTTACCGATTGAGCTATCCAGCGAGCATATATATATATATATACACAGACACAGAAATAACTTTAATCTGACAAAAGTAATGATAAATAAAAATTCTATAAATGTTAACCAATGAAAGTCAGACATTGTTGTTCAACCATACTTCAACAGAATTATTTTAAAAAATAAACTCATGAAACAGGCATGGACAAAAATGATGGTACCCCTAACTTAATATTTTGTTGCACAACCTTTTGAGGCAATCACTGCAATGAAACGCTTTCTGTAACTGTCAATGAGACTTCTGCACCTCTCAGCAGGTATTTTGGCCCACTCCTCATGAGCAACCTGCTCAAGTTGTGTCCGGTTTGAAGGGTGCCTTTTCCACACTGCATGTTTCAGCGCCTTCCAAGGATGCTCAATAGGATTGAGGTCAGGGCTCATAGAAGGCCACTTTAGAATAGTCCAATTTTTTCCTCTTAGCCATTCTTGGGTGTTTTTAGCAGTGTGTTTTGGGTCATTGTCCTGTTGCAAGATCCATGACCTGCGACTGAGACCAAGCTTTCTGACACTGGCCAGTACATTTCTCTCTAGAATCCCTTGATAGTCTTGAGATTTCATTGTACCCTGCACAGATTCAAGACACCCTGTGCCAGACGCAGCAAAGCAGCCCCAAAACATAACGGAGCCTCCTCCATGTTTCACAGTAGGGACAGTGTTCTTTTCTTGATATGCTTCATTTTTTCGTCTGTGAACATACAGCTGATGTGCCTTGGCAAAAAGTTCGATTTTTGTCTCATCTGTCCATAGGAAATTCTCCCAGAAGCTTCGTGGCTTGTCAACATGTAGTTTGCATATTCCAGTCTTGCTTTTTTATGATTAGTTTTCAACAATGGTGTCCTCCTTGGTCGTCTCCCATGTAGTCCACTTTGGCTCAAACAACGACGAATGGTGCGATCTGACACTGATGTTCCTTGAGCATGAAGTTCACCTTGAATCTCTTTAGAAGTCTTTCCAGGCTCTTTTGTTACCATTCGAATTATCCGTCTCTTAGATTTGTCATAAATTTTCCTCCTGCGACCACGTCCAGGGAGGTTGGCTATAGTCCCATGGATCTTAAACTTCTGAATAATATGTAGTTGCTTGGAGATGGTCTTATAGCCTTTACCTTTAACATGCTTGTCAATAATTTTCTTTCTGATCTCTTGAAACAACTCTTTCCTTTGCTTCCTCTGGTCCATGTTGAGTGTGGTACACACCATATCACCAAACAACACAGTGACTACCTGGAGCCATATATATAGGCCCACTGACTGATTACAAGGTTGTACACACCTGTGATGCTAATTAGTGGACACACCTTGAATTAACATGTCCCTTTAGTCACATTTTTTTCAGTGTTTTCTAGGGGTACCATCATTTTTGTCCATGCCTGTTTCATGAGTTTATTTTTTAAATAATTCTGTTGAAGCATGGTTGAACAACAATGTCTGACTTTCATTGGTTAACATTTATAGAATTTTTATTTATTATTACTTTTGTCAGATTAAAGTTATTTCTGTGACCATTGTGGGTTTTTCTTTCATTGATCGAAGGGTACCAACAATTTTGTCCACGTCTGTATATATATATATATATATATAATATATATATATATATAATAATATATATATATATATATTTAAAACCTCATGCACTTCCAGTCTACCTGTGGGCCTGGATTACACATCACTGCTCCACCTGGTGCATGACTTTGCAATTGCAGGTCATTTCTTAAAAAAGGTTTAGGGGGCGTTAACAGGGCAGCTACGCATTAATTACATCACAGTGGGGGGTCATGACTGGTGTAGGGGGGCTTGGTGGAATGGTACCTAAGTCATGCTAATGTCATGACAAGATCAGTGTTAAATCCAGCAGGAGCGAGGCAGCGAAAAATTTGCCCCACAGATGTTTCATGTAAATGTTTTTTTTTGTCATTCTAATGTCACTTACCCACTCACCTTGCAAAGTGCTCATCATACTTAATCACTCACTTTCCTTTCACTTTAATTTTCCTTCCCTTTACTATTTTTCCTTCACTTACTTTCACTCCACACTGTTTACATCAAAATTATAAATTACACTCTGGCATCAGCAGAGTTCCCACATGCTTACTTAGTAGGTTACAATTCTAAACAAAGAGAAGTCGCCATCCTGATAAATAAAAAGATTAACTTTACTCATAACGATACCATTGTAGATCCAGAAGGGAGATTGTTGGAGAAATACTGCATTTAATCATTGAAACATTGTTGGAATTTATTTTGCTGACCTGCTCAAGCCTCGTTAGCTGTGCTATAGCCTTGAAGTTTTCTCCCTTCTGCTCTGCAAGAAATAGGGAGTACCGGTGTGTAGCATCCTTATCTGATGAGCCCAATGCTTGCTTTGTGCAGGAAATATTTCCTACGTACTGTGTGACTAAGCACCTCCCAGAATGCAATACATACTGTATTATAAGCTGAATCCTTGTCTTCTCTTCAGTGAGAGGAAGTTGCCTTTGCTGTAAACTGCTCACTCCTTGCAAGTAAAATCCCGAAGAAGGTCTCAACTGATTGTGTCTGCTTTATTTAAGATTTACAAAGGGAACTAACAATTTCCCCAACAGAGATATATAATCATTAATATCTTAATAGGAAACATTGAATAATGCATAGCTAATGTGTATGGCCCAAATGTTGACGACCCCTCTTTATTTCACAGCTTCTTCACATCACTGTCTGCTCACTCTTGTTCCAAACGTATAGTAGGAGGGGACTTTAATTTAGTATTCAACCCAGAGTTGGACAGGCTAAGCAAAGCTGTGAGCAACAGGAACTGGCAATCAGTATAGACCTTAAAACAGTACATGGATGACTTCGGTCTCTGTGACACATGGCATTCGCTTCATCCTACATCCAGGGAATATACCTTTTTCTCGCCAGTTCACCACTCTCACTCCCGTATAGATTATATTTTAGTAAATAACCCAGTTTTACAAGATGTCTCTGACACCAATATTCATTCTATCACAATCAGTGATCATGCACCAATGTCAATTTTGTTGATTAAGACAGTCACACCATCAACCAGAATTTGGAGGTTTAATACATCATTACTCAATTATCAAGACTTCATCAGTTATGTCAGGAGAGAATGGACAACTTTTATAGAAATCAACGATACACCGGGAACCTCACCTTGTGTTCTTTGGGAGACTGGGAGGGCAGTTATGTGTGGTAGAATAATTTCATATTCATTCAGAAAAAAAGGACATGCTACTTGAATTAGAATTAGAGCCAAAAATAAAATCTCTAGAGATTAAATATGCTGCATCACCAACCAATGATAGAATCCTAGAAGACCTAAGGATTCTAAAGCTGAAATTAAATAATATAATTAATTGCAAAACTCAGTTTCAGATAGATCAATTACGCTGGGAGAACTTTGACCATGCTAACAAATGTGGTAAATTTCTAGCTAACCAATTAAAAATAATAAAGAGAAACAAATCATCCATTCAATAACTATTAAGAAAGGGGGCATTGCTCATGATGCCCATTAAAAAAAATGATACCTTTAAAAACTTTTACCAAGAGTTATATACGTCCCAAATAGATCCATCCACCTCAGCCATAGAGGAGTTTCTGAATAAACTAGAACTGCCAAAGCTAAAAGAAGATCAATACACCACTCTAGACTCATTGTTATCTTTGGCAGAACTACATGAAGGACCAGGACCAGATGGATTCCCAACTGAATTTTATAAAGAGTTCTGGTCCATGCTGGCACCCAGCTTTTACAAAATGGTAGCTGAAGTTAAACAACAGCATTCATTACCCACAAATATGAATTCTGCCTTCATAAGCCTGCTCCAAAAGCCAGGAAAAGACCCTACACTCCCATCAAGTTATAGACCAATTTCCCTAATAATCATAGATCTAAAATAGTGTGTAAAGCACTTGCTAAAGGATTAGAAAAAATCAATCCACATATAATTCACTCTGATCAAACAGGCTTCATTAAAGGTAGACAGTCAACAAACAATATGAACAGATTAATCAACTTAATTGATTATGTCAACATCCATAAACTAAAGTCAGCCATCGTCTCCTTAGATGCAGAAAAAGCTCTCGATAGAGTAAACTTGAAGTTTCTTTTAGCCACTCTGCACAAATTCCACATTGGGAAATCATTCATAGACTGCATCCAAATATTATACAGCTTAGCAAACGCGGCAGTCAGAACAAGCAACCAGATCTCACCAAGGTTTAACTGCATAGAGGGAGCAGACAGGGCTGCCCACTTTCCCCATCACTATTTGCAATATTTATTGAACCTCTAGCCGCAGCAATAAGACAGAATGAAGGAATTACTGGAATATCGACCAAATCAGTAAATCATAAAATAAGTTTATATGCTGACGACGTGTTACTGTTTCTCCTGGAGCCACAGACATCTCTTCCTACAACTATCAGCCTCATTGATGAATTCTCAGGATTTTCAGAATACTCTATTAACTAGACCAAATCTATAGTGCTACCACTTAACCTTAAGGTGACTAACATCTCTTCTACCACACTGCATTCAGGGAACATTAAATACTTGGGCACTGAATTGTTGTCTAGGCTATCAGAGCTTATTGATCTAAACTACAATCCATTATTAAAACAAATAGAAGCCAACCTAATCACCCATTTCACTTATGCGAAGATTTGCCACCATAAATAATAAAACCCATGCCAGCAGACTCCTCCTGGATAGACATTGAATAAACATTATGTGAAAATATTAAAGTTGCAGATCTGCCCTTTATCAGCACCAAAATCAAACATCATAGTTGTTACCAGAGCATTAGCATAAAAGCATCTTTGAGAGCCTGGTGGGATTTTCTTAAAATTAATGGGTCTTCGCTTATTCTTTGCCAAAACACACCTCTCTGGAACAATCCAGACATCATACAAAACAAAAAGGCAATACACTTTCCAACTTGGCATATCAAAGGGATAACACATCTGAAACTCGTTTTCACAAGAGACAAGTTTACCTCTTTTGAAGAACTAGTGTCCCACTATGAAATCACTAGTGCCAATTTCTTAGAATACCAACAACTAAAGTCAATACTTAATGCAAAAAGTAAGAATACTGCCATCCACATGCAACCACCACCAGTAATAGAGTGATTTATTGATATATCAGGGAAAAGAACAGTATCCAAAATCTATATGTTAATTTCCAATGTAGATCAGACAGTGAGCCTTCCGATCTCTAAATGGGAAGCTGATCTCAACATCACCACTAATTACACGTTCTGGAATAATATATGTTCTAATTTATTCAGAATGACAAAAAATACAAATTTAAAACTAATACAATATAAAATTCTTCATAAAACTCACTATACAGGACAAAGAATGTTCCAAATGGGTCTCACAAACTCAAATATTTTCCCTCAATGTACAGATAACACAGCAGATAGATTCCTACATGCATTCTGGTCATGTTCACATGTGCAGAAATTTTGGCAAAGAGTATGTGAACACCTGTCAACCCAGTTAAGCTGTCCAATCCCAGCGGCCCCTGCACTTTGTCTTCTAGGAGATCTAAGTGGGCTTGATCTAGAGACAAACTCATCACACACACTTCTTTCTGCTCTCTGTGTCGCAAAGAAAATCATCCTAACGAACTGGAAAACTAAAAATATATTAGGCATTAGTCAGTAACTGAACAGCTCGTTAGATTACACCACCTTAGACACATTGTCTGCTTCATCAAATCAATGACCAAAACTATACTCTGATTGATTCCATTTCCAGGTAAGGATGTGTGGAGCTTGGGTGCTGCGTCATGTCTGGCACAGTGGTGGGGGGGGGGGGGGGGGGTGACTGGTGGTTGGGGGTGCCTGCCTAACTAAGGAACCAAGACAACGGGACTGGTGGATTCTGGGCTGGCCGCATGGGTCCCCTGCGGTGGGCATGGGCATACTTAAGCGAGAGAATGGGTAAGTGGGAAAGAAGGGTGAGGATGGCTCTGGTTGTGCTGCTTGTGGTGCCTGGGCAGTAGTACTGCGGTCCCTGGGTCTCGGCTGTCACTTCCTGGATGGGAGTTGTGGGGGCGGTGGGATGGGTAGCAGAGCCAGTCGGAAACCTGGCTCTGCGGACCCTGGTGCTCTGCTTCCCAACTACATTTCTCCACATTCATCCACTTAGGTCTGCAAGGGGCGTCCTGCGGATGGAGGGACCGGGGCTACCGAGAAGAGGTTCCGTCCCTTCCAAGTGGGATGCTCTGCAGTTTTAATTGCATTAGTCATACACACTCGTCCAGGAATCTGGGAGCTCCTTCCGGGGAGGGCAGTAGACGGAGCCTTCCCATTGATGGCTCTGTCTGCTGGACCCCTCGGAGAATTGGCTTTCCTCCAAAGTTCCTCATACTTAGCTACATACACATACATGTAGGGCCGGGGGTGGGCTCTTTCACTGGGGCCTGGGGCTGAGGCCAGTTGTGGCCTCGCCCACTGGCCCTGGTGGAGAGATCACCACCCAGTTTTAACTGCAAAAAGACATTTAGGGCGAGGGGGGGCACTGTCCGGGGGACACACCGTCAGCCAGCGGTTGTGCTCCTGGAGGTGTCACCCACCTTCAGTGCACTTTAGTTCCACACACTCACATCCCAGCTGGGTTGAAGGGTTCTGGGGTACCTTTTCTGCTGCCCTCTGCCTCCCCCGGGTTGGGGGGGTTGGGCGGGGCCTGGGAGGAGCTGCGGTCCCTGCCTGGGGCCACATGGACAGCAGGCCGGAGACCTACCCTCCCCACGAATGTGACCAAGCGAATGGTGTGGGTGCGAGAACGTATCTGAGAGTGCATTGGTTCACGTATAATTGACTAGTTTGTTGTGAGAGAGTTTATGGTGTGTGTGTGTTGATGTGATGATGTGATGATGTGTGTTGTACATGTGGGTGGGTGTATGCGTCTGTGTTTGTGTGAGTTTGTATGCGTGTAGTGCGGTTGGAGTGTGGGGGGTCCGGTTTTTCGACCGGGGCACGATGATCGTCTGCCTGGGTGGTCTCTTTTCTGCTGACCCTCACCAATTGTTGGCCTTGTGCTGCAGGCCGGTGTGGTGCCAGGGGATGAGGTCGGGCCGATGGGGTAGGCCCCACTCCGCTCGTGTAGGGGTGGTGGACTGGGGGTGGGACCCACTCTGGGCACGGGGGCATCTCCTGGCGGGCTCCCTACGGACCTTGGGTTCTCAGGCTCTACTCTTTCAGGCCGACCCTCCCACCGGGGGGAGTGTTTGCCCCTGGCTCTTATGGGGCGGACAGCGTTGACCCACGGTGGCCCGCTCTGACCTCGGGCTGAGCTGATAAACAGGCTTTCCAAATCCAACTGTAAGTATTACAGTAAGTAAGTATTAGAAATATAAGAATCAGAAAAGCTTTATTGCCAGGTCCTGCAGAGCGCACTTGACAGAATGCGGAATTTGACTTGGTGTTGGCAGGTGGTGCATCTCAGCATAAAAAAGTACAAACAGTACAACCTACAACATGACATGGTGACAATACAACATACAACATGACATGGTACTTAGATTAAGGATAAATTAAAATGAAGTTATCAACAGACTGTATACAGTGGAGTGAGGGGACACGCAAGTGGTCTGGGATGGTGGGACCTGTAAGTTCAATTCAATTCAATTCAATTTTATTTATATAGCGCCAAATCACAACAAAGTTATTTCAAGGCACTTTACAAAGTAAGGTTTAAAACCTCATACAACTAAACCCAACAAATCCCACATACCGCAAGCATTTAATTTGACAGCGACAGTGGAGAGGAAAAACTCCCTCTCTAACGAGGAAGAAACCTCCAGCAGAACCAGACTGGATGTGGGCGGCCATATGCCTCGACTGGTTGGGGTGAAAGGATAGAGAGAGAGAAAAGCACAGCAACAACAACAAGCAACAACAGAGCACAGGCAGGATGGTTGGACCAGAGACTGGATACAGGCAGGATGGTTGGATCCGCAGCTGCCCATCACAGACACCAAACTTTGAGTCCTATGATACCTGTAGGTGAGGACAGAGAGGGAGAGAGAGTGGGGGGGAGAGAGAGAGAGAGAGAGAGAGAGAGAGAGAGAGAGAGAAAGGAGAGAAGCACAACTACTGGAGAGAAAGAGACAAGGTTAGTTAAACATGGGACAATGATGGGAGGTTATTGGACAGAGGAGGTAGAAGGAAATAGAGGAGCTCAGTGTATAAATTAAGTCCCCCAGCAGTCTATGTCTATTGCAGCTTAACTAAGAGATGGTTCCTGTGACTAACAATCATTGCCAGTGACCTGAACCATCTCTAACTATAAGCTTTATCAAAAAGGAAGGTTTTAAGCCTAATCTTAAAGGTGGAGAGTGTGTCAGCTTCTCGAACCTGAAGAGGGAGCTGGTTCCAGAGGAGAGGAGCTTGGTAGCTAAAAGCTCTGCCCCCTGTTCTACATTTAAACACTCTAGGAACCACAAGTAGCCCAGCGCTCTGTGAACGAAGTGTTCTGCTGGGAGCATAAGGAACTATGAGGTCTTTAAGATAAGAAGGAGCTTTATCATTCAGTACTTTGTAGGTGAGTAGGAGAATTTTAAATTCTATCCTACATTTTACAGGCAGCCAGCGCAGATAAGCTAATGTAGGAGAAATGTGATCTCTCTTTCTAAGTCCTGTCAGAACTCTGGCTGCAGCATTTTGAATAAGCTGTAGGCTTTTTAGGGAGCTGTTAGGACATGCTATGAGTAAGGAGTTACAGTAGTCCAGCCTAGAGGTAACAAATGCATGGATCAGTTTCTCTGCATCGCTCTGAAAGAGGATGCTTCTGATTTTAACTATATTTCTAAGATGGAAGTAGGCAGTTCTGGAGATTTGTTTAATGTATGATGTAAAAGAGAGATCCTGGTCAAAGATGACACCAAGGTTCCTCACAGTAGAATCTGAAGCTAATGTTATGCCATTCGGGGTGGCTATCTGACTCAATAGTGTCTCTCTCAGATTTTTAGGCCCAACAATAAGAATTTTGGTTGTATCTGAGTTTAGTTGAAGGAAGTTTTGGGACATCCAGGATTTGATGTCTTTTAAACAACCCTGAATTTTGACTAGTTGATCTGTTTCATTTGGTTCCAGGGACATATATAGCTGAGTATCATCTACGTAGAAATGAAAATTAATAAAATGCTTTCTAATAATCTCACCTAGAGGAGACATGTATAGGCTAAACAGAATTGGACCTAGCACAGAACCCTGTGGTACTCCATAGCTAATCCTTGTGCATGTGGAAAATTCATCATTAACATGAACAAACTGGAATCTGTTCAACAAATAGGATTTAAACCATCCCAATGCTGTTCCATTAATCCCGATTCTATGTTCTAGTGTCTGTAATAGAATGTTATGATCAATTGTATCAAATGCAGCACTAAGATCTAACAGGACAAGGACAGAAACTAGACCATTGTCCGAAGCTAATAGAAGATCATTAGTGACTCTAACCAGAGCTGTTTCTGTGCTATGATGTTTTCTAAATCCTGACTGAAAATCTTTGTACAGATTATTCCCACTCAGGTGGTCAGATAATTGTTTAGCCATGATTTTTTCCAGAATCTTGGAAATAAAGGGTAAATTTGAAATGGGCCTATAGTTGGCTAGTTCTCCAGGGTTGGTTTTTTCAATAGAGGTTTGACCACAGCCACCTTAAAAGCCTGTAGTACATAGCCTAGTTGTAAAGATTGGTTGATTTGATTTAATATGGACGAGCTGATTAAAGGTAGAACTTCTTTGAGTAATCTGGTTGGGATTGGATCTAAAAGACAAGTGGACGACTTGGAAGAGTTGATTATTGAGGTTAACTCCATATGAGTTATGGGGAAGAAGCTGTCTAGGTAAGACAGAGGATTTGGTATATTTAAAGTTGATGAATCTAGACAGTGCTTTCTGTCATTTGGAAGAAGTCGCTGCTGAATGTTTTTTCTAATGATGATAATTTTATTAGTAAAGTAGTTCATAAAGTCATTGCTGCTGAGATTTAAGGGGATAGTAGACTCAATACAGCTATGACTTTTTGTCAGCCTGGCTACAGTGCTGAAAAGAAACCTGGGGTTGTTTTTGTTTTTCTCAATTAGGGAGGAATAATATGTTTTTCTAGCAGCACAAAGTGCTTTTTTATACTTCATTAGACTGTCCTTCCATGCAATGCAGTTTACATTTATTTTGTTGGAACGCCACTGTCTTTCTAGTTGTCTGGTCCTTTGCTTTAGGCTGTGGATCTCTGAGTTATACCACGGAGCTAACCTCCTCTGATTCACTGTCTTCTTCTTCAGAGGAGCCACTGTGTCTAACATTGTACGTAGAGAAGCTGCAGCATCATCTACAAGACAGTCAACCTGTTCATAAGGATTAAGGTGACTGTTCTCTGTGTATCTACAAGACATTGAGGCAAAAGATGATGGAATCATCTGCTTGAATCTGGCAACAGCGTTGTCAGATAAACATCTGCTATAGTGACATTTCTTTCCAGCTATTGTAGGGTCAATTGTGCTAAATTCAAAAGTTAATAAGAAATGGTCAGATAACAAAGGGTTTTGGGGAAGAACTATTAAATTATCAATTTCAACCCCCTATGTGTCAGGACAAGATCGAGGGTATGGTTAAAACGAAGAGTGGGTTTATTTACCTGCTGTGTAAAACCAATAGTGTCTATTAAGGAGTTAAAAGCAGTGCTGAGACAGTTGCTGTCAACATCTACATGAATGTTAAAGTCTCCCACTACAATGACTTTATCTGTGCTAAGAACTAAGTCAGATAAGAATTCAGAGAATTCAGCTAAGAACTCTGAATATGGAGCAGGAGGATGGTAAACAATACAAAACCCAACTGGCTTCTGAGTTTTAGAGTCTGGGTGAGAAAGGCTCAGAGTGAGGCTCTCAAATGAGTTATAACTATATTTAGGTTTAGGAGTAATTAATAAATCTGATTTATAAATTGCTGCTACTCCTCCACCTCTACCTGTACTTCTTGGAACATGATAGTTGATCTGACTCATTGGAGTCGACTCATTTAAAGTAACATATTCATCCTGCTGCAGCCAGGTTTCAGTGAGACAGAACAGATTTATGTGACGGTCACTTATCAAGTCATTTATTAAAAAGGTTTTAGATGAGAGAGATCTGATATTTAATAAACCACACTTTATTAACTTACTGTTACTTTGTTCCGTAAGAGGAACTGTTTTGATGTTTATTAAATTCTGGTAAGTCTCTCCTCTTTGATTTGTTTGTGACTTGTATAGTTTAGGTGGTCGAGAAGCAGACACAGTTTCTATGCGATAACTAAGACTAAGAGTGGGTGGCGGCTGTAGAGAACATGCAGAGAGGCGTGTAAGACTACGGAGTCCGACATTGTTTTGGCGAACGAACACACCGACTCAATGTTAGTTTTAGTGACTTCCGATTGGCGTAATCGGGCGTCATTAGCTCCTGCGTGTATTACGATCTTAGCGTACTTAGGTTTATCCTTAGACAGGAGCTTAAGATAAGACTCAATGTTGCCCGCTCTGGCCCCAGGCAAACACTTAACTATGACCGCTGGATTCTCTAACTTCACGTTTCGGACTATGGAGTCACCAATGATCAGAGTGGGTTTCTCAGCGGGTGTGTCGCTGAGTGGGGAAAATCTGTTTGAAACGTGAAGCGGTTGGTGGTGAATCGTGGGCGCCTGCCTAAAGCTACGCTTCTTATGAGCCGTGACCCAGTTGTTACCCAGCTGCCTGGGACCTGCCAGGGGACTGGTAGCAGCTAAGCCAGGAGGCTCCGCACCGGCTAAAGGGGCCTGGCTAGCTGGCCTGTTTTCTAAAGTGCGAAGCCGAGACTCTAAATCTAACAACCTCGCCTCCAACCCTGCAACTAGCGTACACCTATTACAGATACCATTACCATCACTAAAGGAGGCGGAGGATAAGCTAAACATAAGACACACCGAGCACCGAACAGAGCGAGAGGGAGAGGAAAAGGGGGAAGCCATAGCAGGAAAGTAAGCTAGGAGCTACGCTAGCGGAGAAAACACTTAGATAACAGTGTAAATTAGCAGGACGTTTAATGAAAGGAAAAGATGCTTGAGTGTTACAAGCTTGTTTTGAAACTTTTAGCAGTCGCTATCAGATATAAAACGATAATATTTAGAAAAGAGCGGAGAGTAACGCTGTACACACACAGCGGCAGCAAACCTCAGTAACCGGAAGTGACCTTTTGCTTGCAAAAGGTGGTTGGCTGAAAAAGTGGCAGCGATAGTCCTTTGGTTGGGGGGTCAACTGGGGGAGTTGGAGCACTGTTCAACAGACTGACTGTAGTTGGGAAGAAGCTGTTGTTGTGGTGTTAGGTCCTGGTCCTGATGGACCGGAGCCTCTTGCCAGAGGGAAGGAGCTGAAAGTGTTCATGTCCTGGGTGAGAGGGGTCGGCTACAATCCTGGCTGCTCTGGGTCCTGGAGATGTGCAGCTCCTGAAGAGATGAGAGGTGGCAGCCGATCACCTTCTCCGCTGAGTGGATGACACGCTGCAGCTTGGCCTTGTCTCTGGCCATGGCCGCAGCAAACCAGACTGTAATGGAGAATGTGAGGATGGATTTGATGATGGCAGTGTAGAAGTTTACCAACATCTTCACAGGAAGGTGAAACTTCTTCAGCTGCCTCAGGAAGTACATCCTCTGCCGAGCCTTCTTGGTGATGGAGCTGATGTTCTGCTCCCACTTGAGGTCCTGGCAGTGATGGTGCCCAGGAAGCGGAATGTCTCCACAGAGGTCACCGGGGTGTCACAGATGATGACAGGGGGGGCTGGGTCCTTCCTGATGTCCACTGTAATTTCCACTTTCTTCAGAGCATTGAGCTCCAGGTTGTTAGCGCTGCACCATTCAAACTTCAGGAGTTTGACAGACTGGTGTCCAGATGTGCAGCTGTTTGTGTACAGGGAGAATAACAGGGGAGAAAGGACACAGCCCTGGGGGGATCCGGTGCTGGTGGTCCGGGTATCCGAGACAACCTTCCCCAGCCTCACATACTGCTGTCTGTCCGTGAGGAAGCCTGTGATCCACCTGTAGGTGGAGTCAGGCACATTCAGATGGGAGAGTTTGTCATGGAGCAGGGATGGAACTATTGTGTTGAAGGAAGAGCTGAAGTCTACAAACAGGATCCTTGCGTAGGATCCTGGAGAATCCAAATACTGGAGGATGAAGTTGAGGGCAATGGGGGTTCAGCTGTTTGAAGAGTTTGTTTACATCTCCCTCTTTGATGTAGAGGGGTGTTGGGGACGCTGAGGTGTGAAGCTGTGTGCATGGATCAGGTGGGGCTGTGGGGGAAGGGTTGTTGCTGGACAATGGCTGGGGGGGCAGATGTTAGGACTGTCTGCTGCCTGCTCAAAGCGGCAGTAGAATGTATTTAGGTCGTTGGCCAGACGCAGGTCGTTCAGACGGTGGGGGGCTCTGGGCTTCTAGTTTGTGATGCTCTAGAGCCCTTTCCAGACAGAAATATAGGTAAAATCAGAAGCATCCTCTCTCAGAGCGATGCAGAGAAACTGATCCATGCATTTGTTACCTCTAGCCTGGACCACTGTAACTCCTTACTTATAGGATGTCCTAACAGCTCCTTAAAAAGCCTACAGCTTATTTAAAATGCCACAGCCAGAGTTCTGACAGGACTTAAAAACAGAGATCACATTTCTCCTACATTTGCTTCTCTGTAGTGGCTGTCAGAACGTCAAAGGCGGCGGACCCACATGCACGGCACAGACAGACTGAGATGTGAAAACCAAAAGGATTTATTCCGAAACTCAGAGTCTATACGTGGCTACAGTATACAGGATCAGGCAGAATCGGTGTCAGGGACAGGCAAGGTTCATAAACAAGAGCCTGGATAACAATACCGTTCCGTCAGGCGTAAGATCGTGGTCAGGCAGGCAGGCAAGGTCGGTATCAAGCAAGATCAAAATCCAAGGCATACAAGACAGACAGGGACTAAACAGGCTCGGCGTCAGTGGTCAAAACAAGGTTCTCAAAACAAGGCTGTGCTAGGCTACAGAACACTGGAGGGTGGTGAATAACACGCAACATGAACTAACAATTTGGCAAAGGTACTGGGGTGAGAGATGGTGCTTAAGTACAAGGTGAACTGATTACTGATGACGTGCAGGGGTGGATAATGACCAGTAATGGCAGGGAACAGCTGTGGAGTGATTATGGTAGGAAGTCCTTCAAAATAAAACCAGAGATCAGAACCAAAGCATGACAGACAGGAAGGAATTCAAAATAAAACCAGGGAACGGAACCAGACACTACCGGACGTAAGGAACTCAAAATAAAACAAGGAACAGGACCAGAGACTGTGACACTGGCTGCCTGTAAAATGTAGGATATAATTTTAAATTCTCCTATTCACCTACAAAGTACTCAATGATAAAGCTTCTTCTTATCTTAAAGACCTCATAGTTTCTTCATAGTTTCTGCTCCCAGCAGAAGTCTCAGACCACTGGGCTACTTGTGGTTCCTAGAGTCTTTAAAGGTCCCTGCACATGCAAAATTCACTTTTTGGACATTCCGGTACATTTAAATGACTCCCTGGTTCATGTTAAGACACTCCTGGTGTGTTAGAAGTACACTCCTACTTATTTTACATTTTGCGAGTCTATTTAAATTTGGTTCAAGAACCATTGGTTTCAAATTTGGCGGACTGTGTACGTTTGCATTCTATTAACCACTCACAGAACCAGTCTTGGCCCCGCCCAGACAAACCTGGGCACCGAAATTTACCTGCAACATTGCGTTTCACTAACTCACTGAGCACGCTAGCATAGTAGGTGGCGGTAATGCACCTTTCAGTTGGTTGCCACCCGCCATTTAAAAGACAAAAGAAGAAGAAGTCACTCACTGTGACACGAACTGACAAGGGGCCATCAGGGTTCAGAAAGTGCTATGTTGTTGGTTGTTCCAACCAGCATCGCAGCCTTTTCATTTTACCAGAGGAGCAAGAAATGAGAACTTTATGTATTAATTTTCTTGTAAATGGACCAGTGCTGGCACCGCTGCCTAAATGCTTCTTTGTGTGTAGACACAATTTCACCTCTGTCTGCATTGAAAACGAGGGTATATAATTATATTCTGGGCTTGAGGTTGAAGCAGTGCTCTGTTCCTACAATACGTGATCCACTTGATGTTTCCCCAACGTACACACAAGTACATGCTTGATACTTATTTCTTGTATGTACTCCAGAAGTGTCTTTGGTTATAATCTAGCTCCCCTCCTGTGTAAGGAATGCTAATGGCTAGAAAAGTTGATGCTAACAGCTACAGCGACAGAGATAGAGTGTTGCAAGGTCATTAATGCCATGACAAGATTTAACAAACTAACACTATAAAAGCTAAGTTGAAAACGTGTTTGCTCCAAACACCATTACAACTGACTTAACTACCTCTACATATTGTTTACATTTATGAAGGTTGTGACCTACATAGAAAATACATTTCATTAATCTACTATTTTATTCTTTATACCTTCTAGAGTGTTTTCAAGGAAAACAGCTGCATCCTCCATCTGTACAGCTGCTGCACTGCTTCCGATCAAAATGTCTTCCAAAACGTGATGAGCACAACAAAGATCCTCACATCTCCCCAGCCAACTGCCCATGTCTGTACCTGTTCCACTCCAGAAACTATGCTTTCAACATTACTATGAATCCTACCCATTAATCCTGTGGTCTGTTTACCCTACTTCCTTTCATTAATCCATCAGGCTATTCCACCTGCACTAGTGAATTGTTGACAAATAAAGTTGGCTTTGATTATTGCTGTTTCATTGAACTCTTTTTTATGAGGAAAAAAGGACAAGTGTTTTCTAATATTTCAACTTTTATTCAGGTATTGCAACGAAAACAGTAATTTAGGTATTTCACAGGTGGTCTAAGTCCAACATAGCTGCCTTGTCCCTCAGGAAACACTGCCCTAATCCTTTCCAGGGAAGATGGGATGACAACTTGGACTCTTCACCCTAGAAGTCCCCAGCACCAGCTGACAAAACTTCTCTAGGATAGATACCTGCAACGACTTGAGATACACACAGATATACTATTGTCAAATCTATGACGGAAAGAAACAATGACTACATTTCTATTAGTAATATATTAGCACTTGATATATCATACACCTTACTAAAAGAAATAAAAAAAATATTTTTAGGTCAGTACGTATTTAGAACCAAAGCTAAGTTTGTAAACCAGACTTCACAGGTATGTTATGATTAATCTGTAAATAGTAAAATGTTCTAAAATTGTTTATGAATTTCTGAGATACTGATTTATTTCATGCATGTGTTATTGTCTGATATACTTGATATTAAATGTGTTCTGTAATGAATACATTCAATCATACTGGCTCCAGTCCTGGATCATCAACTATACATGTCACGTTCCATGCCACTTCCTGTTTTTACTTTGAAGTACTTCCTGTTCTCGTTGTGTCAAGTCATAGTACTTCCATCCAGCGTTCTAGTATCGTCTCTTGTGTTTGATCCTGATTTATCCTGACCACTGAATCCTGTCTGATCCTTGCCTGTACCTTCGCTTGGAAAACGAAACCTGCTTGACCATTTGACCCGTGAGTTTTGCCTAGTCCCTATCTGTACCGTCGCTGTGCTTCCCTGTGTGCCAAACCTTTGCATGCTTACTGGACCTGATATTGCCTGATCCTTGCCTGTGCTTAAAGACCGTGCTTCTCTGTGTTTGTCCTGGACCGACTGATTACGAGTGTGTTAATAAACCCTGATTCCTTCCTCACCACGTCTGTGCGCTGTGCATTTGGGTCCTCCTCCGTGTGTTCTGACAATACATGACAGTAGGTTTGGCAACTGGTTCAGGTGTCTTGAGGTAAGGTTTATCAAAATTTTAATTTTAAATACCATGACACATTAATAAAATTATTAAACACATGCAATATCTTGACAGCAACAGTTGCTGTCACACCATGCCTCTTTAGGCATTCATTGTTCCCACATTGGCACTTAATTACAGACAAATATGGCAAAATATAAACTGCAGCTGTAGACCCCATTATGGAAAAATTACTTTCACACAGCAGCAGAATGAGAAAGAAAAAAACATATAAAAATGAGTTTATATTAGTTTATCGAGCTATGCTCCCAAACAGGCTGTAGTTGTGTTATGAATATTCTGTTGTAATAATTCAGGCTTCTTATTGGCAACCATTAGTATTAGCGTTAGCAGCTAATCAAGTTGCGTATTATATAAATCAATAAATTTAATGTGAAAGTGCCAGTTAGACGTACCTTGCGCGAGTTGAAGTGTAACCACTTCAACATCCTCACATTCGACTTCAGAGTCAGATTTTGGATCAAACATGGTAGGTAGCCAGTTTCACTTTTAGAATGGATTCAGTGACTGTGACTTTTGATCCCCGCGGCGGATCATGACTATGCACTTCCTCAAAGGGGTGTGGAGATCAGCTTTGCTTGCGACACAGCCCTAAAACAGAGCGTTGTGTACGAGAGCTTAAAACACACATTTTCAGCCGGGCCGTGTGGGCGCTGTAAATTTAATTCAATTTAATTTTGGAGCTCCTCTGTTTCCTTCTACCTCTTCTGTCCAATAACGTCTTATCATTGTTCCTTGTTTAACTAATCCATCCATCCATTTTCATCCGCTTATCCGGGGCCGGGTCGCGGGGGCAGCAGTCTAAGCAGAGAGTTCCAGACTCCCCTCTCCTGGACACCTCCAGCTCTTCCGGTGGGACCCCAAGACGTTCCCAGGCCAGCCGAGAGACATAGTCTCTCCAGCGAGTCCTGGGTCTTCCTCGGGGCGTCCTACCGGTGGGACATGCCCGAAACACCTCCCAAGGGAGGCGTCCAGGAGGCATCCGAACTAGATGCCCGAGCCACCTCAACTGGCTCCTCTCGATGTGGAGGAGCAGCGACTCTACTCCGAGCTCCTCCCCGGGTGACAGAGCTCCCCACCTTATCTCTAAGGAGCGCCCAGCCACCCTGCGGAGGAAGCTCATTCAGCCGCTTGTATCCGTGACCTTGCCCTTTCGGTCATGACCCAAAGCTCATGACCATAGGTGAGGGTAGGAACGTAGATTGACCGGTAAATTGAGAGCTTTGCCTTTCGGGTCAGCTCCCTCTTCACCACGACGGACCGATACACCGACCGCATTACTGCACCAATCCGTCTGTCAAACTCATGCTCCTTCCTTCCCTCACTCGTGAACAAGACCCCAAGATACTTGAACTCCTCCACTTGGAGCAGAAACTCTCCTCCAACCTGGAGAGAGCAAACCACCTTTTTCCGGTCGAGAACCATGGCCTCAGATTTGGAGGAACTGATTCTCATTCCAGCCGCTTCACACTCAGCTGCAAACCGCACCAGCGCACGCTGGAGGTCCTGGCCTGATGAAGCCAACAGGACAACATCACAGGATAGAGATGCTATCCTGTGGTCCCCAAACCAGACCCCCTCCGGCCCCTGGCTGCGCCTAGAAATTCTGTCCATAAAAATAATGAACAGAACCGGTGACAAAGGGCAGCCCTGCCGAAGTCCAACATGCACCGGGAACAGGTCGGACTTATTGCTGGCAATGTGAACCAAGCTCCTGCTCCGGTTGTACAGAGACCGAACAGCCCTTAGCAGAGGGCCCTGGACTCCATACTCCCGGAGCACCCCCCACAGGATGTCACGAGGGACGCGGTCGAATGCCTTCTCCAGATCCACAAAGCACATGTAGACTGGTTGGGCAAACTCCCACAAACCCTCAAGCACCGTGCTGAGGGTATAAAGCTGGTCCAGCGTTCCACGACCAGGCTGAAAACCACATTTTTCCTCCTGTATCCGAGGTTCGACTATCGACCGAATTCTCCTCTCCAGTACCCTGGCATAGACTTTCCCAGGGAGGCTGAGAAGTGTGATCCCCCTATAGTTGGAACACACTCTCCTGTCCCTCTTTTTGTAAAGAGGGACAACCACCCCGGTTGTCCAGTCCAGAGGAACTGTCCCCCTCCTCCACGCGATGTTGCAGAGGGGTGTCACCCAAGACAGCCCCACAACATCCAGAGACTTGAGGTACTCGCGACGGATCTCATGCACCCCCGCTGCTCTGCCACCGAGGAGCTTACTAACTACCTCGGTGACCTCAGCCTGGGTGATGGGCGAGTCCGCCTCTGAGTCCCCTGCCTCTGCTTCCTCAGCAGAAGGCATGTCGGAGGGGTTGAGGAGATCCTCAAAGTACTCCTTCCACCGTCCGATAACATCCCCACCTCCACTGAAAACAGAGTTGGTAAAGAACTGCTTCCCCCTCCTGAGGCGCCGAACGGTTTGCCAGAATCTCTTTGAGGCCGAGCGATAGTCCTCCTCCATGGCCTCCCCGAACTCCTCCCAAGAGTAGAAAAGGGTCCAGCCCCTCTCAAGGAGTTGGGTTCCAGAGCCCAGGCTGTGTGTGGAGGTGAGCCCGACTATGTCTAGCCGGTACCGCTCGACCTCTTGCACAAGCTCAGGCTCCTTTCCCCCCAGTGACATGACATTCCATGTCCCAATAACCAGATTGGTTATCCAGGGATTGGGGCGCCCAGGCTCCCACCTTCGACTGCTGCCCAATCCACTCTGCACCGGCCCCCTACGGTTCCTCCTGCGGATGGTGGGTCCACTTGAGGACGGCCCCACGCCGCTCTTTCGGGCTGTGCCCGGCCGGGCCCCGTGGGAATATTACTATGTTATAATATTAATATAATTATTATAATATAATATAATATATAGGCAGCTCTAGTTCCTGTCGGCCCCATTAAGGATGCCGTTCCTGTTATTATAATATAATATTCCCACGGGGCCCGGCCACAAGGCGCTCGCATATGAGCCCCAACCCCAGGCCTGGCTCCAGGGTGGGGTCCCGGCTGCGCCATACCGGGCGACGTCTCTGGCCTTGGTGGTTTGTCTTTCATAGGGGGGTTGTGAACCGCTCTTAGTCTGGCCCGTCACCCAGGACCTGTTTGCCTTGGGAGACCCTACCAGGGGCATTTAGCCCCCGACAACATAGCTCCCGGGGTCATTCGGGCACACAAACTCGTCCACCACGATAAGGCGGCGGTTCAGGGAGGAGATTAATCTTGTCTCTTTCTCTCCAGTAGTTGTGCTTCTTTCCCCTCTCTTTTTCCCACTCTGTCCTCATCTACAGGTATCATTGGACTAAGTGCTGTGTCCGTGATGGGCATCTGCGGATCCAACCCTCATGCCTGTGTCCAGTCCCTGGTCCAACCGTCCTGCCTGTGCTCTGTTTTGGTTGTTTGTTGTTGCTGTGCTTTTCTCTCTCTCTCTCTCTCCCCTCACCCCAAGTGAGGGGAGAGCGGCAGATGGCCGCCCACATTCAGCCTGGTTCTGCTGGAGGTTTCTTTCTCGTTAGAGAGGGAGTTTTTCCTCTTCACTGATGCTGTTAAATTGTAATTATTAGAATTAAAGACTTGCTGTATTTGGGTTTTGTTGGTTTTAGTTGTGTAAGGTCTTACACCTTACCTTGTAAAGTACCTAGAGATAACTTGGTTGTGATTTGGCGCTATATAAATAAAACTGAATTGAATTTCTGTCTGTTCCCTTTAAGGGCTCCTGTTCCACTAGATCGATCTGATCTATGCATTGACTCTCAACTATCTCTGCATCCCTGATTGTGACTTTGACTGTCTAATCTGCCCTTGTTCTAGATAATCGAGTGGCCTCTGCGTCAGCAAATTTTTTTTTCACTATTCTCTACAGTTCTGACACTGGTTTCTGCTCCTTTTGAGATGTCTTAATTTTAGCCTTTTCCAGCTGGAATAAATTACTGAGAGTATAAGAATTGGAATAATATTGTACAGTAAGTAAATCGAAATTTCCCGACTGTGAGATGAATAAAGGTTTATCTTATGTTGAAGTAGATGGGCTATGCAGTACTTACAAAAGACAAGTATCTTTTCTGTAGAACACTGCAGAACCTAGAACCACTAGAACCTTTTGTCACAGTGAATCAATAAAAGTAAAAGTAAAAGTATTTTAACTGGTCACAAAATTAACTGGATGCTAGCAGTCATCAAAAAGTCAAAAACTAAAATCTACATGTCAGTTCACTGCAACTACAGGAGCAGCCTGTACTGTAGTTGCAACCACAGTGGCTTCTACAGTGTCATTCTGTTATTATATATAATAATATTATATAATATTATAATTAATATAATAATATAATATTACAATACAACTGCTGTATAACAGAATTTATTTTTGAATTTAGTTGAAATAGAACTGATAGTTATTATTGAGTTTGTACAGTATAATTACATTATTATTGGTCCATTTCACGTCACATCCCTCAGTGAAGGCACATGCATCCATATTTCAGTACATCCTTTCTCAACTGCTACTGCTGCAGAACCTGGATTTGAGTCTCGGTGGGAGCAATCTTTGATGGGGAGCAGATATTGGTATCTCATAATTATTATTTGGCCTACGGCACAATATCACACTAATAATAGAGCTGGCCCGTCAGTATTATTTATTGCATGTATGGCTAACATTACTGACAACTGCTGTGGACTTGGACAGAGTATAATTTGACAGTAAGGCATAATACAATACAACTCCCAGAATGCTATTCTGTTTGCAAGACACAGATCACAGTATCACACAAAAGTTATTATTACAGACAGGTCCGCTGCTATTAGGGCGTTTTATACAGGAGAAAAACAAAAGAAACACAAAACTGAAATAATTTTTTAATAATTTTTTGATAAGCCTGGATTTTTCCCTTTATAGATATAAGCAAATATCTCCCTGGTGACTGGTCTCAGGACAAAAAGACAAAAGGGATCTAAAAGAATGAAGCCTTTTGCATTTATATATGAAGAAATAAATCAAATAGTGTTAAAAAAACAGTAAATGGGACATTTTTTAATTACTTTTATGATTAATTAATTATTCCCCCCCCACACCAAATTCCGCCTGGCCCAGGTACCCCTAATAGGTCACATCTCTGGCCTGGATCAACCCAGAGACACCAGGGAGGGCTCAAATGAAAGCTTACAGGCTGTACTTATGGGCACTGCGGATTCAACAGCAGACCAGGGCACGAGGGAGCAACTATTTGAGGAGGCAGCTGCCCTCATTCTGAGGGAACCTGCCCTGCGTGCAGCCCTGCAACTCCCAGGCCTGCAGCCAGCAGCCACGCCAGATCCCACGTCTCAGCCAGGTCAGTCTTGTCACGCTCAGGTTCCAGTGCAGCCCTGTCACGCTCAGGTTCCAGTGCAGCCCTGTCACGCTCAGGTTCCAGTGCAGCCCTGCCACGCTCAGGCCCCAGCCCCAGTTCAGTCGTGCTCCGCTCAGGCCCAAGTTCAGTCGAGCCATGTTCAGGCCCCAGCCCAGTCGAGCCATGTTCAGGTTCCAGCCCAGTCGAGTCAAGTCCAGGCCCCAGCCCAGTTGAGTCAAGTCCAGGCCCCAGCCCAGTCAAGTCCAGGCCCCAGTCCAGACGAGTCAAGTCCAGGCCCCAGTCCAGTCGAGTCACGTTCAGGCCCCAGTCCAGTCGAGACACGCTCAGGCCCCAGTCCAGTCGAGACACGCTCAGGCCCCAGTCCAGTCGAGACACTCTCAGGCCTTGTCCCAGCCAGAGGGCACCATCCGTCAAACAAGTGCTAGTCACACCCAGTCAGGCCCGATGTCTACTCCGTCGAGCTCGGCAGCTGCAAGCAGTCATGCCGGCTCCAGTAAGGACGCCGTTCTAGTTCCTGTTGGCTCCAGTAAGGACCGCTGCAGTTCCTGTCGACCTCCAGGAGGGGGTCGTTCCTGCATCGGTTCCTGGCGGCTCGGCTCTGGCCGCACCTGCATCGGTTCCTAGCGGCTCGGCGCTGACCGCATCTGCATTGGTTCCTGGTGGTCGGGCGCTCACCGCATCTGCATCGGTTCCTGGTTGTTCGGCGCTGACCGCATCTGCATCGGTTCCTGGTGGTCCGGCGCTGACCACATCTCCACGTTTGTCCTCGTTTCTGGTTTGTCTGCCGGACTGGTGGCCTTGCCCTCGTCACCTCCTGTCAGGGCGGTGTAGATGACGGAGACGCGGCCAGACGATACGCACAGAGCGCGTGTCAAGTCCCTCCGCGTTAGACGGAGTCCATCGAAATATGCTTGCACTCCGGGGTACTCACACCACCAGTACTCGTCCTCCAGTATCTCAATGGCCAGTTTTACCACGGAGAGCCGAACCTGGAGGCTGGGTGCTTCCGCATATTTCCTGGCCAAGCCCTGGAGATCGCTACAGATGTCCTCCGGCAAACTTGGGCAAACGAAATCCATTGCTCCGGTGAGCGACTTGTACTCGGAGCCGAGCAGAGAGAAAAAAAAGGAAAAACAGCGGCGACTGACCGGGGTGAAGGCTGGGCGCTGGCTGGGTCCAAGTATGGCCAGATTGTTCTGTCAGGGCGGTGTAGATGACGGACCCACATGCACAGCACAGCACAGCGTTTAGGATGTTAAGAGGACAGTTTATTCCAGAATGCAGAATCCAATCCAGGCAGAGTCATACACAGTAGATCAAATGGGCAAACAGGATCAGGCAGAGACGGCGTTAGGGACAGGCAAAGTCATACACAAGAGCTGGGTTACAGTACCAAATCGTCGGGCGTCAGATCGTGGTCAGGCAGGCAAGGTCGGTAACATGCAGCGGTAGATAACCAAGGCAGACAAGGCAGACAGGGACAAGGCAGGCTCAGAATCCGAGGTCTAAACAGGAGGCACGATACACGGCAATACACAACAAGGAATGCTGGAAAGTGGTGATCTCACGCAACAATCTGGCAGGTAACAGGTGTGAGAGGTGGACCTTAAATACAGAGCAGGCTAATGGCAGATGAGATGCAGGTGTGGGTAATGAAGACCGGTACAAAACAGGGAACAGCTGAGCGAACAGAAACAGAACAGAACTGAGAAACAGGAAATACTACAAAATAAAACAGGAAATAACTAAAAACAAAACCCAGCTCCTGACAGTACCCCTCCCCCCAGGGCGTCTACCACGGCGCCCACGGAGGCCCCCCCCCCCCAAACCAGGGCGGGCGGAGGGCGGCCTCAGGAGGAGGGACCGAATCCCACCCCCCCAAGGCAGACAAGCAGGGTGGGCGGAGGGAGGACCGGAGGAGGGTCAAATCACAGTCCACCGAACCGAAACGGAAAGTCCATGACCGGGAAAACACAGAGTCCAGGGATTCCCTCACGAGGGTGGTGGCAGGAGAGTCCACCACGACGGCTGGGGGTCCGCAGGAGCCGCAGCTGGAGCTGCAGCAGGCGCGACCTCCTCCTGGAGGTCGGCGGGGACCGCGGCAGCAACTCCAGCTGGCGCGACCTCCTCCTGGAGGTCGGCGGGGACCGCGGCAGCAACTCCAGCTGGCGCGACCTCCTCCTGGAGGTCACCGGGAACCGCGGCGGCAACTCCAAGACGGACAGGAACGGGGGCTAGAACGACCTCTACTTGGCCGACAGGAACAGGGACTGGAACAGCCGCTACCAGGCCGACAGAAACAGGGACTGGAACGGCCGCTACTTGGCCGACAGGAACAGGGACTGGAACGGCTTCTACTTGGCCGAAAGGAACAGGGACTGGAACGGCCGCTACTTGGCCGACAGGAACAGGGACTGGAACGGCCGCTACTTGGCCGACAGGAACAGGAACTGGAACGGCCGCTACTTGGCCGACAGGAACAGGAACGGCATCTACATGGCGGACGGGAACAGGAACGACATCTACATGGCCGACAGGAACAGGAACGGCCGCTACATGGCCGACAGGAACGGGGACTGGAACGACCGCTACATGGCCGACAGGAATGGGAACGGGAGCGGCCTCTACATGGCCGAAAAGAACGGGAACTGGAACGGCCTCAACATGGCCGGCAGGGACAGTGCTTCCCTGTGTGCCAAACCTTTGCCTGCCTACTGGACCTGATATTGCCTGATCCTTGCCTGTGCTTAAAGACCGTGCTTCTCTGTGTTTGTCCTGGACCGACTGATTACGAGTGTGTTAATAAACCCTGATTCCTTCCTCACCACGTCTGTGCGCTGTGCATTTGGGTCCTCCTCCGTGTGTTCTGACAATACATGACAGTAGGTTTGGTTCAGGTGTCTTGAGGTAAGATTTATCGAAATTTTAATTTTAAATACCATGACACATTAATAAAATTATTAAACACATGCAATATCTTGACAGCAACAGTTGCTGTCACACCATGCCTCTTTAGGCATTCATTGTTCCCACATTGGCACTTAATTACAGACAAATACGGCAAAATATAAACTGCAGCTGAAGACCCCATTATGGAAAAATTACTTTCACACAGCAGCAGAATGAGAACATGACAATGAGAATGTAAAAATGAGTTTATATTAGTTTATCGAGCTATGCTCCCAAACAGGCTGTAGTTGTGTTATGAATATTCTGTTGTAATAATTCAGGCTTCTTATTAGCAACCATTAGTATTAGCGTTAGCAGCTAATCAAGTTGCGTATTATATAAATCAATAAATTTGATGTGAAATTGCCAGTTAGACGTACCTTGCGCGAGTCGAAGTGTAACCACTTCAACATCCTCACATTCGACTTCAGAGTCAGATTTTGGATCAAACATGGTAGGTAGCCAGTTTCACTTTTAGAATGGATTCAGTGACTGTGACTTTTGATCCCCGCGGTGGATCATTACTATGCACTTCCTCAAAGGGGTGTGGCGATCAGCTTTGCTTGCGACACAGCCCTAAAACAGAGCGTTGTGTACGAGAGCTTAAAACACACATTTTCAGCCGGGCTGTGTGGGCGCTGTAAATTTAATTCAATTTAATTTTGGAGCTCCTCTGTTTCCTTCTACCTCTTCTGTCCAATAACGTCCTATCATTGTTCCATGTTTAACTAATCTTGTCTCTTTCTCTCCAGTAGTTGTGCTTCTTCCCCCCTCTCTTTTTCCCACTCTGTCCTCATCTACAGGTATCATTGGACTAAGTGCTGTGTCTGTGATGGGCATCTGCGGATCCAACCCTCATGCCTGTGTCCAATCCCTGGTCCAGCCGTCCTGCCTGTGCTCTGTTTTGGTTGTTTGTTGTTGCTGTGCTTTTCTCTCTCTCTCTCTCTCTCTCCTCACCCCAACCGGTCGAGGCAGATGGCCGCCCACATTCAGCCTGGTTCTGCTGGAGGTTTCTTTCTCATTAGAGAGGGAGTTTTTCCTCTTCACTGATGCTGTTAAATTGTAATTATTACAATTAAAGACTTGCTGTATTTGGGTTTTGTTGGTTCTAGTTGTGTAAGGTCTTACACCTTACCTTGTAAAGTACCTAGAGATAACTTGGTTGTGATTTGGCGCTATATAAATAATAAAAAAACTAAATTGAATTTCTGTCTGTTCCCTTTAAGGGCTCCTGTTCCACTAGATCAATCTGGTCTTTGCATTGACTCTCAACTATCTCTGCATCCCTGATTGTGACTTTGACTGTCTAATCTGCCCTTGTTCTAGATAATCGACTGGCCTCTGCGTTAGCAATTTTTTTTTCACTATTCTCTACAGTTCTGACACTGGTTTCTGCTCCTTTTGAGATGTCTTAATTTTAGCCTTTTTCCAGCTGGAATAAAATACTGAGAGAATAAGAATTGGAATAATAATGTAAGTAAGTAAATCGAAATTTCCCCACTGTGAGATGAATAAAGGTTTATCTTATGTTGAAGTAGATGGGCTATGCAGTACTTACAAAAGACAAGTATATTTTCTGTAGAACACTTCATTGCCCTTTTGTCACAGTGAATCACCAACTAAGTATTTTAACTGGTCACAAAATTAACTGGATGCTAGCAGTCATCAAAAAGTCAAAAACTGAAATCCACATGTCAGTTCACTGTAGTTGCAACCACAGTGGCTTCTACAGTGTCATTCTGTTATTATATATAATAATATTATATAATATTATAATTAATATAATAATATAATATTACAATACAACTGCTGTATAACAGAATTTATTTTTGAATTTAGTTGAAATAGAACTGATAGTTATTATTGAGTTTGTACAGTATAATTACATTATTATTGGTCTATTTCACGTCACATCCCTCAGTGAAGGCACATGCATCCATATTTCAGTACATCCTTTCTCAACTGCTACTGCTGCAGAACCTGGATTTGAGTCTCGGTGGGAGCAATCTTTGATGGGGAGCAGATATTGGTATCTCATAATTATTATTTGGCCTACGGCACAATATCACACTAATAATAGAGCTGGCCCGTCAGTATTATTTATTGCATGTATGGCTAACATTACCGACAACTGCTGTGGACTTGGACAGAGTATAATTTGACAGTAAGGCATAATACAATATAACTCCCAGAATGCTATTCTGTTTGCAAGACACAGACACGCTGTATCACACAAAAGTTATTATTACAGACAGGTCCGCTGCTATTAGGGCGTTTTGGCGTTTTTCTGACTTTCAGGGGTGCTTGAGTTTGACACACTGTTGTAGGTGGAGTTTTTACTCAACATAGTTCATCACATCCCTTACATGACTCTCAGCCATCACCCTCTCTTAATCTTTATCGTTATTGCACAGAGCCTGTTTCTGCTCCCTGACCACCTAAACTATACAAATCAAAAACAAATCAAAGTGGAGTGATATACCAAATTTTAATACACATCAAAACGATTCCTCTTACAATACAAAGTAAGAATAAGTTAATAAAGTGTGATTTATTAAATTAGATCTCGCTCATCTAAATCCATGTTATTAAACGACTTGATAAGTGACCATTACATAGATCTGATCTCGCTGAAACCTGGCTGCAGCAGGATGAATATGTAAGTTTTGTCATGAACCTGGGCTGTTTCTGTGTTTTCTGGTTTGTCATGTTCATTTCGTGTTTTATTTTCATGCATTTCCGGTTCTGTCCTGTCATGCTTAGTTCACCTTTGTTGCTCGTTATGTGATCACCAGCTGTGTTCCATCATTAATCACCTCCCTGCATTTAAGCACCTGCACATCCCTTTGTTCGCTGTCAGTTAGTCTTTGTTGAGCACCCGATTTGTCAACCTCTCAGCAACTCTCATGTAAGTCCATGGTTCTTTGACTCCTGCCTGTTTGGATTTGGTTCAGCCTTGTCCCTGCCCGTACCTCTGCTTGTAGTTGTTGTTGTTCCCTGGTTTGACCATTGCCTGCCTGACGCGCATTTTTGCCTGCCGTTTTGGTTAATGTTTAATAAATCCTGTTCATTCCCATCTGGTCTCCTGAGCTGTGCGTTGGGGTCCTTCATCCGGGTCTGCTCACGGTGAGCCCTGACAAGTTTAAATGAGTTGACTGATGAGTCACATCATCATGTTGGAGGAGTAGCAGCAATTTTTAAGTCAGACTTATTAATTACTCATAGACCTAAGCATAGTTTTAATTCATTTGAGAGCCTCACTCTGAGGCCTTTCTCACTCAGACTCCTGCTCCATAATCAGGGTTCTTAACTGAATTCTTATCTAACTTAGTTCTTCACAAATAAAGTCTTTGTAGTGTGAGACTTTAACATTCATGTACAGATGGAGCGGTTCATTTTCGCTGATTTCAGTCGACTGTCAGTCACCTTTCTGACGCTGATCACACACTTATCACACTCTCATCAGCCGACTGTCAGCAGCCCCCCTCCTTGGTCTGTCTGGGGAAGGTGTTAAAAATGTTAATGAGGCCACCCCCATTTTAGCACCAAAGACGCAATTCCAGGGTAAAACCAAAAGGTGGAGCTTTAGTATCTGACCCGTAGAGTTAGAGTCAAACAGCAAGTATAGGCACAGTTCTGAGAACAGGACATAGATCTGATAATGTCAGTTTTACACTGTTTGCTAGGGCATACAGACAAACAGACAGACAGACAATAGTCTGTCTAAACAGTCAACTAAAAAGTTGAGAAAACTTGAAAAGTTGACTTCATTTCAGAATTGAATGTTGTACTAAGTTTTTTTTAATCATAGATAAGCATCGGCAGCTCACGCTGCCACAGCTGCCAAACTACCTTCTGGAGGTTTATCAGTTACTGGCTGTATTAGGTTGAGTTGGACTTCACAAATGAAATTAATAAATTCTCATTCTATATATTATTCTTATTCACTTGAATGTAGTGTGTGTCAGTCTGCCTGCTTCAGGAGCTGTTTTAAATAAAAAAAGAACATTTCAATGTTCTAATCAAGCTTAGATGAACATAACAATAGAGAGCCTCTTTTCAGACAGAACGACCAATCCACAGCACCAGTTAGACTGGTTTCACACCACCCCCTTCCTCCCCAAAGCACCAGAGTCCTTGCAGTGCTGTTACCTGATGTAACCAGATACATTTGTGAACTACTTCATCCATCCATCACTTATAAGAGCCTAGTGGTTAAAGCACACAACTTCTCACCCACAGTTTTTAATTAAACTGTTTTTGTTAGTTGGTGGTTTAAAATAAGAACTTTTATATCCTAAAGCCATAGACTTAACACTTTCTTTTTAACAAGTTTATTTACAGATTTTTAAACGTCCAGTTCATTGAACCATTTTCTAAACCAAGTTGTCTGAAAGTTGGGTCACTACATTCTTTTAGAGCAGAAATGTTTCTCAAGGGAGCTTCTACATTATATGTCCTTCATGGGGGACATGGTCTTCACACACCTTCTCACAGTCCTTTGTTCAACTGATGAGCCAGTTCTTTACAGGTGTGAAGTGAAGCCTATTGTAAATAGAGGATAGTGCCATAACTTTACTCAGACTGAAGGTTCCTGCACTTTTGGTAATGTTTCTGCTTTAAGAAAGTCTGTAAGTTACTTGAAAATTATTGAGCAGTCACAATCAGCCGATTGCAGTGACATTTGGCAGTAAAGGTGACTGAAATGACACAGAACTGAAAGAATATCAGCTGGCATAACTCATAACACATATGTATGCAGATCTCTGTATTTTGTGTCACTTGAATTGGTGTGGTAAACAAAAGACACCAGAGGCAAGTTTACACCAGGAGTCTCTAGCTGGGAGCTTCTGTGCCTTAACCACCAGGCTGTTGGTCCTCTGAGGCGAGACCTACTGTATGGACAGTAACTAAATTCCTTCATACAGCATTATGTTAACAGAGCCTTGATTTGAGTGGAACCTTTAGAAGTTATGGATCCATGAAGAATTTTATTTTAAGCCGTTTAAGCAAATATATCTGGTTTTTATGGCTCAGGTGAAGTTGTGTTGAAGTTGAGTCGTGTCAACTCTTTCAGTCTGGTGTCCTTCTTGGGGGAGGGTTCATCACACCTACTCACTTTTGTGTCTTTTGTTCACGTAACGAGCCAGTTCTTTGCAAGTGTGAAGTGAAGCCAAACTGGAGGATAATATGGAACTTCCCTCAGACTGAGGAAGCTTTTGGTCTTTGTCAGTTGTCAAAAAATGCCAGTAAATTTAGAGCTAAACATTACAATACAGTAATACATACAATACAGTATAATTAAAACAAATAAATATCATGTGGATGTTGACTGAATGTTTGACTAAGGGCATTGTATTCATAACAGCTGTAGATTTTCTACTTCTTGCTTAGACATAAATAACTTTAAGTTCAGTTATAACTACGCTCATTTCTGTTATATATATATATATATATATATATATATATATATAATATATATATATATATATATATATATATATATATATATATATACACACTCTATTCTCACCCTCCGCGGGTGGTCTCATCCACTTTCCAAGCTCGGGTCCTCTACCAGAGGCCAGGGAGCTTGAGGGTTCTGCGCAGTATCTTTGCTGTTCCTAGGACTGCACTTTTCTGGACTGAGATTTCGGATGTTTTTCCAGGGATCTGTCGTAGCCACTCCTCCAGTTTGGGGGTCACAGCCCCTAGTGCTCCGATCACCACAGGCACCACTGTGGCCTTCACCTTCCAAGCCTTCTCCAGTTCTTCTCTGAGCCCTTGGTATTTCTCTAGTTTCTCATGTTCCTTTTTCCTGATGTTGCCATCGCTTGGTATTGCCACATCCACCACTACGGCTTTCCTCTGCTCTTTATCCACCACCACAATGTCTGGTTGGTTTGCCATTACCATTCTGTCAGTCTGGATCTGGAAGTCCCACAGGATCTTGGCTCGCTCGTTCTCTACCACCTTGGGAGGTGTTTCCCACTTTGACCTTGGGGTTTCCAGTCCATACTCCGCGCAGATGTTCCTGTATACTATGCCAGCCACTTGGTTATGGCGTTCCATGTATGCTTTGCCTGCCAGCATCTTACACCCTGCAGTTATGTGCTGGACCGTCTCTGGGGCCTCTTTGCACAGTCTACACCTTGGGTCTTGTCTGGTGTGGTAGATCTGGGCCTCTATGGCTCTGGTGCTCAGGGCCTAGTCCTGTGCAGCCAGGATGAGTGCCTCTGTGCTGTCCTTCAGCCCAACCCTTTCAAGCCATTGGTAGGATTTGTTGAGATCAGCCACTTCAGTTATGTTCCGGTGGTACATCCCGTGCAAGGGCTTGTCCTCCCATGATGGTCCCTCTTCCAGCATCTCATCCTCTGTTCTCCACTGCCTGAGACATTCACTCAGCACGTCATCTGTCGGGGCCTTATCCTTGATGTACTTATGGATCTTGGATGTTTCATCCTGGATAGTGGCTCTCACGCTCACTAGTCCTCGGCCTCCTTCCTTGCGGCTAGCGTATAGTCTCAGGGTGCTGGATTTGGGGTGGAACCCTCCATGCATGGTGAGGAGCTTTCGTGTCTTAACATCTGTGGTCTGTATCTCTTCCTTTGGCCACCTTATTATTCCTGCAGGGTATCTGATCACTGGCAGAGCGTAGCTGTTTATTGCCCGGGATTTGTTCTTGACATTGAGCTGGCTTCTTAGGACTTGCCTTACTCGTTGGAGGTATTTGGCTGTTGCCGCATTCCTTGTTGCCTGTTCAAGGTTGCAGTTTGCCTGTGGTATTCCAAGGTACTTGTAATTGTCCTCAATGTCTGCTATTCTTCCTTCTGGGAGTGAGACCCCTTCTGTGTGGATTACCTTGCCTCTCTTTGTCACCATCCTCCCACATTTCTCTAGTCCGAATGACATCCCGATGTCTGAGCTGTAGATCCTGGTGGTGTGGATCAGCGAGTCGATGTCTCGCTCACTCTTGGCGTACAGCTTGATGTCATCCATGTAGAGGAGGTGACTTATGGTGGCCCCGTTCCGGAGTCGGTATCCATAGCCAGTCTTGTTTATTATTTGGCTGAGGGGGTTCAGACCTATGCAGAACAGCAGTGGGGACAGTGCATCTCCTTGGTATATGCCACATTTGATGGATACTTGGGCAAGTGGCTTCCCATTGGCTTCAAGGGTGGTTCTCCACAACCTCATCGAGTTTGCAATGAAGGCCCTTAGAGTTCTGTTGATGTTGTACAGCTCCAAGCATTCAGTGATCCATGTGTGTGGCATTGAGTCATAGGCTTTCTTGTAGTCGATCCAGGCTGTGCACAGGTTGGTGTGTCGCATTCTGCAGTCTTGGGCGACTGTTCTGTCTACCAGGAGTTGGTGTTTGGCTCCTCTGGTATCCTTACCAATGCCCTTCTGTGCTTCGCTCATGTATTGACTCATGTGCCCACTTATCTTAGCTGCGATGATGCCTGACATGAGCTTCCATGTTGTGGAGAGACAGGTTATTGGCCGGTAGTTGGATGGGACTGTGCCCTTTGAGGGATCCTTCATTATCAGGATCGTTCGCCCTTCGGTTAGCCATTCAGGGTGAGTCCCATCCCTTAGCAGCTGGTTCATTTGTGCTGCCAGGCGCTCATGGATTGCAGTGAGCTTCTTTAGCCAGTAGGCGTGGATCATGTCAGGGCCAGGTGCTGTCCAGTTTTTCATACCTGAGACTCTATGTTGGATGTCTGCCACTGTGATAGTCACTGGATTCTGTTCAGGGAGGTTGCTGTGGTCTTCCCTCAGATCCACCAGCCACTGTGCATCACTGTTGTGTGATGCCTGCCTTTCCCATATACCCTTCCAGTACTGTTCAGTTTCCAGCCTTGGTGGGTCTGCTCTGTTGTTATTACCCTGCCATTGAGAGTACACTTTCGCAGGTTGTGTTGCGAACGGCCGGTTTATTCGTCTGGCTTCGTTATCTCTGGTGTATCTCTTTAGGCGGCTGGCCAAGGCTTGTAGCCTTTGCTTGGCAGTTTCGAGTGCTTCAGGTATGGTCATCTGGCTGTACCTCTTAGGCATTGGTCTTTTCATTGCACCTCTCTGGGCCTCTGTCATTTGGCTCACTTCCCTCCGAGCTGCCTTGATTTTGGCCTCCAACCTTCGTTTCCATGGTGGGTATTGTTTCTCATGGCTCCCATGGTTGCTCTTATAGCCAAGCATCTCTAGGATCACTGATGCTGAAGCGTATATCAGCTCATTGGTTTCTGTGATTGTTGTGGTAGGGATCGCTCTCAATGCTGCATTCACATCTTCCATGAGACTTTCTGATGGTGCTTCACTTAGCCGTTGTAGTGGGGTTCGGGGTTGCCTGTTCAATCTCGCCATGATCTTATCTTTCAGGTCAGTCGCTGCCTCGCTCAGCGTATCTGTGCTTATTGGGGCTTCGTACCCAATTTCCGGTTGGGGAGATGGTGAAACCTCCCCTCTGACCTGGCGTCCTGGCTCCCCCTTGCCGTAGCATTTGTGTTGTATCTCGTCAATCTCAAGTTGTGATAGCAGTTGCCGTTTGTGGATGTTGGAACACTGAGCTACTAGTTGCTTCGCCGTCAGCCTTGAATGTGGGTTTCTCCGTTCCCATTCACCGCACATTCTTTGCATGTAACCCCTCTGACTAGGGTTACATGTCATACATGTATATATATATATATATATATAATATATATAGATATATATATATAATATATATATATATAATATATAATATATATAATATATATATATATATATATAATATATAGTACACAAACCTCATGCACTTCCAATCTGCCTATGACCCTGCATTACACATCACTGCTCCACCTGGTGCATGAATGTGCAATTGCAGGTCATTTCTTTAAAAAGGTTTAGGGGGAGTTAACAAGGCAGCCACGCATTAAGTACATCACAGTGGGGGGTCATGACTGGTGTAGGGGGGCTTGGTGGAATGATACCTAAGTCATGCTAATGTCATGACAAGATCAGTGTGAAATCCTGCAGCAACGAGGCAACGAAAATTTGCCGCTCCATCTGTAGATGTTGACCGTAACTGTCTCAGCACTGCTTTTAATTAATGAAAGGTACAGGTGGGAGAGCTGTTCTGTTGTTGTTCTGTTTGTGTTCAGCTCAAAACGCTGATAAGCTACTCACGTCAAAGCGTAGACTACGACAAAACGATGCAAAGGTTAAAAAGATTAACAAGATGGCAAAGTTGATCAATGCTGAAAAGGTGACCCACATTGAAAAGTTGACCCACATTAAAAAGATGACTATGATTACAATGTTCATCAAGATTGAAAAGTTGACCAATGTTAAAATGTTGACTTTACGTTACTTTAAAACTGTTCAGCTCTCCCACTAAAAATAAAAAGCGAAGATATTACTAGTGTGAGAGCTGTTCAGCTCTCTCACTAACTAGATAAAGCATATCCATAGGAAAATGCAAAGTTAATGCGTCCATGCTGAATGTATTGCTGAAGAATTGCTGGAAATAGCTGAAAATTTTAAAACATATCTGAAAGCAGCTTCAACACATAAAGTATAAATGAATGCGTCTGAACAGAACTGGGTGTTGTTGCTGAATATTTTCAGAAGAAGCCGAAGCAGTTGAGTTTGATCTAATTAACTATTTGAATGTATAGCTGATCAGATCTGCAAAGAAGAAGTTGCAGAGCTGAATGTGCACAAATAAAACAAAAGCAGTTTGATTTCAATAAAAATTATAAATTGCTTTACACATGGCTACAGTGCTATAAATCCTTCTTCTGAAAGTTCTTCATCTATGACATAGATTACTAATATAGTTATACATTAAGCATATAACTCACTTTATCTGGGAAATACAAACATTAATTAGCGGGATAGCTGAACAGCTCTCACACTATTGATATCTTTGCTGTTAATTTTTAGTGGGAGAGCTGAACAGCTCTCACACTATTGATATCTTCGCTCTTTATTTAGTGGGAGAGCTGAACATCTCTCACACTATTGATATCTTCGCTCTTTATTTAGTGGGAGAGCTGATAGTGTAACAGTGAATGCTTCCAGCAATCCAGCATTCACTGTTATGTTGTTGTAATCTTTATTATTAGTGGGAGAGCTGAACAGCTCTCACACTATTGAGATCTTCGCTCTTTATTAGTGGGAGAGCTGAACAGCTCTCACACTATTGAGATCTTCGCTCTTTATTAGTGGGAGAGCTGAACAGCTCTCACACTATTGAGATCTTCGCTCTTTATTATTATTAGTGGGAGAGCTGAACAGCTCTCACACTATTGAGATCTTCGCTCTTTATTATTATTAGTGGGAGAGCTGAACAGCTCTCACACTATTGAGATCTTCGCTCTTTATTAGTGGGAGAGCTGAACAGCTCTCACACTATTGAGATCTTCGCTCTTTATTAGTGGGAGAGCTGAACAGCTCTCACACTATTGAGATCTTCGCTTTTATTAGTGGGAGAGCTGAACAGCTCTCACACTATTGAGATCTTCGCTCTTTATTAGTGGGAGAGCTGAACAGCTCTCTCACTATTGATATCTTCGCTCTTTATTTAGTGGGAGAGCTGATAGTGTAACAGTGAATGCTTCCAGCAATCCAGCATTCACTGTTATGTTGTTGTAATCTTTATTATTAGTGGGAGAGCTAAACAGCTCTCACACTATTGAGATCTTCGCTCTTTATTAGTGGGAGAGCTGAACAGCTCTCACACTATTGAGATATTCGCTCTTTATTAGTGGGAGAGCTGAACAGCTCTCACACTATTGATATCTTCGCTCTTTATTATTAGTGGGAGAGCTGAACAGCTCTCACACTATTGAGGAGATTTTCGCTCTTTATTATTAGTGGGAGAGCTGAACAGCTCTCACACTATTGTTATCTTCGGTCTTTATTATTAGTGGGGAGAGCTGAACAGCTCTCACACTATTGAGATCTTCGCTCTTATTAGTGGGGAGAGCTGAACAGCTCTCACACTATTGAATATATTCGCTCTTTATTAGTGGGAGAGCTGAACAGCTCTCACACTATTGATATCTTCGCTCTTTATTAGTGGGAGAGCTGAACAGCTCTCACACTATTGAGATCTTCGCTCTTTATTAGTGGAGAGCTGAACAGCTCTCACACTATTGATATCTTCGCTCTTTATTAGTGGGAGAGCTGAACAACTCTCACACTATTGAGATCTTCGCTCTTTATTATTATTAGTGGGAGAGCTGAAACAGCTTCTTCACACTATTGAGATCCTTCGCTCTTTATTATTATTAGTGGGGAGAGCTGAAACAGCTCTCACACTATTGAATATCTTCGCTCTTTATTAGTGGGAGAGCTGAACAGCTTCTCACAACACTATTGATATCTTCGCTCTTTATTAGTGGGAGAGCTGAACAGCTCTCACACTATTGATATCTTCGCTCTTATTTTTCTTCTTATTTCGCCCGTTTTTTCGGTCGCCTTTCATCGTCTCAAACGCTTCGTCGTAGAATCGCCGTTCAACTTTCTAAACGTGTGTCGTCTTTAGGGGATGGGGGCTATTACTTTTCACGTTTTCAGCTTTTCAACTTTAAAGTTATTCAACGTTTTTCGTCGTTTTTTATAATGGTCGTCTATGGGAATCATCGTTCAACTTTTTGTCACTTGCCTCTTTTCGTCAGCTTCTGTCCTCGTCATACTTTGGCGTAGAAACGTCATTTCAAACGTCAAAAGCGTCTATCATCTTTCAGCGTTCTTCGTGTAAATCAGCGTCCTCGTATCTTTTATCGTTTCGACTTGTGAGCGTTTAAATATGGTGTGGTTTTTGTTAAATTTTCAGCTTTTCCATTAGTGTGTATTTGGGTCAGTTAGAGTGCGTGATGTCACAGCTACAGTGAGAAGGTGCGCTTTTTTAAGACAGAACTTCTGTCTCTAACTCGTCACTACAGCCACAATTTTTACTCTATCAACATAATTACTTCACTAATCGTAGTCATACTTGTCTTCTTTCTAATGATGTGTCTGGATATACCCTCAGACCTATACTTTAGTCGCTATCAACCTCAAAGCGCAGAGAGATCCCGAAATTCTCCCATAGACTCTAATGATAATTTTCGGCAGACGTCTGGGGAGAAAAACAGAGGAGACATATTTTGAAATTGCCACTGTGGCTACAGCTTTATCCTCAAACATAAAATTCACACCATTTGCTCATTGAAGCCTTGGGACTCGTAGAATGAAATAATTTTTGTGATAACTATCATGGTTTAGCTGGAACAAGCCTGTTTATACAGGGTGAAACTCTGCTTTTACAGAGCAGAGTGAGCCTGATTTTCCCACCTTTCGTCTCCATGGCGACGGCGCAGCTGCAGATTTCACTGACAGGTCAAACTGCTGATGCTCAGTGTAGACAGCAGTTCCATGCTTATTACTGATTACTCAACTACACTATTGGATTGTGTAGTAATTAAGCATACACTTCCTCTAAATCCTTTCAAAATAAAAGCACCAAGCCAAATAATTAGCTTCAATAGCAATATTTCAACTTTTAGATGGGTAATTATGATTATTTAAAGATAGATTAACAGTTTAGTAATTACCCACACGTGCTTCCTCTACATCCTTTCAAAATAAAAACACCAATGCCAATTATTAGCTTTAACTGCACTGTTTTTGCCTTTGAATGGGTAATTATGATTAATAATGGGTAATTAAAGACTAACTGACAGTTATGCTATTACCCCCACACATTTCCTCTAAATCCTTTCAAAATAAAAGCACCAATTACAATTTATTACCTTTAATGGCAAGATTGATTAAAAAATTTGTGGTTCTGAATACTTACCAATCGTTAATGGGACTACTTTAGAGTTCAGTAAATAGACACTCAAACTTATTAGGGTGCTTTTATTCTGAAAGGGCTAAATCTAAATCTTTTGCTTTAATAGGGCTATTCTTGCTATTGAATGATAAACTATGACTATCTAATGACTATTTTATAGTTTAGTAATCGCACACACACAACCTCTAAATCCTTTCAAAATAAAAGCACCAATGTAATTCATTACCTTAAATGGCAAGATTTTTGTTTCTGACTGGTAAATTTCTACTAGTTATTAACTATTACACAGGTAATTATTTACAAATACTTTCTTCAAATCAAAAAGATAGTCAGCTTATTTATGATTGTCAACAATGCACCTTGGTCAACTTTTTAATATTTTAAACGTGGTCAACTTTTGAATCATTGTCATCTCTTTAATATTGTCATAGTATGACCTTGGTCATCTTTTTAATCATCATCTTTTTAATCGCCATCTTTTGTCATCGTTTTAATCTTTGTCAACGTTTTCTCGTTTTCATCGTTTTCATCGTTTTCATCGTTTTGCCGTAGTCAACTTTTTGACGTCAGCAGCTTAATCAGCGTTTGTCATCGTTGTGGCAGCAGATCAGCTCTCCCACGTAATTTCTCGAGAAATTACTTTTTCTAGTTTTTCTTATTATTATTATTATTTCGCCCCGTTTTTCGGTCGCTTTCATCGTCTCAACGCTTCATCGTAGAATCGTCGTTCAACTTTCTAAACGTGTGTCGTCTTTAGGAGATGGGGGCTATTACTTTTCACGTTTTCAGCTTTTCAACTTTTAACGTTATTTAACGTGTTTAGTCGTTTTTTTATAATGGTCGTCTATGGGAATCATCGTTCAACTTTTAGTCAACTTCCCTCTTTTCATCAGCGTCTATCATCGTCATACTTTGGCGTAGAAACGTCATTTCAACTTCAAAAGCGTCTATCATCTTTCAACTTTATCAGTGTAAATCAGCGTCTTCGTGTTATTATTAATAATGATTATTTAAAGACTAATTGACAGTTATGCTATTACGCCCACACATTTCCTCTAAATCCTTTCAAAATAAAAGCACCAATTACAATTTATTAGCTTTAATGGCAAGATTGATTAGAACATTTCTGGTTCTGAATACTTACCAATCGTTAATGAGACACTTTAGAGTTCAGCAAATAACCACTCACACTTATTAGGGTGATTTTATTCTGAAAGGGCTTAACCTAAATTTTTTCCTTTAATAGGGCAATTCTTGCTATTGAATGACATATTATGACTGTCTAATGACTATTTTATAGATTAGTAATTACTCACACACAACCTCTAAATCCTTTCAAAATAAAAGCACCAATCCAGATTTTTAGCTTTAATCGCACTATTTGTGCTTAAAATGGGTAATCATGACTGGTTAGTTTGACTGTTTTACAGTTTAGCTATTAGGCACACCCAGCCCCTCTACATCCTTTCAAAATAAAAGTCCAAATCCTGATTTTTAGCTAAAGATAACAATAGTTCTGCTTTCAACAGGTGTATTATGACTAGTTATTTAGACTAATATACTGTTTAGCAAATACCTGCACAGGCCTTTTCCATATTCTTTCAAAATAAAAGCACCAATCCAAATTTTTAGCTTTAATAGGACTATTTATACTATTGAATGGGTAATCGTGACTGGTTATTGTGACTGTTTTACAGTTTAGCTATTAAGCACACACAGCTTCTCCACATCCTTTCAAAATAAAAGCCCAAATCCTGATTTTAGCTAAAGATAGCAATATTTCTGCGTTCAGCTGGTGTATTGTTACTAGATGATAAGACAATCTTAATGTTTAGTAATTGCCTGTTCAGGTGTCCTCAATATCCTTTCAAAATAAAAGTACCAATCGAAATTTTTAGCTTTAATAGCAAAAACTCTGTTTTTGAATGGTTAATTGTGACAAGTAATGTGACTATTTTAAAGTTTAGCTATAAACACACACATCTCTAAATCGTTTTAAAATAAAAGCATTAAACCAATTTTTTTTTTTGCTTTAATAGAATAAATTCTGCTTTTGAATGGTCAATTCAAATTCAGCAATAAGTCTATACCAGTAATTACTGGTTTATTATTACTAGTTAATGAAACAATTTAACAATTACTCACAGAAGCTTCCTGTAAGTCATTTCAAAATAAGAATACTAAACTTTTAGTGCAACTAACTAAGCTCTAAACCTTTTTAATTTCTGCTTTTGACTGCTTTTTTGTTATTTAGGACAACTTAATGAGCGCTTTTTCCAGTTTACCAAGTTAGGACACACACTTCCTCAAATTACTTTCAAAATAAAAAAAAAAAAAACTTTCGTCTCCATGGCGACGGCGCAGCTGCAGATTTCACTGACAGGTCAAACTCCTGATGCTCAGTGTAGACAGCAGTTCCATACTTATTTTTGATTACTCAACTACACTATTGGATTGTGTAGTAATTAAGCACACACTTCATCCAAATCCTTTTTAAAATAAAAGCACCAAGCCAAATAATTAGCTTTAATAGCAATATTTCTGCTTTTAGATGGGTAATTATGACTATTTAAAGATAGATTAACAGTTTAGTAATTACCCACACATGCATCCTCTACATCCTTTCAAAATAAAAGCACCAATGCCAATTATTAGCTTTAACTGCACTGTTTTTGCCTTAGAATGGGTAATTATGATTATTTAAAGACTAATTGACAGTTACGCTATTACCCCAACACATTTTCTCTAAATCCTTTCAAAATAAAAGCACCAATTACAATTTATTACCTTTAATGGCAAGATTGATTAGAAAGTTTGTGGTTCTGAATAGTAATTAATCGTTAATGGGACAACTTTAGAGTTCAGTAAATAGCCACTCAAACTTATTAGGGTGCTTTTATTCTGAAAGGGCTAAATCTAAATCTTTTGCTTTAATACTAATTACCGTCAGTCAGTTCCTGACTGACGGTAAGCGTATCGCGTCACTTCCGGTTACTGAGGTTTGCTGCCGCTGTGTGTGTACAGCGTTACTCTCCGCTCTTTTCTAAATATTATCGTTTTATATCCGATAGCGACTGCTAAAAGTTTCAAAACAAGCTTGTAACACTCAAGCATCTTTTCCTTTCATTAAACGTCCTGCTAATTTACACTGTTATCTAAGTGTTTTCTCCGCTAGCGTAGCTCCTAGCTTACTTTCCTGCTATGGCTTCCCCCTTTTCCTCTCCCTCTCGCTCTGTTCGGTGCTCGGTGTGTCTTATGTTTAGCTTATCCTCCGCCTCCTTTAGTGATGGTAATGGTATCTGTAATAGGTGTACGCTAGTTGCAGGGTTGGAGGCGAGGTTGTTAGACTTAGAGTCTCGGCTTCGCACTTTAGAAAACAGGCCAGCTAGCCAGGTCCCTTTAGCCGGTGCGGAGCCTCCTAGCTTAGCTGCTACCAGTCCCCCGGCAGGTCCCAGGCAGCTGGGTAACGACTGGGTCACGGCTCGTAAGAAACGTAGCTTTAGGCAGGCGCCCACGGTTCACCACCAACCGCTTCACGTTTCAAACAGATTTTCCCCACTCAGCGACACACCCGCTGAGAAACCCACTCTGATCATTGGTGACTCCATAGTCCGAAACGTGAAGTTAGAGAATCCAGCGGTCATAGTTAGGTGTTTGCCTGGGGCCAGAGCGGGCGACATTGAGTCTTATCTTAAGCTCCTGTCTAAGGATAAACGTAAGTACGCTAAGATCGTAATACACGCAGGAGCTAATGACGCCCGGTTACGGCCAATCGGAAGTCACTAAAACTAACATTGAGTCGGTGTGTTCGTTCGCCAAAACAATGTCGGACTCCGTAGTTTTCTCTGGACCCCTCCCCAATGTGACCAGCGATGACATGTATAGCCGGCTGTCATCGCTCCACCGCTGGTTGTCTAGGTGGTGTCCTGCAAACGATGTGGGCTTTGTGGCTAATTGGAGCACTTTTTGGGGAAAACCTGGGCTGATTAGAAGAGACGGCGTCCATCCCACGTTGAACGGAGCCTCTCTGCTCTCTAGTAACATGGCCATGTTGCTTAGTCTCCCCACTCCGTGACAACTCAGAGTGGAGCCCAGGACGCAGAGTCCAGAATTTAATAAACATCAAAACAGTTCCTCTTACGGAACAAAGTAATAGTAAGCTAATGAAGTGTGGTTTATTAAATATCAGATCTCTCTCATCTAAATCCTTTTTAATAAATGACTTGATAAGTGACCATCACATAGATCTGTTCTGTCTCACTGAAAACCTGGCTGCAGCAGGATGAATATGTTACTTTAAATGAGTCGACTCCAATGAGTCACATCAACTATCATGTTCCAAGAAGTACAGGTAGAGGTGGAGGAGTAGCAGCAGTTTATAAATCAGATTTATTAATTACTCCTAAACCTAAACATAGTTATAACTCATTTGAGAGCCTCACTCTGAGCCTTTCTCACCCAGACTCTAAAACTCAGAAACCAGTTGTGTTTTGTATTGTTTACCGTCCTCCTGCTCCATATTCAGAGTTCTTAACTGAATTCTCTGAATTCTTATCTGACTTAGTTCTTAGCACAGATAAAGTCATTGTAGTGGGAGACTTTAACATTCATGTAGATGTTGACAGCAACTGTCTCAGCACTGCTTTTAACTCCTTAATAGACACTATTGGTCTTACACAGCAGGTAAATGAACCCACTCATCGTTTTAACCACACTCTAGATCTTGTCCTGACATATGGAGTTGAAATTGATAATTTAATAGTTCTTCCCCAAAACCCTCTGTTATCTGACCATTTCTTATTAACTTTTGAATTTAGCACAACTGACCCTATAACAGCTGGAAAGAAATGTTACTATAGCAGATGTTTATCTGACAATGCAGTTGCCAGATTCAAGCAGATGATTCCATCATCTTTTGCCTCAATGTCTTGCAGATACACAGAGAACAGTCACCTTAATCCTTATGAACAGGTTGACTGTCTTGTAGATGATGCTGCAGCTTCTCTACGTACAATGTTAGACACAGTGGCTCCTCTGAAGAAGAAGACAGTGAATCAGAGGAGGTTAGCTCCGTGGTATAACTCAGACATCCGCAGTCTAAAGCAAAGGACTAGACAACTAGAAAGACAGTGGCGTTCCAACAAAATAAATGTAAACTGCATTGCATGGAAGGACAGTCTAATGAAATATAAAAAAGCACTTTGTGCTGCTAGAAAAACATATTATTCCTCCCTAATTGAGGAAAACAAAAACAACCCCAGGTTTCTTTTCAGCACTGTAGCCAGGCTGACAAAGAGTCATAGCTGTATTGAGTCTACTATCCCCTTAAATCTCAGCAGCAATGACTTTATGAACTACTTTACTAATAAAATTATTATCATTAGAAAAAACATTCAGCAGCGACTTCTTCCAAATGACAGAAAGCACTGTCTAGATCCATTAACTTTAAATTTATTAAATCCTCTGTCTTACCTAGACAGCTTCTCCCCTATAACTCATATGGAGTTAACCTCAATAATTAACTCTTCCAAGTCGTCCACTTGTCTTTTAGATCCAATCCCAACCAGATTACTCAAAGAAGTTCTACCTTTAATCAGCTCATCCATATTAAATCAAATCAACCAATCTTTACAACTAGGCTATGTACCACAGGCTTTTAAGGTGGCTGTGGTCAAACCTCTATTGAAAAAACCAACCCTTGACCCTGGACAACCAGCCAACTATAGGCCCATTTCAAATTTACCCTTTATTTCCAAGATTCTGGAAAAAATCGTGGCTAAACAATTATCTGACCACCTTAGTGGGAATAACCTGTATGAAGATTTTCAGTCAGGATTTAGAAAACATCATAGCACAGAAACAGCTCTGGTTAGAGTCACTAATGATCTTCTATTAGCTTCGGACAATGGTCTAGTTTCTGTTCTTGTCCTGTTAGATCTTAGTGCTGCATTTGATACAATTGATCATCACATTCTATTACAGACACTAGAACATAGAATCGGGATTAATGCATTGGGATGGTTTAAATCCTATTTGTTGAACAGATTCCAGTTTGTTCATGTTAATGATAAATTCTCCACACGCACAAGGATTAGCTATGGAGTTCCACAGGGTTCTGTGCTGGGTCCAATTCTGTTTAGCTTATACATGTCTCCTCTAGGTGAGATTATTAGAAAGCATTCTATTAATTTTCATTTTTACGCAGATGATACTCGGCTATACATGTCCTTGGAACCAAATGAAACAGATCAACTAGTCAAAATTCAGGGTTGTTTAAAAGACATCAAATCCTGGATGTCCCAAAACTTCCTTCAACTAAACTCAGATAAAACCGAGATTCTTATTGTTGGGCCTAAAAATCTGAGAGAGACACTATTGAGTCAGATAGCCACCCTGGATGGCATAACATTAGCTTCAGATTCTACTGTGAGGAACCTTGGTGTCATCTTTGACCAGGATCTCTCTTTTACATCATACATTAAACAAATCTCCAGAACCGCCTACTTCCACCTTAGAAATATAGTTAAAATCAGAAGCATCCTCTCTCAGAGCGATGCAGAGAAACTGATCCATGCATTTGTTACCTCTAGGCTGGACTACTGTAACTCCTTACTCATAGGATGTCCTAACAGCTCCTTAAAAAACCTACAGCTCATTCAAAATGCTGCAGCCAGAGTTCTGACAGGACTTAGAAAGAGAGATCACATTTCTCCTACATTAGCTTCTCTGCACTGGCTGCCTGTAAAATGTAGGATAGAATTTAAAATTCTCCTACTCACATACAAAGTACTCAATGATAAAGCTCCTTCTTATCTTAAAGACCTTATAGTTCCTTATGCTCCCAGCAGAACACTTCGTTCTCAGAGCGCTGGGCTACTTGCGGTTCCTAGAGTGTTTAAATGTAGAACAGGGGGCAGAGCTTTTAGCTACCAAGCTCCTCTCCTCTGGAACCAGCTCCCTCTTCAGGTTCGAGAAGCTGACACACTCTCCACCTTTAAGATTAGGCTTAAAACCTTCCTTTTTGATAAAGCTTATAGTTAGAGATGGTTCAGGTCACTGGCAATTATTGTTAGTCATAGGAACCATCTCTTAGTTAAGCTGCAATAGACATAGACTGCTGGGGGACTTAATTTATACACTGAGCTCCTCTGTTTCCTTCTACCTCCTCTGTCCCATAACCTCCCATCATTGTCCCATGTTTAACTAACCTTGTCTCTTTCTGTCCAGTAGTTGTGCTTCTCTCCTCTCCCCCCCCACCCCCACTCTTTCTCCCTCTCTGTCCTCACCCACAGGTATCATTGGACTCAAAGTTTGGTGTCTGTGATGGGCAGCTGCGGATCCAACCATCCTGCCTGCATCCAGTCCCTGGTCCTACCATCCTGCCTGTGCTCTGTTGTTGCTTGTTGTTGCTTGTTGCTGTTGCTGTGCTTTTCTATCTCTCTATCCTCTCACCCCAACCGGTCGAGGCAGATGGCCGCCCACATCCAGTCTGGTTCTGCTGGAGGTTTCTTCCTCGTTAGAGAGGGAGTTTTTCCTCTCCACTGTTGCTGTCAAATTAAATGCTTGCTGTATGTGGGATTTGTTGGGTTTAGTTGTGTGAGGTTTTAAACCTTACTTTGTAAAGTGCCTTGAAATAACTTTGTTGTGATTTGGCGCTATATAAATAAATTGAATTGAAATTGAATAAAAAATTAATAGGGCTTTTCTTGCTATTGAATGATAAATTATGACTATCTAATGACTATTTTATAGTTTAGTAATTGCCCACACACAACCTCTAAATCCTTTTAAAGTAAAAGCACCAATGTAATTTATTACCTTAAATGGCAAAATTTTCGTTTCTGACTGGTACATTTCTACTAGTTATTAAACTATTACACAGTTAGGTAATTATTTACAAATACTTTCTTCAAATCAAAAAGATAGTCAGCTTATTTATGATTGTCAACAATGCAGCTTGGTCAACTTTTTAATCTTTGACATCTTTTAACCTTGGTGAACTTTTGAATCATAGTCATCTCTTTAATATTGTCATAGTATGACCTTGGTCATCTTTTTATTCATCATCTTTTTAATCGCCATCTTTTGTCATCGTTTTAATCTTTGTCAACGTTTTCTCGTTTTCATCGTTTTCATCGTTTTGCCGTAGTCAACTTTTTGACGTCAGCAGCTTAATCAGCGTTTGTCATCGTTGCGGCAGCAGATCAGCTCTCCCACGTAATTTCTCGAGAAATTACTTTTTCTAGTTAGTGGGAGAGCTGAACAGCTCTCACACTATTGATATCTTCGCTCTTTATTTTTCTTCTTATTTCGCCCCGTTTTTCGGTCGCTTTCATCGTCTCAACGCTTCGTCGTAGAATCGCCGTTCAACTTTCTAAACGTGTGTCGTCTTTAGGGGATGGGGGCTATTACTTTTCACATTTTCAGCTTTTCAACTTTTAACGTTATTCAACGTTTTTCGTCGTTTTTTTATAATGGTCGTCTATGGGAATCATCGTTCAACTTTTTGTCAACTTGCCTCTTTTCGTCAGCTTCTGTCATCGTCATACTTTGGCGTAGAAATGTCATTTCAACGTCAAAAGCGTCTATCATCTTTCAGCGTTCTCCGTGTAAATCAGCGTCCTCGTATCTTTTATAGTTTTCGACTTGTGAGCGTTTAAATATGGTGTGGTTTTTGTTAAATTTTCAGCTTTTCCATTAGTGTGTATTGGGTCAGTTAGAGTGCGTGATGTCACAGCTACAGTGAGAAGGTGCGCTTTTTTAAGACAGAACTTCTGTCTCTAACTCGTCACTACAGCCACAATTTTTACTCTATCAACATAATTACTTCACTAAATCGTAGTCATACTTGTCTTCTTTCTAATGATGTGTCTGGATATACCCTCAGACCTATACTTTAGTCGCTATCAACCTCAAAGCGCAGAGAGATCCCGAAATTCTCCCATAGACTCTAATGATAATTTTCGGCAGACGTCTGGGGAGAAAAACAGAGGAGACATATTTTGAAATTGCCACTGTGGCTACAAGCTTTTATCCTCAAACATAAAATTCACACCATTTGCTCATTGAAGCCTTGGGACTCGTAAAATGAAATAATTTTTGTGATAACTATCATGGTTTAGCTGGAACAAGCCTGTTTATACAGGGTGAAACTCTGCTTTTACAGAGCAGAGTGAGCCTGATTTTCCCGCCTTTCGTCTCCATGGCGACGGCGCAGCTGCAGATTTCACTGACAGGTCAAACTGCTGATGCTCAGTGTAGACAGCAGTTCCATGCTTATTACTGATTACTCAACTACACTATTGGATTGTGTAGTAATTAAGCACACACTTCCTCTAAATCCTTTCAAAATAAAAGCACCAAGCCAAATAATTAGCTTTAATAGCAATATTTCAACTTTTAGATGGGTAATTATGACTATTTAAAGATAGATTAACAGTTTAGTAATTACCCACACGTGCTTCCTCTAAATCCTTTCAAAATAAAAGCACCAATGCCAATTATTAGCTTTAACTGCACTGTTTTTGCCTTTGAATGGGTAATTAAAGACTAATTGACAGTTACGCTATTACCCCCACACATTTCCTCTAAATCCTTTCAAAATAAAAGCACCAATTACAATTTATTACCTTTAATGGCAAGATTGATTAAAAAAATTTGTGGTTCTGAATACTTACCAATCGTTAATGGGACTACTTTAGAGTTCAGTAAATAGCCACTCAAACTTATTAGGGTGCTTTTATTCTGAAAGGGCTAAATCTAAATCTTTTACTTTAATAGGGCTATTCTTGCTATTGAATGATAAATTATGACTTTTTAATCACTATTTTATAGTTTAGTAATCACTCACACACAACCTCTAAATCCTTTCAAAATAAAAGCACCAATGTAATTTATTACCTTAAATGGCAAGATTTTTGTTTCTGACTGGTATTTTTTTACTAGTTATTAAACTATTACACAGGTAATTATTTACAAATACTTTCTTCAAATCAAAAAGATAGTCAGCTTATTTATGATTGTCAACAATGCACCTTGGTCAACTTTTTAATCTTTGACATCTTTTAACCTTGGTCAACTTTTGAATCATTGTCATCTCTTTAATATTGTCATAGTATGACCTTGGTCATGTTTTTAATCATCATACTTTTAATCGCCATCTTTTGTCATCATTTTAATCTTTGTCAACGTTTTTTCGTTTTCATCGTTTTCATCGTTTTGCAGTAGTCAACTTTTGGACGTAGTCAACCTTTTGACGTCAGCAGCTTATTTAGCGTTTGTCATCGTTGCGGCAGCAGATCAGCTCTCCCACGTAATTTCTCGAGAAATTACTTTTTCTAGTTATTCTTATTATTTCGCCCCGTTTTTCGGCCGCTATCTACTTTTCAACGCTTTGTCGTAGAATCATCGTTCAACGTTCTAAACGTGCGTTATCGTTAGACGAAGCAGGCTTTTACTTTTTACGTTTTCAGCTTTTCAACTTTTAAGCGTTTAAACATTGGGTGGTTTTTGAAACATTTTCAGCTTTTCCATTAGTGTGTATTGCGTCAGTTGGAGTGCATGATGTCACAGCTACAGTGAGAGGGTGCGCTTTTTAAAGACAGAACTTCTGTCTTTAAGTCATCACTACAGCCACAATTTTTACTCTATCAACGTAATTATTTCACTAAATCTTAGTCATACATATAGACAGAAGATATACATAAAAGAAATGTTCGTCTCGTTCTTCTTTTTAAGGACTGTCCAAGATCATTAAAAAATCAATAATTAGTTATACATATTATAGCACAAAAAAACTCTGGTTAGAGTCACTAATGATCTTCTGTTAGTTTCAGATAATGGTCTGGTCTCTGTCCTTGTCCTACCGCAGGGTTCTGTGCTTGGTCCAATTCTGTTTAGCCTATACATGTCTCCTCTAGGTGATATTATTAGGAAGCATTCTATTAATTTTCATTGTTATGCAGATGATACCCAGCTATATATGTCCTTGGAACCAAATGAAACAGATCAACTAGTCAAAATTCAGGGTTATTTAAAAGACATCCAATCCTGGATGTCCCAAAACTTCCTTCAACTAAACTCAGATAAAACCGAGATTCTTATTGTTTTGCCTAAAAATCTGAGAGACACTATTCAGTCAGATAGCCACCCTGGATGGCATAACGTTAGCTTCAGATTCTACTGTGAGGAACCTTGGTGTCATCTTTGACCAGGATCTCTTTTTTACATCATACATTAAACAAATCTCCAGAACCGCCTACTTCCATCTTAGAAATATAGCTAAAATCAGAAGCGTCCTCTCTCAGAGCGATGCAGAGAAACTGACTCTTGCATTTTTTACTTCTAGGCTGGACTACTGTAACTGCTTACTCATAGGATGTTCTAACAGCTCCTTAAAAAGGCTATGTCAGGCTTCGGCAGATGTCGGACCCACATGCACAGTACACTCAAGGGCTTGATGAGTAAACAGTATTTATTGTATTGGCGTAGTCAGGCAGTCCGGGTCATACACAGTGTAAGGCATACACAGGCAAGATCAGATCCATTAGACAAGCAGAGGTTCGGTTCACAGATAGGCTCTGCAAAGGTACAGGCAAGGGCTAGCCAAAACTCGACGGTCAGACAATTTGTCACAATCCAAGGCGAAGGTACAGACGAGAGTCAGGCAGGAATCAGAGGTCTATGACAGGCGAGATCAGCAAACAAGGTAACTATACAAGAACGCTGGAATGTGGTGCTAGGACTCAACAATCTGGCAGCTAGAGTGTGTAAGAGGTGGAGACTATATAATGGTGTGGATTACTTAATTGCAGACAGGTGTGGATAATGGGAACCGGTAATGACAGAGAAACAGCTGAGATGAGATGTGAACCGGAAGTCCTTTCAAAGTAAAACAGGAACTGACATAGCTCGTGACAGGCTACAGCTTATTCAAAATGCTGCAGCCAGAGTTCTGACAGGACTTAGAAAGAGAGATCACATATCTCCTACATTAGCTTCTCTGCACTAAAATGTAGGATAGAATTTAAAATTCTCCTACTCACCTACAAAGTACTCAATGATAAAGCTTCTTCTTATCTTAAAGACCTCATAGTTTGTTATGCTCCCAGCAGAACACTTCGTTCTCAGACTGCTGGGATACTTGTGGTTCCTAGAGTCTTTAAATGTAGAACAGGAGGCAGAGCTTTTAGCTATCAAGCTCCTCTCCTCTGGAACAAGCTCCCTCTTCAGGTTCGAGAAGCTGACACACTCTCTACCTTTAAGATTAGGCTTAAAACCTTCCTTTTTGATAAAAGTTATAGTTAGAGATGGTTCAGGTCACTGGCAATAATTGTTAGTCACAGGAACCATCTCTTAGTTAAGCTGCAATAGACATAGACTGCTGGGTGAATTAATTTATACACTGATTTTCTGTCTACCTCTTCTGTCCAATAACCTCCCATCATTGTTCTATCTTCAACTAACCTTGTCTCTTTCTCTCCAGTAGTTGTTCTCCTCCCCCGCTCTCTCTCTCTCTCTCTCCACCTCCACTCTGTCCTCACCTACAGGTACTGTATCATTGGACTCAGAGCTATGTGTCTGTGATGGGCATCTGCGGATCCAACCATCCTGCCTGTATCCAGTCCCTGATCCAACCATCCTGCCTGTGCTCTGTTGTTGCTTGTTGTTGTTGCTGTGCTTTTCTCTCTCTCTCTATCCCCTCAACCCAACCGGTCAGGGCAGATGGCCGCCCACATCCAGCCTGGTTCTGCTGGAGGTTTCTTCCTCGTTAGAGAGGGAGTTTATCCTCTCCACTGTTGCTGTCAAATTAAATGCTTTCTGTATGTGGCATTTGTTGGTTTTAGTTGTGTGAGGTCTTAAACCTTACCTTGTAAAGTGCCTTAAGATAACTTTTTTTGTGATTTGGTCCTATATAAATAAAATTGAAATGAATGGAATCACCATCTCCTTGGTTTTTCCTGCGTTGATCAGGAAATAGTTTTACTGACACCGTTCGACAAAGTCCTGAGTAAGTCCTTATCAGAGAACTGTCTGTGTTGTGACTGAAGTCTGACAAATAGAGGGTGAAGAAGAAAGGTGCCATTGCAGTTCCCTTCGGGGCCCCCACACTACCGTCAAACACACAGTCCTTGACTCTCATAAACTTTGACCTGTTTGTGAGATAGTCCATAAGCCACTTCATCAGATGGAGGTCCTCATCACAGAGCTGCAGGGCTTCTCTAGATGAGAAAGAGCTCGAAGGAGGCGGATGACAATGTCCTCTACTCATATGCCAGGCCAATATGTGAACTGCAGCGGATCGAGGTAGGTTCCCACCGTGGAGCGGAGGTGAGCCAGGACTAGTCTCTCCAGTGTCTTCATCAGATGGGACGTGAGAGCCACTGGTCTGAAGCTCCTAAGACCGGAAATAATGAAAAACAAGGATTTGATGTTCTTTAAACAACTAGTCGATCTGTTTCATTTGGTTCCAAAAACATATATAGCTGAGTATCATCTGCATAACAATGAACATTTATCGAATGCTTTCTAAATATATCACCTAGAGGAGACATGTATAGACTGAAAATAATTGGACCAAGCACAGAACCCTGCGGTAGGACAAGGACAGAGACCAGACCATTGTCTGAAGCTAACAGAAGATCATTAGTGACTCTAACCAGAGCGGTTTCTGTGCTATAATGTTTTCTAAATCCTGACTGAAAATCTTCGTACATCTTCGTTATTCTTACCCAGGTGGTCAAATAATTGTTTAGCTATGATTTTTTCAAGAATCTTAGAAATAAAGGGTAAATTTAAAATGGGCCTATAGTTGGCTAGTTCTTCAGGGTCCAGAGAAGGTTTTTTTAATAAAAGTTTGACCACACACATAATTCCGATTCTATGTTCTAGTCTCTGTAATAGAATGTTATGATCAATTGTATCAAATGCAGCACTAAGATCTAACAGGACAAGAAAAGAAACTAGACCATTGTCTGAAGCTATCCCATTAGCTAAGAGAAAATCATTAGTGACTCTAACCAGAGCTGTTTCTGTGCTATGATGTTTTCTAAATCCTGACTGAAAATCGTCGTACAGGTTATTCCTGCTCAGGTGGTCAGATAATTGTTTAGCCACTTTTTTTTCAAGAATCTTAGAAATAAAGGGTAAATTTGAAATGGGCCTATAGCTGGCTAGTTCTCCATGGTCCAGAGTAGTTTTTTCAATAAAGATTTGACCACAGCCACCTTAAAAGCGTGTGGTACATAGCCTAAATGTAAAGATTGGTTGATTTAATATGGACGAGCTGATTAAAGGTAGAACTTCTTTGAGTAATCTGGTTGGGATTGGGTCTAAAAGACAAGTGGACGACTTGTTAATTATTGAGGTTAACTACATATGAGTTATGGGGGAAAAGCTCTCTAAGTATAACAGAGGACTTGGTAAATTGATTAAAGTTGTTAGATCTAGACAGTGTCATTTGGAGGAAGTCGCTGATGAATGTCTTCTCTAATAGTGATACATTTTTTTAGTGACAGCGTGACACAGCTATGACTCTTAGTCAGCCTGGCTACAGTGCTGAAAAGAAACCTGGGGTTGTTTTTGTTTCCTCAATTAGGGAGGAATGTTGTTTCTAGCAGCACAAAGTGCTTTTTTATATTTTATTATACTGTCCTATCATGCAATGCAGTTCACATTTATTTTGTTGGAACGCCACTGCCTTTCTAGTTGTCTGGTTCTGTGCTTTAGGCTGCGGATCTCTGACTTATACCATGAAGCTAACCTCCTCTAATTCACTGCCTTTTTCTTCAGAGGTGCCACTGTGTCTAACATTGTACATAGAGAAGCTGCGACATCATCTACAAGACAGTCAACCTGTTCATAAGGACTAATGTTGGAGAAAATATATTTTCATATATAATTAATCTCATGTATCTTTGGTGTTTATTCTATATCATTTAACCCATATAATCATTTATCCATTTCATTTATATTCATTTCATTTATGTATCATTTACCTTTTTTACAATTTCCATTTATGGTTTGCATTTGCTGTGCCTTATAACCCCATTGACAGGTGCACAGACTTCTAACCACAAGTTTTCAAGTATTGTCATATACGAAGAACAATTTTGTCACATTTGCCATTTGCTCTGTGCTCCTACGCAGGTGTAGGGGTTCAAAACCACAAGAGGGGTTGGAGGAGTACTGCTATGCCCAATGTGTGTGTGTTTCTGCATGTTCAGCAATGATGTGACGATGTGATGATGTGATGATGGAGGCGTGTACAAGCTTCAATAAAATGTTGTGCTTTGGGGAAGTTCGTTGGAGTTGGTTGGTCTCTGAGTGAAGCGCTTACAACGCTAAGATCTCAGGCGAACTCCCCTTGGCCAAGTAAAATCTCTGGTTGGCTCTCAGTGTGCTATATTGTTCTCGTCTCTGTGTGTATCAGTGCTGTTGTGGTATTTTCAGACCCAACATAATTTGGTCCTTCGAGCCGGAGCTCAACAGTCCACGTCGTGGGAGGAAGGTGACGGAACATCGAAGTCTGACGTCAGCCGGACAACTACTCGTCCGACACAAAATCCTGGGGCGTGAATTCGTCGCTGGGTCGGTGGTATAGATCCTGATCTTCCCTCCAACGGCGTTGATGACGAGTTCCAGGAGACGAGCAATACAGCACCAATAAGTGAGTGTCCGTAATGCCATGATTGGGGTTGACTGGGCCCGGAATGCCAGGATAAATAACTAAAGGTTGACTAAGTGTCGTAATTCCAGAGTCGTGTTGGATCGACTAATCTAGAGTCGTGTTGGATCGACTGGGTTGACTGGAGCCGTAATTCCAGAGTCGTGTTGGATCGACTAATCTAGAGTCGTGTTGGATCGACTGGGTTGACTGGAGCCGTAATTCCAGCGTACTTGTTAAGACGTTAACAAAACATGTGAATGATTGTATGAATGGGTCTATGTAGAGTGGAAACCTAACGGTGCTAACACAAACTCTACGCTTGACCCTTGTCCCTAAGCGCATTTAACTCCTTAGTGGGAGTCGCAGGGATTGTCCTGTTTGTCTTGTTTGTTCGACGTGGGTTTGGATCAAAGTTGAGAGGTTGGTTTGTTGGGACAGCTACATCCGCAGAAAACTAGTTTCTGTAGAAGCCTGGTGTAGTCGATGATCCCTGCAGACATTGTGACCGATCGTTGATCCTGACCAGAAAAGAGTTTACACTTGAATAACAAAAAGATTGTTCAGAATGGGTAACGGGAAAAGCAAACCTGCCACCATGGAGGGTGACTCCAAGTACATGGAGAAATTTTCACCTGGCAGTACTAGATTTTTGAAACTGTGGGAAAAAAAGTACGGGTTTGAGGGGAAACTGATTTACGGTCCGTGTGAGAAACTAGTTGAGAGATTAAAGGTTGAAACTCTTAACACTCGCAGAGCCCAAAACAAAGAAAAACACCTGCAATTGTTGGAGGCTGTGAAGTGGCGAGAGCAAGCGTTTAAGCGGAGACAGGATATTCAGAAAAAATTAGAGATGAAGCGTGAACGGCTTGCCCTGGAGGCAGCTGTTGTGGTGAAGCCAGACGAAGAAACCGTCTGTGCTAGTGAAGGTGCGAGAATTAGTGAAGAGAGAAGACAGAGAGCAGGTCGGAAATCTGAAATCGAAGAAAAAGTGCTCGAATGCCAGAGAGCAGTAGAAAAACTGGACATTAATGAACGTGCAGCTGCTAGAGCTGACCCCATAGCCAAACATACCAGAACAGCTCACAAAGGTGAACTTCACTCCTTACTGTTAGGAGAACCAACACATTATCCTGATCTGAAACCCCTCAAACAACAATATAACATAGTTGACAGAAATTATGATTGTCCTGCTCCCAACCCACCCACCCCAGGGGGAGCAAACGGAGAATTCTATCCCCTCGTAGAGGTTGCAAATCCGCATTTTGGAGCAACGACAGCCTCAGGTGCTTATGATGACAGAGAGACAATCTATGTCTTCCGGCCCTGGACCGAAGCAGACTGCACCGAAGCGTGCAAAAGCTTAGGTGATCCAAAATTAGATGTAGATGCCTGGGTTGATAAACATCGCCAGTTGATTGATTCGTTTGGACTCAATGGCTGGGAAGTTGATCAAACTTTCAGAAAGTCTCTGACCTTCAATTGGGGCAGAGTGAAGGGTGACTTTACTGGAAAAGATGTACGTGACACAAATCTTCCAGCTAAAAGCAGTGCATTGAAACACCAAGTAGAGATGGTGCATGAAAACATGAAAAAGCTGTGGAAAAAAAACCCCGACTATGCTAAAATTGCGCAATGCAGACAAAAAGAAGGTGAAGACGTGTTTGAGTACAGAGCGCGGTTAGAGGAAGTGTTTCGAAACCACAGCGGGTTAACCGAGGACACCGCTGACACCCTATCAGCAGCAGCTCAAACAAGCTCTGATGGCGGGTTTTCACCACACCATAGCTGATTTCATCCGAAAGCATGATGTAAACCACCGAACAGCTAATGTACCCAATACAATGAACTATGCTCACCATGCATCTGAAATCATTAAAAGAAAGAAACAGAAAGCCAAAGCAGCCGTGTTTGGGTTGTTTGGGAGGTCAGATGAAGGTGAAGAGTTCAACTCTTTCTTTCAGAACCCAGTACGTGGAAAGCAGTTCCACAAAAGAAAGATGGGTGAACAGGAGAAGGGTAGGATGCGGCCCCAAAATATAGGCAGATGCTTCATCTGCGGCAAGCCAGGGCACTACGCCAGACAGTGCCCCCGTAGACCTAGCCACCCCGACAAAGTCTTTAGAACTCCCAAAGAGTTTAACAGACCACCCCCACGAAATCCACACATGAGCTGACTAGATTTAAATAATTCACTGGTAAAACCAGCAGGTGATGCAGTGACACTGGATCTCACACAGTCGGTAGACTCCTTTTTATTTACATCAGCTGACCAACTCCCCACTAGAGATTTCCTTCTCAACGGTACGCGACTTACCTTTTTGTGTGACTCAGGAGCTGACAAGACTGTGCTGAGAGATCAGATTCCCGGACTCCAGAGATCTTCCCGGTTCATTTTTGTTAAATCAGCAAATGGACTGGTGACCAAAGATTCTTTTTCAAAGCCAATTATTTTCACTGACCCTAAGACTGGGGAGTCTGAGCGTGCCGAAGTGGTGCTGTGTCCAAAGTGTCCTGTAAACCTGCTAGGTCGTGATTTGATGACACGATTTAAAATCTCTATTGTCCCCACTTCCAAAGGTATGGTTGCTATAGGCAAGGGTGAAGAAATACTGACCCTACCGTTACATAGCATTGAAGAACCACATTACTACTGGACATTAGATCTACCAAGTCCAGACCCCACACACGCTTCTGAACAGTTATTGTCCCTAGCTATTGAGTGTCAGAAGGGACCCTTTACACCTCAGTCTTTAGAAAAGTTTCACATTACCTTGAGATACAAACATTCACCAGGGCCAGATTTTGATTATGACAGCCAGGTTTTTAATTTGGGCCCCCAGAGCGTGACTCTAAATGCCATGTACACTGACAAAAAGGGCATGACAGGGTGTGCAGTTCAGCTCAGCGAGCAAGCACTTGAACTTTTCCAAGTGCAGGGTTCTACCCCTCATGTGTCAGTAACCAAAGCTCCACTGCAGAAGTGGAATGACATCGGGGACTTCGTCTTTAACGCAGCACAAATCCCCTGTTGGAAGGACATCGGGGATGGTTGGCTGATTGACAAATCGACACACTCCATCTATATGAGACCTTTAGGATGGGAGGTAACTGCCTCTCCCCGTGTCTATTTGGATGTCCCACATGAGGCGGGAGAATGACTTGCTTCGTGCACACTACCTGATCCCCTTTTATCACAGGTTCCAGATTCTTTTTGGTCGAAAGGGAAAGCAGATGTAGGGTTAATGACCACTGCTACACCAGTGGTGATTAAAGCTAAAACTGATTACCGTCCCCGCATACGTCAATATCCATTGAAACCAGATGCATTAACCGGTATAAAACCAGTCATTGATGATATGATAAAAGCAGGCATTATTATAGAATCCCCAGATGCTCAGTGTAACACTCCAATTTTTCCTGTTAAGAAAGCAGAATCAGGGGCATGGAGAATGGTTCAAGATCTAAGAGCAGTAAACCAAGCAGTTGAGAGCCGTGCTCCGTGTGTGCCCGATCCCCACACATTACTTAACCAGCTAAAACCAGATAAGCAATGGTTTACAGTTGTGGATCTGAGCAATGCATTCTTTTCCATACCATTAGCTAAAGAATCACAGGGATGGTTTGGGTTCACTTATCAGGGAAAGAAATACACCTACACCAGGTTACCACAGGGATATTGTGACAGCCCAACCATCTTTTCTACAGAAATACAGAATTGTCTTTCAGACTTTGAAATGCCAGGCCATAGTCAGTTGTTAGTTTACGTGGATGACATTTTAATTGCTTCTGATACTAAGCAAAACAACGAGATTGCTGCACTTGCATTATTCCGTCATTTAGCAAAGACGGGAAACAAAGCTTCGCTTTCAAAGTTGCAGTGGGTCAAACAGACAGTGACCTTTTTAGGACATGAACTGTCACCTTGTGGTCGCAGCTTGACGGTCGACAGAAAAGCGTCTATTTTAAATGCTCCTAAACCGCAAACGAAACAGCAGATGATGCAGTTTCTACGGTTATGCAACTACTGCAGACTATGGTTGCCGAGCTATGCACAAATAACACAACCGTTGTTAGATGTGATCTACTCCCAACCCATGTCCATGAAGCAGAATATAGAGTGGACTTCAGAAGCTGAAGAAGCTTTCACTTCACTGAAACAAGCTCTTACTGGTGCTACAGTATTGAGTTTACCAGACTATTCAAAACCGTTTGTTCAAACAGTTGATTGTAAAGGCCATTTCATGACTTCTATGTTGGCCCAACAAACAGGAGGCCGCTACAAGCCTGTAGCTTATTATTCCAAGCGTTTAGACACTGTTGCATGCGCTTTACCATCCTGTGTACGAGCAGTGTGTGCAGCTGCCCTTGCAGTGCACTGCTCAGCGGAAGTGGTGTTGTTTCACACCCTCGAGCTGCTAGTACCACACGCTGTAGACATGCTGTTGACGCAGACCAAGATGTCCTTCCTGTCACCTGCACGACACCTTTCGATTTTGTCAACACTTATGTCACAGTCGCATATCACCATCAAGCGGTGTAACACACTAAACCCTTCTACACTAATTCCACCACAAGAAGAAGGGGAACAACACAGCTGCGCAGAAACCACTGAACAGCAGTGTAAACCACGGGCAGACCTGAGAGACACAGCTTTGACATCGGGTGAGGTCTGGTTCGTTGATGGTTCGTGTTCACGGACATCTACTGGACAGACTCAGACAGGTTTCTCAGTCGTGACCCAAGAAAGTGTGATTCGCGCAGGAAAGCTTCCGTCACATTTTTCAGCTCAAGCTGCTGAGATAGTAGCTTTGACTGAAGCATGCAAAGCAGGCCGAGATGTTGATGTAACAATTTATAATGACAGCCAATATGCATTTTCCACACTCCACTATTTCGCAGCTCAATGGGCCCGTAGAGGGATGACGACCTCTACTGGCAAGCCAGTGGAGCATGCGGATTTGTTGAAAGACTTGCTACAAGCCGTGTTATTACCTAAGTCTATCGCTGTGTGCAAATGCGCTGCACACACCAAACGGAAAGACCCTGTTTCACAGGGCAAGGCTTTTGCTGACAAAATAGCTAAAGAGGCTGCGGAAGGCAAACATGGTGTTTTGACCTTAACGGCTATTTCACAAAGTCCTAAAGAACCTTTAGACATCCAGGTGATTAAGGATATGCAATGCCAATCACCGACTTCTGAACAGAAACGATGGATTAAGCTGGGCGCAGCTTTAATTGATGGAATTTACAAAGTAAATTCCAAACCGGTTTTACCACGAAACCTGTTCCACACCGTTGCCGTGCTGAGCCATGGGCCTTGCCACGTCTCGACAGGGGGAATGATGAGAACGGTGGAACAGCACTTTTTCACACATGGGTTTAATTCCTATGCCAAACAGTTTTGCAGAGCGTGTTTAACATGTTGTAAACATAATGCACAAGGGAATGAGAGGCCTAAGAGAGGACAGTTTCCTGAGGCTTCTCACCCTTTTCAGTTCCTGCATATGGACTTCATTGAGTTGAACAAGTGCAACAACTACAAATACTGCCTTGTGTTGATATGTCCGTTTTCCAAGTGGGTTGAGATCGTGCCAAGCAAGAATGCTGATGCACTGACAGTTGCTAAAGCATTGTGCAAAATCATTATTCCTGTACATGGCATTCCACAGGTCATCTACAGTGATAATGGGCCACACTTCGTGAACGAAGTGATAAGACAAGTGGCCACCCACTTAGGCATCACGTTGAAAAATCACTGTTCTTACCACCCACAGAGTGCAGGGCTGGTAGAACGCACAAATGGTACAGTTAAACTGAGACTGAAGAAAACTATGGAACAGACTGGGAGGTCCTGGCCAGAGTGTCTGGACCTAATAAAAATGTACATGAGAATCACTCCAACAGGGAATGGTTTAACACCTTTTGAGATCATTTATGGTAGACCGTTCGTGTTACCTATAATGACTGATGTCAAAGAAAAGAAGGAGAGCCAGACACTAGCAGAGTGGATGGCTAACCTGTTGAAGGAAAAAGAGATTGTGAATGCAAATAAGCTGCCAGACGCTGCTTTGTCTCAGCAGGAGGAGAAGATCGAGCCATCTGACCAGATCCTCATCAAGGCCATCAAACGAAAGACGTGGTCAAGTCCGCGGTGGGAGGGGCCATACACTGTGGTACTCACTACACCGACGGCTGTAAAGATCGAGGAGAGAGCTACGTGGATCCATCAAAACCACTGCAAGAGGGTGATTCCCCTGGTTGGCACTGAGTAGGGGTGGAAGTCGACCGGTATCAAAACCTTTGGTCGCCGAAGAAACCAACTGATCCCCGCTCCCAGCTATGGCACCAGTGGGTAAGCTCCGGGTAGTGGTCTGTGTCACAATCTTCATGATTGGTTTGTTTGCTCTCAATATACTGTGGGATGGCCAGATGCTGAATCTGTTTAGAGTGAAGAAATGGACTGGTACGCCAGTGGACAACTGGAACTGGAAGAACTTGGACCCCAACCACAAGCATCCGTTCGAGACCAACATGTGGTATCGTTATGTCAAGGTGTTAGCTAAAGCATACAATAAATCGAATTGTTTTGTGTGTTCTCACATGCCGCATTCATCTTCTCACCTGACTCTCTATGCTACACCCATGCCTTACCATGCAGCATTGTGTTTCTACCGAATGTCTGTTTATGGTCGTTCACAAAATTCATATTTTTACGAGCCATACACTCCTGAACTTCTCCAGAAGATGTTTCAGAGAACGTATGAGTACAATTTTGCCGCTGAGGGAACTGATGTTTCTTGTGCTGATGTTCCAGTGTCTTCACTGAACTGGACTCAGAAAGGGCCTGTTGCCAGTGACAAAGTGATTATCCCTCGAGCCTTACCAAGTTGCGCACACGGCCCTGGTACAGGCTTCCCTTGGTGCTTAGAGAAGCGAGCGAGGAGGGGGGCTGAACCCATAGGGATTTTACCTGTTAACATGTGTTGTGTTGTTCTCATTGTTCTCAAGTCAAAATTCAAAAATACACCTTCACATAAAAATGCAAGTAACTTAGGGATAAAAGGTTGGGAGCTGTTTTGGTGGGTAGTTAAACAAGAATAACCTCTGTATGAGCATGTGAAGAAAATAAGTCCATAATCATATTTGTACCAGATTATATTTTGTGATCAGATAGCCATCGTCAAAGTCATTACGTGAATTAGAGTTGGGGTTTTTGAACATAGTTCATTGTGTCATTTGATACGAGAGTGTTGCTGAGGTCGCACGCATGATGAGACCTTTAACCAGTGGGATAACGCAAAAACCAAACAAGAGAATCACAGCCATCTCAATTATAAAGGAAACAGCTGTGGACATGAGGACAGATTTCCATTTTCCAGACATTTCGTCTAGCCAATTCCAAGGGGTAGAACCTATACCAGAGTTAGCTGAGATTCTGAAGGCCGTGGAGCGCCTTCGCCACAATACCATTAGAATCAGTGTTATTCAGGATGTAAGTACAACATGCCTCTCCAAACATAACACAAACGTCTCTTTCCTCTGCTAACAACGTGTCTACGGCCATTCAATTGTAATGTAATAAAGACAATTATTGTATGATAGCCATAGGTTTCCGGTGGGGTTCTGTATCATATAATCTTCAGATAGATTTCATGCTTTCGGATCTTTAATTGTACATTTGGGCCTAGAGCGAATACGAGATTCAGGGATTTAACCAGAATGATGATGCGTTTTTCCGCTTGTGTTGTCTTTCATCTGTAGATGAAGGATAAAACTAATTGTAGCAGTGAATAAAGTGATTGTGAGCAAATTAAACACCAAGTCAACTTTAGGATATTTAAACTCAGTGTTGTGAATTATGTGAAATTTTCTCATTCAAAAGTAGTGTGCAAAGTTACATGAAAACATCATATGATCAAGGCAATAATCAGAGTAACATAAAATGTCTAACGCAACGAGGTTACAATTGATGTCTTGTAACAATCTGCTTCGTCCTGTTGAACAGTAGCGTTAGATTGTTTCCAACCTGTGTGTTGAAGTATTGATTGTTCGTTGGGGTTCTTCAGGTTGTGATCAGCTGATCACAGAGACACTTGGGATTTGTTATCACCGCCAGGTTTCCTCCCAATGTCGTCTGAGTCACTGTCACTCCCGTGATGTGAAGAGTCTACACGTCGTCCAGCGTCGGCAACTCAAGGCTGCTCGTGTGTGTGTTTTCTCAGGAACGTGTGTGTAGATGTATGGTCTGATAGTGTGATTCATCGGCGCAGCTTCAGGCGGCGCTTGGCTCACACCTTTAGCTGAACGGTCAACGCAGCCTCGCCTCAGTGCGTGTGTGAGCACAGCGAGGGTCGTTCTTCTTAATTCTTTTCGTCAGTGGTGGTTTTCTCGTGTGGTGTAGATGGAGATGGAGGGTCGTCTGTTGGATCCGGGACCTTCCTGGATGGAGTGGATCCAAGTCGCTCTCTCTGCGATCTTTACAGCCGTGTGGGTCGTCAGAAGGACCTGGAAGGGACCTCGCCACCGTTTGGAGTCCCAGTGCTTCCTCCTGAACTCCTCAACGATCACCCAGTGCCCTGGTTGGATGGTGTAATGGTCCTGTCGCCTGCTTTCACCTGTTGGGAAATCTGAATTATGGGGAAAAGGTGTTTGGGCGGCACGGCGTGTCATCAGGCCCAAACCAGACTCCATGGCTACAGGTGGAACCATGCGTCAGCCAGAGTCTGCGTTCCTGTGAGGTAGAAAATGTTTAAAGCACAGGGAGATAGGAAGGAAAGGATAGAGAGAGTTGGAGAGAGGAAACAAGGATGAGGAGAGGAAACGAGGATCAGGAGAGGGAGGGGTTGTTGGGCAGCGACCTTCGCAGCAGCGTCTGCAGCTGCATGTCGGCAGAAACAAAGTCGTCACTGATGTTGTGAGTGGGACAGTTACAAACAGCATTAGCTGTAGGTACTGTAGCAGGACAGCGTCCAGCAAAGCAGAACCTTATCATGATGTAAGATAGGTTTGCAATCAGACTTCAAAGCTTCCCATGCTTCCACAGAGAACCAACGTGTGACAAGCATCTGTGGAGTCTGTAGATGGTAACAGTCTCTCCTTCTGCTAGTTTACTAGCTTCAGTCAACGCGATCAACTCTGCAGCCTGAGCAGAGTAGTGTCTTAGCAAAGAGCCAGACTTCAAGACGACCTCTTGATAATAATGTTCAGCATGTTGAGTAAGGTGGTGTTGCATCTAAGCCATCGGGCTGTAGAAAGATGTGATCTATTCCAAAAGAATCAAAGTATGAGGACAAAAGAACAGAAGTCGTACAACCTGATCTCTCATCCACTGTTTGAGTGAAAGGTCGCATAGGGTCAGATCAGGAAGACCCAAAGTAGGAGCCTGAAGAGCAAGCATGAGGTCAGTGAACGTTGTTCAGCCTCAGACGTCCACGTGAGACAAGAAGTGGACGATGAAGACGTCTGCATCAGAACCCTGAATGGGGCCTCAAAGACATTTAAGTTAGGAACGAAAGTCCTACAATAAGAACAAAAACCTAGAAAAGACATCAGCTGTTTATACGTGCACGGTTTAGGCAGGTTTCAAATTGCTTCAACTCTGTTGGGTGAGATGGATTTGCCATCAGCTGTAATTACAATGACCCAGAAAATAACCTTTGTCTGAACAAACTGTAATTTAGACAGGCTCTCTTTGTGGCCTGTAGCATCCAATGATTCAGTAGCTTAGTGGTGTCTGCAGTAACGCCATCTATGGCTTCCTTTAAGAGGGTGATGTTGTTTACATGGTCTGTGGTCAGATTTAGGTGCGATGACCACTGGTTCACATCCTCTGATCAAACCTACATCATGTCTGTGTGTGAGCCACAGGGAAGCAGGGCTTCCTGTAAGGCTGAGTGTTGGGTCAGAGCGTCCTCTGAAAAATGAAAATAAAAACATGTAGTGTGTCATTAGAATGTGGAGGTTCACTGTTTGTTGTGCATGACAGGCAGAATAAAAAAAAAGTTTGTTTTTTTTTTAAAGTATGCAAAGTAGGTGAATACGTCACATGGGGTCAGAAGTCGTTCACCAGTCTCCACCCCGTTGGCATCTGTTCACGAAAGGACCCACGTCCTGTCATCTGTCTCCATCATGTTTTCACAGAGGGACGTGTGGAACTGTAGAATAAAAAATAAAAATCTTTTTTGTTCGTTAGTAAAAGAAATCGCAAGCGCAGACCTGTGTTCATCCCAAAAGAATGAAGTTGAGGTCAGTTTGAGTGTGTGTGTGAAATCATAAACAAGCTGTGATGCAGCCTGTGTGAGGGCCTCAGTTACAGCCCCCCCTCAGCAGCCAATGATAAGAGCACAGCTGAGCTGAAGTTAACACCAACAAAAGAGGGATTATTTAGAATGTCTGTAGATGTAACCTGCACTCCGTCTGGAGTGGAAATCAATCAAATATCTAAACTACATGAGATCTCTTCCTAAAAATTTAACTGGGCACAAGTTTGAAAGCAAAAATGAATGTTAAGGTGTCTTGCTGCAGATGTTGCACAAGACAGTGAAACAGTAAGTTTTCTTTAATAGTCTGGTACGTACAGTAATTATTATTACTTCTCTCTAATAGTCGTCTTCCCTTTAATAGTCATTAATAGTCTGTTTCAGTCAGTTTCAGTCTTCCTATAGTCTGTTTTTTGTTTTTTCTACAGTCTGTTTTGTTTCCTATAGTCTTCTAGTCTGGCCAGACAAACCTATATTGTGCACAAACCCTTTTAGAAATATAGAGGATTTTATTACTGAATTTGTTGCAAGTTAAAATAGTTTGAACCCATCAGACTGTAAAGTCATGCAGCAGTTGTCGTTTAGCTGTTTGTCATCATTGTAAAATCACTCTGTGGGATTTTTTTTTTTGAGCAGAAAGCGATTCTTCATTGCGAGCAGATAAGCATGAACATGAATTTGAGCGTGTATCAGCTGTAAGCGTGTTTCTTCATTGCGTGTATGAATGTGTGTGTGTGTGTGTGTTTGCGGTACCGTCTTGTACGTCACGTGAAAAGGAACCGTCACCTTCCTCCTTCCCCAACCATCAGTCTGATGTGAGCGCCAGCGGGTGAAGCCTGACGTAGATGGGACAGTTGTTCCTCGATGACAGACCTTTCCTGGATTCTCGCATGCAGCTCTTTTGGGCCGATCACGTCTGAAGCCTCTCCTGTTGTTTCAACCAGTGTCTGTGTCAGAGCACGTCTTCTCTGCTGTTGCTCTGTCCTTGTTTTCCTTTGCTGATTGTCATAAGCAGGTGTCTGTGTCAGACACACACGCTTGTAGTAGCTGGTTCATCTGATGAGCCCAGAACGTGATGGCTGCAGACGTTGTGGGAGTCTGTGAGGCGTCCATGCTGTGGTCTGTGTCCTCCAGCTGCTGTGGTGTCAGAGCTTCCACCCCGTTCTGGTTGTTGGTCGGCGCTTCTTCTCCTTCGGTTCTTCTGCTGATGGTGGGAAAGGAGTCCAGATCCGGATTTACCCTCATCGCGCTCGGTTCTGCATTAGAATAGAGAGCAGAAACAGTGGGAGCATTTGATCTTGACATGATGTGTGTGTGGTGTGCGTGTGGTGTGGCAGAGTGCAAACAATTCTTCCCCAGAGTTGTTATCTCCTTTTTTTTTTTTTTTTCTGTTACTCTCATCACTCTTTTGTTTCTTTTAGGGCTTTAGTTTTGATGTTTTGCTCTTTCAAATCTTTTAAAGGTGCATATGTCTTTTACACTACGTAATTCTCCTTTTGAACCTATAACCAGTTTCCCACTCATGGAAACATGAAACACACTAATAACCATATTTACCTTTTACTTTTAATTACTTTTACTTTTCTAATGCTGCAGTCTGGTGGTGGAGACTTAGATCGCCCCGAACCCATCTTTCAGAGTCCCGGCGGTTTCCTGCCTTAGATTTTTATGTGTTCCGGCCGGAACCTTTTTTCGAAATTTCTCTTCCACGGACGTCTCCGTAGAAAGGGAACCGCTCAGATCAGCGACAGGGTTCTCGGAAGTGGCCCCTCTAAGACCCGGGTCCCTCGTATCTCAAAACCACTTCCCCCTGCAAACGCGCTCCGTATTTCAGAAGCCGTCTTTTATTTCCTTGTCCACACCCTTTGGACTGCGCTCAGATCTGCACACTGGTCTGTATCCTCAGTACAGACGAAACAAGCTCGGTCCCACGAGCCAACCCTTAGCAACCACCGTCTCGACCACCAGGGCAGACTTTGACCTAATTCATTTTACCCGAATATTAAATTTTTTAATTAAAAAAAAATTGTTTGGTCCTAATTATTATATTTTAGATGTTTTTCAGCCACATAGTCGTTTTAGAAATATTATCATCTCTAGTCCTAGTTATATTTTCTTTTTGTTTTTTCCCAAATTAAAAGGAATCTCTCTCACCGAGCCGAGCCAAATTAGGATTTGAGTTTCAATCTGAGTTCGTGGATCTCGTCAGAGGCGATCCAGACGGGTGAGCAGTCCTCCCAGCTCTGAATGTCTGTAGAGGTTTGGAGGCTGAGCGACCCTAGTCCTCAGGACTATCGTCCCTGGTCACACCGTCCAGACGACCTGCCGCGGGATCCTGTTCGTAGACGCCAATTTCTGTGGTGGAAATTTTCCATAAAGAAGTAGATGAGAGAGAGTTGTCCTTTTGTGCGATTTATTGAAATAATAAAGAAAATAAAAATAATGGGGAAAGCAAATAAAAAGCATGGATGTTGATCGTGCACATCAACAAACCAAAAACCAGCTGGGGAGATCAGTGCACACACCACGAAGGTGTGATGCAAAGAGCCCACGATCCTCAAGTTGCTTCTGCCTTTTAACCCCTTTCTCTGGCTCTGGTGGAATGTCTCTCTGCAGCAATGGAATTGTTTGCGCCAGCTTATCTCGCTGTGAGTGAGAATGTTTGCTTTCTCACTTCTGCATCGTCATGTCTTGTTATCCAAAGGAAGGAACACCGAGCTTCCAAGACAAGATGCATTTGCTTTAACAGCCTTGGGTCTGGTGGGGAGTCAGATAGGATGGAGCCAGAGTCCGGGTGTAAAAGACAAACATATATCAGAAATTATTAGTCAGTCAAATGGAGCATCAGATGTTTAGACTTGATGTACGTCAGGGCACAAGAGATTATTTGTTTGTGTAAGAATGTTCAGTATTGCACCTAACCAGCACATGACGAGTGTGTTGGATAAGAAACAGCACAAGGCAAAATTTTTCCATTACAGTTGAATTGGCTCCTCTCAGGAGAATGGTGGCATAAATTGTTGATGGTTTTTGCATTGATAATTGGTATATTCTCCCTTTTCTTCCTTTTTCTGATCTGCTTCATTCCATGCCTGAGAGCGATGGTCTCTTCAGTTGTCTCAGACAGGATGTATGCAAATTCAACTGCTATGACTGAACTCGACTTTGACTTTGAATTTGATTCTAGACTTTAAAGGTTTTTACAAAAGCTCTTACAAGGTTGATACAATGTTTTGACGTTCACATTGAAAACTGTTCCAGAGAGATGTGATACTGATGTTTAATTGTCCTTGTAATGACAAACAGGGGGGAATGTTGGAGAAAATATATTTTCATATATAATTAATCTCATTTATCTTTGGTGTTTATTCTATATCATTTAACCCATATAATCATTTATCCATTTCATTTATATTCATTTCATTTATGTATCATTTACCTTTTTTACATTTTCCATTTATGGTTTGCATTTGCTGTGCCTTATAACCCCATTGACAGGTGCACAGACTTCTAACCACAAGTTTTCAAGTATTGTCATATACGAAGAACAATTTTGTCACATTTGCCATTTGCTCTGTGCTCCTACGCAGGTGTAGGGGTTCAAAACCACAAGAGGGGTTGGAGGAGTACTGCTATGCCTAATGTGTGTGTGTTTCTGCATGTTCAGCAATGATGTGACGATGTGATAATGTGATGATGGAGGCGTGTACAAGCTTCAATAAAATGTTGTGCTTTGGGGAAGTTCGTTGGAGTTGGTTGGTCTCTGAGTGAAGCGCTTACAACGCTAAGATCTCAGGCGAACTCCCCTTGGCCAAGTAAAATCTCTGGTTGGCTCTCAGTGTGCTATATTGTTCTCGTCTCTGTGTGTATCAGTGCTGTTGTGGTATTTTCAGACCCAACAACTAAGATGACTGTTCTCCTCTGTGTAGTAGTGTGTACTAGACAATGAGGCAAAAGATGATTGTCACGGATTGACGGAAACGTGATTGTGATGCAGGACCCAAATGCACGGCTGGAAAACCAACTCAGTCTGGTAATTTATTTAATAACAGTCCAGTAAATGTCCAAACAAAAATAAGAATAAACGTCCAGTCAGGCACCAGGAATCAAGAGCTCTGACAGCGGCTAACATGGGCAAGACCAAAACAAAACAGAAACTTACTATTCTGGCGATGGAGCGTGGCACGACGGTATTCTCACAAGACGATCTGACAATGACCAATGTGACTGGTGGCGGTTAAATGCTGGCGTTGATTACTAATAACAGACGGGTGTGTGTAATGAGACCGGGACGTGAAACGGGAACTAACCAGATGAAAACAGAAACCGGAAGTACTACCAAAATAAAACAGGAAACCAAAACATGATAGGTGAAAACAGAGAGTCCTTCAGAATAAATACCAGAAACAAGAAATAAAACGAGAAACAAAAACCCAGATCGTGACAACGATGGAATCATCTGCTTGAATCTGGCAACAGCGTTGTCAGATAAACATCTGCGATTTCTTTCCAGCTGCTGCAAGGTGAATTATGGTAAATTCAAAAATTAATAAGAAATGTTCAGAGAGCAGAGGGTTTTGAGGAATAACTTTTAAATGATCAATTTCAACCCCATATGTCAGGACAAGATCGAGGGTATGAATAAAACGATGAGTGGGTTCATTTACATGCTGAGTAAAACCAATAGTGTCTTTTAAGGAGTTAAAAGCAGTGCTGAGACAGTTGCTGTCAACGTCTACATGAATGTTAAAGTCTCCCACTACAATGACGTTATCTGTGCTAGAAACTAAGTCAAATAAGAATTCAGAGAATTCAGTTTTATATGGGCTCTGGATGACCTATCGGAACACTGACTTTGACGCACAAAGGGATGAAAACATCTGCAGCTGTGTCGTCGTTGGGATACGAGATAAAGAACTCTCACGCAGGCTTAAGCTGAGGGAGGACCTCACACTGGCAATCTGAAGAGGTTGCAGCACAAGTGTGTTTACAAGTAGACACAACAGGATTAGTGCAGGATATACAGAATAAACATAGGGAGGTTAGTTGGAAGCAACAACAAGGAGGACACAGCCAATGGTGTGATGACAAGAAAAGGGGCTAAAATTAATAAAGGTGTCCGGGGCGAGCATGGGCATACTTGAGCGAGAGAATGGGTAAGTGTGAAAGAAGGGTGAGGATGGCTCTGGCTGTGCTGCGTGTGGCACCTGGGCAGAGGTACTGCGGTCCCTGGGTCTCAGCTGTCTCTTCCTGGCTGGGGGTTGTGGAGGGTGATGGGATGGGTAGCAGAGCCAGTCGGGAACCTGGCTCTGCGGACCCTGGTGCTCTGCTTCCCAACTACATTTTTCCACATTCATCCAGCCTTCCCCTCTGTCTGCTGAACCCCTCGGAAAATTGGCTATCTCCCAAAGTTCCTCATACTTAGCCACATACACATACATTTAGGGCCGGGGTTGGGCTCTTTCACTGGGGCCTGGGGCTGAGGCCAGTTGTGGCCTCGCCCACTGGCCCTGGTGGAGAGATCACCACCTAGTTTTAACTGCAAAAAGACATTTAGGGTGAGGGGGGGCACTGTCCGGGGGACACACCGTCAGCAAGGGGTTGTGCTCCTGGAGGAGTCACCCACCCTCAGTGCACTTTAGTTCCACACACTCACGTTCAAGCTGGGTTGCAGGGTTCTGGGGTACCTTTTCTGCTGCCCTCTGCCTCCCCCAGGTTGGGGGGGTTGGGCGGGGCCTGGGAGGAGCTGAGGTCCTTGCCTGGGGCCACATGGACAGCAGGCCGGAGACCTACCCTCCCCACGAATGTGACCAAGCGAATGGTGTGGGTGCAAGAACGTATCTGAGAGTGCATTGGTTCACGTATAATTGACTAGTTTGTTGTGAGAGAGTTTATGGTGTGTGTGTGTTGATGTGATGATGTGATGATGTGTGTTGTACATGTGGGTGGGTGTATGCGTTTGTGTTTGTGTGAGTTTGTATGCGTGTGGTGCGGTTGGAGTGTGGGGGGTCCGGTTTTCCGACTGGGGCACGATGAGCGTCTGCCTGGGTGGTCTCTTTTCTGCTGACCCCCACCAAGTGCTGGCCTTGTGCTGCAGGCCGGTGTGGTGTCAGGGGATGAGGTCGGGCCGATGGGGTAGGCCCCGCTCCGCTCGTGTAGGGGTGGTGGACTGGGGGCGGGCCCCACTCTGGGCGCGGGGGCATCTTCTGGCAGGCTCCCTACGGACAGTGGGTCCTCGGGCTCCACTTTTTCAGGCCGACCCTCCCGCCGGGGGGAGTGTTTGCCCCTGGTTCTCATGGGGCGGACAGCGTTGACCCCCGGTGGCCCACTCTGGCCTCGGGTGCTGTCTCTGTGCCTGCTGCAGCTCTGCCTGGGGAGCTCTATGTGGGCGGCTTGGGTTGCAACACCTGCCCTCCTGGAACTGAAGGTGTGTGGGCTCCCCGGCTGCTAGGATTCTTTCCTCTGCTTGCTGGATGGGCGCAGTGGCCGAGCCCCTCACATCACCCTGGCTTCCACAAGTAGCATTGTTCATGCACGAACGTCTGCCTAATATCAAGCTACAGCCTCACTAACCTTGTAGTGGGACACTTTCCAAATCCAACTGTAAGTATTTCTGATACTTGTCACTACCAATATCAAGTTGTTTAGTTATGAATGTGTTAGCCTGCTTCTAATTTATTTTGCTCCGATTGTTTACTTAACAGATTTGCTTGGTTTCAGCAGCTGATTGCATATATATTCTATATATACTCCTCTTGTTAAAGCAAAGTTGTCCATCACAATATGGCATTCAGCGTAAGATATGTTGCTTGCTAAACTGCTGGACAGAACAAAAAAAAATTAATAAAGGTGTAAATGTGGCAAAACAAAACACCAGGATGAGAGGATGGATGAGAAGTGCCCTGCAGCAAAAAGAAGATGTCCTGTGTGCTGCAATGCAGTGCTCCTATGTTAGTAAATGAAGTAAAGATGGATGATTTGGGTTTGGTGAAACATGGTCTGTGCAGCTAAAAGTAGATTCCACTACCATAGACTTTAAGATTGGCACAGGAGTTGATGTCACTGTCATAGATGAAGATACATACTACACATTTAGCCTTGAAAGAACCATGTGACCTTCCTCTCGGCAGCTCAGGAGGAAACATTCTGAGTCTAGGCTGCCTTAACAACACAATAAGCTACAAAAGCAAAAGCTACCCATTCAAAGTTTACGTACTCTCTTGATGCTGCCAGTGGATTCTGGTAAATTCCCTTTCACCCTGATAGCTGCATGCTAAGTGCATTTATAACTCCATTTGGCAGTTACTGTTTCAAAAGGTTACCTTTTGAAATAATAAGTGCAGACTTTAGGGGGGCTGGAAAGCATAGATGTCTTTGTGAATGACATTCTGGTTCATGAAGCCACTGTCAATTACAGACAGTTAACATAAGAAGAGGTTGGCCTGAATACAGTCGTAATGCTCCTCTGAATATCAGAATATTTCTGAAAGAAAAAATGAGAATTTGATGGTCTGGTCACATGATATGTAGAATTGTCATCCCACAGTCCTTGAGAGCAGACATCCTAGAGAAACTACACGAGGGGCACCAAGGTCTTACTAAGTGCAGAGAAAGGGCAAATTCATCACTTTGGTGGCTGGGACTCTTAACTAAGCTAGAACATGCTGTAATGCAATGCTACACCTGTCAGGAACACAGATGGACTCAGCAAAAGGAGCCACTGATCTCGACTCCACTGCCTCCCACGCCCCTGAAAAAGAATAGCCCTTGACCTCTGTGAACACAGAAAGGCTAATTATTTTACGATATCAGACTATTACTCAAGATTTTTGGAGATACTGCATTAGGCATCAACAACCAGGCATCGACAATAGGTTATTCAGAGGCTAAAATCAACTTTTGCTAGGTTTGGAATTACAAATGACGTGGGGAGTGATAATGGGCCTCAATTCTCAAGTGCAGAATGCATACTTTAGTCTGTAGAGAGTTCCACAATTCCATTGACTCCAATGCATTTGTCTGAGACTTTTTCGGAGAAACGCAGAATTACAACATTTTGAAATTGCGACTGTGGCCACAATTTTTAGACTTCAAGCATAATGCTCATACCAGGTGCTCATAAAGCCTTGGCATTGATAAAGTAAAGCTATTTTCTTGATAGCTATTACAGTTTTGCTGTAAGAAGCCTGTTTAGCAGGGGTGCAACTCTGCTTTAACAACGCAGAATGGAGATGATTTTCCCACCTTTCATCTCCATGACAACGGCACAGCTGCAGCTTTAACTGACAGGTCAAACTCCTGATGTTCAGTGTAGCAGCTCTATGTATAATACTGATTAGTTTATTACACTGTTTGATTGTTTAATAATTAATCACAGGCTTCCTCTCAATCCTTTAAAATAAAAGCACCAATCGAAATTAGCTTTATTGCACTATTTTTGCTTTTGAATGGATAATCGTGATGGTTAATATAACTGTTTTACAGTTTAGCTATTAAGCGCACACACCTCCTCCAAATGCTTTCAAAATAAAAGCCCCATTCCAGATCTTTAGCTAGAAATAGCAATATTTATGCGTTCAGCTGGTGTATTGTGACTAAATAATAAGACCATTTTAATGTTTAGAAATTGTCAGGTTCTGGCTCTGTGCCCAGTTTTATTTTGAAGAGGACTTTGTTCATTGACCTTATGATCCTGTTTTATTTTGGTAGTCTCCTGGTTTCTGTTCCTGTTTTAGCTTCACTCCCGGTTTACGTCTTGTCACAGCTGTCCTGGTCATTATCCACACCTGCACGTTATCAGTAATCTAGTCATTTTGTATTTGGCCACCACCTGTTCTGATAGTCCCTTGCCAGATCGTTGTTTGTGTGTACCCGTCATAGCTCCCAGTTTCCTTGATCCTATCCGGCCGTGTTTTACGTACCTTGTTTCTGGACTGCTGATTCTGAGCCTGCCTTATCCCTGTCTGTTCTGTCTGCCTTGGTGTTGTACCCGCCTGTTACCGACCTTGCCTGCCTGACCACGATCTGACGCTCGATGATTCTGGTATTGTATCTCTCTCGTGTATGAACCTTGCCTGTCCCTGACGCCGTCTCTGCCTAACCGGAATAAACCACCTTTTGATCACCGTCAACCTGTGTACGCTGTGCATTTGGGTCCTCATCCAGTCGAGTCCTGACAGAACGATCTGGCCAGACTTGGACCCAGCCAGCATCCAGCCTCCGTCTAGGTCAGTGACTGTTTTTTGGTTCTTGTTTTGGTTTTTTTTTTTTGGCGGCGAGTCCCATTCACCCGCGGGGAAAATGGAGTTTACATGCGCCGAGCTACCCAGCGATCTACGCCATGAGAGCAGCGCCGCCGGCCCCTGTGAGGAGCCTGAGAGCAGCGCCGCCGGCTCCTGTGGGGAGCCTGAGAGCAGCGCCGCCGGCTCCTGGGGGGAGCCTGAGAGCAGCGCCGCCGGCTCCTGTGGGGAGCCTGAGAGCAGCGCCGCCGGCTCCTGTGAGGAGCCTGAGAGCAGCGCTGCCGGCTCAAGTGAGGACGCCGTGCCTGTTCCTGTTCCAGTTTCTATTCCTGTCGGCCAAGTTGAGGCCGTTCCTGTTCCTGTCGGCCAAGAAGAGGCCGTTCCAGTCCCTGTCGGCTAAGTAGAGGCCGTTCCAGTCCCTGTCGGCCAAGTAGAGGCCGTTCCAGTCCCTGTCGGCCAAGTAGAGGTCGTTCCAGTCCCTGTCGGCCAAGTAGAGGTCGTTCCAGTCCCTGTCGGCCAAGTAGAGGTCGTTCCAGTTCCTGTCCCAGTCCCTGTCGGCCATGTTGCGGCCGTTCCAGTTCCTGTCCCAGTCCCTGTCGGCCACGTTGCGGCCGTTCCAGTTCCTGTCCCAGTCCCTGTCGGCCATGTTGCGGCCGTTCCAGTTCCTGTCCCAGTCCCTGTCGGCCATGTTGCGGCCGTTCCAGTTCCTGTCCCAGTCCCTGTCGGCCATGTTGCGGCCGTTCCAGTTCCTGTCCCAGTCCCTGTCGGCCATGTTGCGGCCGTTCCAGTTCCTGTCCCAGTCCCTGTCGGCCACGTTGCGGCCGTTCCAGTTCCTGTCCCTGTTCCTGTCGGCCATGTTGCGGCCGTTCCAGTCCCTGTTCCTGTCGGCCATGTTGCGGCCGTTCCAGCCCCTGTTCCTGTCGGCCATGTTGCGGCCGTTCCAGTCAGTCTCGGAGTGGCAGTCCCGGCGGACCTCCAGGAGGAGGTCGTGCCAGCCGCAGTCCCGGCGGACCTCCAGGAGGAGGTCGCGCCAGCCGCAGTCCCGGCAGGCCTCCAGGAGGGGGTCGCGCCAGCCGCAGTCCCGGCGGACCTCCAGGAGGGGGTCGGGCCAGCCGCAGCCCCGGCGGACCTCCAGGAGGGGGTCGCGCCAGCCGCAGTCCCGGCGGACCTCCAGGAGGGGGAGGTCCGCCCGTCGCAGTCCCGGCGGACCTCCAGGAGGGGGTCGCGCCCGTCGCAGTCCCGGCGGACCTCCAGGAGGGGGTCGCGCCCATCGCAGTCCCGGCGGACCTCCAGGAGGGGGTCGCGCCCGTCGCAGCTCCCGCTGCACCTGCATCGGTTCCTGGCGGCCCGGCTCCGGCCGCACCTGCATCGGTTCCTGGCGGCTCGGCTCCGGCCGCATCTGCATCGGCTCCTGGCGGCTCGGCTCCGGCCGAGTCTCCACGTCTGTCTTCGCCTCTGGTTCCTGCCTCGTCTCCACGTCTGTCTTCGCCTCTGGTTCCTGCCTCGTCTCCACGTCTGTCTTCGCCTCTGGTTCCTGCCTCGTCTCCACGTCTGTCTTCGCCTCTGGTTCCTGCCTCGTCTCCACGTCTGTCTTCATCCCGGGTTCCTGCCTCGTCTCTGTCTCTGCTGCCGGACTGGTGGCCTCGCCCTCGGCGCATCCTGCTGCTTGGATGGCGCTGCCTCCTGCGGCGCCGTCCGCCTCGACTCCTCAGCCTCCTGGATCAGCGTTCGCCAGGAGGACATCGCCGTTCGGGGGGGTCCCCGTGGACGCTGGCCCAGGCCAAGGGCACTGGGTGTGGCCCCCTGCCTCAGCGGCAGCTGGGCAGGATCTCGCCGCGTCTCCACCCGCCTTAAGAGGGAGCAGCGAGACGTCGTTGTTGTTCATGCGTCGAGGACTTTGTTCTTGTCTTGTGGACATTCATGGTGGGTTACTGATTGTGAGACCCGTTCTTGTTTTGTTTTTCTGTTAGTTCCTCTGGTCTGTCTAGTTCGGGCGTGAGTTTTGCTTTGATGGGGGTTCTCGTTTTGCCCTCCCCCAGTCCGCCCTCCGCCCGCCCTGTCGGTGTTCCTTGCGGGTTGTTTTGGTTCTTGCCCTCCGCCGGTCCTCCCTCCGCCCGCCCTGCTTGTTTTTCCTTCTTTTTTTGGTCGTCTGGAATCCGCCCTTGGGGGAGGGGTACTGTCAGGTTCTGGCTCTGTGCCCAGTTTTATTTTGAAGAGGACTTTGTTCATTGACCTTATGATCCTGTTTTATTTTGGTAGTCTCCTGGTTTCTGTTCCTGTTTTAGCTTCACTCCCGGTTTACGTCTTGTCACAGCTGTCCTGGTCATTATCCACACCTGCACGTTATCAGTAATCTAGTCATTTTGTATTTAGCCACCACCTGTTCTGATAGTCCCTTGCCAGATCGTTGTTTGTGTGTACCCGTCATAGCTCCCAGTTTCCTTGATCCTATCCGGCCGTGTTTTACGTACCTTGTTTCTGGACTGCTGATTCTGAGCCTGCCTTATCACTGTCTGTTCTGTCTGCCTTGGTGTTGTACCCGCCTGTTACCGACCTTGCCTGCCTGACCACGATCTGACGCTCGATGATTCTGGTATTGTATCTCTCTCGTGTATGAACCTTGCCTGTCCCTGACGCCGTCTCTGCCTAACCGGAATAAACCACCTTTTGATCACCGTCAACCTGTGTACGCTGTGCATTTGGGTCCTCATCCAGTCGAGTCCTGACAGAAATTACCTGCACAGGTGTTCTCAATATCATTTCAAAATAAAAGCACCAATCCAAATTTTTAGCTTTAATAGTATAATTTCTGTTTTTGAATGGTTAATTGTGAGAAGTAATGAGACTATTTTACAGTGTAGGTATAAAGCACACACATCTCAAAATCTTTTTAAAATAAAAGTATCAAACCAAATTTTTAGCTTTAATAGAATAATTTCTGCCTTTGAATGATTAATTGTGAATCGGTAATGAGTCTATTATACAAAAAAGTAATTACTGGTTTATTATGTCTAGTTAATGAGACAATTTTACAATTTAACAATTACCCACACAAGCTTCCTGTAAATCATTTTAAAAATAAGACCACTAAACTTTTAGGGCTACTAATTAAGCTCTAAACGTTTTTGATTTCTGCTTTTGACTGCTTCAGTTCTGCTTTGTGCTGTTTCAGCTACTTTCAGCAATCTTTCAAGATTGACATTCAGCATGGAAGCATTCACTGTGCATTTTCTCATGAAAATGCTATAGCTGGTTCAAAACGAACTTTTATAGCAAGATTTCTGGTTTTAAGTGGTTTATTATGAGTAATTATTTAAGACGATTTTACTGTTAAAATACTGTTAAAATTATTAGCAAAAATTTGCAATTAGCCTCACACCTCCTCAAAATACTTTCAAAATAAAATAACGAATCTAAATCTTTAGCCTGAATAGCACTTTTTACTAGTTAAACATGACTACTCAATGAGACTACTTTATGGTTTAGTAATTACCTGCACGTTTCCTCCATGTCCTTTCAAAATAAGAGCACCAATCTAAATCTTTAGCTAAATATTGCAATATTTCTACTTTCAACTGGTTTATTGTGAGTAGTTAATTGTCAGCTGTCTTAAATGTTTCAGCTTCTTTTGTCAGAACGTCAAAAGCGGCGGACCCACATGCACGGCACGGACAGGCTGGGATATGAATAGCAAAAGGAATTTATTCCAACTCAGTGTCAAGATAAGGCAGGGTCATACACGGACAGTTCATACAGCGTTATACAGGAGCAGGCAGAATCAGTGTCAGGGACAGGCAAGGTTCGTACACGAGATTCTGGGTTACAGTACCGTTCCGTCAGGTGTAAGATCGTAGTCAGGCAAGCAGGCACGGTCGGTATCAGGCAGGACCAAAAAACAAGTTCAAAACAAGGTTCACGATACCAGACTGGGCTAGGCTACAGAACGCTGGGATGTGGAGAATAACACGCAACACGAATTAACAATCTGGCGGGGTACTAGGGTGAGAAGTGGTGCTTAAATACACAGTGACATGATTACTGATGACGTGCAGGTGTGGCTAATGACCGGTAGGACAGGGAACAGCTGAGACATGAGGTAAACAGGAAGTCCTTTCAAGGTATTAGCTGAAGTGAAACCAAGACGTGACAATAAACACAACTGTGGAGTGAGTGGCAGGAAGTCCATCCATCCATTTTCTTAACCGCTTACTCCCTAGTGCGGGGTCACGGGGGTGCTGGAGCCTATCCCAGCTGGCTACGGGCGAGAGGCAGGGTACACCCTGGACAGGTCACCTATTGTCCATCGCAGGGCAACACATAGACAGACAATCATTCACTCACACACTCACACCTACGGGCAATGGAGAGAAGCCAATCGACCTAATGAACGTCTTTGGACTGTGGGAGGAAGCCGGAGAACCCGGAGAGAACCCACGCAAGCACGGGGAGAACGTGCAAACTCCACACAGAAAGGCACCAGGGCCGCCTCCGGGAATCGAACCCAGAACATTCTTGCTGTGAGGCGACAGTGCCTCACCGCACCACCGTGCCGCCCTGGCAGGAAGTCCTTCAAAATAAAACCCTAGAATAAAACCAGACAATACCGAAAGGAAGGACTACAAAATAAAACAAGGAGCAGGACCAAAAACTGTGACATCTTTCAGCAATTGTCCTGGAATACATTCAGCATGAAAGCATTCACTGTGCATTTTCTTATGGAAATGCTTTATATAGTTTATGATTTATGTTCCTAACAACAGACAATTTATAGAGATTTGGTGAGTCCAAAACAAACATGTGCAGGGACAGAGTACAAAGAAGTGGCTGATGAAGCAGCTGTCCAAACAGCATGAAGCCAAGAGAGCCAAGAGCGCAAAGACCAGAACCTACAGTAGAGCCTTACCTGTGGTGGTGGCCTTAATTTAGAGATTTAGTGCAGAGGAGCATGAGGTGGTGAGTGTGGTTTGTGTGGCCGGCATGAGGCAGGATTGACCAGGGAGAGAATGTGTGAGTGCATAATGGGGGTGTACAGACTGCAGCTTCTTATGAAACGTCATGTTGGCAGAAATTAATTCAATATATTGTGTCTCCACAGACTACAGTGTTAATAGGGACTTACTCCGAAGGAAACATTTTTGTTTGAAGACACGCCTCAGCTGTTGATTGTGAAAAGCAAGTCAAATAGCTCTGTAATGCTGGTTAGTGAGCTACTGTACACACACACGCGCGCACACACACACACACACACACACACACACACACACACACACACACACACACACACACACGTCCATGTACTTACACCGAAGTGAAGACCTAAATTGGCATTCCCTAGCCCCCTACTCTAACCATCACAACTAAAGGCAGACTAACCCTTGCTCTAAGCCAAACCAAAACTCAATTCTAACCTCAGCTCTAAAATCACATCTTAACTCTCAAACAGGCCTTCACAGAAGTGAGGATAAGCCAAATAGGAAGGAAAATGTTTTTTTTTTTGTTCTCACTTACAAGTACAAGTACAAACACACGCGTACACACACACACACTGCTGTATTTGTAATGGATTTGTGAGAATTGCACTATACCTTTTATTCTTGTTAAGTGCTTGGGTGTAATTTATTTCTAGGTAGTTTGGAGCGGGGGCAACTCTGGTCGGAGCTGATAAGATGCTGCTCACACAGACACGCTGAAAGGACCAGATTTACTAGGAAGACAATATCCACTAGGCCATTGTGATTTCAGGATGCAGTAAACTCCTGTGGCTTTTGATGTGGTCCAGAATGAATACTAGAAGACTACAGACCATGAGGGCCAACAGACCGGCAGAATCCTGGGGAATTCTGGGAATTGGCCAGACCGACTGACAAAATGGAAGACCAACATTTAATTTGTTAGAAGACCAAAACATACTGTAATGGAAGTTTTTACTATGTAAAGGTATTTTCTATTGTGAGAAAACATTGACACATCCAGTTAGTAGTTATTGTTCCGTGTGTTATAAAACATTGCATTAAACATGCAATGATCAAATTCACAAACACCCTGTTCTTTCTATGTTACACTTCTCACCAAGTTTGGCTGTGACTAACCCTGAAGAGTTATTTAAGGGGGGTCACAGAAGCAGAGATTTCAGAACTACACTTTTGCAGGGGAACTTTGTGTGTAATTCTCTTGCAAGAATAAATCACACAAAGACAACTTAGATTGATCTTCAATTGAATATAAGTTCCCATCGATTTTTTCCTTAACAGCTACAAACAGAATGAAAGACGAGAACCTCACTGAAGTGTGTAGACATATAACCAAATGCACATTCTGTTTGTTATTTTGTTTGTGCATTTGGGTCCCTCCTCTTGTTAGGATCTACTGTATCACTTCCTGTTTTGTGCTTTTATTTTCATCAGATGTCCGGGGTTTCCTTGTGTTTATGGCTAACTTGATTATTGATTTGTTGCACCTGGTGTGTTTAATTATGTGGGAGTATTTAGTCTCTCTCAAACACTTTGTTCCCCGCTGGGTTATTGATCCTTGCCAGTTTAATGACAGAAAAAAAAGAAACGCTGATGGAGTTGTCAGTTTGGAGGTCAGGGTTTGTTGTTTAGTTTTGGAGTTGGTTTAAGAGTTTTCCCTCCTGGTGTTTTTGTACGACTCTTACGAATGAACTCATTCACTAGTGCTCCAGTTTTCACAGAACTTATGTCAGTTCCAGCGCTGCAGAAAGCCCTGGACATATCTACGACGTAAATCTCTTCCCCTGGCCAATTCCTACTCCAGTATGGTTCTTCCCTAATCCCCGAGCACTGAACTTTCAGGTATTTAGTGAGCATTTTTTGCTATCTAGAAGTTGTTTTGATCAGTACGTTTTTACTCATGACTTACCTCACTTTCCTTTGGCCCTAGTTATCTTCAAACCGCAAAGATTGACTGGCTAAATATCTCATCATTTAAAATAAAACTTTTTTTCTAAATCAGTTCTGTTGCCTATTCTTTGGGGGTCCATCTTTGTCGACACGAGACTCAAATCCTAACAGGCCTAGTAGACGTCTGAAGTCTAGGTCTAGTTAATTAGTAAATTCTGTATCTGGTGCTTATAATAACCAGATATATTCAAGATTTTCTACTTTTTTGTAGTAATATAACCACATAAATTTACTTAGACACTGTAACTTAAAGGTATTCAGGACTTCTGTTTTAACTAGATATACTGTACCTTTATTGTATTGTTCTTCAGTCAGACTATCGGCATTGTAAAGAACATTTATGCTACAGTGGTTTTGTGCTAAAAAATTTAAAACAATTAATCTTTACCAGATGGCTTATATGTAGGAAGCCTTAGTAGCAGAAACATTATGTCTGCTCAGGCAGAGAAAAACTCCTCCCTTGGGGTTTTTATCAGGTGGTTCTCCTCCCTAACTGGCTGAGCAGAATCAGGTAGAGTTCAAGGGCTAGGCTGGCAGGGTCAGAGTCCGAAACAGAGACCTTCCCGCTCAGCCACAGCCTCTATCTTCCTTATACTGGACGCCACCCCCAGCCTTTATGGACCTGAGTGCTACTGTGGCCGAAGTCAAACGCCAGCCAACCTGCTTTCCAAACCTGCATGCCCCCAGCTAAGGGTATGCTGATTGTGCTTTTGACTTTCCATGGGACAGTCTGGGATTCAGGGCTTACTTTTGAGTTTGACCAGCCTGGCTTTGATTTTCTGCATTTGTTTATTGTTTAAAAATTAATCTGAGTCTCTGGTGTGTTCAGTTGGGTCCCAGACTGGTAAAGTGTTTGTCACAGAGAACAAGCTCCTTTTACATGAACTTGTCATAACATGAATACTTTTTACCAAAAATATCCTCCTTCGACCAGAACTTGGTTCAAAAAGCAAAAATCTATCCTCTAATTCCCCATGAGTAACAAAACATTGGGCAAGATTAAAAAGAGGTTCTTGAATGTGATGCTGTTTGGATACTGTCATGGAGACAGAAAGTAAAGCAATCAGTACAGTTCAATACAGTGTGAGACTTTGCGTATACCATAATAAAGCTTTATTGTAGAGTGTGAAAGTAAACCCATAGATTAGAGGAGGAAGTCAAGCAACTGCTTCAAGTAACCCTGATGAAATTTAACCAGCTCTCGTTAGGGTGTATCAGGAAGTCACTTTAAACTAAAAGGAACCGGGAGAAAACTGTTACGAAAGTCTGAATAAACTGAAAAAGTACAGTAAGTTTATTAAGTATAAACCTTTTTTTTCCTTAACAGGTACCGAATTTCATCTTATCTGCACATCCAGAATAAACACGAAGCCTCATACAACAGGATTCTAACATGCTGAATAAATCTGATATAAAAGATATGAGTGAAAAGAAAATATAGTCCTTCACAAATGGGACCTGCTACACCATGCTTTGTCTCACTGTCACTATAGTAACAATGTAATTAGTGAATGTGCTCTGTCACTGTCAGCAAGCCAGGACTGAAATTAATTTCCAAGATTTCACAAATGAGTTGAGGAGCTTCACATGGAAAAGATTTTGTTAGTTTGGACTGATAAAAGCAACTGTAATAATGTGGATGACTTAGGACTGAAGAAAAAACGTGTCAACATCCTGAGCTGCAACATGCTGCTGAGGCATATGCCAGGAGTTTTCATCAAATAACAGTCAGCATAATCTTTTCAATCATGTAAGCCTTGCATGTTGAATGAAGGGTGAGGATTATGACAACCTTTGTTACAGCTCTTAGCATGAAATAACTGTTCACAAAGTCTAAATGACTTTTTTCCATATCTGATGTAATGATCGGTACTTGCATCAGCTTCTTACCAGACAGAAAGGCGCTTTGCAAAGTCACTTCCATTGTGATGATGTCCTATGTAATCCAGCAATTTTCACAATCCGGATTATTTTATCGTCTTCTTCCTGATTTACAGACGCAAATAAAGTCTGATTTTATTTACAATATCTAGGCCAGAAATAATCAATCATAACCCCACAGAATCATTTCTAAATCTTAAGCTCATGTTGTTTGTTTTGCTAAAGTTTCTTGCTCAAGCAGTAGTTCAGTGGTGCTGACCCTCCACATCCTAATTTTTTCCCCAATACTGTCACGACTCCAGACTCTTAAATGACAAATATGTTTTCAAAATATGAAATAAATGCACCCTGTATTTGTCACGCTGCTTTTGAGACAATGAGGTAAGTAAAAGTTTGCTTTTAATAGGCAAGACAGTGTTCAAGGAACTAGATAACAACGCTGGAAAGTGGTGAGTACACGCAGGAATCTGGCGACGAGTCAAGGTGAGTACTGGAGTATATATACCAAAGCAAATGACAGGCTGATAACAGCTGATGAAATCACTTGACTGAAATGACAAGCAGGAACTAAACAGGACTGAACCACAACTGTAAATGGCAACCAAAAAAACAGGAAATGGCAATAATGGCAGCTTAACAAAATAATGATAAATCAACATTGAGATACGGTTGAAATAATGTGCATTGTTTTTGTAACATTCATTTAACATTGAAACAGTGTTTATTGGTAATTGTTGTGTAAATGCCTAAGAAATACCTATAAACTAATGTTGACATACGGTTGAAATAATGTCAGTTGTTCCCACCACATTGATAAAACAATGTTTGATGCTAATGGTTGTAAAAAGGTTGACAGAATACCTATTAATCAACTTTGACATATGAGTGCAAAAATTTCACTTGTTTTTATGACTTTAATATAACGTCAAAACAACATTAATCCTAACAGTTGTAAAAAAGTTGACAAAATGCTTATAAAGTCCTTTCCAGTCCACAGAGATAAGGGACCCTGAATCTTTCTCCACCACAGGAGACTGGCTTCTATCACCACAGGCACCAATTGGCGTCAACATCTCACATGTCCATCAAAGAGCCATGAGCCCAATTTGTTGATCTACTTGTAAATCAAACAGGATTCCACCTCTGCTTATCATTCCAAAAAGACAGGCTGTCACATTTATCACAGAGAAGCTGTCTCTCCCAGAACTGGGACCACCAGCCATAAAATGTGGAATGTGCTCATCAAGAGAACAAGAGACTTAATTTGGACACAAGTTCTGGTTCAGATGCACCAGAACTTTCAACTGTCACAAAACTGATGCCATTGTATTCTGTGTACAAAATGCTATTATTTGCTAATAGATTGGTTTCTGTGTGATGTTCAATGCCTGATCTACAGATTTGCCAGGAAATTTCTCAACAACAAAGGGACTTCAGCTTATCACCATACTTTCCTTTGTGGGCATGTATAAAACTGAAATACAGATACTCACCTTCTTTACTTCTTTAATCTGTGCAACATGCATATAGGCTATGTCCACCAGCTAAATTATGTTTCCTCAATATTGTGTTGCATTTTAAGTGTTACAATTGTTTAATTAGTAATGTCTAGATTAGGCCATTTATAATTTGATTTTACTTGCATTTATTATTCGTGTATGTTTTAGTGTTTACTGGGTGTTACATAAGACAAGACCAGCCATCATGAACAACATTTCATTTCATTTGTTACAGCGTTTTAAGGGACCACGTATAAAACCTTAATATTCTATGCATTTAATATTGCTGTTTAACCAGTCTGACTTCTCTGCTTATTTGAGTGCCAAAGTGATCGTTACATGTGAACTGTGTTATGGTGTGATTGAACTTTGAGCTTGATGAAAAGAGGAAAGCTTAGTTATCCCAGATTTAGGAGCAATCCAAATCAAATAGTTTGATTCCTGATCTTAAGAGGTGGAACTCTTCACCACTGGTTGAACTCATCTCTCCGCCCTGCAGTGACCACTGCCCCAGGGGTATTTAAACCAGTGACACCCTAGTTGAATCGGATTTCCCTCTATCTTCAAAATTGTTTCACCTTCTCTTTTTGCGTCACATTACTTTTCTTTATTTTCCTTTGTTCTTAAATTTTGTAAACTTACGTTAAACTTAGAAATATAGCAAGCAACGGATTTTGTTACTTTAGAAAGTCATCTCAAGAAACTCTGCGAATCTGAAACTATAACCAATAGTCCTTAGTTGACTCGCTATTTTTGATTGAACTAATTAAATTAGATTCCAGCCCGTTTCCCTTTTAGGCTAGTTTAAGTAGCGCTGACGCTTTGAAACACCTTGGAAAGTTCAACCTAGCTGACTGTATTTTTGCTGACCCCGAGCCATCATCATCATCACTGTGGGCAACGATTCCTGGCACAAAGGCTGTGGCACCTGGATCAGAGAAGGCACGCCTGCTCAACCAAGCCAGTAATGGGAGATGCTGCACAGCGGCCTACAGCTCCAAACTAAGGCAAGACAATCATCTCTAATCCTCTGAGAATGCTGGTGTTTCTAAAAGCTCTAAAATTGAACATTTCAATTTCATTAGTTGGGTTCCTTAGTTCCTTAGGTTTTTATAAGTTAGAAACAAATACTTCTTTCGCTTGATCAAAGCCATCACATACCTAGGTCTTGATCATTCCTTGTCCTTTCACTCACTGATTCATCCATTGCTGATTGCTGTGTTTTCTGTGATGGTGTTCACATACAGATGGAGCGGCAAATTTTTGTTGCCTCATTGCTGCCGGATTTCACGCTGATCTCGTTAGCAGATGCCCATACCTGAAGCACTCGAAACTGCCAAGCAAAGGCTACAAGCCTTGGCCAGCGAAAGATACACCAGAGATAACAAAGCCAGACGAATAAACCGGCTGTTTGCAACACAACCTGTGAAAGTGTACTCTCAATGGCAGGGTAATAACAGCAGAGCAGACCCACCAAGGCTGGAAACTGAACAGTACTGGAAAGGTATATGGGAAACGGAGGCGTCACACAACAGTGATGCACAGTGGCTGGTGAATCTGAGGGAAGATCACAGCAACCTCCGTGAACAGAATCCAGTGACTATCACAGTGGCTGGCATCCAACAGAGAGTCTCAGGTATGAAAAACTGGACAGCAGCTGGCCCTGACATGATTCACGCCTACTGGCTAAAGAAGCTCACTACAATCCATGATTGCCTGGCAGCACAAATGAACCAGCTGCTAAGCGATGGGACTCACCCTGAATGGCAAACCAAAGGGCGAACGATCCTGATAATGAAGGATCCCTCAAAGGGTACAGTCCCAAACAACTACCGGCCAATAACCTGCCTCTCCACAACATTGAAGCTCATGTCAGGCATCATCGCAGCTAAGATAAGTAGGCACATGGGTCAATACATGAGCGAAGCACAGAAGGGCATTGGTAAGGATACCAGAGGAGCCAAACACCAACTCCTGGTAGACAGAACAGTCGCCCAAGAATGCGACAAACCAACCTGTGCACAGCCTGGATCGACTAACCTAGTAGCGTAGTTGGTAACGGTTTCGGCCTAGGAAGGCAAAGGTTCGCGGTTCGATCCCTGCCTCGGTATCAGGTGTGACCCTTTACACAAGCTCCCGAACGCCGTTCACTATGGCAGCTCACTGCTCCCCGCGGGGATGGGTCAAATACAGAGAACCACACCCAGTATGTGACCTGCCCCACCAGAGACAATACAACCTTGGACTTATTCTACACCTACACGGCATCCCACCGCTGACCACAACATCCTGCATCTCCTGCCTGTGTATAAACCTGTTGTACACAGGCAGCCGGTGGTGCCCCGCACAGTGAAGAGGTGGACAGCTGAGGGACTGTTTTAACACCACTGTGTGGACGGAGCTCTGCGACCCACATGGGGAGGACATTAACGCAATAACAGACTGTGTAACGGACTACATAAACTTCTGCTGTGAAAACACTGTTCCCACCAGGCGGGTTCGGTGTTTCACTAACAGCAAACCATGGGTCACCCCTGATATTAAAGCTCTGCTGAAGGAGAAGAAGAGAGCATTTAAATCAGGGGACAGGGAGGAGCTGAGGACGGTGCAGAAGGAGCTGAGGAGGAAAATCCGTGAGGGGAAGTCCAGCTACAGGAGGAAGATGGAGAAGCAGCTGCAGCAGAACAATGTCAGTGAGGTGTGGAGAAGCCTGAAAACCATCTCTGGCTTCAAAGCTCCACACCCACAGGCTGAGGGGGACATGAGCTGGGTCAACGAGCTGAACTCATACTTTAATAGGTTTGACCAAGCACCCACTCACACCTCCCAGCAGCTGCCTCCAAACCTTTTGTCACCTCATACCACTGGATTACCACCCCCCAAAGCCCTTCACACCTTTACACAAAGCCCTCTACCCTCAGCCCTGACGACTGCTGACTCATCCCAACAACACCCCCTCACTTCACACCACACTGAGACACTCCCTCAACCCCTATCCTTCTCCAGCACCCAGGTGAGAAGTGAGCTCAGGAAGATCAAGGCCAGGAAAGCAGCTGGACCAGACGGCATCAGCTCCAGACTCCTAAAGTCCTGCGCAGGCGAACTGTGTGGAGTTATGGAGCATGTCTTCAACCTGAGCCTCAAGCTGAGGGTGGTACCACAGCTCTGGAAGACCTCCTGCGTGGTACCAGTGCCCAAGACACCGCACGCCAAAACCCCAGCAGCTTCAGACCAGTGGCTCTGACATCACACCTGATGAAGACACTGGAGAGACTGGTCCTGGGTCACCTCCAGGCAGGTTCCCACCTCTGCGGTGGGAACCTGCCTGGACCCGCTGCAGTTCGCCTACCGACACGGCGTAGGGGTAAACAACGCCGTCATCTTCCTCCTACATCAAGCTCTTTCCCACCTAGAGAAGCCCGGCAGCACCGTGAGGATCATTTTCTTTGACTTCTCCAGTGCCTTCAACACCATCCAGCCGATGCTTCTGAAACACAAACTGGAGGAGGCTGGTGTGGACCTTCATCTGACGGAGTGGATTATGGAATATCTCACAAACAGGCCTTAGTTTGTGAGAGCCAGGGACTGAGTGTCTGACACTCTGACCTGCAGTGAGGGGGCCCCACAGGGGACTGTACTGGCCCCCTTCCTCTTCACCCTCTACACGTCAGACTTCAGACACAACACGGACAGCTGTGATAACCGATGATGACAATGCAGAGTACAGAGGACACACTCAAAACTTTGTGGACTGGTGCCAGCGGAACCACCTCCTGATCAACGTAGGGAAAACGAAGGAGATGGTGGTGGATTTTCGCAGACAGCAGTCTGCTGTCATCCCCCGATAAACATCCAGGGAAGGGACATTGAGAGAGTGGACTCTTACCTGGGGGTGCATCTGAACAATAAACTAGACTGGACTCATAACACAGATGCACTGTACAGGAGGTCAGGGGCCACTCCTGAAGACCTTCTATGACTCTGTGGTGGCAGCAGCCATCCTGTACAGTGTGGTCTGCTGGAGCAGCAGCATCATAGTGAGGGACAGAAAGAGACTAGACAGGATGATCAAGAAGTCCAGCTCTGTCCTGGGCTGCACTCTGGACACGATGCAGGAGGTGGGTGAGAGAAAGGTCCTGGCTAAACTGACATCCATCATGGACCAGGACTCTCACCCACTGGAGGACTCACTGTCTGATCTGGAGAGCAGCTTCAGTAGCAGACTGATCCACCCTCGCTGTGTGAAGGAGAGATATCGTAGATCCTTCCTACCTGCTGCTGTCAATTTGCAAAGCGACTAGCGGTTGCTAATGTGTATGCTAAATGGCCTGTGCAGCTTGAATAATTACAACACGACTTACCTGGAAAACTCTCGCTAATAGAAACACTACTTTAGCTTACATTATACAAATAAATAAAAGTTTGAGAGCATAGCTGAAATAATATAAATACATTTTACATTCACACATTTCACTGTTTTTGTCTTACTTGTGCTGCTGCTCTGACATAATTTTATTTTAAAAATGTGCATAAATATTTAGAGCAATCACTGCATGACCTACCTGGGAACAAAAAGCATTGGTTCAAAATATATTGACCTGATGTATTTTTACTATATTATGTTTTTTGATCATTCTTGATAAATCTGACAGTAATATGTCTCTGTATCTGAAGTTGTTACATGTATCTAGTCTACAGAGGCTTGTGAGCTAGTGCTGAGGATTCCTGGGGTGAAGAATCTGAGTTGCCATCTCTTCATGCTTGGGTTGTAGATAAAGGCAGAGTTTTCTGATGGATAAAACACCAAGACACTCATTGCATGATGGCTGTAGACCACCTGTGGAATAAATCCTTTAACATTTAAGTAAAAATTTGTTTTTTGTGAGTGCAATACTCATTAAGAATTTTTTTTTAATTTATATATAATTTATATGCTTTTTATTTATGGCCGGTTCAGATTTATAGCTTACCATATTAGAAAAAGAAAAACATGTAATTTCAATACTATGATTTCCTGAATAAAAGTGTTTTCCCTTCAGAAACAGAGTTCAGTGAAATATGTAATAGTTAAAGCCAACTTTATTGTCATCCTGGGGGTCTGGGGGTTTGAGGACAGAAGCTTTTGCAGGGCCTTGTAGACGAAATGCATGAAAGTATGGTAAACAGGGAGACGTGGTGATCCTTGTTCTCATCACTATTTGGAAGACTGAGTGGAAGCAGTCCTCTACCAGATGGAAGCTGTGGCTGTCCTCACCATCACCTCATCAAAACAAAAGGTACTGCAATCAGAATTGTAGATTAGTGAAATGTTCATTATTTTGTATGTATAAAACTTTCTCTAATGTAAGAATACACAATACCAGACAAAATAATTAAACTAAACAAGAGGACAGGCCTGTCTGTGCTAAAACAACAAATAATCAGTTGCTACAATTTAAATATAAAATCTAAACAGTATATACCAATTAAAATGAAAATCTTCTATTGCCTATGTTACTGTTAGTACATACAAACTTTCATACCTTCACTCCTGAGCTGGGCAGCAGATGTCTGTGTACCAACAGACATCTCGACAGCCTCTTTGCATGTGGGTAACTGAACCGAACTATTTCTTTTTTTTCTTTTTTTTTGTTCTGTCCAGCAGTTTAGCAAGCAGCATATATTACGCTGAATGCCATATTGTGATGGACAGCTTTGCTTTAACAAGAAGAGTATATATGGAATATATATGCACCATATATGTGCATATATGTGGGGGGGGTAAGGGGTGCAACCAGCTGCTGAAACCAAGCAAATCTGTTAAGTAAACAATCGGAGCAAAAAAAAAAATAAAAAAAATAAATAAGAAGCAGGGATGTACCTTAGGCTAACACATTCATAACTAAACAATTTTTGTACTGTGGTTTACCTTGGAGATTAATACTAATACCAATAATAGTGCTAAGGTATGTGCACATACTAATACAAACATATACATACAATATACATACATATGTGCATTATTATACATATCCCATACTACTTAATAAAAGTCATGACATACAACACCACAAATTCCATATTCACACATTATTCATATTGGTAGTGAAGTATCAATAATACTTACAGTTGGATTTGGAAAGTGTCCCACTACAAGGTTAGTAAGGCTGTAGCTTAACATTATTCACCCAAAGGGTGAGGCAGACGTTGGTGCATGAACAATGCCACTTGTGGAAGCCAGGGTGATGTGAGGGGCTCGGCCACTACGCCCATCCAGCAAGCAGAGGAAGGAATCCCAGCAGCCAGGGAGCCCACACACCTTCAGTTCCAGGAGGGCAGGTGTTGCGACCCAAGCCGCCCACACAGAGCCCCCCAGGCAGAGCTGCAGCAGCCACAGAGACAGCACCCGAGGCCAGAGTGGGCCACCGGGGGTCAACGCTGTCCGCCCCATGAGAACCAGGGGCAAACACTCCCCCCGGCGGGAGGGTCGACCTGAAAGAGTAGAGCCCGAGGACCCACGGTCCGTAGGGAGCCCGCCAGAAGATGCCCCCGCGCGCAGAGTGGGGCCCGCCCCCAGTCCACCACCCCCACACGAGCGGAGCGGGGCCTACCCCATCGGCCCGACCTCATCCCCAGCACAAGGCCAGCAATTGGTTGGGTCAGCAGAAAAGAGACCACCCAGGCAGACGATCATCGTACCCCGGGCGAAAAACCGTACCCCCACACTTCAACCGCACCACACGCATACCAACTCACACAAACACAGACGCATACACCCACCCACATGTGCAACACACATCATCACATCAACACATACAAACACCATAGACTCTCTCACAACAAACTAGTCAACCATACGTGAACCAATGCACTCTCAGATACATTCTCGCACCCACACCATTCGCTTGATCACATTCGTGGGGAGGGTAGGTCTCCGGCCTGCCGTCCATGTGGCCCCAGGCAGGGACCGCAGCTCCTCCCGAGCCCCGACCAACCCCCCCCAACCCGAGGGAGGCAGAGGGCAGCAGAAAAAGGTACCCCAGAACCCTGCAACCCAGCTTGGACGTGAGTGTGTGGAACTAAAGTGCACTGAAGGTGGGTGCCACCTCCAGGAGCACAACCGCTGGCTGACGGTGTGTCCCCCGGACAGTGCCCCCCCTCGCCCTAAATGTCTTTTTGCAGTTAAAACTGGGTGGTGATCTCTCCACCAGGGCCAGTGGCCGAGGCCACAACTGGCCTCAGCCCCAGGCCCCAGTGAAGGAGCCCACCCCCGGCCCTAAATGTATGTGTATGTGGCTAAGTATGAGGAACTTTGGGAGATATCCAATTCTCCGAGGGGTCCAGCAGACGTAGCCATCAATGGGAAGGCTCCGTCTACTGGCCCCCCCGGAAGGAACCGAACTATTTCTATGGGAGGACTTGGGCGCTGCTGTGCTCGTCTGTTCACGTTGAGTGAGAGGGGGGAAATGGCGGAAGTCCAGTTTTGGTTCAGGATCGTTGTGGGGGTGGTGGTTCAGGATTTGCAGGGAGGACTTCTTACTGTCATAATTCATGTTTCTTAGTCACTTTTCTCACCCATTCCCAGTTTTATTTTGTACATGTTCAGTGCCCATGTTTTCAGTTCCAGCTTTACTTCCAGTCCTCGTTAACATCACCTGCATCTCATCAGTAATCAGTCACCTAGTATTTAAGCACCACCTCTCACCATAGCACCTTGCCAGATTGTTTATGTTGATCACTAACTAGCATTCCAGCAGAAGGCTGCAGGGCTGTCACCAGCGTCGTCAAACTGTACGTCAACGGAGAGCTCTACCGGGACTGGGAAGCAACTCCGTGGCTCTACTAGCAGGTGGTATGTAAAAAAATGGTTTAATATAAAAGGTTTGTTAAAAAAATAATAGATGCAATGCAACTATGTGTTATAACTTTATATCCAGTATTCAAACTCGTTCTCTCGCAGATGTTTCATGTAAATGTTTATTGTCATTCTAATGTCATTCACTCACTCACTTTGCAAAGCGCCCATCATGCTTAATCACTCACTTTCCTTTCACTTTAATTTTCCTACCCTTTACTCTTTTTCCTTCACCTACTTTCACTCCACACTGTCTACATCCTTTTCTCTATTCTTCTTCCACATAGTCAGTCAGCTATGTAGCCCTCCAGCAGCCACACACAAACATCTACTGCACAGGGGAAACGCATGCACATACATAGATAACACACAACTCAGAATACACAACAAAAAACAAAAACAAAAACTAGCATTCCAGCTTTTCTAGACTAGTGCCTTGTATTTTGACCTTGCTTCGCCATCAACCCTGCTTTTGCCTAACCTGTGACAGTCCTGGGGCCCGTTTCAAGAAGGTGGTTTTGTGGAAACTCTGAGTTTGTTAACCCTGAAATGAGGAAAACTCAGAGTTTTAGGTTTCAGAAAGCGAGGTTACTTAAACCCGTAAAGCGGGGTAAGTTTAAACCCATTTCAAGAAGCGAGGTAATCGAAACTCAGAGTCAGTTACTATGGCAACTTACTCTGTGAACCTAACCTGGTCGCGAGCAGGTTTTATTCGGGAAACCCAGAGTTTTCTTTGGTCTCCGCCCCTTTTTAAAGTGAACAGTGTTTAAATGCCTCATTTAATCTTTCAGTATATTCATAGATTTCACCTGTTTCCTTTGCGCAGAGACCAAAATGTCCGTTTCTAGAGGATCCTGTAGATGAGGACGGTGTATTAATTCACACGGCATTGAATTTACGCCGCAAGAGGATTTTAACGCCACGAGTTAATTTTCTGTCATATCGCCGTGCATATCAATTTTAGCGGTACTCCATACATATATCGGCCCGACCTCATCCCCAGCACAAGGCCAGCAATTGGTTGGGTCAGCAGAAAAGAGACCACCCAGGCAGACGATCATCGTACCCCGGGCGAAAAACCGTACCCCCACACTTCAACCGCACCACACGCATACCAACTCACACAAACACAGACGCATACACCCACCCACATGTGCAACACACATCATCACATCAACACATACAAACACCATAGACTCTCTCACAACAAACTAGTCAACCATACGTGAAACAATGCACTCTCAGATACATTCTCGCACCCACACCATTCGCTTGATCACATTCGTGGGGAGGGTAGGTCTCCGGCCTGCCGTCCATGTGGCCCCAGGCAGGGACCGCAGCTCCTCCCGAGCCCCGACCAACCCCCCCCAACCCGGGGGAGGCAGAGGGCAGCAGAAAAAGGTACCCCAGATCCCTGCAACCCAGCTTGGACGTGAGTGTGTGGAACTAAAGTGCACTGAAGGTGGGTGCCACCTCCAGGAGCACAACCGCTGGCTGACGGTGTGTCCCCCGGACAGTGCCCCCCCTCGCCCTAAATGTCTTTTTGCAGTTAAAACTGGGTGGTGATCTCTCCACCAGGGCCAGTGGCCGAGGCCACAACTGGCCTCAGCCCCAGGCCCCAGTGAAGGAGCCCACCCCCGGCCCTAAATGTATGTGTATGTGGCTAAGTATGAGGAACTTTGGGAGATATCCAATTCTCCGAGGGGTCCAGCAGACGGAGCCATCAATGGGAAGGCTCCGTCTACTGGCCCCCCCGGAAGGAACCGAACTATTTCTATGGGAGGACTTGGGCGCTGCTGTGCTCGTCTGTTCACGTTGAGTGAGAGGGGGGAAATGGCGGAAGTCCAGTTTTGGTTCAGGATCGTTGTGGGGGTGGTGGTTCAGGATTTGCAGGGAGGACTTCTTACTGTCATAATTCATGTTTCTTAGTCACTTTTCTCACCCATTCCCAGTTTTATTTTGTACATGTTCAGTGCCCATGTTTTCAGTTCCAGCTTTACTTCCAGTCCTCGTTAACATCACCTGCATCTCATCAGTAATCAGTCACCTAGTATTTAAGCACCACCTCTCACCATAGCACCTTGCCAGATTGTTTATGTTGATCACTAACTAGCATTCCAGCAGAAGGCTGCAGGGCTGTCATCAGCGTCGTCAAACTGTACGTCAACTGAGAGCTCTACCGGGACTGGGAAGCAACTCCGTGGCTCTACTAGCAGGTGGTGTGTAAAAAAATGGTTTAATATAAAAGGTTTGTTAAAAAAATAATAGATGCAATGCAACTATGTGTTATAACTTTATATCCAGTATTCAAACTCGTTCTCTCGCAGATGTTTCATGTAAATGTTTATTGTCATTCTAATGTCATTCACTCACTCACTTTGCAAAGCGCCCATCATGCTTAATCACTCACTTTCCTTTCACTTTAATTTTCCTACCCTTTACTCTTTTTCCTTCACCTACTTTCACTCCACACTGTCTACATCCTTTTCTCTATTCTTCTTCCACATAGTCAGTCAGCTATGTAGCCCTCCAGCAGCCACACACAAACATCTACTGCACAGGGGAAACGCATGCACATACATAGATAACACACAACTCAGAATACACAACAAAAAACAAAAACAAAAACTAGCATTCCAGCTTTCTAGACTAGTGCCTTGTATTTGACCTTGCTTCGCCATCAACCCTGCTTTTGCCTAACCTGTGACAGTCCTGGGGCCCGTTTCAAGAAGGTGGTTTTGTGGAAACTCTGAGTTTGTTAACCCTGAAATGAGGAAGAAACTCAGAGTTTTAGGTTTCAGAAAGCGAGGTTACTTAAACCCGTAAGCGGGGGTAAGTTTAAACCCATTTCAAGAAGCGAGGGTAATCGAAACTCAGAGTCAGTTACTATGGGCACTTACTCTGTGAACCTAACCTGGTCGCGAGCAGGTTTTATTCGGGAAACCCAGAGTTTTCTTTGGTCTCCGCCCCTTTTTAAAGTGAACAGTGTTTAAATGCCTCATTTAATCTTTCAGTATATTCATAGATTTCACCTGTTTCCTTTGCGCAGAGACCAAAATGTCCGTTTCTAGAGGATCCTGTAGATGAGGACGGTGTATTAATTCACACGGCATTGAATTTACGCCGCAAGAGGATTTTAACGCCACAAGTTAATTTTCTGTCATATCGCCGTGCATATCAATTTTAGCGGTACTCCATACATATATTAATAATCTTATCCACCCATTCATCAGACACGTCACCCATCGTGGCCGCGCTTTTACATCCGAACAGGTTCTTTGTGTTGCGTTACGTTTTTTTTTTGCAAACGGTAGTTTTCTTTATAACATTGGAGATGCTGAGCACATTTTTCAATGCATGCACTAAACACTCACAAGAGCACTTCTATGCAGCACTTAAGTAATATGAACTTTCTTCTAGGAGAGATTCACAGCTTTCTGCTGGAGATAGGGGTCACCCATGCCAGCCCACACTACTGACCCCTCACCCAGAACCTGAAACAGGCCCCCAGCAGCGCTTTAATGTGTCACTGCAGAATAAGGGCCCGGGTGGAAATGACCATAGGCCTGTTGAAAGCACGTGTTCAGTGCCTACGTCACCTCAGGGAAACACCTGAGAGGTCTTATTATTATTATTATTATTATTATTATTATTATTATTATTATTATTATTATTATTATTATTACCTCAGGGAAACACCTGAGAGGCCTGTGACATTATTGTGGCATGTGTTGTTCTCCACATTATTGCAATTATTAGAGAGGAGCAACACCCTGCCCTACAAATACAAGACCCTGAGGAGACTCCTTCCATCACAGTAATCTGCAGAGTGGATGGACAGTCAGATGTGATTTGCTTTAATGTCTTAATCAACCATCACCACCACCACCAATAAAAGAAACTGAATAGATGCAAATCATGATTTATTTGTTTTTTTTTCATTTCCTACAAATACAAAGGCAATTGTTAGATTTTATGATTCGTCCAATAATTCATACAATTCACCTTTAACTATACACTCATCTCCAGCTTGTGTTTGGGAATTTCAATTTCTAGATCTGTCTTTTCAATCTTGTGGTACAAGTATAACATTTCCTTGAGATTTAGTTTATACAACTCAATAACCGGTAACTTAAAATACAAAGATTTAGAGTTACAAGACATAGTTCCTCATTACTCTTACAGAATTGAACTCTGGCATTTACTGAACATCACTGAACTGTGTGCATCTGTGCAGCAGAATGTGACGGACCTCCTCCTGCTGTTCTTTCACATTCTGGGGCAGAGGGGAGATAATAAAGTCACTATACTTGGAGATCAAGTTACATCCTTTAGGCTACGCAACACAAACATAAGAAATCATGTGATGTGTATACTGTAAACTGTATTAATATTACACTTTATAATACTGCTTATCATAATATAAGCTTTATTTAGTAGTATACGTACAACATTCTGGGTTTCTGTTGTGACAGGAGGATTTATATATTACCATCAGAATCTATTAAGACCAACAAAGAACCCAACCCAGACTCTAAGAAATGGATATATCAAAAGTAGCCTATGTAAAAAATCAAATATATAGGTAGACCTCTTACATTTTACACATGCACTTGTATCCTGGGGTGTGACGGGTTCTGATGAACTCCCTCCTTCAGCCCCTGCTTTCCAGTGTTCAGGCTGAGGGCCATCTCCTCTGCATGCATCAGTGGTGGAGGTGCAGGTCCTCCACCAGTTGTTCTAGCCTCTGCCTTCTTTCTGTTGGCTGAGTAGAAGTCAAATGATTTAACTGTGTGACAACATTACAGCCATGTTGAAAATGCTGCTGCACTGCTATATTCTGCATGCTATTTAGTTATTTAATATGTCAAATGTTGTAAAGTCAGGTAGTCTACAGCCATGATATGATGGTGCCTTATGCCTGTTTGAATTATGTTTTTATATTTCATTTTTAGCCACGTTCTTCTATGCCTGCAGGATTGTGCCTACTTAAAAACTGAAATTAAATTCTTATATTATTACGTGTTTTGGGTAACTTTTAAAAACCTAATTAGATTAATGTAATAATTTCTCTCTATAAAACGTATTGGATTATTGAATTATCATTATTTTACAAATCCCACATCAACCACAACAGGAATTTTAAAAATGCATAGACATAACACTGCACTTTTAAGTCATACAAACATCGGTATTTTATGCAATTACTGAAGTAACGCCTTAGATGAGTGAAAAAGTCCTTACTTTACGAGTGAAATATAACAACAATACTAAAATTATTTAGTATTTAGTTACACTGAACACTGTATGATTAAAATGTAAACTTACGCATTGACTCGAGGAGCTATTTTCTTCCAAGCTAATTCTTTCTCTTTCGCCGCTGCAGCCATGTTGCCTATTCTACCGAATATAGACTCGTAGTCGCTATTTGCTTGAGGTATCATATTCATTTCCGTCTTTTGTTGTCCTGTTGCCATGGTGACTCGTAATATCTTCACTCCATTGATCAGGGCTTTGTATCGTCGCGGTGCACGCGCTTAACTGAGTCAGAAAACTCAGAGTTGCTTAAACCAACTCTTTTCAGCTGTTCTAGAACCGAAAACTCCAGGTTTGCAAACTCAGAGTAGATCAACTCAGAGTTTCGTTTTAAGTTTGTTAAACCTCCTTCTTGAAAGGGGCCCCTGTACCGTGAGTTGATCTTTGTTTGTTTTTGGCCTCGCCTCTGCATGCTCCTTGTTGGATCCTGGTTGCCACTTCACTGTGTATGACCTCTGCCTGCCTGACCTGGCTAATAAATCTTCGTATCATAATCAAGCCAACGCTGTGCATTTGGGTCCTTTCTCCATTGCCAATTCATGACATCTACATGTGTGACGACAACTGGGGAACGGTCTCAGAGTAGGACAAGGTCTGTCTCCATTGGATGAGAAAATTTACCATTTCAAAATGTGAAAAAAGGAGGAAATGCATTTCTACCGTGCTCAGTGTGTGTATGTGTGACCCATAGAGTCATAGGAATGCTCCAAAATGTCTAAAAAGTGAATTTTGCATGATATGACCCCTTTAAGTGAAAAACGGAATTTAATCACAGCACTGTTAAAAACGAATAAACAAGCTGAAAACAGTGTTTTCAAAACTAGACCCGGAATTGGATTTGAAGCCGTTTCCTGTTTTCTCGTTTTGAGGAAAAAACAGAAAATGAGAAAACAAGCCGTTTGCTCGTCTTCCCAGCCTTTACTCTGGTGGGGAAATCAAACTATTAGAACGTACAGGTACCGTGTCGCCCTGTTGCCCAGTCTTTGTTCATTGCACACATTAAGGGAAGAGACACACAGTGTGTTTCCAAATGTTAACGGTTATACTGAATGAAAACGAAAATAACTCCTTCTGCTCTGCAGCATAAACCACTTTGACCACTTTTAAGGTGTGTGTGAGAACAGTTACACCAGAAAGATATAGCCCATGTCCTTTAAGCGTAAGCTCCAACATTTTACCGGAATGACATTAATCACAATATCTGCAGAAAAAAAAACTTTTATTACACAGGCAACACAGTGGATTTGGAACTTGCTCTGCGCCGTAATCATGGCGTCTGATGTTGGTTCAGACTTCACATCTCTTCCCCCTACACCGTATTGGCACAGAGACATTTACATATTGTCACCACTCGGTCAATAGGTGTAAAATACTTTAGCTCCGAGACAAAGAAAAAAGCCCAATGGGAGATCGGTCAGCGTGATCAGCTGCACCTACGTAGGCTGTGGGACGCCGAAACCTTTCTCTTCCCCTTTTTTAAAATGCTCTTCTTATGGTATTTCACACAAGTCTGGCAGACTACCACTGCTAACTTGTAGAGAATATTATATAATAAAAATAAATAAATTGTAATAAACTCTCTCTGTGGTATATCAGAACGCCAGGACTCAGTAGATCTTCCACTCATTAAAGTGTTTTGTTCTGCGTATATTGATTCTGCATGAGTAATAAGGACCGTTTTACACTTATTTAGCCAAAGACAAAACTCAAGAGGAGATTGGACAATTCGCTCAGCTGCACCTAGTCTGTGGAACGCTCTCCCAGAGCACACGATGCTTTGGGGAGAAGGGGGTGGTGTGAAACCAGTCTAACTAGTGCTGTGGATTGGTCGTTCTGTCTGAAAAGAAGCTCTCTATTGTTATGTTCATCTAAGCTTAATTAGAAGATTCAAATGCTCATTTTTTTTAATTTAAAACAGCTTCTGAAGCAATAAGACTGACACAACCTACATCCAAGTGAATATGGCCAAATATATAGAATGAAAATTAATACAATAATAACCTAATACAGCCAGTAACTGATAAACCTCAAGAGGGTAGTTTGGCAGCTGTGGCAGCATGAGCTGCCGATGCTTATCTATGATTTGAAAAAGTAAGTACAACATTCAACTTTGAGATGAAGTCAACTTTTCAAGTTTTCTGAACTTTTTAGTTGACTGTTCAGACAGACTATTCTCTATCTGTCTGTTTGTCTGTCTGCCCTAGCAAACCCCGGGTTAAATGGCGTAGTCAAATTTCGTTGTTACATGCTGTGATAATGACCAATAAAGGATTTTTTCTTCTTCTTTTTCTAAATAAAGCTTAAATTAGGTTTCATGATTTCTGATGTTTGTCTTGAGTAGCCCAAATGATGCGACTTGATCTCCTAGTGACATTATTATCTCCCCTCTGCCCCAGAGTGTGGAAGAACAGCAGGAGGAGGGTCCGTCACATTCTGCTGTGCAGATGCACACAGTTCAGTGATGCTCAGTAAATCCCAGTGTTAGGGAAATTGTTAGTTCCCTTTGTATATCTTATATAAAGCGGACACAATTAGTTGAGACCTTCTTCAGGATTTTACTTGCAAGGAGTGAGCAGTTTACAGCAAAGGCAACTTCCTCTCACTGAAGAGAAGACAAGGATTCAGCTCATAATATGTATTGCATTCTGGGAGGTGCATAGTCACAGTACATGGGAAATATTTCCTGCACAAAGCAAGCATTGGGTTCATCAGATAAGGATGCTACACATCGGTACTCCCTGTTTCTTGCATAGCAGAAGGGCGAAACCTTCAAAGCCATAGCACAGCTAACTAGGCTTCAGCAAAATATGTTTCAATGATTAGATGCAGTATTTTTCCAACAGCCAGAGTTCAATTTTGTAAAAGTAATGAAGAACTATGTCATGTAACTCTAAGTCTTCTGAAAAAACAAGAAAAAGTTATATTGGACCGCCACATTGAAAAGACAAATCTAGAAATTTAAATTCTCAAACAGAAGCTGGAGGTGAGTGTATAGTTAAAGGTAAATTGTATGAATTATTGGAAGAATCAGAAAATCTAACAATTGCCTTTGAATTTGTAGGAAATGAAGAAAACCAAATAAATTATGATTTGCATTTATTCAGTTTCTTTTATTGGTGGTGGTGATGGTTGATTGAGACATTATGGCAAATCACATCTCTGACTGTGTTTCCATCCTGGTAATCTGCAGGGTGGATGGAGTCTTCCTCAGGCTCTTGTATTTGTAGGGTAGGGTGTTGCTCCCCTCTAATAATTGCAATATTGTGGAGAACAACACATGCCACGTTAATTTCACAGGCCTCTCAGGTGTTTCCCTGAGGTGACGTAGGCACTGAAGACGTGCATTCAACAGGCCTCTGGTCATTTCCACCCAGACTCTTGTTTTGCAGGGCCACATTAAAGCACTGCTGCGGGCCTGCTTCAGGTTCTGGGTGAGGGGTCAGTAGTGTGGGCTGGCATGGGTGACCCCTATCTCCAGCAGAAAGCTGTCAATCGCTCCTAAAAGAAAGTTCACATTACATTAGTGCTGCATAGAAGTGCTCCTGTGAGTGTGAGTGCATGCATTGAAATAGGTGTATAGGACATACATGTGCTTACCACAGTGCAGCCTGTTACTTAGGGTTGACTCACGATATATTCATGAGTCATGACCAGAGCTGGGCCACTTGGCCTCCACGTTTGTGATAATACGTGCAGCATCACATATGATCTTGGTGGTGTAAACAATGATACGTCAGTTACAGTGACCATTAGAAAGAGTAGTCCGTGTACTTGCAAATTTATTAGTTTATTTCCAGAGGTCACAGCAAGATGTTATTAACTGATCATCATTTTCTCTCTTTCTGCGTAAATTCAAACACACATGGTGTGTGCGTGAACCTAAACAGAACTAAGTCAGACAGGAAACAAAACAGTAGGTACCAAACTAAACTAAACTACGAAACTAAACAAAACATGATCATGGTGCTGGATCTGTGACACACACTATGCATGGTATTAAGGGGAGAGGAAAACCGACAATATACCCTGAGTGTCTTCAATTAAAGTCCTGACGCCATGCAAAACAAATACCATGTAGTATGTTGCAGTAACATGTCCACAAATTGCATGTACAATATCTAAGAATAGATTTGGTAACAAAAACAATTAACCTTATAAACTAGCTGACTCAAAAACCAAAAACCTAAACTGAAAGTGAACAAACTCCATATAAGTAAGTATCTGATTGTGCACAAACGGTTATCAATTAATTCTACTAATATGTTTGCAGAGATCTTTGATTGTACCATTTTGGGTTAGGGCTCCAACTGAATCAAGGTGCGACCTTTTAGTGAAATAGCTATAGTCGTATTGGTTCTCAAATTAAAACTTCCCCCTGATATTTACAGTCTCTGCATTTTATTCTGATGTGATCAACATGAATCTGCAGCATGGAGGAGTGGCAGGGTTTGGTTCCATTTTTGAATATACTGTGATGAACAGTACTCCATTATTAGAACTACCAAGCACATTTTCTGTCTCTACTGCAATCAGGGCATTGATTGCAGGACAATAGATGTGTTTGATTGAGACATAATCAGACACTCCACTAATTTGACTTCAAAGGAAAATCAGCAGTATGAAGACACAAGGTAAAACACACATATTAGTCTAAATTCAGATGTATTCCCTGTAGTTTACTACAAAGAGCCCCTTCATCCTACACACCCATACAGATTGTTTGCCTTTCCTTCCCCTATGTAGCAATTTACTTCATTTTAAATTAGTTCATAGTTATAGTGCCAATTCTCAACAAAAGTGGTCTTAAGGTACTACAAAAAATACCACTGGAGACAGACAGCTTTAAGTTTGGCAAGACATAGCTGAAGAAGCACCACTAGAATAGAATAGAATAGAATAGAATAGAATAGAATAGAATAGAATAGAATAGAATAGAAATTTTATGCATGCACAAGGGGAAATTATTTTCGTCCCAGAATTTCCACACTGTGTTCCTGTATAGAAACTGGTGCCACTGGTGCCTTGGTCTTCCTCAGGCGCACTACCAGTTCTTTAGTCTTTCAAGCACAACTCTCTCAAGTAGCTGAAGTCTGTTGTATAAAGGGTGAAGAGAAAAGGAGAGAGGAGCCACAGTGTTACACACAACTGTGTCTGACACAGCATGGTGCAACAGTACGAGCTGTGGTCTGCCGGTCAGATAGTCGACAAGGTCGATAGTCGAGAGGATCAACCTGCATTGCTTTTTTGCTCAGAAGAGCTGGCCTGATCATATTAAAAGTACTGGAGAAGTCAAAGAGTATTATTCTTTATGTGCTTGCTGGCTTTTTCAGATGGGCATATGCTCGATTAAGCAAGTAGATTATGACATCATCGACTCCCAACCGGGCCTGGTAGGCAAACTACAGACGGTCCAGGTGGGGCCTAGCTATAGGTCGGAGCTGCTCCAGGATCAGTCTCTCAAAGGTCTTCACAATATGTTATAAGTGCCATGAGTCGTTAATCTGAGGATCCCCTGTGACGTGGTGTCTTTGGCACAGGAACTAGGCCCGATGTTTTCCAAACCTGCTACAAAGCTGGGCAGCACAGACTGACGCCATCAGGGCCAGCAGTCTTAACTTTGGGGAGTTTACTCAGCTGTCTTTTCACATAAAGGGGTGTAAAACGTGCAGATTGGGAGGAGGGGGAGGGAGGAAGGTAGAATCATCACTCTCAGTCTGAAAAAACCTAGAAGAGCTATCAGGACAGAGGGATGGAGGGCCACTACAGTTGCTGGAACTAGAAGCAGGGGAAGTGACTGTGATTGCAGACAAGAGTCAGGAGAGCCGTTACATGTTCTGACATCAAACCTGTTAAACAATAAGTTCAATTCATTGGCTTTAGCCTCACAACCTTCAACTTCACTGCTAGCTAGTTTGAAACCAGTGGTGGTCTTCATACCCCTCCAAACCTCTTTCATTTTGTTTTGCTGGAATGTCAACTCCAGCTTCTTGCTGTAGTAGTCTTTAGTATCGCAGATCTTCACGTTCAAGTCCTTCTGGATAGCTCTGAGCTCCTCTTTATTCCCACCTCAAAAAGCCCTCTAATTTTGTTTCAGGATGCTTTTCATGTCTTTAGTAACCCAAGGCTTATTGTTTGAAAAACACTGGACACTTTTTGTAAAAACAATGTGTTGGGTCTGAAAATATCAAAACACCACTGATACACACAGAGACGAGAACAATAAAGCACAACTGAGAGCCAACCAATTTTTACTTGGCCAAGGGGAGCTCCCCTGAGATCTTAGCGTTGTAAGCGCTTCACTCGGAGACCACCAACTCCAAAAAACTTCCCCAGAGCACAACACTTTATTGACACTTGTACACGCCTTCAACATCACATCATTGGTGCACTCGTTAACATGCGGAAACAACCAAGTAGCAGGTCCCCTCTTGTGGTTTTGAACACCTACGCCTGAATAGAAGCACAAAGCAAATATGACAAAGTTGTCCTGCATATATGACAATACTTGTATAAGAACTTAAGCATGTGATTAGATGTCTGTGCAACTGTCATTGTGGTTATAAGGCACAGCAAATGCAAACCATAAATGGTAAATGTAAAAAGGTATTATATGTAAAAGATAATGAATAAACAACAAAGATAAATTAGATGAATAATAGATGAAAATTTATTTTCTCCAACATTCCCCCCTATTTGTCATTACAAGGACAATTAAACATCAGTATCACATCTCTCTGAATCAGTTTTCACTGTGAACGTCAAAACATTGTATAAACCTTGTAAGATCTTTTGTAAAACCTTTCATGGTAAGGCATGGGTGTAGCATAGAGTGTCAGGTGAGAAGATGAATGCGGCATGTGAGAGCACACAAAACAATTTGACTTATTGTATGCCTTAGCTAACATCTTGACATAATGATACCACATGTAAACGGGTGCTTGTGGTTGGGGTCCAGGGGCCCGTTTCAAGAAGAAGGTTTAACAAACTCTGAGTTTAAACTAAACTCTGAGTTGATTTACTCTGAGTTTGCAAACCTGGAGTCTTCTGTTTCAGAACAGCTGAAAAGAGTTGGTTTAAGCAACTCTGAGTTGTCTGACTCAGAGTTAAGCGTGTGCACCGCGACGATACAAAGCCCTGATCAATGGAGTGAAGATATTACGAGTCACCATGGCAACAGGACAACAAAATACATCCGGAAATGGATACGATACTTCAAGCAAATAGCGACTACGAGTCTGTATTCCGTAGAAAAAGCAACACGGCTGCAGCGGCGAAAGAGAAAGAATTAGCTTGGAAGAAAATAGCTGCCCGAGTCAATGCGTAAGTTTTTGTGTTTAGCATAACTAAATACTAAATAATTTTAGTATTGTTGTTATATTTCACTCGTAAAGTAAGTACTTATAAAGTAATTTTTCAGTCATCTAAGGAGTTACTTCAGTAATTGAATAAAATACCGATGTTTGTATGAATTAAAAGTACAATGTTATGTCTATGCATTTTTAAAATCCCTGTTTTGGTTGATGTGGGATTTGTAAAGTTATTACAATTCAATAATCCAATACGTTTTATGGAGAGGAATTATTACATTAATTTAATTAGGTTTTTAAAAGTTACCCAAAACATGTAATAATATAAGAATTTAATTTCAGTTATTATGTAGGCGCAATCCTGCAGGCATAAAAGAACGTGGCTAAAAATGAAATATAAAAACATATTTCAAACAGCTAAGGCACCATCATGTCATGGGTGTAGACTAACTGACTTTACAACATTTGACATGTTAAATAACTAAATAGCATGCAGAGTATAGCAGTGCAGCAGCATTTTCAACATGGCTGTAATGTTTTCACACAGTTAAATCATTTGACTTCTACTCAGCCAACAGAAAGAAGGCAGAGACTAGAACAACTGGTGAAGGACCTGCACCACCACCACTGACACATGCAGAGGAGAAGGCCCTCGGCATGAACAATGGAAAGCAGAGGCTGAAGGATTTCCAGGAGCAAGTTCATCAGAACCAGTCACTCCCCAGGATACAAGTGCATGTGTAAAATGTAAGAGGCCTACCTATATATTTGATTTACTACATAGGCTACTTTTGATATATCCATTTTTTTCACTCTGGGTTGGGTTTTTTGTTGGTCTTAACAGATTCTGATGGTAATATATGAATCCTCCTGTCACAACAGACACCCAGGATGTTGTGAGTATCATACTAAATAAAGCTTAAATTATGATAAGCAGTATTATAAAGTGTAATATTAATACAGTTTATACACAGCACATGATTTCTGATGTTTGTGTTGCGTAGCTTAAAAGGATGTAACTTGATCTCCAAGTATACTGACTTTATTATCTCCCCTCTGCCCCAGAGTGTGGAAGAACAGCAGGAGGTCAGTCACATTCTGCTGCACAGATGCACACAGTTCAGTGATGTTCAATAAACACCAGAGTTCAATTCTGTAAGAGTAATGAGGAACTATGTCTTGTAACTATAAATCTCCGGTTACAGAGTTGTATAAACTAAATCTCAAGGAAATATCACACTTGTACCACAAGATTGAAAAGACAGATCTAGAAATTGAAATTCCCAAACACAAGCTGGAGATGAGTGTATAGTTAAAGGTGAATTGTATGAATTATTGGAAGAGTCATAAAATCTGTGCAGATGCACACAGTTCAGTGATGCTCAGTAAATCCCAGTGTTAGGGAAATTGTTAGTTCCCTTTGTATATCTTATATAAAGCAGACACAATTAGTTGAGACCTTCTTCAGGATTTTACTTGCAAGGAGTGAGCAGTTTACAGCAAAGGCAACTTCCTCTCACTGAAGAGAAGACAAGGATTCAGCTCATAATATGTATTGCATTCTGGGAGGTGCATAGTCACAGTACATGGGAAATATTTCCTGCACAAAGCAAGCATTGGGTTCATCAGATAAGGATGCTACACATCGGTACTCCCTGTTTCTTGCATAGCAGAAGGGCGAAACCTTCAAAGCCATAGCACAGCTAACTAGGCTTCAGCAAAATATGTTTCAATGATTAGATGCAGTATTTTTCCAACAGCCAGAGTTCAATTTTTTAAAAGTAATGAAGAACTATGTCATGTAACTCTAAGTCTTCTGAAAAAACAAGAAAAAGTTATATTGGACCGCCACATTGAAAAGACAAATCTAGAAATTTAAATTCTCAAACAGAAGCTGGAGGTGAGTGTATAGTTAAAGGTAAATTGTATGAATTATTGGAAGAATCAGAAAATCTAACAATTGCCTTTGTATTTGTAGGAAATGAAGAAAACCAAATAAATTATGATTTGCATTTATTCAGTTTCTTTTATTGGTGGTGGTGATGGTTTAGTAAAACATTACGGCAAATCACATCTCTGACTGTCCATCCACTCTGCAGATTACCATGATGGAGGGAGTCTTCCTCAGGGTCTTGTATTTGTAGGGCAGGGCGTTGCTCCCCTCTAATAATTGCAATAATGTGGAGAACAACACATGCCACAATAATATCACAGGCCTCTCAGGTGTTTCCCTGAGGTGACGTAGGCACTGAAGACGTGCTTTCAACAGACATATGGTCATTTCCACCCGGGCTCTTGTTCTGCAGTGACATTTTAAAGCGCTGCTGGGGGCCTGCTTCAGGTTCTGGGTGAGGGGTCAGTAGTGTGGGCCTTCATGGGTAACCTCTATCTCCAGCAGAAAGCCGTCAATCTCTCCTAGAAGAAAGTTCACATTACTTTAGTGCTGCAAAGACGTGCTACTGTGAGTGTGTAGCACATGCATTGAAATAGGTCTATAGGACATACATGTACTTTCCACAGTGCAGCCTGTTACTTAGGGTTGACTCACGATATATTCATGAGTCATGACCAGAGTCAGACTTGGCCTCCATGTTTGTGATATTATGTCCAGCATCACGTATGATCTTGGTGGTGTAAACAATGATACGTCAGTTACAGTGACCATTAGAAAGAGTAGTTAGTGTACCTGCACATTTATCAGTTTATTTCAGATCACAGCAAGATATTACCTGATTATGATTTTTCAGATTAGCCTCAATTAAACTAATTAATTACCACATACCTGCAATCCTGTGAAACTCCTCTTTAATGGCTTTAAGGAGTTTATGTCAAGGAAAGCGCTTGAGGTCAAACTCTTCTACATACAGTGGCTTCACTAACGTTCTCAACATCTCCAATGTTATAAAGAAAACTACCGTTTGCAAAAAAAAAAAACGTAACGCAACACAAAGAATCTGCTCGGATGTAAAAGCACGGCAACGATGGGTGATGTGTTTGACGTATGGGTAAATAAGATTATTAATGTATGTATGGAGTCTCGAGAAAAACGATACCGCTAAAATAAATATGCACGGCGATATGAAAATTAACTTGTGGCGTCAAAATCCTCTCGCGGCGTAAATTCAATGCCGTGTGAATTAATACGTCGCCCTCATCTACAGGATCCTCTAGAAACGAGCATTTTGGTCTCTGCGCAAAGGAAACAGGTGAAATCTATAAATGTACTGAAAGATTAAATGAGGTATTTAAACACTGTTCACTTTAAAAAGGGGCGGAGACCAAAGGAAACTCTGGGTTTCCCGAATAAAACCTGCTCCCGACCAGGTTAGGTTCACAGAGTAAGTTGCTATAGTAACTGACTCTGAGTTTCGATTACCTCGCTTCTTGAAACGGGTTTAAACTTACCCCGCTTTACGGGTTTAAGTAACCTCGCTTTCTGAAACCGAAAACTTTGAGTATTCCTTATTACGGGGTTAACAAACTCAGAGTCTCCATAAAAACCTCCTTCTTGAAACGGGCCCCACGTCCTTCCAGTTCCAGTCATCCACTGGTGTACCAGTCCATCTCTTCACTCTAAACAGATTCGGCATCTGGCCATCCCACAGTACATCAAGATCAAACAAACCAATCATGAAGATTGTAAAACAGACCACTACCCGGAGCTTACCCACTGGCGCCATAGCTGGGAGAGGGGATCTGTTGGTTTCTTCGGCGACCAAAGGTTTTGATACCGGTCGACTTCTACCCCTGATTCTGCTTTCTTAACATGAAAAATCGGAGTGTTACACTGAGCATCTGGGGATTCTATAATAATGCCTGCTTTTATTATATCATCAATGACTGGTTTTATACTGATTATATTGACGTATGCGGAGGCGGTAATCAGTGTTAGCTTTAATCACCACTGGTGTGGCAGTGGTCATTAATTCTACATCTGCTTTCCCTTTCGACGAAAAAGAATCTGGAACCTGTGATAAAAGGGGATCAGGCAGTGTGCACGAAGCAAGTCATTCTCCCGTCTCATGTGGGACATCCAAATAGACACCGGGTGAGGTAGTTGTTGGGTCTGAAAATACCACAACAGCACTGATACACACAGAGACGAGAACAATAAAGCACAACTGAGAGCCAACCAGGGAGCTTGTCTGAGATCTTAGCGTTGTAAGCACTTCACTCAGAGACCAACCAACTCCAACAAACTTCCCCAAAGCACAACATTTTATTGATGCTTGTACACGCCTTCAATATCACATCATTGGTGCACTTGTTAACATGCGGAAACAACCAAGTAGTCATAGCAATACTAACAGGTCCCCTCTTGTGGTTTTGAACACCTACGCCTGAATAGGAGCACAAAGCAAATGTTGTCCTGCGTATATGACAATACTTGTATAAGAACTTAAGCATTTTGTTAGACGTCTGTGCAACTGTCAATGTGGTTATAAGGCACAACAAATGCAAACCTTAAATGGTTAATGTAAAAAGGTATTATATGTAAAAGATAATGATATGTAAAAGATAATGAATAAACAACAAAGATAAATGAGATGAATAATAGATGAAAATATATTTTCCCCAACACAATGCTGCCTACACGGAAATTAATGTAGTCTGTAATGCACACTGTAGGCCCGTAAAGATCCTCTCCATATGACTCACATAGTACATTCCAGTTAACCACCTCAAAGCAACCCTGCAGTGCCTCATAACTGTCTTCAGTCCATTCCCCCCATGTCCTGTGGTCGTACAGTGGCAGCCGTTAAGTGTCTACCCCCACGGTGCTTTGCCTTCAAATCCGCCGCGTCAGCGCCTTGTTGGCACTGCGTGAAAGTGTGTGTTACGTCCTTTTGGCCTGTAGGTGGCGATTGGCTCCTACTTTTGGTCCTAAAACATCGTAGTTGACTGTGTCATATAGCCTGTTGTAGAACTATCGCTTTTCTAGTCTTAGCTGGCCTAGTGGTTAAGAAGGGTGTCTGTAAAGTTTTTCATCCCGGGTTCGAATCTCAGTGGGAGCACTCTTTCAACTTTAATTATTGGAAAAACACCGTCTCGCGCGATGCTGTGAGAGAACGCGAGACTCTGCGAAAACAGCACGAGAAATTCAACAAGGCGGCGGGACACCGGTAGTAAACAACAGCGCGACAAACTATCCGCCAATTTAAATAAATAAATAACTACCTTATTTTAAGGAAAATAATCAACCATCTTACCATTCTGGATAACACCGAAGAAAGTTTCGAGTATATCGACGAGTGCTTCGAGTGTCTAGTAATGGGGAAAAAGGACACTGCTCCAAACAAGCGTTCTCATCCGTCTGACTCACCTGAGTCACCTGGAGCTAGCTCGGAGGATAAAAACATCACGGACATCCTGGAGTCAATCGAGAAAAAAATATCAAGTTTCGACGCACGTCTGGCGCTAGTGGAACTCCTCCACAAAGAGTTTATGGCCCTCCGCGACTCCCTGGAATTCAGCCAGCAGCAGGTGATTTCTCTCGCCAACGAGAACGAGGCCCTGAAAGGAACCGTGCTGTCCCTGACGGAGGATGTGGCTCAGCTAGCGGCCGAAAATAAAAAAATAAAAGAAGGCATCATCGATCTGCAGGCCCGCAGCATGAGGGACAACCTGGTGTTCTCGGGGATTCCAGAGCAGGCGGAGGAAAACGAGGAAACCGCCGTAAAAAACTTCCTTAAACAACAGATGAAGCTCCCAGCAGAAGTTGTGGACAAGATGGCGTTTCACCGTTCAAACAGACTTGGAGGAAGATGACCGTATGGCCAGCGCCCTCGACCCATCGTTGCCAAGTTTCATGACTTTAAGCAGAAGGAACTGGTTGAGAGCCGGGGCAGACAGCTGAAGGGAACCGACTACAGTGTCAACGATCAGTTCCCCAAGGAGATCCTCGACCGCCGCCGCCGACTGTTCCCCATCTGTAAGAGGTTCATGGCAGAAGGCTGCAGGGCTGTCATCAGCGTCGACAAACTGTACGTCAACGGAGAGCTCTACCGGGACCGGGAAGCAAATCCGTGGCTGTACTAGCAGGTGGTATGTAAAAACAATGATTTAATGTATAAGGTTTGTTAAAAAAATAATAGATGCAATGCAACTATGTGTTATAACTTTACATCCAGTATTCAAACTCGTTCTCTCGCAGATGTTTCATGTAAATGATTATTGTCATTCTAATGTCACTCAACCACTCACTTTGCAAAGCGCTTATCATACTCAATCACTCACTTTTCTTTCACTTTAATTTTACTTCCCTTTACTCTTTTTCCTTCACCTACTTTCACTCCACTGTCTACACCCTTTTCTCTATTCTTCTCCCGCGTAGTCAGCCAGCTGTGTAGCCCTCCAGCAGCCACACACAAACATCAACTGCACAGGGGAAACACGTGCACATACATAGATAACACACAACTCAGAATACACAGGTACTTAAGGTTAGCCACACACCTAAAGTCTGTCACACTACATACACACAAGACTAGTGATCCACAGCAGTCAGGTAGGATATGACACCACTGAAGATTGTCACCTGGAATGTACGTGGAATCAATAAGAAGGAGAAACGATTTAAAATATTTAATCATTTGAAAACCCTGAAAGCAGACATTGTTTTACTACAGGAAACTCATATTCCCAAAATTATAAATTACACTCTGGCATCAGCAGAGTTCCCACATGCTTACTTAGCCGGTTACAATTCTAAACAAAGTGGGGTCGCCATCCTGATAAATAAAAAGAATAACTTTACTCATAACAATACCATTGTAGATCCAAAAGGGAGCTATATAATCATTAATATCTTGATATGAAACATAGAATATTGCATAGCTAATGTGTATGGCCCTAATGTTGACGACCCCTCTTTCTTTTACAGCTTCTTCACATCACTGTCTGCTCACTCTGGTTCCAAACTTATAGTAGGAGGGGACTTTAATTTAGTATTTAACCCAGAGTTGGACAGGCTAAGCAAAGCTGTGAGCAACAGGAACTGGCAATCAGTACAGACGTTAAAACAGTACATGGATGACTTCAGTCTCTGTGACACATGGCGTTCTCTTCATCCTACATCCAGGGAATATACCTTTTTCTCGCCAGTTCACCACTCTCACTCCCGTATAGATTATATTTTAGTAAATAACTTAGTCTTACAAGATGTCTCTGAGACCAATATTCACTCAATCACAATCAGTGATCATGCACCAATGTCCATTTCGTTGATTAAGACAGTCACACCATCAACCAGGAATTGGAGGTTTAATACATCATGACTCAATAATCAAGACTTCATCAGTTATGTCAGGAGAGGATGGACAACCTTTTATAGAAATCAACGATACACCGGAAATCTCACCCTGTGTTCTTTGGGAGACTGGGAAGGCAGTTATGCGCGGTAGAATTATTTCATATTCATCGCACAAGAAAAAAAAGGATATGTTACTTGAATTAGAATTAGAGAAAAAAATAAAATAAAATCTCTAGAGATTAAATATGCTGCCTCTCCAACTAATGATAGAATCCTAGAAGACCTAAGGAATCTAAAACTGAAATTCAATAATATAATTGATTGCAAAACTCAGTTTCAGATAGACCAATTACACTGGGAGAACTTTGACCATGCTAACAAATGTGGTAAATAGACTCATTCTTATCTTTGGCAGAACTACATGAAGCTCTGCAGGAGATGCCCAATAAAAAAGCTCCAGGACCAGATGGATTCAACTGAATTTTATAAAGTGTTCCGGTCCATGCTGGCACCCAGCTTTTACAAAATGGTAGCTGAAATTAAACAACAGCATTCATTACCCACAAATATGAATTCTGCCTTCATAAGCCTGCTCCAAAAACCAGGAGAAGACCCTACACTCCCATCAAGTTATAGACCAATTTCCCTAATAAATATAGATCTAAAATTAGTGTGTAAGGCACTTGCTAAAAGATTAGAAAAAATCACTCCATATATAATTCACTCTGATCAAACAGGCTTCATTAAAGGTAGACAGTCAACAAACAATATGAACAGATTAATCAACTTAATTGATTATGTCACCACCCATAAACTAGAGTCAGCCATCGTCTCCTTAGATGCAGGACAAGCTTTCGATAGAGTAAACTGGAAGTTTCTTTTAGCCACTCTGCACAAATTTGGCTTTGGGAAATCATTCATAGACTGGATCCAAATATTATACAGCTCAGCAAACGCTGCAGTCAGAACAAACAACCAGATTTCACCAAGGTTTAATCTGCATAGAGGGACAAGACAGGGCTGCCCACTTTCCCCATCACTATTTGCAATATTTATTGAACCTCTAGCCGCAGCTATAAGACAGCATGAAGGAATTACTGGAATATCGACCAAATCAGTAAATCATAAAATAAGTTTATATGCTGACGATGTGTTACTGTTTCTCCTGGTGCCGCAGACATCTCTTCCTACAACTATCAGCCTCATAGATGAATTCTCAGGACTTTCAGAATACTCTATTAACTGGACCAAATCTATAGTGCTACCACTTAACCTTAAGGTGACTAACATCTCCTCTACCACACTCCATTCAGGGAACATTAAATACTTGGGCATTGAATTATCGTCTAGGCTATCAGAGCTTATTGATCTAAACTACAATCCATTATTAAAACAAATAGAAGCCAACCTCAAAATATGGCAGTCTTTACCCATTTCACTTATGGGAAGAATTACCACCATAAAAATGATGATCCTGCCAAATATCAATTACATATTCGCAATGATTCCAACTCAGCCAGCCCAGGCGACATTAGACTCCTACATCTCACAGTTTTTGTGGAAAACCAAGCCACCACGAATTAGTTTAAAAACTCTTCAAAAATCCAGACGCTGCGGCGGCCTAGAACTAACCTTCACCACTATTTTCTTGCCAATAGACAGAACCATGTCCCCAAATGGATAAAACCCATGCCAGCAGACTCCTCCTGGATAGACATTGAACAAACATTTTGTGGAAATATTAAAGTTGCAGATCTGCCCTTTATCAGCACCAAAATCAAACATCATAGTTGTTACCAGAGCGTTAGCATAAAAGCATATCTGACAGCCTGGTGGGATTTTCTTAAAATTAATGGGTCTTTGCTTTTTCTTTGCTAAAACACACCTCTCTGGAACAACCCAGACTTCATACAAAACAAAAAAGCAATACACTTTCCAACTTGGCATATAAAAGGGATAACACATCTGAAACATGTTTTCACAAGAGACAAGTTTACCTCTTTTGAAGAATTAGGTAAACTATGAAATCACTAGTGCCAATTTCTTAGAATACCAACAACTAAAGTCAATAGTCAAAAAGTAAGAATACTCCCATCCAAATGCAACCACCACCAGTAATAGAGCGATTTATTGATATATCAGGGAAAAGGACAGTATCCAAAATCTATATCTTAATTTTCAATGTAGACCAGACAGTGAGCCTTCCGATCTCTAAATGGGAAGCTGATCTCAACATCACCACTAATTACACGTTCTGGAATAATATATGTTCCAATTCATTTAGAATCACAACAAATACAAATTTACAACTAATACAACATCAAATTCCTCATAGAACTCACTATACAGGACAAAGGATGTTCCAAATGGGTCTCACAAACTCAAATATTTGCCCTCACTGTACAGATAACACAGCAGATAAATTCCTACATGCATTCTGGTCATGTTCACCTGTGCAGCAATTTTGGCAAAGAGTATGTGAACACCTGTCAACCCAGTTAAGCTGTCCAATCCCAGCGGCCCCTGCACTTTGTCTTCTAGGAGATCTAGGTGGACTTGATCTAGAGACAAACTCATCACACACACTTCTTTCTGCCCTCTGTGTCGCAAATAAAATCATCCTTATGAACTGGAAAACTAAAAAAAATTAAGCAATACTCAGTACCTGAACAGCTTGTTAGATGATACCACCTTGGACACATTGTCTGCTTCATCAAATCAATGACCAAAACTATACTCCTGATTGATTCCATTTCCAGGTAAGGATGCGTGGGGCTCGGGTACTGTGTCATGTCTGGCACAGTGGTGGGGGGGTGACTGGTGGTTGGGGGTGCCTGCCTACCTAAGGAACCATGACAACGGGACTGGTGGACACTGGGCTGGCCGCATGGGTCCCCTGCGGCGGGGATGTGGTGGCTGCTGAGACCGGAGGTCCTGTGCCGGAGTAGGGCCATTTTGAGGGTTTGCGTGTGCCTGTCTCCGGGGAGCGGAGGCGGGCCTCCCTGCCGGTGTGCGGGGGGTGGACCTGGGGGTGGACTCCCTCCGGGGGTGCCTGCCTGTGCCCGGAGGGGTGTCTCTCCCCTGGGGCGCTGCCCCTGCTCGGATGGGGCACTGCTTGCCCTAGCGGTCCGACGCCCTCTGGTGACTGCTCGGGCCTGTTGCAGGGGGAGTTGGCAGACTACTCAGGCTACAACCTTCATTAGGCCCTGGGCGGAGGTTGGCCCTCAATGCACAACCGCAGAGTATGTGTGTGGGTTTGAGTGTAGCACTACACGGGGCGAGCATGGGCATACTTGAGCGAGAGAATGGGTAAGTGGGAAAGAAGGGTGAGGATGGCTCTGGCTGGGCTGCGTGTGGCGCCTGGGCAGTAGTACTGCGGTCCGGGGGGGTCCGGTTTTCCGCCCGGGGTACGATGATCGTCTGCCTGGGTGGTCTCTTTTCTGCTGACCCCCACCAATTGCTGGCCTTGTGCTGCAGGCCGGTGTGGTGCCAGGGGATGAGGTCGGGCCGATGGGGTAGGCCCCGCTCCGCTCGTGTGGGGGTGGTGGACTGGGGGTGGGTCCCACTCTGGGCGCGGGGGCATCTCCTGGCGGGCTCCCTACGGACCGTGGGTCCTCGGGCTCCACTCTTTCAGGCCGACCCTCCCACCGGGGGGAGTGTTTGCCCCTGGTTCTCTTGGGGCGGACAGCGTTGACCCCCGGTGGCCCACTCTGACTTCGGGTGCTGTCTCTGTGGCTGCTGCAGCTCTGCCTGGGGGGCTCTGTGTGGGCGGCTTGGGTCGCAACACCTGCCCTCCTGGAACTGAAGGTGTGGGCTCCCTGGCTGCTGGGATTCCTTCCTCTGCTTGCTGGATGGGCGTAGTGGCCGAGCCCCTCACATCACCCTGGCTTCCACAAGTGGCATTGTTCATGCACCAATGTCTGCCTCACCCTTTGGGTGAATAATATTAAGCTACAGCCTTACTAACCTTGTAGTGGGACACTTTCAAAATCCAACTGTAAGTATTACTGATACTTATCACTACCAATATCAATAATTGTTGTATGTCATGACTTTTATTAAGTAGTATGGGATATGTGTAACAATGCACATATGTATGTATATGATATGTATATGTTTGTATGAGTATGTGCACACACCTTAACATTATTATTGGTATTCGTATTAATCTCCAAGGTAAACCACAGTACAACAGTTGTTTAGTTATCAATGTGTTAGCCTAAGGTACATCCCTGCTTCTTATTTATTTTGCTCCGATTGTTTACTTAACAGATCTGCTAGGTTTCAGCAGCTGGTTGCACCTCCAAACCCCCCCAACCCAACCACCCACCCTCCCGCATACACACCCTAAAGCAGAAACTTAACCTGTCCACCAACACAGCAACATCACATATTTGGGATTAGCTAAATAAACCAATAAATAAACCATAAATCAAGAAGAGTGTATATATTATATATATAATCCTCTTGTTAAAGCAAAGCTGTCCATCACAATATGGCATTCAGCGTAAGATATGCAGCTCGCTAAACTGCTGGACAGAACAAAAAAAAAAAAAAAAAAAAAAAAAAAGAAAAGGAAAAACACCGTCTCATCATTATCATTTGACCCACTAGATAACATCGTCATAATATTTAGTGCATGGATCCCCAAGACTACGAACCGCTGGTCGCCTGTGGCGGACAATTATAGTATTTAGTATAGTTCAGTATGTAAGTTATGGCAAATTACGGCAGTTTAAAACCAAAGACAAGAAGCTGAGCGGTGCGCCCTCCCGCGTGCAGCGTTAGATTTGTGGCAGACAAGCTGCTGTAACCCTGATTTGTCGCTGTTGGTACGGGCTACAATTTTCTTTACGTGGTTTTCTTCTTTAATGCTTCACACGGCAAGACAGTACGGCACATGTACACTTTTTTCTTTACGCCGCTCTTACCCAACGGGTGTCACCTTTTTCCTGTCCCCCGTCAACAAAGGCAGGTAGGAACTAATGTTAATTACAAATAATGCTATGCTGAAATGCCACGTTTCCCAAACATAGAATAAAAAAATAAAAAGGAATACTAACTAAGGTTACACTACTACAATTTAAAAAAGTGAATAAGGATGATCTAGACCAGGGGTCAGCCATCGGTAACACCCACGTTTTCAATGAAAAAAAACACGTGGAGTGCGGCAATATTATATTATTTGAGAACATTCAACATTTTTTTTTTATTCCAAAGAAGACATAAAAGTCAGGGCTCAGAGGTTTAACATTTTATATTTGTATTTTATATTTTTATATATGATATTTATATTATAACATCTATGAACTGCAGTTTCTTCCTTGATTATCTATGATTATTATGGAAGAAGCGCAAATCATCGCCAGTTCAAATTGTGCAATTAATATTGTGTTTACAAAAAAGGTAATAAATAATAATAGTATTTTCAATTTAAAATGCACACATATTTTAAACTCTTGCAGAGTAAACATAAGTAGAACAAACTACTTGCTGCATTAATGAGTCTTAGACCTGCAGCTAATCACGCCACTCGATGCTGCCCAGTCTCCCATGGAGCTTTGTCCCGGAGCTGAAGTATTTCTCACCTGCTGATTGAGTAGTAGCAACACATTAGCATGTCTATGCGCCTCTACGGAGGAGGGGGAAGGATGTGAAGTTTGCCTTTGCGACTGTGAGCAAACATGAGACAAACAAAAGCTTGGTTGAACTCAGAAGTCATCTGAGTATGAAACACATCACATATCATTCAATCTTGTGTCTCATTCGAGCGGCAGTCTGGAGCTCTCTGCTAAGACTGCTGCCCCGCGACCCATCCACGGTTGAGCTTCGATTAAAAGGTTTTTGTTTTTCTCTAAACAAAAAACAGTTTTAAATGTAATTTTGTGTGTTTTTGTTAAAAATATTTTTCTCGGTTTATTGGTTTGAAAGGCGGTGCTTTTATTCAAATCTGTTTGCTGCCCATAGCAAGAGACACGAGAAAGCCGGTGAAGGCGGATGGATGGGCGAATGGGAAATCAAAGTTTTTAAATGTACACGGGCCAAATAAATCACATCAGCCACTCATTCAGTTACAATGACACGCACAGTCAAAACAAATTCTCGCTACATCTAGTGCGCCACTCCCCCGTTTCTCTCGTAGCCTGCATTTGCACATCCATACATTTGTATATTGCTCATGCTGTGTCTGGACATGACTCCGAAACACGTTTTGCCTGGTTTATTGGTTTGTAAGGCGGTGCTTTGATTAAAATCCGTTTGCCGCTCATCGCAAGAGAAACGAAAACGTCGGTAAAAGTGGGTCCGTGCATGAATTCATTATTCATGTGTAAAATGAAAATTGAATAATGTCTTTTTATGCTGTGTTTCGTTTCCGTAAGTCGGTAAAACACATTTGTGATACACTGATTTACTTATTCTCCTTTTGTCCACTTTCAAAACGAAATAAGAAAAAGGGAAACCGGGGGCGGGGCCAGTCGCCGGACTTTCACAATAAAACAGCATTTGAAGCGCAACATCAGCAAATATTTGCAACTCTTGAAGGATTGCGGTCGTGTTTTGACACACAATGAGACCCACATTGTTAACATTAATCAACGTAACAATTATTTATTTAAATCATTTATTTAACCAAGCTATTTAACCAAGTGCTGACAACTGTCGATTACGTTACGACTCATGGCGTTTGCTAAAGGAATGACAGGTCAGTCAGCTCGCCACCGTTGGGTCACTTACAGAATCACCTGACGCTCTAATGTTGTGCCGATCTTTGCAAGTATTCTAAGCAGTGATTTATTACAGTTTATTGTGGCTGTTTAGACGTGCTCCATCATTGGACTTCCTGTCTCAGAGCCTGCTTTACCTGCAGGAGAATAACAGCCACTCAACCTGCCTCACCATAACTGAACTCATTGTGAGCCACGACTGCCGTAATGTGCATCGCATCATCTTTGTGAGGCAGATTCTGTGGCAAAGTGTGTGTGATCAGATGATCTGTCACGCAACATCAGGGTGTTACTGTATGTACAGAGCAGATAAGTGACAGGATCATTTTATTTTGCACCACCTACCTTCGGTATTGGTTTAGTAGTCATCATACCTGAGAGACTGGTTCTACATCAACTGCGCTGCATGGTGAGCTCAGCAATGGTTCTGCCTACCAGCCTGGCATCAGAGTAGAGGACACCATCATCTTCCTGCTCCATCGTTCCCTGGCCCACTTTGAGAAGCCCAGCAGCACTGTGAGGATTCTGTTCTTTGACTTCTCCAGTGCCTTTAATACCATACAGCCGGCTCTCTTAATGGACATATTGGAGTCAGCTGGTGTGGACAATTACCTGACATAGTGGACACTGGACTACCTCACAAACCGTCCCCAGTTTGTGAGGGTCCAGGACTGGTGTCGGACACTCTGACCTGCAGTGTGGGAGCCCCTCAGGTGACTGTCTTGGCCCCCTTCATCTTCACCCTTTTCACTGCACACTTCAGACACAACTCATCTGGCTGTGTTCTGCAGAAGGTCTCTGACGACTCTGCAATTGTTGGACCTATCACTGACGATGATGACGCAGAGTACAGAGAACTGACACAGAACTTTGTGGACTGGTGTCAGCGGAACCACCTTCTAATCAATGCAAGGAAGACCAAGGAGATGGTGGTGGACTTCCACAGATGTCAGTCTACACCTCCTCTTTCAGTGAACATTCAGGGAATGAACATCCAGAGAGATTGGACTGTACCTGGGTGTTCACCTTAACAACAAACTAGACTGGACGAACGACATAGACGCAGTATACAGGAAGGGTCAGAGCAGACTCTACCTACTGAGGCTGAGGTCGTTTGGAGTGAAGGGGACACTCCTGAGGACTTTCTATGACTCTGTGGTGTCATCAGCCGTCCTGTACAGTGTGGTCTGCTAGAACAGCAGCATCACAGAGAGAGAGAGAGAGGAAAAAGCTGGATAAGGTCATTAAGAAGTCCAGCTCTGTCCTGGGCTGCAGTCTGGAGTCAGTGAGAGAGAAACAGAAGGGTTCTGGCAAGATTCAAATCTATGCTGGACCACGAGTCCCACCCACTGCAGGACACACTGTCTGCCCTGGAGAGCAGATGCAGTGACAGACTGATCCACCCTCGCTGTGGGAAGGAGAGATTCTGCAGGTCTTTCCTTCCTGCTTCTGTCAGACTTTATAACAAACAAATATAACATGGTGCACATTTCTACCACACTGCCACACACACGCTACATCTCCAGAGCAATTGCACCAGTCCCTTTAAAATCTTACTCACTTTGTTTGGTGCAGTCACCTTACCTCATTGTTATATGTACATGATGTTGATAACCTGTGGGGGTCTAAGTTCTAATGTCTTATAATTATTATTATTATATTATTGTTATTTCTTCTGTATATATGTCTATATGTGTCTGTGCTGTTGCAACTTGGTAATTTCCCCATCGCGGGACAATAAAGGTATTCTATCTATCTATCTATCTATCTATCTATCTATCTATCTATCTATCTATCTATCTATCTATCTATCTATCTATCTATCTATCTATCTATCTATCTATCTATCTATCTATCTATCTATCTATCTATCTATCTATCTACCTTGCATTGAACATCTTATGTGCATGTTCCTATGATAGTAATGTCATGTCTTAGTCCTGTTTCCAATTTTATTTTGAAGCACTTCTTGTCTCACCCACATCTCAGCTGTTTCCATGTCATTCCCAGTCAATCACGCACACCTGACAGTTATCTCGAAATCAAGCAGTATTTAGCCACCACCTCACACACCAGTCAGACGCCAGATTGTTACGCGTGTACTCACCGCTTTCCAGCAATACCGTATAGCTTACCTTGTCAGTGATCTTGTTTCGTACCTTGACTTCGGATTCCTGCCTGCTCCTTGCCTGTACTTTTGCCGTGGAAAGACTGGTAACGTACCTGACCGTTTGACCAAGATTAGAGCCTGATGCTTACCTGTACAGTTGCCGTGTTCACCTAATAACGAAACCTTGCCTGTCCCCGGATTTTGATTCTGCCTGCTCCTTTGGTACTCACGTCTGAGAGCACCTGTGTATAACTCTGCTTGCCTTGCCTTAAATTACATAATAAAGACTGTCACCTCTTAAACCACCAACCTGTCCGCGCTGTGCATGTGGGTCCGATATCTGCAAAAGCCTGACAAGTAAAGCAGCAGTCCTTTTTTTCACAAAACATTTGTAGTCAGAACTGCCCATATGTTTTTTAACCAATTTTTATTTACCAAGTTTAAATCTGCCAACTCACAAAATCTTCAACATCTTCAAGGCTGAACTTTATAGAACATGTAAAATGTAATATTATCTATCAGCATAGAAACATATAATAAAACAATGGCCTAATTATTTGAAAACATGTTGCTAAAAGAGCTACAGACTGTTTTCCTCAGATCAGGATGACAGATGAATCAGAAACAAAACAGTGCATCCTGGAACACTGTGGGTTCACCTCTTGTAATGCAGTCCTATGACCTATATGAGGCAGAGAGACAGTCATCATTGACACAAATGTCCTCTTTTGGCCAAAATCCCTTTCACACCCCAGAAGAACAACAGCATGCAGAGCTATGATTTGGGACTGCATTACAAGAGGTGAACCCACAGTGTTCCAGGATGCACTGTTGTTTCTGATTCATCTGTCATCTGCACATAAGATGTTCAATGCAAGGTATGATGACTACTAAACCAATACTGAAGGTAGGTGGTGGAAACAAAAAAAATCCTCTGCAGGCACTCATCTGCTCTGTACATACAGTAACACCTTGATGTTGTGTGACGGATCATCTGATCACACACACTTTGCCACAGAATCTGCCTCATAAAGATGATGCGATGCACATTATCATGGCTCACAATGAGTTCAGTTATTGTGAGGCAGGTTGAGTGGCTGTTATTCTCCCGCAGGTAAAGCAGGCTTTGAGACAGGAAGTCCAATGATAGAGCATATCTAAACAGCCACAATAAACTGTAATAAATCACTGTTTAGAATACTTGCAAAGACCGGCACAACATTAGAGCGTCTTCCTGGGCATAAGAGCATCAACCGGCCAAGCAGGAGGACGCGATTTCAGTCTCACCATAAACTGAACTGTGAAAATCACCGGAACACCGCAGATGCACTAAATTCTTCCTCATCAGGTATCGACAAGGTCGTGATGTCGCTGCAGTCTAAAGGAGCAGGATGCACAGAAAACTTAGCTTTGTTGGCAGGTGATTCTGTAAGTGACCCGACGGTGGCGAGCTGACTGACCTGTCATTCCTTTAGCAAACGCCATGAGTCGTAGCGTAATCGACAGTTGTCAGCACTGAGACGGGCTAAATAAATAAACGGTTACGTTGATTAATGTTAACAATGTGGGTCTCATTGTGTGTCAAAACACGACCGCAATCCTTCAAGAGTTACAAATATTTTTCGATGTTGCGCTTCAAATGCTCTTGGGCATTTTATTGTGAACGTCCAGCGACTGGCCCCGCCCCTGGTTTCCCTTTTTCCTATTTCGTTTTGAAAGTGGAGAAAAGGAGAATGAGTAAATCAGTATATCGCAAATGTGTTTTACCGACTTACGGAAACGAAACACAGCATAAAAAGACGTTATTCAATTTTCATTTTACACATGAATAATGAATTGCACTCCATGCACAGACCAAAAGTGGCTGGATGGACGGATGGGAAATGAAAACGTTGAAAGGTACACGGTCAAGTGATTTCAGCCACTCAGTTACAATGACACTTGCAGTCAAAACAAGTCAAACTGCAGTTCTGCAGACAGAGAGTAAACGCGTAGATCTGCTGATTTCTTCTGTCCTGTCAAAATTACAATCAATGCTTTGGAGGCTTCTAATCAACGCTGCGTCACCTGGTGGTTAAAACGAGACTAGCGTCCTGAGTTTTTTCAGCCGGCTGCAGGATTAAAAATCTTGATTAAAACCACCAGAGATTATAATGTGGGCACTCGGATCAGTTTGTAGTTTTGCGATTGTCGTATTGATGACGTCACAAGCTGTCATCGGGTTAGCGGCTGGGGGAATATACACAGCAACTGCAATTGCATGTGAGAACTCACAGGGTAAATAATAAGGTCTAAGACCCACAGCTAACAGTTTAACACAACAACACAAAATTTCTCACAGGAACTCTGCAACAATACCTTTTGGGCATACCCATTGAGAGAGTAAGAGTGGACATACTGGGCCTGTTTCCTATCACAAAGTCTGGTAATCGCTATGTTCTTGATGTCCTCATGACAATGGACTATTTTACTGAGCGACCTGAAGGATATGCAGGGCAATACCAGAGTGCTGCAACAACAGCAAAGTGCCTGGTGAAGGATATATTCACTGGGTTTGCTGTTCCAAATTAGTGCCACAGCGACCAGAGGAGGATTTTTAAAGTGACACTTCACTGCTAAATAGCAAGATGGGCTATAAATATTTTACATTTTATCAGCAAAAATGTGCAACAACATTTAACATTGATGATCTATGTCCAGAGAAAACAGGGAAAACTGAAGTAATATTTGTGGTTAAAAATGGTCATATCGTACAAACACCCAGAATGCATTACGCTCCGACGAATTACCTGAGCTGCAGTGATTGGACCTACCTGTCATTTAGCCCCGCCCCATCTAAGCCCGGCCGTTGCTGGGGCAGGTTCAGAAAAAAACAGAAAGCACTAGTTGTAGCCTTTGAGCACTTGACAAAAACTCCCCTGAGATGTTTCAGAGAACTTTTGCAGAGGAATGAATGATAATTTATCTGCATAGAGAATATGCAGGAATCTGATTGTCTCTTCATTCTTAAATATTACCTGCCATCGTTTGGTCAACCCTCATTGAAAATTGGTGAAGTTTTCCTTTAAGTGTTTGGGGAGGTAAGTAGAAGAGTAAAAAAGACGTGGACTACACTCCTTCATACTCAGAGTAATAAAAGGTTCAACAGGACCCTGGCCACTCAGCTTGCCACATTCACCAACCAGCAGCTGAGACACTGGGACAAGCACATGCCTTTGGCCCACTGGGCTTATAAGACTGCTACCCAGGAGTTCAGCCATTGCACACCTGTCCTGCTGACGTTCAGTTTGTACAGTGAACTTGGTGCTTGGGACTGCCTCTGGGCCAAAACGGTCAGCTGCAACAATTTGTTAGTCCTGCCTAGAGCAGTGTATTTTACCTAGCATATGTAAAGATTTAATAAAGATTTTGGGTTTAAGCCTGGCACAAATTCGTAAAGTAATTTGGGTCTTACTCTATAACAGTCAGTCTATAACATGTTTGTGTAAAAGTGCATAACAAAAATGCAGTATTGAGTTTAACTAAAGTATTCATCTGGACACTTTAATCCTTATGTGGTCTAGTGAAAGAGAGTCAACCCAGTACACCACAACGTATTTTGTGTTCTTTTATTCCAAATTATAAAATTGAGAATTGATCACATAAACAATAAACAAAACATCACAGCACCAATTACACATGAGCGTTTATGACCTACTAGTTTAAATGGAACTAATGTGGCTCGTCTAAGACAGTGCAAACCTAACAAGAATAAGTACAAAAAAAAGGAAATAAAATAACTGTGCCGGCTCTTCCTGACAAAGGTTTTTCCTGAGTTTAGTGCATCATTGTCGTACTTCTATGCAACACAAGCTTTGCATAACTTTTTATAACAATTTGTAATCCTCGTAAGAGCTGACACAGAACCAGTAACCAGATAATGGTGTTGTGTAATCATTAACTAGTAGGTTTTACTAAATATATAACCATAATAATTATTATTTACAGGACTTTTACGTACTCACAAAACAAAAACAGCTCAAAATAGTTTAAAAGTCCATAACGGAATTTGAAGTGTTCACTTAGTCTCTAAAATCCCCACATCTCAATCCAAACGAGCATCTGTGGGATGTGCTGGACAAACAAGGCTGATTTATGGAAGCGCCACCCTGCAGTGTACACGATTTGAAGGATCTGCTGTGAACATCTTGGTGCCAGATGCAACAGCACACCTATAGAGGTCTAGTAGAGTCCATGTCTCAGTAGGACAGGATTGTTTTGTGTGTGTGCTTATATTTGTGAATGCAAATCTCTAAAACTCACATAAATATGATATAACACATAAAGTATGAATAATATTATTCATACTTTAACAAACATAAAGTATTATTTATGTTATAAATGTATTATTTATAACATTACATAAGATAAAGCAAATCTATTTAGATTAACTAGTAAATAGGGAAACAGTATTTAGTTGCCACTTTTTTTTAATTAGATTTGTCAAGAAGATTTTAACCTGTAGAAATCTACATTGTAGTTTACCTTTGATGCCCTGCTGGCATCAATGTGTGAATGTGAGAGAGCATGGGTAAATGAGACACTAGTGTAAAGCGCTTTGGATCTCGGAATGCGTGTCTAAAGCGCTTTATAAATGTGGACCATTTACCAGTACCTTTATTAGACCCAGAGGACAGTTTAGCCTTGTTAATTTGTCTCCTCACGCAAGTAAGCGTACACTAACCTGCTGATGTATGAACAAAGCCTCAGCCTGAAGCATACAAATATACATTTGAAGGACTATTTTGACTTGAAATGCAAAATTTCTACCCGTAGTGTAATGAATCATGTGTAACTGTTTATCACATGAACAGTAAAATCATCATTAAGCAGTTAAGTCACAATTATTGAAAGGGAAATTCCTTAAAGGCAACGCATGCAGACTGATTTTAATCAGTGAACACAGAATATACTATATATTTATTTGGTTGAACATTCAAATTGGCCTTGAATCAAGGAGCACTTGATAGGTTCTAATTAGCCCAGTGTGTCTGAAACCTCTAGAAATTAGTAATAATTATTGCCGAAAAGCTTTAATTTGTTTTGCAACAGTGCTGGAGATGTGTGTATACAAATGGAGTAGATAATCTCACTCCCAAGTCTGTTGTCTTTTTTGTTTTACTTTTGATTTGTAAGCAGAGAAGGATCCCTATGGACATTTCTATCACTACTTACAATCGTCCTCTCTGACCAGCCACAAAATACAGCAACAGCTTGTAGGTAATTGATCAGACAAGTGAACTGTAAAATATTCATTTTCTACTTCAACAGCCAGATAAATCTCTAGGGAGAGTTTGAGAAGAACGGTGGTGGAAATATTGCTTATGCACATGAGGTAGCAGCAGCAGCAGCATGATGGCGAAGGGCAGATAAGATGGGAAGCTTCCCCAGGTTCAAGTGCATCTGCCAGCGATGGTCAGTCATGCAATTCCCTGGTTGGCTTTAAACCAAGAAACCAAATCCCCGTTTACAGTGATGGATTTTATGCTACATAGGTGAGGGGAGCTTGGTCTGCAACCTTCATGGCCTGATTCCTGCTAAAGCCTGCCTAATCTTTTTTTGTGTATTGTAACCTAAAACACCAACACACACAGCTAAGACAGCTCTTCATGAGTCCACAGATTGTGTGTGTGTGTGTGTGTGTGTGTGTGTGTGTGTGTGTGTGTGTGTGTGTGTGTGTGTGTGTGTGTGTGTGTGTGTGTGTGTGTGTGTGTGTGCGCCTGCGTGCGTGCGTCTGTCAAAGAATCCTAGTGTGAACCAGACCCTCATTGTGTTTTTTACAGCCTATGTGTTTGATTGAAGTTGTGTTGTTTCACAGAAATACTCCCATTTCAGAGACTACAAAAATAAAAAGGAACAAGTCCTTTTTTTTCACAGTGTTCTGTGTGCAAATTATGTGGCATTTGTGTTTTGTATAGGTGAATGTTGTTGTTGACCAGTTATCTTGGTTTTTGTAGGACTGTTCACTAAGCTCACATTTACTTGTATTACTGTGCTGTTTGTGAGGTTTCCTTAATGAAACAGCAGTGTGTTTGTAATTAAGTAGTTAGTCACAACACAATGTGGTATGAATAATGCTAAATTACATGGAGTTTTTATGGCTTGGTTAATTGAATACCTTATCATTATAAAGCAGATGCTTCATAAATATGGAATATTAACATTATAAATAACTGCTCTTGAAAACCTCATTGAAGCATTGAGAAATATAATTAAGCTTACTCAACATAAACTAGGGACTTTTTGTTGTTGCATTTTACTCAGGAAGCTGTATCTACAATAAAACTACAACTACAAAATTGATAAAATAATAAATACCTACCTTCTTCAAAAATGTGTTTTCTTTATTGCTCTCAGAGCTAGTTCATTGTGGGATTAGGTCTAAACTCTATCACTGAATATAATATCAAACGTAATCTTGTCATTGTTTGCTGCCCTGCGGCTAAGGAAGGCAAAATCCAACAATGATCATCTGCGCTGGATTACACAAATCCATGCACAGTATTACAGCTATAAACTGAATATTGTTATATTGGTTTATGCACATGGAATATTTAATGCATGCTTCATATATTAAAACAAACGCCACCTTTCTGAACTCCACTAATTCTAGAACAGATTTACATATTTACAGCTCGAGAAATAGTGTCCGAGATAAAGTGACCAACAGCAGTGCAGATTTGAGCCTGTCAGACCTCTACATTGTACAATCTGACCCACACAGGGTTCCAGGAGCCTCCAGGTGAGTCAGTGCCCGGTTAGCAGATAGATGACAGCAACATCCCCCCCGATGTTGGGCCTGTAGGCAAACTTCAGCGGGTCCACCACAGAGCGAGCCTGGTTGAGGACGAGCCTCTCCATCGTCTTCATCATATGGGCGGTTAAGGCTACTGGTCTGTACAGGTTTGGTTCCTTTGCATACATCGTCTTAGGGACCAGAACCACACAGGAGGTTTTCCACAGCTCAGGGACCATCTCCAGACTCAGGCTCAGGTTGAAGATGTATGTGACAACCTCACAGAGCTGGTCAGCACAGTCCTTGAGTAGTCTGGAGCTGATGCAATCTGAACCTGCAGTTTTCCTCATCAGCTTTAGTTGATTTCTCACCTGGTCTGAAGTTAGGGAGAGGGGAGAGGATGTGGGGGCCAAGGTGTGTTGCTTGTGGAGGGGCTGGTGGAGGCAGGGCTGTGCTGGGTGTAGAGGGGGGTGGTGTGGAGAGGTGTGAAGACGTGGGGGTGGGTGCCACTGCTGGACTGGAGACGTGTAAAGCAGAGGAGGGAGGGCTGGAGTCAAATCTGTTAAAAAACAGATTCAGCTCATTGGCCAGGTCCAGGTCACCATCAGCTGATCCTTTTGTTCTATCCATGGCCAGAGATGGTCTTCAGGTCCTTCCAGACATTGCTGACGTTAGAATCAAATGACTAATACAGTTTATAGGGGTATGGGTCTGTTCAATATCTTATATGTTTAGTTGTTATGTAGTGTTTAAACAATGCATCATTAAGAGATGTACCTCTAGTTTTACCCAACATTTTGCACTGTGTACAATAAGGGAGGGACTGCTCATGAACATCATTGTGTATGTAAGGGGCCAAGTAATTAGGCTTTACAGTAAATCAAAAAAGTATAATTCATCAAAATACTGCGAAAACTCAAAAAGGTCACCAAAAGACTAAACTTAAAGCTCCCTGATCATACAGCTTTTCACAAGAATATTGGACTTCAATGTCTCAGTAAGATAAAACCCTTTAGATCGTCCACACTGCCCCTGTCAATGTGTGGTTTTCACTCCCCATCAGCAAACGCTGTGTTTTCTGGGCGTGTCGCAAAAGAAGCTGCTCACCACACCTCTGTGCGAAAGCGCACACCTTTTTTTTTTGCGACATTGAGAATGCAATCCACCGCAATCCTCCACAGAAGAAGACGACCCACTACAGGACTGCACAACATTAGCCATCTGGTTCGTAGCGTAGTAGAACCATACGTCTACGATCCTGAATCTGACCCTGAAGCTGAAGAGGAGGCTGTTGAATTCACCACATTTCGGCTGATGCAAGATGTGTCTCATTGGTAATGTCGCATTTACTTCAATTTAATTGATTTATGTAATTTGCAAAGTGACTAGCGGTTGCTAATGCTTATGCTAAATGGTGTGTGCAGCTTCAATATTCACAACACGACTTACCTGGAAAACTCTTGTTAATAGAAAACACTACTTTAGCTTACATTATACAAATAAATAAGTTTGAGATCATAGCTGAAATAATATAAATACATTTTACATTTACACATTTCACTGTTTTTGTCTTACTTGTGCTGCTGCTCTGACATAATTTTATTTTAAAAATGTGCATTAATATTTAGAGCAATCACTGCATGACCTTCCTGGGAACAAAAAGCATTGGTTCAAATTATATATTGACCTGACATATTTTTACTGCTTTTAATTATGTTTTTTGATCATTCTTGATAAATCTGACAGTAATATGTCTCTATGTAACCTAAAACACCAACACACACAGCTAAGACAGCTCTTCATGAGTCCACAGATTGTGTGTGTGTGTGTGTGTGTGTGTGTGTGTGTGTGTGTGTGTGTGTGTGTGTGTGTGTGTGTGTGTGTGTGTGCGCCTGCGTGCGTCTGTCAAACAATCCTAGTGTGAACCAGACCAATTTTTTTTTATTTATATTTAATTTATATGCTTTTTATTTATGGCCGGTTCACCTTTATAGCTTACCATATTAGAAAGAGAAAAAATGTAATTTCAATACTATGATTTCCTAAATAAAAGTGTTTTCCCCTCAGAAAAACAGAGTTAAGTGAAATACGTAATAGTCAAGCAAAAAAATGCACCACTACTCCAAAGCTAGAACAAACTGTTACCTTCACACTCCAATGTGCAATGTACAGTATAGGTTACTGAGTTAATTAAGAAGTCTTGGGGTTTAAAGACAGAAGCTTTTGCAGGGCCTCGCATATTAAATGCTTGATGGAAGTAGGGTAAACAGTCCATGTCCTGGGTAGGGGGTACACTTGGTTATGTTGGAGATTTGTTTCTGCAGCAGGACAGGTATAGCTGTAAACAGATGACCAGAAAGACGTGGTGATCCTTGTTCTCATCACTATTTGGAAGACTGAGCAGAAGCAATCCTCTACCAGATGGAAGCTGTGGCTGTCCTCCCTGACCGTGTATTGTACAAGTAGTTCTCTGTAAGTATTCTGCCATGCTCCACGCATTGCGTGTGTTTTTGCTGTTATTCGTACTGCGCTACTCTTTACGTTGAATGTTGTCCTGCCGTTGAGCAGCGTTTTGTTAATACCTGTCCTGCCGTTTGAGCAGCGTTTTTTTTTTATTCCCGTACTGCCGTTGGAGCAGCATTTTTTGTTTATATCTGGCCTGCCTTATGAGCAGCGGTTTGGTTTTCCTACTGTTATTCCTGCCAGCGTTGCTGTGGGTTTAGTTACCCCGCATCGTCCATACAACTGTGCGATCGATCTTCTCTCCGGGGCATCTCAACCTAGTGGTCGGATTTTTCCCTTGTCGCAACCTGAGAGGGAGGCAATGGAGAACTACATCACAGAGTAGCTGAAGGGTGGCATCATCCATCCTTCCTCATCACCAGCCGGAGCGGGGTTCTTCTTCGTCCCAAAGAAGGACGGAGGTTTGAGACCGTGCATAGACTATAGGGGATTGAACAGTGTGACGTTGCGGAACAAATACCCGTTACCTCCAATGCCCTCGGCTTTTGAATTACTGCAGGGGGCTACACTATTCACTAAACTGGACCAACAGAATGCATACCATTTGGTGCGCATCCGAGAAGGTGATGAATGGAAGACTGCGTTTAACAAACCCACAGGTCTTGCGTGTATTTAGTCATGCCTTTTGGCCTCACCAATGCCCCCGCAGTATTCCAGGGAATGGTTAATCATCCACTGCGGGACATGCTCAAAAGGTTCGTTTAGGTTTGGTTTGTTTACCTTGAAGACATCCTGATTTTTTTCGAGGGATATGAGAGAACACATGTCCCATGTGCGGGCAGTACTACAAAGACTGTAAGAGAATCTACTTTTTATTAAGACAGAAAAGTGCGAGTTCAGTACGACTTAGTTTCTGGGTTTCCTCCTTCAGCCCCGTCACCTAGCGATGGACCCCGCTAAGGTGTGGGCTGTCGCAGAGTGGCCAGAACCCAGGGAACGTAAGCTGCTGCAACGGTTTCTAGAGTTCGCTAACTTCTATAGATGGTTAACACGGGGGTTTAGTAGGGTGCCTGCTCCTTTACACATGCTTACTTCTACCAAGACTCGTTTCCCCTGGACTGAGGACGCTAGGTCCACTTTCCAGCAGTTACGAGCCTTGTTCTCATCGGCTCCCATTTTGCGGCTTCCCGACCCCCACCTGCAGTTCCATGTAGAGGTGGACGCGTCTAGTACCGGTGTAGGAGCAGTACTTTCACAGCGACAGAGGGGTTATGGGAAGGTTCATCCCTGTGCCTTCTTTTCTCAGCGCCTCTCACCGGCTGAGAGGAATTATGATGTTGGCAATGCTGGAACTATTAGCCATCAAGATGGCTTTAGAGGAGTGGCGTCACTGGCTGGAGGGAGCCCAGCCACCATTCATAGTTTGGACTGATCACCGAAACCTGGAGCACATCAGGACGGCTCATGGGTTGAACGCCCGACAGTCCTGTTGGGCATTGTTCTTTGCTCTTTTTAATTTCTCTTTGTCTTACACGTCAGAACGTGAAGCCCGACGCCCTTTCCCGGCAGTTTGAGGAAGAGTCTGAGACAGGTAGATCGCGGGGCTGACACCATCCTCCCTCGGGCAGTCCTGGGAGCCCTGCGGTGGGACTTAGAAGAGAGAGTTAGGGCATATCGTCACACTCTCCCTGTTCTGGGCGGGGTACTGGACAACTGTTTATTTGTACCAGCTTGTTTGTGTAGACAGGTACTTCTTTGGGGGCATAACTCTACTCTGGCGTGTCACCCGGGAATCTCACGGACTCTCGCTCTTATTTCCCAATGTTATTGGTGGCTGTCTATGCGGAGGGAGGTAGCGCGGTACGTAAAGGCCTGCACGGTGTCCTCAGGTTTCCACCCCCAGACCAACGGCAAGACGGAGCAGCTTAACCAGGAGGTGGAGTCCATGCTGTGGTGCATGGCGTTGACTGATCCGTCCACGTGGATCCAGCACCTTCCTTGGGTGGAGTACGCTCACAACTCCCTGCCTTCCCTCGCTTTAGGGTGCTCGCCATTCGAGGCGGCGTTCGGATTCCAACCTCCGCTGTTCACGGTCCAGCAAGAAGCAGCATCAGTACCCTCAGTACGGGGCCTAATCATCAGATGTCATCGCACTTGGCAGCAGATACGGTCCTTTCTCCTTCGGGGCCAGCAGCTGGCAAAACGCAACGCCAACCGGCGGAGGGTGCCGGGTCCTGAGTACAAGGTGGGGCACAAGGTCTGGCTTTCCACACGGAATCTCAAGTTAAAGGACAAGAACCGTAAACTGTCCCTGCGATTTGTGGGTCCATTCACGATCACCCGGGTCATCAACCCAGTGGTAGTCCAGCTCGCCTTACCTGTTTTGATAAGGGTGCACCTGCTATTCCGCTGTTTCACGTTTCCCAGCTGAAGCCAGTTTTGGAGGACAAAGGGGAGCCGTCATCCGGCCCTCCTCCTCCCCGCATGATAGATGGAGCCCCGGCTTACACGGTTAAACTGATCCTTTGTTCCCATCGTTGAGGTCGGGGTCTCTCCTATCTGGTGGACTGGGAGGGATACGGCCCGGAGGAACGGAGCTGGGTGGAGTCCCGCCTCATATTGGACAAGGACTTAATTAGGGACTTTCAACGGGCCCACCCGGAAGATCCCTCCTAGGTCTCCTGAAAGCAACATAGACGGGGGGGCTCTGTGACAACGGGTCTGTACCTAGGTGCGCATTAAGCATTAGCCTAGTTGCTGGTGTGTTAGCGTAATCTGAAGAGATCCTCAGTGATTCCAAGCCGTATTACGAACCTGACCGTGTATTGTACGAGTAGTTCTCTGTAAGTATTCTGCCATGCTGCCATGTTATTCGTACTCGTTACGTTAAATGTTGTACTGCCGTTTGAGCAGCGCTTTTGTTTATATCTGTCCTGCTGTTTGAGCAGCGTTTGTTTATACCTGTACTGCAGTTTAAGCAGAGTTTTTGTTTATATCTGTCCTGCCGTTTGAGCAGCGTTTTCGTTTATACCTGTCCTGCCGTTTGAGCAGCGTTTTTTGTTTATTCCTGTACTGCCGTTTGAGCAGCGTTTTTGTTTACTTGGTGGTCTTCACACCTCACACTAATTATTTTGGTCTTTAGTTTCCGGTCTTATTTTGGTATTTCCTGTTTTATTTTTGCACTTCCTGTTTTCTCCTTGTCTGCCTTAGTTCTGGTTTTACTAATTCTGATGACCCATCAGCTGCAGCCAATCTGTAATCAACACTTCTCCTGGTGTGCTCTGCCAGATTGTTAGTTCATGCCCTTGTGTCTACTTGCCAGCATTCAGTCCTCTGTGTACCAACCCTGGATCTTGTATTTGACCTTACCTTGCTTGCTCCCTGTCTGTACTAATTTGCACTCTGCCTTGTGGATTGAACCTTGCCTGGAGACTGACTGCCATTGCCTGACCCCTGTCTGTACCGTTGCCTTGATCCTGCTGCTTGTGTACCAACCTCTGCCTGTCTTGACCTGAATTCTACATTAAACTTCAATTAACTGTGATCTGAGTGCTGTGCATTTGGGTTCTTCACCCTGTTTCGTGACAGTACAATCTGGCCAGACTTGGATCCAGCCAACCTCAGCTCAAAGGTAATTTAGCTTCTAGTTATTTTGATTGTCGTGGAATAAGTCTTTGTTCTTTGGCTTTGGCCTTCACCTCGCCCGACTTGCCTGAGGACTATCTGTGGTGTTTTTTGGAGCTCACGAGAGAGTATGTGGAAGTGCCCTGGACCAGAGGCATGGCTCTGGGTGGTGAGATTAGCGGTTGACATCTTGAAGGAGGAGTACTGGTCGTTCGAGTACCCCAGTGTGAGGGCGCTCTTCGCTCACCTTGGCTTAATGCCAAGCGACTTGGAGCGCGCTCTGCTCACCGCTCCACGCTCAAGTCTGATGCCAGCACCCATCTCTCCTCTGACGAGTGCTGGCCGTTACCAACGCCCCAGCCTGTCTTGCATCATCCTGTCCCAGCCATAGAACCGCAGCCTGTTTCCCTCACTGAAACGCAGCCTGTTTCTCTCACTGAACTGCAGCCGGTTTCCCTCAGTGAACCGCAGACTCTTTCAGCCACAGGACATCAGGTAGTTTTCCCTGGCTCTCCAGTCAGCACACCCCCCACAGCTGCAGTCCTGTCCAGCAGAACCATGGAATGGCTTCATCTCCATTGCTTGCCTCCAGTCATGTTTCTCCTGATGGAGCTCCTTGACACTGCCGCCTCAGCGACCGACCCACAGGTCCAGACGGATGCCTGTGGGTAGGTGGTGGCACTTCTCCGGAGGATTCCTGTACTTCGGGAGGCATTGGACAATATTGAACTGCACCCTGTCCAAGTCACAGCACCGCACCCTGTCCCAGTCACAGCACCGTAGCCACGTCAGAATCCTGCTGCACCTGTCAGCCCCGAAAAGGCTGCTCCTGGAGGTCCTGGTGGGCAGGAATGGATGGCGCCAGTCCTGGACTCTGTGTCTTCTGCTCTTTTGTGTACAGGTGTCTTCCCTGAGTTCCTGGTGGCTCTTGGAGGAGAACGTCTGCTCCCATCCCTGGTGGTCCAAGGGGGGCCACGCTAACTTCAGTCTCCAGTGGCCTGGAGATGACCACACCAGCCTTGGCCCCTGTGCCCTCTTCTTCACCCTGTTCCGTGACAAAATATATCTGGTTCTTATGACTCAGGTGAGGTTGTCTGGAATATAAAAAGCATGTAATATTACTCGAATGATGAGTATGAATGATTCTAAATTGTTGTTTTGGTTAAATATAATATACAAATTAGTTGTATTATTATTGTATTATTATTGGCTTGCCATTTCATTTGTGTCATGTCTCACAAATGTATCCCATAAATCGAAATGTATTTCATTATAAATCAAAATCAAATCAGGTACAACCTTCTCTTGGGAAGAAGGTGCTGGTGAAAAAACAGTCTGACCATGTTTGTATATTGGCCCTTCTGTCTGAAAGGAAGTTTCTATTGTTAAGCTTATCTAGGCTTGCTTAGAAGAGGTCTTTTTTAATTAAAAACAGCTCCTGAAACATGCAGGCTGACACACACTACATCCAAGTGCATATGACCAAATATATACAATGAGAAATTAGGTATTTCATTAGGTACATCTGTAAAGTTCAATTCAACCCAATATACCCAGTCACTGATCAACCTCCAGAAGGTAGTTTGGCAGCTGTGACAGCATGAGCTGCTGTTCCAATGCTTGTCTATGATAAATAAAATAAGTACAATTCTCAACTCTAACATGAATTCAAATTTTACAAAGTTGCAATTTCTCAGCTTTTCTTAAAAGGCTGTAAGGTGACTGTTGTCTGACTGTCTACCAAACAGCGTGTGATATGACACAATCAGTTCTAAAGTCTGCTTTCAGAACTGCTTCTATACTTAGTACTTGACCCTGATTATACAGGTCAGACACTAAGTTCTTGTGATTAAAGCTCCACGTTTTGGTTTTACCCTGAAATTGCGTAATTTGTGCATAAAATGGGGGTGACCACATTAGCATTTTTAACGCCTACTGCAGACAGGTGTACCAGGATAACCGGCTGGAAAGGCACTGGTATGAGGAGGGTCAGTGCCTGTAAGTTGACTGAAATTAGCAAAAATGAACCGCTGCATCTGTAACCCGAGGTCAACAGAACAAACAGCAACTAAAGCCTCAACCAGACATAACTGACATCCTACTTTACACAAACAAAGAATTTATAAAGGACACAGGCTAGCCTAAAACAAAAAGGAGGTAACAAGAATAAACAATCAACTACAAGTACTAAACTTAGGATAGTGGTATATTTATGTACCAAATTCTATATTATTATATATACTGTGAAGGCTGCATGTTCTGAAGAGTCAATGATTTGTTATAGTGATAAGAATAAGAAAACCTTTAATAGTCCCACAATGGGGAAATTTCATTAAATTTTGTCATGTTAACAGGACGCAATGACTGTTCTATAACCTTTGTATTTTGTGATGAACTCCATGAAACCTTTGAGTAAACACGTATCATTGATCACTGATATTGGGCCTAAAGTTAGAACCAGATGCTGATCAGTACATGTCTCCAATCTGGGATCACAAGGTTGTCAGGCTGACGCTTCTCCTGCAGGAGTCGAGGTTCTCTCGACACTCTGCTCTTCTCCTCTTTTCATTGCTGATAATATCATGTCACCACTTGTAATAAATCTAAATGTATTTGTTTAAATGTTAACGCAGTGGCGGTTTGAGTTTGTTTATTTCAGTTTAGCAACTACAAATTTTGGTGTCCCGAAGCAGGCATCAAAGAGTAGAGTCTGTACCCTGAGGTCAACAGAACAAACAGCAACTAAAGCCTCAACCAGACACAACTGACATCCCATTTTACACAAACAAAGAATTGAGCCAGTGTGAGACTAGCGGCCGGAGTATTGGAGTATTGGCGGGCTCGTTGTGGGGAGCGCGTTCCAAATCCTTGTGGCTTGCGCACAACTACAGATGGAGCGGTTTATTTTCGCTGATTTCAGTCGACTGTCAGTGCCCTTTCTGACTGGCTAAACTGACATCCATCATGGGCCAGGACTTTCACCCACTGTAGGACTCACTGTCTGCTCTGGAGAGCAACTTCAATATGAGACTAATCCACCCTTGTTGTGCGAAGGAGAGATAACGCAGATCTTTCCTACCTGCTGCTGTCAGACTCTTCAATCAGAACTGTTGACTGCATTTGCTCTGTTCATGAATGTGTGTTCTGTTTATAGATGTGTGTTTGCATGGAATGTATGGTTTCTCTCTTGTTTTTTTTGCCCTGTTGCTGTTGTGAGTTGCAATTTCCCCCCTCTGTGACTAATAAAGGCATTCGTATTCTTATTTTTATAACCCAACACATACATAAAGCAATTAGTTATATACAGCAGTGCAAGCACAGGCAATCTCTCCCCAGTGAGTGAGAATCTCTCCTAATACCTTAAAATCCGCACACAGATCATTTTCTAGAAACACCCAAATCAGAATTTAATAATCAGAATAAATCACATTCTTTTTCTAATCTTAACAACACTTGCCCACACCACCCTGAACACAGAATAATCGTCATGTAAAAGCAATGAGCTCTTACCGGATCCAGCACATTTATCATGTTTTTGTTATTTTCTGTTTTATTCTGCCAACTTCATGTTTTTCTGTTGTTTAAATCAGTCCAGCATTACTTTTGTTTCTCATTAGTCAACACCTGTCAGCTATCAGTAACCACATCTCTGTATTTAAGCACCAGTACTTACCATGTCTAGTTGCCAGATTGTCTATGTCAGGGGTCTCAAACTTAATTTGCTTGGGGGCCGCTGGAGGCAGAGTCGGGGTGAGGCTGGGCTGCATCAGGTTTCCACTTTTAAATAATTTTAATCTTCTCAAATGTCTTTATTTTTTATTTTTAGCACAAAATAATATGAAAAAATAAATAAACAAATTAGAAGAAAATAAATAAGAAATTAATAAGAAAATCAATAAATCAATCAGTAATAAGTAAATAAAATAATAATAATTATTATAATAATTAGGATTCAAATTTCTGTATTAACAGTTCTTTAAGCTTTCTTCTGAACATGAATTGTCCTGAACATAAGTGGAACATTGAAGAACATGAACTGCTCTTCTGAACATGGCCTCTGGCAGCGCTCCTTCTTGCATAGCTGAGCCACATTTGGCTTGAGGGAGGAGGCAGTTGAGACCCTCAGTATGGCTTGAAGATGATCATCAGTAATTCTGGACCTTTACTTGGACTTATTGAATTTCAAGGTGGAAAAGAGCTTTTCACACAAGTATGTGCTCACAAAAAGGCACATGGTCCGCTTGAACATTCGGGAAAGTTAAGGGAAGCTGGGGGTCAATTCTCTCAAAAACTGCCCAAGCTTGTCTGCTTTTCCGCTCACATCCCTGAACTTGGCTTTGAGTTCAGAGTTGCACTGCAGGTCAATGAGCTCCATTTGAAGCACAGGTGGGGCATCTTGCACATCAAATGAGAAGGGGTCTGCAAAAATTTGAAATGTGGCTCTGTGCGTCTTGAAGTCTGAGAATCTGTGATCAAATTCCTCCTGTAGCTTCAAAATGACATTAACATACTTTTTATCAATGAATGGTGTGCCTGCATCCATGAGTGCCTTGCATGTTGGGAAATGGCACAGGTTTTTCTGAGAGAGCTGGGCTTTCCATAAGACAAGCTTTGTGGAGAATGCTCTAATGTTGTCATATGCAGCACTGACAAGTTGCCCCTGGCCTTGTAACTTCTTGTTTAGAATATTAAGCTCATATGTGATATCAACAAGAAAAGCCAAGTCCATGAGCCATTTAGGGTCGCTTAGCACAGGAACAGCCACCCCATCATTCTCCATGAAGACTTTCACTTCTTCCCTCAGTTCAAAAAATCTCTTCAATACGTTTCCCCTGCTGAGCCAACGTACCTCTGTGAAGTAGAGCACATCCCCATATTCTGACTCCATTTCCTATAAAAATGCACGGAACCATCGGTGCTTTAAGCCCCTGAATCGGATTTGGTTGATGCATTTCACAACGACAGACATCACATTGTCAACCTTGAGGCATTTGCTGCAAAGGGTCTGCTGATGGATAATACAGTGCAGAGCAATAGCCTCCTCCACACCCTCCTCTTCCAGTTTTTTTTTAACAAGTGCCACCAGTCCATTTTTTTTTTTGGAAGTACTGTGAGCAACTCCTCCATTACTTCAAAATTGTCATCAACACCACGGACATAGATTGCGAGCTGGGCAGTGTCTGTGATGTCTGTGGTCTCATCAAGAGCAACTGAGTATACACTGAAACATTTGGCTTTCTCACACAGTTGATCATAAATGTCACTTGACAGGTCAGAAATGTTGGCAGAAAGGCTGATGTTGTTAAACTGACCTTTCTTTTCCGGACAGACTATACTTGCAGCCTGTAATATGCACTTTTTGACAAATTCACCTTCTGTGAATGGTTTTCCTGCCTTAGCAATCATCTCACTAACCAAGTAGCTTGCTTTAACTGCTGCATTATTCTCTTTGGTTGCTTTCTTGAAGAAATCTTGTTGCCTCAGTAGACATGTTTTAAGATTGGAAACTCGGTTGGCTCTCTCATCTCCCTGGTATTTTGCACATTCCTCAGCATTTTTAGTTGTGTAATGACGTTTCAAATTGTATTCCTTGTGCACCGCAACTTGTCTGTGCAAATAAGACAAGTCGGGGTCCCCCTGTGCTCAACAAAGAAATATTGTATTTCCCATTTTTCCTGAAATTGTCTGTGCTCATCACCAACCTTCCTCTTCACTGCAGGCTTTGAAAAAGACATGTTTGGGGCTGTAGTATTTTTGATTCCACTTGTTGTCACTGTCGCGTTGAAGTTTCAATCAAGTGTTTAGCTTCTTCATGACTACAGATGGAGAGGCAAATTTTAGCTGCCTCGTTCCTGACTGATTTCACGCTGATCTTGTCATGACATTAGCATGACTTAGCTACCATTCCACCAAGCCCCCCTACACCAGTCATGACCCCCCACTGTGATGTACTTAATGCGTAGCTGCCTTGTTAATGCACCCTAAACCTATTTTAAGAAATGACCTGCAATCACACATTCCTGCACCAGGTGGAGCAGTGATGTGTAATCCAGGCCCACAGGTAGACTGGATTTGTGTATGTGTGTATATATATATATATATATATATATATATATATATAGATTATATTATATATATATATATATATATATATATAATATTATATAATATCTATATATATATATATATATATATATATAGCTCGCTGGATAGCTCAATCGGTAAAGTCACAGGACTTGCATGCGGGGGGTTCCCGGTTCGAATCCCCGTTAGGGCGAATAGGCATCCAGTGTGGGTCCTTGGGCAAGACCCTTCAAGCTACCGCCTACCTCATATCATGAGAGACAATGAACCACATGAGATACCGGCTCAGACGTCGCCCGGTCTAACAAGGTCTGCGTCAGGTGTTGGGGAACCAGAGCACCTTGGCGAGAAGTGGGCTACTGGAACAAGAAAGAAATGGCTGAGATGCGAGAACAAGGCTCTGTTGGAATGCTACTACTCAAGTAACCCTAGTCAGAGGGGCTACATGCAAAGAATGTGCGGTGAATGGGAACAGAGAAACCCACATTCAAGGCTGACGGCGAAGCAACTAGTAGCTCAGTGTTCCAACATCCACAAACGACAACTGCTATCACGACTTGAGATTGACGAGATACAACACAAATGCTACGGCAAGGGGGAGCCAGGATGCCAGGTCAGAGGGGAGGTTTCACCATCTCCCCAACCGGAAATTGGGTACAAAGCCCCAATAAGCACAGATACGCTGAGCGAGGCAGCGACTGACCTGAAAGATAAGATCATGGCGAGATTGATCAGGCAACCCCGAACCCCACTACAACGGCTAAGTGAAGTACCATCAGAAAGTCTCATGGAAGATGTGAATGCAGCATTGAGAGCGATCCCTACCACAACAATCACAGAAACCAATGAGCTGATATACGCTTCAGCATCAGTGATCCTAGAGGTGCTTGGCCATAAGAGCAACCATGGGAGCCATGAGAAACAATACCCACCATGGAAACAAAGGTTGGAGGCAAAAATCAAGGCAGCTCGGAGGGAAGTGAGCCAAATGACAGAGGCCCAGAGAGGTGCAATGAAAAGACCGATGCCCAAGAGGTACAGCCATGACCATACCTGAAGCACTCGAAACTGCCAAGCAAAGGCTACAAGCCTTGGCCAGCCGCCTAAAGAGATACACCAGAGATAACGAAGCCAGACGAATAAACCGGCTGTTCGCAACACAACCTGCGAAAGTGTACTCTCAATGGCAGGGTAATAACAACAGAGCAGACCCACCAAGGCTGGAAACTGAACAGTACTGGAAGGGTATATGGGAAAGAGAGGCATCACACAACAGTGATGCACAGTGGCTGGTGGATCTGAGGGAAGACCACAGCAACCTCCCTGAACAGAATCCAGTGACTATCACAGTGGCAGACATCCAACATAGAGTCTCAGGTATGAAAAACTGGACAGCACCTGGCCCTGACATGATCCACGCCTACTGGCTAAAGAAGCTCACTGCAATCCATGAGCGCCTGGCAGCACAAATGAACCAGCTGCTAAGGAATGGGACTCACCCTGAATGGCTGACCGAAGGGCGAACGATCCTGATAATGAAGGATCCCTCAAAGGGCACAGTCCCATCCAACTACCGGCCAATAACCTGTCTCTCCACAACATGGAAGCTCATGTCAGGCATCATCGCAGCTAAGATAAGTGGGCACATGAGTCAATACATGAGCGAAGCACAGAAGGGCATTGGTAAGGATACCAGAGGAGCCAAACACCAACTCCTGGTAGACAGAACAGTCGCCCAAGACTGCAGAATGCGACACACCAACCTGTGCACAGCCTGGATCGACTACAAGAAAGCCTATGACTCAATGCCACACACATGGATCACTGAATGCTTGGAGCTGTACAACATCAACAGAACTCTAAGGGCCTTCATTGCAAACTCGATGAGGTTGTGGAAACCACCCTTGAAGCCAATGGGAAGCCACTTGCCCAAGTATCCATCAAATGTGGCATATACCAAGGAGATGCACTGTCCCCACTGCTGTTCTGCATAGGTCTGAACCCCCTCAGCCAAATAATAAACAAGACTGGCTATGGATACCGACTCCGGAACGGGGCCACCATAAGTCACCTCCTCTACATGGATGACATCAAGCTGTACGCCAAGAGTGAGCGAGACATCGACTCACTGATCCACACCACCAGGATCTACAGCTCGGACATCGGGATGTCATTCGGGCTGGAGAAATGTGGGAGGATGGTGACAAAGAGAGGCAAGGTAATCCACACAGAAGGGGTCTCACTCCCAGAAGGAACAATAGCAGACATTGAGGACAATTACAAGTACCTTGGAATACCACAGGCAAACGGCAACCTTGAACAGGCAACAAGGAATGCGGCAACAGCCAAATACCTCCAACGAGTAAGGCAAGTCCTAAGAAGCCAGCTCAATGGCAAGAACAAATCCCGGGCAATAAACAGCTACGCTCTGCCAGTGATCAGATACCCTGCGGGAATAATAAGGTGGCCAAAGGAAGAGATACAGACCACAGATGTTAAGACACGAAAGCTCCTCACCATGCATGGAGGGTTCCACCCCAAATCCAGCACCCTGAGACTGTACGCTAGCCGCAAGGAAGGAGGCCGAGGACTAGTGAGCGTGAGAGCCACTATCCAGGATGAAACATCCAAGATCTATAAGTACATCAAGGATAAGGCCCCGACAGATGACGTGCTGAGTGAATGTCTCAGGCAGTGGAGAACAAAGGATGAGATGCTGGAAGAGGACCATCATGGGAGGACAAGCCCTTGCACGGGATGTACCACCGGAACATAACTGAAGTGGCTGATCTCAACAAATCCTACCAATGGCTTGAAAGGGCTGGGCTGAAGGACAGCACAGAGGCACTCATCCTGGCCGCACAGGAGCAGGCCCTGAGCACCAGAGCCATAGAGGCCCAGATCTACCACACCAGACAAGACCCAAGGTGTAGACTGTGCAAAGAGGCCCCAGAGACGGTCCAGCACATAACTGCAGGGTGTAAGATGCTGGCAGGCAAAGCATACATGGAACGCCATAACCAAGTGGCTGGCATAGTATACAGGAACATCTGCGCGGAGTATGGACTGGAAACCCCAAGGTCAAAGTGGGAAACACCTCCCAAGGTGGTAGAGAACGAGCGAGCCAAAATCCTGTGGGACTTCCAGATCCAGACTGACAGAATGGTAATGGCGAACCAACCAGACATTGTGGTGGTGGATAAAGAGCAGAGGAAAGCCGTAGTGGTGGATGTGGCAATACCAAGCGATGGCAACATCAGGAAAAAGGAACATGAGAAACTAGAGAAATACCAAGGGCTCAGAGAAGAACTGGAGAAGGCTTGGAAGGTGAAGACCACAGTGGTGCCTGTGGTGATCGGAGCACTAGGGGCTGTGACCCCCAAACTGGAGGAGTGGCTACGACAGATCCCTGGAAAAACATCCGAAATCTCAGTCCAGAAAAGTGCAATCGTAGGAACAGCAAGGATACTGCGCAGAACCCTCAAGCTCCCTGGCCTCTGGTAGAGGACCCGAGCTTGGAAAGGGGATGAGACCACCCGCGGAGGGTGAGAATAGAGTGTGTATATATATATATATATATATATAAATAATGAATACACAAACCTCATGAGTGTCTTAAATGTAAAGTAGTTAACTTAAAGTTATTTATGTCTAAGTAAGTAGAAAATTACAGCCGTTTTGAATAAAATGCCCTTTAGTCAAACATTCAGTCAAGATCCACATGGATATTTTTTTTGTTCTAATTATACTATGTATTACTGTATTGTAATGATTTGCACTAAAATTACTGGCAATTTTTTTCAACCAGCCAGGAATAAATGACAACTGACAAAGACCAAAAGCTTCCTCAGTCTGAGGGAAGTTCCATATTATCCTCCAGTTTGGCTTCACTTCACACTTGCAAAGAACTGGCTCGTTACGTGAACAAAAGACACAAAAGTGAGTAGGTGTGATGAACCCTCCCCCAAGAAGAACACCAGACTGAAAGAGTTGACATGACTCAACTTCCACACAACTTCACCTAAGCCATGAAAATCACATATATTTGTAAACTGCTTAACAAGAAAATTCTTCATGGATCCATAACTTTAAAGGTTTCACTCAAATCAAGGCTCTGTTAACGTAATGCTGTATGAAGGAATTTAGTTACTGTCCATACAGTAGGTCTCCCTCAGAGGACCAACAGCCTAGTGGTTAAGGCACAGAAGCTCCCAGCTAGAGACTCCTGGTGTAAACTTGCCTCTGGTGTCTTTTGTTTACCACACAAATTCAATTGACACAAAATACAGAGATCTGCATACATATGTGTTATGAGTGATGACAGCTGATATTCTTTCAGTTCTGTGTCATTTCAGTCACCTTTTACTGCCAAATGTCACCGCAATCTGCTGATTTTGACTGCTCAATAATTTTCAAGTTAACTTACAGACTTTTCTTAAAGTAGAAACATTACCAAAGGTGCAGGAACCTTTACCATGTAAAAAGTGCAGGAACGTTCAGCCTGAGTAAAGTTAGGCATTATCTATTTACAATAGGCTTCACTTCACACCTGTAAAGAACTGGCTCATCAGTTGAACAAAGGACTTTGAGAATGTGTGAAGACTACGTCCCCCATGAAGGACTCCTTGAAAAACTTACTGTTTTAAAAGAATGTACCCAACTTTTAGAAAACCTGGTTTAGAAAATGGTCAAATGAACTGGATGTTTATAAAATTTGTAAATAAGATTCGCTAAAAAGAAAGTGTTAAGTTTATGGCTTCAGAATTTAAAAGTTTCTTATATTAAACCACCAACTAACAAAAACAGTTTGTTTAAAAACTGTGGGTGAGAAGTTGTGTGCTTTAACCACTAGGCTCTTTGAAGTGACGGATCTCTGAAGAATCTTCTGTTTAAGTTTGTCTTTGGGTACTGGACTTAAAATAACTGTTTAAAATGTATTCCTGGACCTCTCTGCTCTCTGACTCGGCCCAGACTAACTTCCATAGCCTTGATCCGCCATTTTGCGTGGCGGATCATAATATATGTGTTCCTGGGGCCTGTTTCAAGAAGGAGGTTTTGTTGAAACTCTGAGTTTGTTAACCCCGAAATGAGGAAAACTCAGAGTTTTCGGTTTGAAGAAGCGAGGTAATCGAAACTCAGAGTCAGTTACTATGGCAACTTACTCTGTGAACCAAACCTGGTCGAGAGCAGGTTTTATTCGGAAACCCAGAGTTTCCTTCGTTCTCTGCCCCTTTTTAAAGTGAACAGTGTTTAAATACCTCATTTAATCTTTCAGTACATTCATTCACATTTCACCTGTGTCCTTTGCGCATAGACCAGAATGGCGTGTCCGTTTCTAGATGATCCCGTAGATGAGGAGGCTGCATTAATTTGGAGGGCATTGGATTTATGCCACGAGAGGATTTTGAGGCCACAAGTTAATTTTCTTTCATATCCGCGTGCATTTATATTTGAGCGGTACCGTTTTTCTCTGAACTCCATAATGTATATCAAAAATCTTATCCACCCATTCATCAGACCCATCACCCATCGTGGCCGTGCAGAGCAGATTCTTTGTATTGCGTTACGTTTTTTTTGCAAACGGTAGTTTTCTTTATAACATCGGGGATGCTGAGCACATTTGTAAAGCCACTGTATGCAGAGAAATTAGAAAAGTGTGCCTCGCCCTCAAGCGCTTTCTGCAGATCTTTGTCGTGTTTCCTGGCCACAAACCCCTTTAGAGCAATTAAAGAGGAGTTTCACAGGATTGCAGGTATGTGGTATTTAATTCGTTTCAGTTAGGCTATTGTGAAAAATGGTGATCAGTTAATAACATCTTGCTGTGACCTCTGGAAATAAACTAAAAATTAGAATCTCCTTCAGGATTTCCAAATGTGGTTGGATGCATTGATGGCACACACATTCCCATCAAAGCACCTTCTGAAAATGAAGTGGAATATGTGAACAGGAGGTCCACCCACAGTATAAATGTGCAGGTACACACTACTCTTTGTAATGGTGAAAGACTACATCACCATACTGTAACTGACATGCATCTTTTTTTGTATCACCAAGATCATATGTGATGCTGTACATATTATCACGAACGTGGAGGCCAACTGGCCTGGCTCTGCTCATGACTCGCGAATATATCGTGAGTCAACCCTAAGCAACAGGCTGCAGTGTGGTAAGTACATGTATGTCCTAAAAACTTATTTCAATGCATGCACTACACACTCACAGGATTACTTCTATGCAGCACTAAAGTAATGTAAACTTTCTTCTAGGAGAGATTGACGGCTTGCTGCTGGAGATAGGGGTTACCCATGCCAGCCTACACTACTGACCCCTTACCCAGAACCTGAAGCAGGCCCCCAGCAGCGCTTTAATGTGGCCCTGCAGAACAAGAGCCTGGGTGGAAATGACCATAGGCCTGTTGAAAGCACGTTTTCAGTGCCTACGTCACCTCAGGGAAACACCTGAGAGGCCTGTGACATTATTGTGGCATGTGTTGTTCTCCACAATATTGCAATTATTAGAGGGGAGCAACACCCTGCCTTACAAATTCAAGACCCTGAGGAAGACTTCATCCACCCTGCAGATTACCGGGATGGAAGAACAGTCAGAGATGTCATATGCCACCGGGGGTGGACTCTTTCACTGGGGCCTGGGGCTGAGGCCAGTTGTGGCCTCGGCCACTGGCCCTGATGGAGAGATCACCACCCAGTTTTAACTGCAAAAAGACATTTAGGGCGAGGGGGGGGCACTGTCCGGGGGACACACCGTCAGCCAGCGGTTGTGCTCCTGGAGGTGTCACCCACCTTCAGTGCACTTTAGTTCCACACACTCACGTCCAAGCTGGGTTGCAGGGTTCTGGGGGACCTTTTTCTGCTGCCCTCTGCCTCCCCCGGGTTGGGGGGGTTGGTCGGGGCTCGGGAGGAGCTGCGGTCCCTGCCTGGGGCCACATGGACGGCAGGCCGGAGACCTACCCTCCCCACGAATGTGATCAAGCGAATGGTGTGGGTGCGAGAATGTATCTGAGAGTGCATTGGTTCACGTATGATTGACTAGTTTGTTGTGAGAGAGTCTATGGTGTGTGTGTGTGTTGATGTGATGATGTGTGTTGCACATGTGGGTGGGTGTATGCGTCTATGTTTGTGTGAGTTGGTATGCGTGTGGTGCGGTTGAAGTGTGGGGGGTCCGGTTTTTCGCCCGGGGTACGATGATCGTCTGCCTGGGTGGTCTCTTTTCTGCTGACCCCACCAATTGCTGGCCTTGTGCTGCAGGCCGCTGTAGCGCCAGGGGATGAGGTCGGGCCGATGGGGTAGGCCCCGCCCATGTGGGGGTGGTGGACTGGGGGCGGGCCCCACTCTGGGCGAGGGGGCATCTTCTGGCGGGCTCCCTACGGACCGTGGGTCCTCGGGCTCTACTCTTTCAGGCCGACCCTCCCGCCGGGGGGTGTTTGCCCCTGGTTCTCATGGGGCGGACAGCGTTGACCCCCGGTGGCCCACTCTGGCCTCGGGTGCTGTCTCTGTGGCTGCTGCAGCTCTGCCTGGGGGGCTCTGTGTGGGCGGCTTGGGTTGCAACACCTGCCCTCCTGGAACTGAAGGTGTGTAGGCTCCCTGGCTGCTAGGATTCTTTCCTCTGCTTGCTGGATGGGCGTAGGGGCGGAGCCCCTCACATCACCCTGGCTTCCACAAGTGGCATTGTTCATGCACCAACGTCTGCCTCACCCTTTGGGTGAATAATGTTAAGCTACAGCCTTACTAACCTTGTAGTGGGACACTTTCCAAATCCAACTGTAAGTATTATTGATACTTATCACTACCAATATGAATAATGTGTGAATATGGAATTTGTGGTGTTGTATGTCATGACTTTTATTAAGTAGTATGGGATATGTATAATAATGCACATATGTATGTATATTGTATGTATATGTTTGTATTAGTATGTGCACATACCTTAGCACTATTATTGGTATTAGTATTAATCTCCAAGGTAAACCACAGTACAAAAATTGTTTAGTTATGAATGTGTTAGCCTAAGGTACATCCATGCTTCTTATTTTTATTTATTTTTATTTATTTATTTATTTATTTATTTATTTATTTATTTTTATTATTTATTTATTTATTTATTTATTTATTTATTTATTTATTTATTTATTTATTTATTTATTTAGCTCCGATTGTTTACTTAACAGATTTGCTTGGTTTCAGCAGCTGGTTGCACCCCTTAACCCCCCCCCCCCCCCCCCTCCCGCATACACACCCTAAAGCAGAAACCTAACCTGTCCACCAACACAGCAACATCACACACATTTTGGATTAGCTAAATAAACCATTAAATAAACCATAAATCAGGAAGAGTATATATATTCTATATATACTCTTCTTGTTAAAGCAAAGCTGTCCATCACAATGTGGCATTCAGCGTAATATATGCTGCTTGCTAAACTGCTGGACAGAACAAAAAAAAAAAAAAAGAGATGTCATATGCCATAATGTCTTCTCGGATTAATCACCCACCACCACCACCAATAAAAAGGAACTGAATTAATGCAAATTATAATTTATTTTGTTTTCTTTATTTCCTATAAATACAAAGGCAATAGTTAGATTTTATGATTCTTCCAATAATTCATGAAATTCACCTGCAACTGAACACTCACCTCCAGCTCGTGTTTGAGAATTTCTATTTCAAGATCGGTTTTCTCAATCTGGGGGTCCAAGTATAACATTTGCTTGTTATCTTTTTGTATTTTCTTAAGGAGATGAAGTTCTTACAACTCCTTAACTGTTAACTGGATATACAGAAGATTTAGAGTTACACAACATAGTTACTCATTAGGGCAGGCATACAGTAGCAACCTAAGCCACCTACACAGATCTCCCAGGCAGAGCTGCAGCAGCCAAAGAGAGAGCACCCGAGGTTAGAATGAACCACTGTTGTCTCAACGCTTTCCAACCCAGGAGAACTAGAGGCAAACACCCCCCAGTGAAAGGGGAAAGCCCGAAAGAATGGAGCCCAAGGTCCCACGGTCTGTAGGAAGCCCACCAGGAGAAGACCCCATGGCCAGAGAGGGGCCCACCTCCAGTCCGCCACCCCCACAAGAGTGACCCAGGGCCCAGCCCATCGGCCCGAACGTATTCCCTGGCGCAACATCAGGCAACAAATCCATTGTCGTGTATTTCTATTCTCTTCAACCACGTCAGAGATTTCACAAGAACTCAACTTTGAAGTTTAAATCAATAGCATACAAATTTATTATACATGACACAGTAAAACAATCAGATAAAGATTACAAAAGAGTAATAACAAGAGAGGCAGAGACCGAATTCACCTGCTTGTTCCTCTGCAGAGAGAACCGAGAGGTCGGAAAAGGTCCGCTGTGTGCTACCAGCGGACCCTCTGTGAAGCGTTCTGAAAACCCCAGCCTGTGAAGGCCTGCTTTTAACCTCCACCTAAAATCTTTCCACATGTCCAAATAAGGACGTGTAGATGTTTTTCTCGGCTACTTGGAAAGTCCTGGCGCTGGGCCGTGTTATCTGTCCAGCTCCAGCTGCATCTGGCCCACCATCAACCTCCCAGTTCCTTTCCCAGGTCGGCGTGACATTTTGAATATTTCCTTAGGAACAGCTCGGATAAACATTGTTAACAGAAACAGATTCTGCGAACACAGATTCTGCGAACCCAGTTTACACAAACGCTTTCACCCCAGTCACTGAGGACACACGAACCCATCTACTCTCTGTACTTCTCTCATAAGCAATGATTAATTTTACTACTAAAAGTAAATGTAAATGTCTGTTTCCTGGAGTCCATCCCAGATGCTCCCCAGACAACGACCCTGCCAAACTGCAAGGGTTGAGGAACAGTCACTGCATCTTAACCTGACCAGAACATATTGTTCACTACCTATATAATAATATATGATATGATACATAAATATACTACAAATCCCCTCCTCATGGGCATTTTAATGCCCATCAATCTTGAAAGCGAGCGGCCAAGAAAGCTTCTCTTTGACTCATCATACTGCATTATATTAAATAGACTTCAACATTAAGATGACAAAGCAAAGTTAAAGATTCACAAAATCTGTAGTAAATAGAACACCTAAGCTCTTCTTTCAGCTCCAACAGGTGATCCTCCCACGCTGCCTGTAAACAAGTACATTCAGTAACAAACCTCACATTTTCATTTTAGTGTCCTCTTTATCACAACAGATTCTTCACAAACTCCACCCCAACCACAGTCAATCATGAAGGTCTGTGCTCCCACGTCATCCAGCATCTGCAATTCAGCTCATGCACGTGCAAATTCAAACATCAGTGTATATCAACGATGCAGCTAAGGGCGGCGCTCCGCCCACACCCTATAGCCGTGTTGGTCAGCGCAGCCCCACAATATTAGGTGGGTGAGGATTCCTGGTGTAGCTGGAATTGGAATAATTGGACTCTCCATCAGCTCCTTCGGCTCCATCGACTCCTCCTTCGTCCGTCACGGTTGTACTGGAAGCTGTGGCACTGCACCCTCTGCGTTGTCCTCGGAACCTCATCTGATGCCCTGCCTTTTCGCTAGCGACCCAGTTGGCCCAGCTTGCCTTCCCGTAGAACACAAAGTCCCTTATTTTTGGACCGTTCAGGGCTCCAGCACACTTCTGCTGCACCATCCTCTGTCCCCCTCAGACTGGTGCTCCAGCTGTGACCTGAGAGCTGATAGCTGAGAGGCAGAAAGATCTGCACTATAGTGCAGCATAAACCATCCTACAGAGCTAGGGTTAGGGTTAGGCTGAATAGAACATATAGTTTGCTTTTTGTTCCAGGTCGTCGCTGTAGAAATCAAAAGATCAGAGAATATAAAAACCCACAGTTGTAGCAGATCATAAGACACACCCTCCTCTGATACTGAAGTAACCTGTGGATGGAGGTTAAGAGTAGGAGAAAGTTGGTTAGGAAAGAAAATTAGTTTAGAAAGATTAGTGACACAGTTTCTCCACTGCTGCTCTGTGTAGAAGAAGGGTTGAAGTTGTTAATGTGAGCTTCCTGTGTACAACAACACACTGAGATGCAGAATGAAAATGTTAAACCCTCATTATATAAAATCAACAACAAGAAACATCATCGACATGTCATGTCAGTCCGTAGAGCATATACAGTATCAGTCAGTCATGTCATGAGCTCAGGTTTTTATCGTGCACATGAGCTAAGAGAGAAACCTCTTGCTCTATGAGAACTATAATTTAGAAAGGCTAGCCTGTGACCTTGTTCTGCTAAATGAGTTAGCAGTGTCACTCAGGGTCCATCAGTGATCCGGAGTGTGATCTTCTTTGTCCTCTTCTTTCCTGCAATGAAACAGCACAGCTTTCCTGCGTATATTAATCATCTGTTTCACATAGAAACTTGGTTGATGCATTAAACACCATTTCGTCAAACAAAGCTTCGTGCAATGTTAATCTATGCGTTCGGCATATTTTTACAAGCTACACACTGAAATGCAATGTTCACAGTACTTTTTTATCCCTCTATTGTCATTATCACATTTACACTTCCCTTTTCATTCACTCCTTGACTTCCCTTAACTCCTTTCCTCCCTCACATACCCTGCTCCTGTCACTTTTCCTATTCCTCCACAATGAGTCCCGCTGTAAGATCATACTCCTCTGTAGCCAAGCTATTTACAGTATATACCAAATCAAATTTTTGTCCCAACTCGGCCACAACCTTTCCCCCATGGATTAAGTTCACCAACTTGGGATAAAACACAACAGAAACAGAATAGTCCATTCTTACAGCAGATGCCACACACACAAGTTCCCCAGTTACGGGGAAGGACCGACATAAAGCAATAATCAAAACAATTTCTTACAATACATTTTTCCCCCCTCAATAGACAGATAACTGTCCATTGAATTTGAAGCCGATTAAATCACTAAATTAAGGTGGATGGATAAAAGAACACTAGCAAAACCCTTAAAAGTAATTTCCTACACTTATTCATCCTACGTACTTACCAGGGATCATCATCAATCCCTGAATAAACTGAGTGAACTTAAGGACGATGTCAATAGAAGAAACAAGAATGTTTAGACCTTAATAACTACAACATCAACACGAACTAATCTCATTAGGAACACAGAATCATTGCGTTGTAGGGAACCTTATTGAATTCAAGAAGCACTGCAGATGCATGCATTGAGACTTTATGACCAATTAACGTAAAGACTAAATAAGCTGAATCCTCACAAACTATCAGAAATGACAGATGGACATAACACAACCTAGTTAACTGTTGGAAACGCAAAGCTATACCCTAAAAATTCAAACAACCCCACAATTATTGCTACATCTAATTATAATTCCCCTGTGACTGTCAGAGTTTGTAGTGATAACAAAACAGCTGTGGACGATAACTGAAGTATTGTAAGCTATTAAAGAAAGTCCATATAAACCCACATACAGTCAAACCTCTTGGAGGATAAAGCACCGTCACTGTTGCTACTCAGTCTCTTCCCCAGACCTCCTCCTTCTATGCCGTAAAGAACACCACAGCCCTGTAACACTTGTTTAAGGCCTGCAGACTGATGACATCTATGTTAACTGTTTAGCAAAAATGGAAAAAAAATGAACTGAGACCTGGTTTACCATTTGCTAAATGTGTCTTCTGCTCTGTTGGAATATATTAATGATAGTGATGATAAGAACTAAGTGGAACCTCATCAAAACATGTCAAGATGATCATTAAAACTGCAGCCTCGCTTAAACAGTAGACGGACTGTGCAAATCCTAAATGTAGTGTAGTGAATTGTAGCTGCTTGCAGCACCACAATCCGTAGCATTACAATACAGTACTATAGAAGGCTAAGCATTGTTGCAACAGTTACACCTTGCAGGTTCCGAATGGTTTGGTTTTTCTATCTATTGGGGAACTGGCACAGTAGCAGTGAAAGGCACACCTGGTTTTAGTCACCTTAAAGTTTGTTGTTTTCTGTAACACATGAGAGCATGATGCGTTATACTAGCTTACATACTGTGGGGATCAAACTGCTGTTTACTGTATGAGGGAAACATTTACACTCTCCTCAAATTCCCTTTTTAGCTGATTGACCTCCTCAGATACTTCACTCACTTTATGGTATGTGGGAGGCACTTCCTACAGTATTGCGGCTTGTCTAGTAAAACTTTCTTACCTCTTCACATCAATAATGTGACTGAGTCATTACCAATATCATGAGACAACTGTCTACAGTTAGTGTTAGTTGGAGAGATGAAATGAGGCATGTCTTAAAGTCTGGTGCACACAGTGTCTTCATCCACATACTTCACATTCACATTGTTTTTAACACCGTCAATCACTGAGCATCAGATGGAGAATTTGTCAGCAGGGCGATTGAATTGGGAACTTTTTCTTGAAATATTCTCTATACCTTTGTCTTTCCCTTGCCTAGTAAAATTGGCATATTTTTTAATTTTTGAATCTTTTGGCAGGTTTAAGGACTAAGTCATTCTCACCAACCGACTTGTTAGTGGGAGAGCTGAACAGCTCTCACACTATTGTTATCTTCGGTCTTTATTATTATTATTATTCTTCTTCTACTTATTCCGCCCTTTTTTTGATTGCTATCTACTTTTTAACGCTTCATCGTAGAATCGTCGTTCAACTTTCTAAACGTGTGTCATCTTTAGGAGATGTGGGCTATTACTTTTTATGTTTCAGCTTTTCAACTTTTAACGTTATTCAACTTTTTTCATCGTTTTTTTATAATGGTCGTCTATGGGAATCATCGTTAAACTTTTGTCAACTTCCCTCTTTTCATCAGCGTCTATCATGTCATACTTTGGCGTAGAAACGTCATTTCAACTTCAAAAGCCCATCATCGCTCAACTTTCTCCTCGTAAATCAGCGTTGTCGTATCTTCTATACTTTTCGACTAGTGAGCGTTTAAATATGGTGTGGTTTTTGTTAAATTTTCAGCTTTTCCATTAGTGTGTATTGGGTCATTTAGAGTGCGTGATGTCCAGCTACAGTGAGAAGGTGCGCTTTTTTAAGACAGAACTTCTGTCTCTAACTCGTCACTACAGTCACAATTTTTACTCTATGAACGTAATTATTTCACTAAATCGTAGTCATACTGTCTTCTTTCTAATGATGTGTCTGGCTTTATCCTCAGACTTATACTTTAGTCGCTATCGACCTCAAAGCACAGAGAGATCCTGAAATTCTCCCATAGACTCTAATGATAATTTTTGGCAGACATCTGGAGAAAAACAAGGAGGAGACATATTTTGAAATTGCGACTGTGGCTACAAACGTTGTCCTCAAACATAAAATTCACACCATTTGCTCATTGAAGCCTTGGGACTCGAAAAATGAAATAATCTTTGTGATAACTATTATGGTTTAGCTGGAACAAGCCTGTTTATACAGGGTGAAACTCTGCTTTTTACAGAGCAGAGTGAGCCTGATTTTCCGCCTTTTGTCTCCATGGCGACGGCGCAGCTGCAGATTTGACTGACAGGTCAAACTGCTGATGCTCAGTGTACAGAGCAGTTCCATGCTTGTTACTGATTAGTCAACCACACTATTGGATTGTGTAGTGATTAAGCACGCACTTCCTCTAAATCCTTTCAAAATAAAAGCACCAAGCCAAATAATTAGCTTTAATAGCAGTATTCTGCTTTTAGATGGATAATTATGACTTTTTAAAGATAGATTAACAGTTTAGTAATTACCCACACATGCTTCCTCTAAATCCTTTCAAAATAAAAGCACCAATGCCAATTGTTAGCTTTAACTGCACTGTTTTTGCCTTTGAATGGGTAATTATGATTATTAAAGACTAATTGACAGTTACGCTATTACCCCCACACATTTCCTCTAAATCCTTTCAAAATAAAAGCACAAAATACAATTTATTACCTTTAATGGCAAGATTGATTAGAAAATTTGTGGTTCTGAATACTTGCCAATCGTTATAGAGACTACTTAGAGTTCAGTAAATAGCCACTCAAACTTATTAGGGTGCTTTTATTGTGAAAGGGCTAAATCAAATATCTTCTTGCTTTAATAGGGCTATTCTTGCTATTGAATGATAAATTATGACTATCTAATGACTATTTTATAGTTTAGTAATCGCCCACCACAACAACCTCTAAATCCTTTCAAAATAAAAGCACCAATGTATTTTATTACCTTAAATGGCAAGATTTGTTTTGACTGGTAAATTTTTACTAGTTATTAAACTATTACACAGGTAATTATTTACAAATACTTTCTTCAAATTAAAAAGCTAGTCAGCTTATTTATGATTGTCAACAATGCACTCTGGTCAACTTTTTAATCTGTGATATATTTTTTACCTTGGTCAACTTTTGAATCATTGTCATATTTTAATCTTGTCCTAGTATGACATTGGTCATCTTTTTAATCGCCATCTTTTGTCATCGTTTTATTCTTTGTCAACGTTTTCTCGTTTTCATCGCTTTGCCGTAGTCAACTTTTGGACGTAGTCAACTTTGTGACGTCAGCAGCTTAATCAGCGTTTGTCATCGTTGCGGCAGCAGATCAGCTCTCCCACGTAATTTCTCGAGAAATTACTTTTTCTAGTTTATTTTGTTTCCAAATTTTAGATATTTGTCTGAGCCTCAAAGTACTAAAGTGTGCATCAAGGTGAAGTCACAGATTCAGAGGCATCTGGCTTTTTAGCTTTTGATGGAGCCCATCAACAAAGTTCATGAATCCTGCAGGTGTCTGGTCCTCTCTAGTACCCAGTTGAGTGGCCTCCACATTGATCAGCAGACCCCTTTGGTCTGGGCACTCCTCGTGAGCCTCGTAGCCAAGCAATAGCATCTCACGACTCCTTTGTGGCTGCCTCCTGTTCCTCTGCCTTTGTCTGCAGGGAACCCTCCTCTCCTCATAGGAGGTCGTCTTGTCCACCCTCCTGGTAGAATGTACATCACCTGAGGTGTGGCCATGCCTGGTGGTGTAGGTGGGGTCTGAGGCACGCTGGCTGGTTGAGCAGACACCATTCTCGTCTCTCTTTTCTCCCCCTCTTCCCGCTGCTACTGGCGTGTTGGTTCTTTCGCTGCCTCCTTTGCCTGCTTCTGACGCAGCTCAACAGCATGAATCACATGCTCAGTTATTTGTTCTAGTGACAAGTTGCAGAGTCCCACAGTTTCAGTCAGATCATTCTGATCTGGTCTTGAAGGCCAGGGCAGATTTTGACACTTTGCCCTTTTGACCAGCAGAGGAAGTCCATCAGAAACCTCATTTACCCGTTTGTCACCCACACACACTGATTCCTCATCTGACTCAGCCCACAGTGATCTACCTGCTCTGTCACGCAGATCACTTTCACTGCAGGAATTTCCAATTGAGATTTTCTCTGTGTTTAAATAAATGTCGGGCAGTTCTAACAACTCATCCCTTTTCACTGCCCTGTCTGTCCCTTCTAGATCAGCTACAGGGTGAACTGGCTTCTTTGTCCGTAATGGGTTTGTTTCTTCTTCTTTCTTCTGCATCCATCTGGGACGCATCTGAAAAGAGACTTAATTATAGAGAGCTGATTAAATTGATTAATCACCACAGTTGAGTCGTCTTTTGCTCATTTTTTTGCACAGTTGATCAACAATTGCAACACTCTGCATTTTCTTCTTCCGTTTAAGGCCTCGCTTTATACAGATTTGTCTTTATCTTATAGGTTTTTATAAAACCCTGCATCTCTGCACACTGGCCTCAGATCAAATGTCCCCCTCTAAAGGCCAGGGGCGACGTAGATTTACTGTGTCTTGCTTGCTCCATTTGTGTGAGCATTTCGAATTTCCTTCATCAACACCTTGACTGGAGACATGTTCCCCATCCACAGATCTCATTATTAATATGTATCTTTACTGAAAAATATGATTTCAACCCCTAATTACACCTAATTATACTTGTAACTGAACTAATCTCAATCAGTGTTCATAACTGAAGTAAGTTCCCTGTCTTTACAACCCATAGTTAGTGAAAAGCAACATAAATATTAGACAGTTAAATTGTAATTTGACGCTCTTCCTTTCTGGGTATCTTGGTTTTACCTCTGTTTTAAGCAACTGTCCCGATAATCATTCCTAGTGACTGTTGAGCTGATAAGTTTTGATTTGTTCTGAATAAAAGAGTAAGTCTGATGCACAGATAAACCAAACCACAGCAGAAACGCCCACTTCAGAGCAACTGCTGAAGAAAAATTATAAGCGTCTTATTGGAGCTGATCATATGCTTTGTTTATATTACTATGTTTATACACAATCAGCGTAATTGAAACCCTTGATTTAACGTGATAGTGATGTCCCATGCTGTGCCTAACCCACATTAGGTCACAAATGGTGGTCTTGCTCATGAGAATGCAGCTGCTACAGACGCGTGAGCAGAAAGACCTTTGATATAAATGGAGGAATGTTTCTTAACTTTGCCCAAATAACCTAGTTAACCTAGAACCAGACAAAAATGGAAACTGAAAATGAAAAAATAGAAGCTAAATCCCACCAATACACACTGACAGAAAGTATAACCAACACGCTGCAGACGCGCTTCCCCCCTACTGTATTACTAATATTTATTCTCACCTAATACTAACCAGGTACTAATAGTCTCTGCATACATACAAAGCTCTGATCTGAAAAGTTAGTGAAAACTCAGGGGAGGGGTGAGGCGGAGCGTCAGACAGATGGAGGCTCGAAAGTACTCTGTTTGTCTTTGTACTTCCAGTCTGATTCTGCTCTTAGAGAAGCACACGGCTGACGGCTCTGAGCCAATTTAGAAGTGTTAGCGTTACAGTAAAATTCCTTCCTCTTCAAACGACGTACTAAACGTTTTGAAGTTTAGCTGCTGTCCGTTACAATAATAGTAATAATAGGAACAAAACTAAGTGACGCCAATTTCTGTCGTGTATTTCTATTCTCTTCAACCACGACAGAGATTTCACAAGAACTCAACTTTAAAGTTTAAATCAATAGCATACAAATTTATTATACATGACACAGTAAAACAATCAGATAATGATTACAAAAGAGTAATAACAAGAGAGGCAGAGACCGAATTCACCTGCTTGTTCCTCTGCAGAGAGAACCGAGAGGTCGGAAAAGGTCCGCTGTGTGCTACCAGCGGACCCTCTGCGAAGCGCTCTGAAAACCCCAGATTCTGCGAACACAGATTCTGCGAACCCAGTTTACGCAAACGCTTTCACCCCAGTCACTGAGGACACACGAACCCATCTACTCTCTGTTCTTCTCTCATAAGCAATGATCAATTTTACTACTAAAAGTAAATGTAAATGTCTGTTTCCTGGAGTCTATTCCAGATGCTCCCCAGACAACGACCCTGCCAAACTGCAAGGGTTGAGGAACAGTCACTGCATCTTAACCTGACCAGAACATATTGTTCACTACCTATATAATAATATATGATATGATACATAAATATACTACACCATGCACCCCGAGTGGGGGAACAGACCTCTCCCTATGCACCAACTGCATCACACACACACACACACACACACACACACACACACACACACACACGCATATGCAGTAAACTTTATTTTGTTTTCCTAGTATAGAATATCTGACTATAGTCAAATATTCATATTATGAATATTATAAAGTTTGTGTGTCTGTGCACTTTGGGCCATCTCTTGCATGTTGAGATCTTTAGGAAATAGCAATACTTTAGCAATACGTGGCATGTTTAAAGTCTTCTTATTGTATTTTAATTTCAGTAATTTGGAGCTGAGACTACTTTATTCTATGCTTATTACTCAAATTGCTTATAACTGTAACAGAAGCTTATTTGTCATTTTTCTAGACTGTGACATTAATAGTTTTTTTTACAATTATTTTTGCTACAAACCGTTGGATTGACTCTTGCTTTAGAAAAAACAATGCTTTTTCATTAGGAGTTGAATAAAGGACAAACCACATTGTCACAGTCAACGTCACATTAGCACCATTGCACCATTGACTTGACTTTCTGTTTATGCTTCAGCAAACCAGTAAAATAAAATAAAATAAAATAAAAAAATACCACTGATTACGGCTCAGGCATAAGCCCTTCTCTGATCCCCCAGTTTAGGAATTATTCAAATAGAACTGCTTGGTGAAGTTTGTTCACACCTGTGGGCATTTAGAAGGAAGGAAGAAGGACGAGGTAGATAAAATGTAGTAAAGTACTGAAATGCCCTCCAACGTTTCCCTCTTGCATATTTTCTCTCTCTGCTCCTCTTGGGCTTTATGTTTCCTCTATGTTGGTCGACATCTCAGCTACTTTAGCTCATATCCTAGCTAAGCCTGGTAATTGACTCTGGGCTTTTTTGGGATGATCTCCTAAATCAAACACTAGAGCAAAGACCTTCAGGCTGCTGAACACACATTCCAGCTTTAAAGTAATAGCTGATAGTTGGTCAATGTGATTAGCATTAATTTCCAGGAGAATCACACCAACATCAACAGGACTAAGCGATATCAAGAATTGAAATATGCATATTCTCGAGGAACCTGTTTTAGAACAAAAAACATTGCACAAAATATGACATATGTGTTAATAAGGATTATGAGTTTTCAGGGTGACCAGTGGACAGTAGGTTCTCTCTCTGTTCCTGCTGTTGTGTGCATTGTGTTTGACAATGAGGAGGAACCAACCACCTGTGTGCTGAGTGAAGAAAGAAACAAGAAACGGAAGAAAAAAGGAAACTGGCATAATGGATAAAGCCAACCCATTTATTCTGTTAAATAAACACCTATTCTGGACTCAATTGCACAAAAAAATGATTGAAGGAAGATGAAGTAAGTTACTATGGAGATTTAGCCACCATACGCCACCTTTACTGATCTTTTCAACAAGTGCTTTCTTGTTCGTATAAGTAATTAGTAAGTAATTCCAGCCACAATCACCACCAGGCTTAGTTTTATTAAGATTTTATTAGAACCTGGTGCAAAGGAGGCCAAACCATTGAGCTCCTTTATCCAACCAACATGAATAAAAACAAACAAACAAACCAGCATTAAATGAGCAACCAAAGTGTGGCATCGTACCCCGGGCGGAAAACCGGACCCCCTACACTCCAACCGCACCACACGTATACAAACTCACACAAACACAGACGCATACACCCACCCACACGTCACATCAACACACACACACCATAAACTCTCTCAATTCAATTCAATTCAATTCAATTTTATTTATATAGCGCCAAATCACAACAAAGTTATTTCAAGGCACTTTACAAAGTAAGGTTTAAAACCTCACACAACTAAACCCAACAAATCCCACATACAGCAAGCATTTAATTTGACAGCAACAGTGGAGAGGAAAAACTCCCTCTCTAACGAGGAAGAAACCTCCAGCAGAACCAGACTGGATGTGGGCGGCCATCTGCCTCGACCGGTTGGGGTGAGAGGATAGAGAGATAGAAAAGCACAGCAACAGCAACAAGCAACAACAAGCAACAACAGAGCACAGGCAGGATGGTAGGACCAGGGACTGGATGCAGGCAGGATGGTTGGATCCGCAGCTGCCCATCACAGACACCAAACTTTGAATCCAATGATACCTGTGGGTAAGGACAGAGAGGGAGAAAGAGTGGGGGTGGGGGGGGGGGGGGGAGAGAAGCACAACTACTGGACAGAAAGAGACAAGGTTAGTTAAACATGGGACAATGATGGGAGGTTATGGGACAGAGGAGGTAGAAGGAAACAGAGGAGCTCAGTGTATAAATTAAGTCCCCCAGCAGTCTATGTCTATTGCAGCTTAACTAAGAGATGGTTCCTGTGACTAACAATAATTGCCAGTGACCTGAACCATCTCTAACTATAAGCTTTATCAAAAAGGAAGGTTTTAAGCCTAATCTTAAAGGTGGAGAGTGTGTCAGCTTCTCGAACCTGAAGAGGGAGCTGGTTCCAGAGGAGAGGAGCTTGGTAGCTAAAAGCTCTGCCCCCTGTTCTACATTTAAACACTCTAGGAACCGCAAGTAGCCCAGCGCTCTGAGAACGAAGTGTTCTGCTGGGAGCATAAGGAACTACAAGGTCTTTAAGATAAGAAGGAGCTTTATCATTGAGTACTTTGTATGTGAGTAGGAGAATTTTAAATTCTATCCTACATTTTACAGGCAGCCAGTGCAGAGAAGCTAATGTAGGAGAAATGTGATCTCTCTTTCTAAGTCCTGTCAGAACTCTGGCTGCAGCATTTTGAATGAGCTGTAGGCTTTTTAAGGAGCTGTTAGGACATCCTATGAGTAAGGAGTTACAGTAGTCCAGCCTAGAGGTAACAAATGCATGGATCACTATATTTCTAAGGTGGAAGTAGGCGGTTCTGGAGATTTGTTTAATGTATGATGTAAAAAAGAGATCCTGGTCAAACATGACACCAAGGTTCCTCACAGTAGAATCTGAAGCTAATGTTATGCCATCCAGGGTGGCTATCTGACTCAATAGTGTCTCTCTCAGATTTTTAGGCCCAACAATAAGAATCTCGGTTTTATCTGAGTTTAGTTGAAGGAAGTTTTGGGACATCCAGGATTTGATGTCTTTTAAACAACCCTGAATTTTGACTAGTTGATCTGTTTCATTTGGTTCCAAGGACATGTATAGCTGAGTATCATCTGCGTAAAAATGAAAATTAATAGAATGCTTTCTAATAATCTCACCTAGAGGAGACATGTATAAGCTAAACAGAATTGGACCCAGCACAGAACCCTGTGGAACTCCATAGCTAATCCTTGTGCGTGTGGAGAATTTATCATTAACATGAACAAACTGGAATTTGTTCAACAAATAGGATTTAAACCATCCCAATGCTGTTCCATTAATCCCGATTCTATGTTCTAGTGTCTGTAATAGAATGTGATGATCAATTGTATCAAATGCAGCACTAAGATCTAACAGGACAAGGACAGAAACTAGACCATTATCCGAAGCTAATAGAAGATCATTAGTGACTCTAACCAGAGCTGTTTCTGTGCTATGATGTTTTCTAAATCCTGACTGAAAATCTTCATACAGGTTATTCCCACTAAGGTGGTCAGATAATTGTTTAGCCACGAATTTTTTCCAGAATCTTGGAAATAAAGGGTAAATTTGAAATGGGCCTATAGTATATATAGTATAGGCTAGTTGTCCAGGGTCAAGGGTTGGTTTTTTCAATAGAGGTTTGACCACAGCCACCTTAAAAGCCTGTGGTACATAGCCTAGTTGTAAAGATTGGTTGATTTGATTTAATATGGATGAGCTGATTAAAGGTAGAACTTCCTTGAGTAATCTGGTTGGGATTGGATCTAAAAGACAAGTGGACGACTTGGAAGAGTTAATTATTGAGGTTAACTCCATATGAGTTATGGGGGAGAAGCTGTCTAGGTAAGACAGAGGATTTAATAAATTTAAAGTTGATGGATCTAGACAGTGCTTTCTGTCATTTGGAAAAAGTCGCTGCTGAATGTTTTTTCTAATGATAATAATTTTATTAGTAAAGTAGTTCATAAAGTCATTGCTGCTGAGATTTAAGGGGATAGTAGACTCAATACAGCTATGACTCTTTGTCAGCCTGGCTACAGTGCTGAAAAGAAACCTGGGGTTGTTTTTGTTTTCCTCAATTAGGGAGGAATAATATGTTTTTCTAGCAGCACAAAGTGCTTTTTTATATTTCATTAGACTGTCCTTCCATGCAATGCAGTTTACATTTATTTTGTTGGAACGCCACTGTCTTTCTAGTTGTCTAGTCCTTTGCTTTAGACTGCGGATGTCTGAGTTATACCACGGAGCTAACCTCCTCTGATTCACTGTCTTCTTCTTCAGAGGAGCCACTGTGTCTAACATTGTACGTAGAGAAGCTGCAGCATCATCTACAAGACAGTCAACCTGTTTATAAGGATTAAGGTGACTGTTCTCTGTGTATCTGCAAGACATTGAGGCAAAAGATGATGGAATCATCTGCTTGAATCTGGCAACTGCATTGTCAGATAAACATCTGCTATAGTAACATTTCTTTCCAGCTGTTATAGGGTCAGTTGTGCTAAATTCAAAAGTTAATAAGAAATGGTCAGATAACAGAGGGTTTTGGGGAAGAACTATTAAATTATCAATTTCAACCCCATATGTCAGGACAAGATCTAGGGTGTGGTTAAAACGATGAGTGGGTTCATTTACCTGCTGTGTAAAACCAATAGTGTCTATTAAGGAGTTAAAAGCAGTGCTGAGACAGTTGCTGTCAACATCTACATGAATGTTAAAGTCTCCCACTACAATGACTTTATCTGTGCTAAGAACTAAGTCAGATAAGAATTCAGAGAATTCAGTTAAGAACTCTGAATATGGAGCAGGAGGACGGTAAACAATACAAAACACAACTGGTTTCTGAGTTTTAGAGTCTGGGTGAGAAAGGCTCAGAGTGAGGCTCTCAAATGAGTTATAACTATGTTTAGGTTTAGGAGTAATTAATAAATCTGGTTTATAAACTGCTGCTACTCCTCCACCTCTACCTGTACTTCTTGGAACATGATAGTTGATGTGACTCATTGGAGTCGATTCATTTAAAGTAACATATTCATCCTGCTGCAGCCAGGTTTCAGTGAGACAGAACAGATCTATGTGATGGTCACTTATCAAGTTATTTATTAAAAAGGATTTAGATGAGAGAGATCTGATATTTAATAAACCACACTTTATTAGCTTACTATTACTTTGTTCCGTAAGAGGAACTGTTTTGATGTTTATTAAATTCTGGTAAGTCACTCCTCTTTGATTTGTTTGTGACTTGTATAGTTTAGGTGGTCGAGAAGCAGACACAGTCTCTATGCGATAACTAAGACTAAGAGTGGGTCGCGGCTGTAGAGAACATGCAGAGAGGCGTGTAAGACTGCGACTCTGCGTCCTGGGCTCCACTCTGAGTTGTCAAGCAGTGGGGGGACTAAGCAACATGGCCATGTTACTAGAGAGCAGAGAGGCTCCGTTCAACGTGGGATGGACGCCGTCTCTTCTAATCAGCCCAGGTTTTCCCCAAAAAGTGCTCCAATTAGCCACAAAGCCCACATTGTTTGCAGGACACCACCTAGACAACCAGCGGTGGAGCGATGACAGCCGGCTATACATGTCATCGCTGGTCACATTGGGGAGGGGTCCAGAGAAAACTACGGAGTCCGACATTGTTTTGGCGAACGAACACACCGACTCAATGTTAGTTTTAGTGACTTCCGATTGGCGTAACCGGGCGTCATTAGCTCCTGCGTGTATTACGATCTTAGCGTACTTACGTTTATCCTTAGACAGGAGCTTAAGATAAGACTCAATGTCGCCCGCTCTGGCCCCAGGCAAACACCTAACTATGACCGCTGGATTCTCTAACTTCACGTTTCGGACTATGGAGTCACCAATGATCAGAGTGGGTTTCTCAGCGGGTGTGTCGCTGAGTGGGGAAAATCTGTTTGAAACGTGAAGCGGTTGGTGGTGCACCGTGGGCGCCTGCCTAAAGCTACGTTTCTTACGAGCCGTGACCCAGTCGTTGCCCAGCTGCCTGGGACCTGCCGGGGGACTGGTAGCAGCTAAGCTAGGAGGCTCCGCACCGGCTAAAGGGACCTGGCTAGCTGGCCTGTTTTCTAAAGTGCGAAGCCGAGACTCTAAGTCTAACAACCTCGCCTCCAACCCTGCAACTAGCGTACACCTATTACAGATACCATTACCATCACTAAAGGAGGCAGAGGATAAGCTAAACATAAGACACACCGAGCACCGAACAGAGCGAGAGGGAGAGGAAAAGGGGGAAGCCATAGCAGGAAAGTAAGCTAGGAGCTACGCTAGCGGAGAAAACACTTAGATAACAGTGTAAATTAGCAGGACGTTTAATGAAAGGAAAAGATGCTTGAGTGTTACAAGCTTGTTTTGTAACTTTTAGCAGTCGCTATCGGATATAAAACGATAATATTTAGAAAAGAGCGGAGAGTAACGCTGTACACACACAGCGGCAGCAAACCTCAGTAACCGGAAGTGACGCGATACGCTTACCGTCAGTCAGCCGATTACCGTCAGTCAGTGTCACGGCAGTTGATTGTCATACGGCAACAAACTAGTCAATCATACGTGAACCAATGCACTCTCAGATACATTCTCGCACCCACACCATTCGCTTGGTCACATTCGTGGGGAGGGTAGGTCTCCGGCCTGCCGTCCATATGGCCCCAGGCAGGGACCGCAGCTCCTCCCAAGCCCCGCCCAACTCCCTCTACCCGGGGGAAGCAGAGGGCAGCGGAAAAGGTACCCCAGAACCCTGCAACCCAGCTTGGACGTGAGTGTGTGGAACTAAGTGCACTGAAGGTGGGTGACACCTCCAGGAGCACAACCGCTGGCTGACGGTGTGTCCCCCGGACAGTGCCCCCCCTCACCCTAAATGTCTTTTTGCAGTTAAAACTGGGTGGTGATCTCTCCACCAGGGCCAGTGGGCGAGGCCACAACTGGCCTCAGCCCCAGGCCCCAGTGAAAGAGCCCACCCCCGGCCCTACATGTATGTGTATGTGGCTAAGTATGAGGAACTTTGGGAGATTGTCTGATAAATAAAAGTGGGCGGGGCTATCAGTCCCGTAGCAAAGGTAAGCGCTGACTGTGGGGGCTGGGCGTATCAACATTGTCACGATCGCACGGATGAGGACCCACATGCACAGCGTAACACAGCGTTGATGGTGATAATAGGACAGTTTATTCTAGGTTCAGAATCCAATTCAGGCAGCGTCATACACGGAAGATCATACGGGGTTTAAACAGGCTCACGCAGAGACGGCGTCAGGGACAGGCAAAGTCATACACGACAGATGGGTTACAATACCAAATCGTCGGGCGTCGGATCGTGCTCAGGCAGGCAAGGTCGGTAACAGGCAGTCTTGGAATCAACGAACAAAACAGGGTACACGATATACGGCAGGGCTAGAAACAACGAACTGGACTATGACGGGAACACACAAACAACGATCTGGTGGAGAACTAAGGACACAGGTGGTGGTTAAATACAAAGTGGCTTGATTACTGATAAAGTGCAGGTGTGGATAATGACCAGGTGAAGCAGGGACAGCTGTGACAAGACATAAACCGGAAGTGAAGCTCGAGCAGAAACAGAAACCAGGAGACTACCAAAATAAAACAGGAAACAACTAGAAACAAAAACCCAGATCGTGACAAACATACAGGACAAAGACCTGTGTTCCTCTGCTACAGCCTCCTCTTTCAGCTTGTTGCTTTGGCCCGTTATTCCCCCACTTACCTGTTCCACATGTTGACAAAGTTGACCAGCCGCTTTCATGTAGACACAAAACTCTATAAAGCATTTCACTTCACATTCCGTTTATTTTGTTATTAATACACATGTAATTGCAAATGCTGCACTGAGCTCTCTTTTCCTTTGATGAGTTTTGTGTCTACATTAAAGCGGGCAGAACAACGTCCATGCGTGTGTCACCGCTGAAAGCGGCTGGTGAACCTCTTGGGAACATGGCTGTAGCTCTGCAGTGACTTCATGTGGTACAGGTGAAAGGGGAAATAACCAAATAAACGGAAATATAAAACGTAAACGCTTTTAAGCGTTTTCTGTTTATATTTTTTATTCCACATTTGTTAAAACTAGCGGCTGGTGAACCTCTTGGGAACATGGCTGTAGCTTTGCTAAATAATACAGGCAGCCAGCCCTATTAATCATTTGTTATCATCTTGTATGCCAAAATATAAAAATGTTCGGTAATTACAACTTCTGGTTCCAACAAGATTCGAACCCGGGACTAAAAATTGAACCAAACCACACAGTGATGGGGGTGCAGAGGACAGACTGGATGATGGGGAACATGGTCTGCAGCTCCTGGGGCAGGTTGAACTTCCTGAGCTGTCTCAGAAAGTACAACCTCTGGTGGGACTTTTTGCAGACAGTGTCTATGTGGGGGCCCCACTTCAGGTCCTGGGAGATTGTGGACCCTAGGAACTTGAATGAGTCCACGGTAGACACTGTGTTATTGTGGGTGGTGAGGGAGGGCTTCTTCCTAAAATCCACTGTCATCTCCACAGTCTTGAGCATGTTGTGCTCCAGTTGATTCTGACTGCACCACTGGATGAGCTGCTTCACCTCCTGTCTGTATGCAGACTCATCACCGTCCTGGATGAGCCCAATGACGGTCCTGTCGTCTGGATACTTTCACAGACGGGTTCCCAGAGGTGCAGTCGTTGGTATAGAGGGAGCAGTGGGGATAGAACATACCACTGCGATGCGCCGGTGCTGATGGTGCGAGTAGCAGATGTGATGCTGCCCAGCCTCACCTGCTGCCTCTTGTCAGTCAGGAAGATCCTGATCCACTGTAAGTGGGGTTGGGGAAGGGGAGCTGGGCCAATTATTTATTTATAGTGGAATATTTGAGGGGTGATTGTATTAAAGGCAGAGCTGAAGTCCACGAGCAGGATCCTGGCATGTGTGCCAGGGAGATCCAGGTGCTGCAGGATGTGGTACAGTCCCAGATTTACTGCATCATACGCTGACCTGTTCTTCCTGCAGGAGAACTGCAGGGGGTTACTAATAATCTTCTCTTAGCTTCAAACAATGGTCTGGTCTCTGTCCTTGTTCAGTTAGATCTTAGTGCTGCATTTGATACAATTGATCTTAACATTCTATTAAAGAGACTACAACATAGGATCAGAATTAAAATAACAGTACAGGAATGGTTTAAATCCTATTTGTTGAACTGATTCCAGTTTGATAATGTTAACAACAATTCCACCATATGCACACCGATTAGCTTTCATGTACCACAGGGTTCTGTGCTTCGTCCAATCCTGTTCAGTCCATACATGTCTTCTCTAGGTGATATCATTAGGAAGCATTCTGTAAATTTTCATTGTTATGCAGAGGATACTCAGCTATATATGTCTTTGGAACCAAACAAAACAGATCAACTAGTCAAAATTCAAAGTTGTTTAAAAGACATCAAATACTGAATGTCCCAAAACTTCCTTCAAATATATTCAGATAAAACAGAAATTCCTATCGTTGGGCCTAGAAATCACAGAAAGACACTTTGGAGTCAGATAGCCAAGCTGGATGGCATTAGCTGCACTATTCAAGTACCATGTTATGCTGTATGTTGTACTGTCAACATGTCATGTTGTATGTTGTACTGTTTGTACTTTTTTATGCTGAGATGCACCACCTGCCATCACCAAGTCAAATTGCCAAATTCCTTCATCTGTAAAGTGCGCTCTACAGGACCTGGCAATAAAGCTTTTTTGATTTCAGATTTTTTTCTGATTTCATGGGACTTAGAAAGAGAGATCACATTTCTCCTACATTAGCTTCTCTGCACTGGATGCCTGTAAAATGTAGAATAGAATTTAACATTCTCCTACTCACCTACAAAGTACTTGATGATAAAGACCTCAAGGTTCCTTATTCTCCCAGCAGAACACTTCGTTCTCAGAGCGCTGGGCTACTGGTTCTACATTTAAAGACTCTAGGAACCACAAGTAGTTCCTAGAGTCTTTGAATGTAGAACGGGAGGCAGAGCTTTTAGCTACCAAGCTCCTCTCCTCTAGAACCAGCTCGCTCTTCAGGTTTGAGAAGCTGACACACTCTCCACCTCTAAGATTAGGCTTAAAACCTTCCTTTTTGATAAAGCTTATAGTTAGAGATGGTCCAGGTCACTGGTAATGATTGTTAGTCACAGGAACCATATCTTAGTTAAGCTGCAATAGACATAGACTGCTGGGGACTTGACTTAATTTATACACTGATCTCCTCTGTTTCCTTCTATCTCTTCTTTCCAATAACCTCCCATTGTTGTTCTATGTTCTACTAACCTTGTCTCTTTCTCTCCAGTAGTTGTGCTTCTCCCCCACTCTCTCTCTCTGCCGCACTCAGTCCTCACGTACAGGTATAATTAGACTCAGAGCTATGTGCCTGTGAGGGGCAACCCTTCTGCCTGTATCCAGTCCCTGGTCGAACCATCCTGCCTGTGCTCTATGGTGCTTGTTGTTGTTGCAGTGCTGTTCTCTCTCTCTATCCCCTCACCCCAACCGGTCGAGGCAGATGGCCGCCCACATCCAGCCTGGTTCTGCTGGACGTTTCTTCATTATTAGAGAGCGAGTTTTTCCTCTCCACTGTTGCTCTCCACTTTTGTTGTAATTAAAGGCTTACTTTATGTGGGATCTGTTGGGTTTAGTTGTGTAAGGTTTTAAACCGTACCTTGTAAAGTGCCTTGCGATAACCTTTGATTTGGTGCTATATAAATAAAACTGAGTTGAATTGATGACTCAATGTGTATGCGATGATATTTAATAACAATAATGCCATGCTCTGTAGCGGGCAGCAAGCACTACAGTTTTTGTGTTCTGTTCATTCGGATCCTTACGGATCCTTCGTTCGTTCATCGCCATGTCACCGCTACCAAGTGACTGTTGCGCTGTTAAACAACAATGGCAGGGAAGATGCAGGACATAAGTCACGTTAATGTGGTGTTGCTAGGTGTTTTACATGGTTTGAACCGCTTTAGTGATTATAATCTGTCTGCTGAAGCAAAACATGTTGTCTTCAGTATACAGTGTTTAAGAACCGCAACCATTTTTACAACGCCCACAAAAGGGCTACAGCACTGCCTGCTGTAAAATGAATGAAACGTTTTAAACTGATGTAAAATGATGAACGAATCATTTCAAGTCATTCGAAATAATCTGTTAAAAGAATCAAACTTCCCATCTCTAACAGAAACAGGACCTGTGGATGAGGATAGAGGGCACGCTTTAAACTGTTTTGGTTGTTTAGCATCACACACTTCACTATGCTCTCCGATATATAACAGCAACAGCTTCCTTTGGCCAAGGTGAAACACTGTGCCAGCGTCCAGCTGTACACAACCTGACAAGTAACTGATGTCTGCATAATGCTGTTGTTAAGTAAATGTTTTTTTTGCATTCAATTCTTTACCTGGGGGCTGCATTCCATCTTAATTTTATTTATTATAGTGAAGTGCAGATTATATAAATATAGAGAAGTACAAAAAGTACAAAGCATTTAGTAAAACGTCACACAAGCAAAGTACTTAAACACATAAATGAAACGGTCTGTGCTTGTGTGTAATCATGCCATCTTTATGGAAAGTTTGGATTTGTTCTGCTTTACAATAGCTCTAATTTGGAGTTAGTGCTGCTGCCATCTGCAGGCTGCTCCACAACACACACACACACACACACACACACACACACACACACACACACACACACACACACACACACACACACACACACACACACCTTTGTACTTACGTTGAAGTGAGGACCTCCATTGAAATAATGTGTTGTCTAGCCCCTTGCCCTAAACCTACTAAGCCCTACTAAAGGCAGCATCTAACCCTTGCTCTAATCTGAACCAAAACTCAATTCTAACCTCAGCCGTAAAATCACATCTTAACCCTCAAACAATCTCACATCCACGTTGGGACTCAAAAAAAGGCTGGTGGGGACCCGCCAAGTGTCCCCACGTTGAAGGAAAAACATGTACACACACACAAACATGCACACACACACACACACACACACACACACACACACAGAATCCAAACACATTGCTCCACACAGTAGATGCATCCTCTGTAGAGCACTAATAGTTGAATGACAGAAGAAATCCCTTAAATCACCTGAATTAGTGTTTGATGACATACTGGTGATCCTCTTGCTGGCAGGGATTAATAAACCAATCAACACAGGGAGCACTGACATACACACTTAGCTAAACAAACAATATACTTTGCCCTGTCTTAGTATCATTCAAAGTTTTTCACAGACCCATCACAATTAATCACACAGTGCACATAACACACTCTAAATGGTGTTCCATTGGCTTCTAAATGAGCCAAATAACCCCAGCAGTCACCATGGAGTGAGACATTTCGTCAAACAAATATGATCAAAACAAAACTAATGGTGTGTAAATTGTTTATAATGTATTCTGAAATGAAAAGCCCTGTGCGTTGTCTGGGAGTAATCACAGACACAAGAAAACACAATCAAAAGGAAATGAATATAAGTATCGTCACAGCACACGTTGACACAGTGCTGTGTTGGACTGGTGTAAAGGTGTGTGTTGTGTCTGACAGCACAGAAACATGGTGTGTGCCGTCTGTGCTGTTTGAACACTGAATGACTGTCACAGAGAACCATTACGCTTTCATGGAATGCAATTCAGCTGTGATGTGATAAATAAATTGAAGGCATCATTACAAAACATTTCAGTTAGAGACATACTGGTCACCATCACTCGGCTCAGAATAATCCCACTGTACAAATGCATGATGAATCCTAACATTTGTTCTTGAAGCAGACAAATGCAGCCAGAACAGATAAAGATAAACTCACTTACAGTAAACCTAACCTACTTATATGAATTGTGTACTATTCGTCATTACTGGGATTGTAACCAAGCAGGGAAAAGTGATAGTAAGCCCTAATTAGTCAATAGCAGTTTTGTGCAAATTTTCTCTTGGATAAGTTCAGTATTAAACATACAAATAGGAAAAGTATCAAACTTTTACTCCATCATTAGTTGACAATTCATTCATCCATCCATCTTCAACTGCTTCCTCCAGGACAGTAGAAGCAGAGAATCTCAGACGTTCCTCTCCATAACTTTTTCCAGCTCTTCCCAGGGAATCCCATGACATTCCCAGGCCAGCCGAGTCACATTCTTCATAGCCTGTTATTCCTTTTGCCTGTTCTTGGTGGGACATGCCTGGAACACCAGGTTAGCATTCAGGAGCCATGTCTGAACCATCTCATATGGCTCGCCTTGATGAGCTTTCAAATCAACCTATTTGGATTATTGAAACAATGAAAATTAAAGATGACAGCCAGTGAAAATTGCTAATAAATCAATTTTAATTGTTGCCTCCTTTAAAGTTTAGTTGTTGTAATCTTTATCACTTTATTGAATGCTTCCAGTGAATGCTTCCAGTTTATAATGTATTCTGAAATTAAAAACTTCTAGCATTCACTGTATTGTTTTTCTAATCTTTATTCATTACTTGGCGCCGCCCCCGAGTGGCAGTCTGTTGCAGCAGCTCCCGGTTACGTTGTAACCATTTACTTTGTTTCTTATATTTTTCTGCACTTTATTTTTTCGCACTTTATTTTTCCTTGAGTATGAGTGTGTGAATGTGGGTACTGCACTATGGAGGTCAAATTTTCTACATTTTTTGCTCTTGCGTCAGGGAACCCTGCACGCAGCTGCGGTCCTATTGTATACACCAGGGACCAGCTGTTAGCATTATGCGACAAGCTGACACTACACCAAGGAAGGCCTGAGGATCCTTGCGAGCTGAAGCGGAGAAGGCGGGGAACCCGAGCTGGAGCTCTGTGTCAGGCTAAAAGAAGACGGTACCGACCCACCCTGCCGTCCATCGTCATGGGGAAATGAGATCGCTTCCTAACAAGATGAACTAGCTAACCGATCTCACTCGGCATCAGAGAGAATTCTGGGAAGCTAGCGTCATGGTGTTTACAGAGACATGGCTAACAGCGCTAAGACCAGATCTGACCACAACCTGGTTCATCTCCTGCCTGTGTACAAACCCTTTGTATGCAGGCAACCAGCTGTTTCCCGCAGAGTGAGGACATGGACTGAAGAGACCGAGGAGGATCTGAAGGACTGTTTTGACACTATTGTACTGTATGAGAGGAACTGTGTAGTGGGGAGGATGTTGACTGTTTAACGGACTATATAATGGACTATATCAATTTCTTTGTGAAGGACACTGTACCACCCAGGACAGTACGGAATTTCTCCAACAATAAACCATGGATTACTCCTGAGATAAATGCCCTACTGAAAGAGTAGTAGAGGGTTTTTAAATCAGGCAACAAGGTGGAGCTGAAACCAGTGCAGAAGGAGTTGAGACGTCACATCAGGCAGGGAAAGGCGAGCTACAAGAGGAAGATGGAGAAGCAGCGGCAGCAGAAAAACGTCAGCGGAGTGTGGCTCCGCTGACGTTGAGAAAGATGAGAAAGCAGCTCAGCAGAACCAAGGCGAGGAAGGCCTCAGGCCCAGATGGCATCAGCTCCAGGCTGTTCAAAACATGTGCGGATGAACTGTGCAGCGTTATGTTGTATGTGTTCAGTCTGAGCCTGAAGCTGGGGAAGGTGCCACAGCTGTGACATCCTGCGTGGTACCGGTACAGACATCTTGGCTGACTGACTTCAAGGACTACAGACTGGTGGCTGTGAGGCTGCTGCTCGCCCATCTTCGTCCTATGGTGAGCCAATCAATGGACCCGCTGCAGTTCGCCTTTTAGCCCGGTATTGGAGTTGAGGATGCTGTCATCTTCCTCCTCAACAGAGCTCTGTCACACCTGTATCAGGCTGGGAGCTCTGTGAGAATCATGTTTTTTGATTTCTTCAGTGCTTTCAACACTATCCAACCAATGCTGCTGAGGGACAAGTTGGTGAACATGGGGGTGGACCAACATCTGTCTGCATGGATGCTGGTCTACCCCTCGAACCGACTGCAGTATGTGAGGGCTCGCCACTGTGAGTCTGACATGATCATCTGCAACACAGGAGCCCTACAGGGAACAGTTCTGGCTCCATTTCTGTTCACTGTCTACACCGCAGACTTCACGTCCAGCTCAGCATCCTGTCATCTGCAGAAGTTCTCAGATGACTCTGTCATCATCGGTTTGATTGCAGATAACAATGACAGGGAGTACAGAGAACTGATTCAGGACTTTGTGGACTGGTGCCAGCGGCACTACCTCCAGATTAATGTAGGGAAAACCAAGGAACTGGTGGTAGACTTTCGTAGGCACACACACTCTGCACTAACACTGGTGAACATCCAGGGAAGGGACATTGAGAGAGTGGACTCTTACAAGTACTTGGGTGTTAACCTCAACAATACGATACAATTAACCACAATAATACAATACCTCAACAATAAACTGAACTGGTCACACAATACAGACACACTGTATAAAAAAGGGCAGAGCAGACTCTATCTGTTTAGGAGACTGAGGTTGTTGGAGAAAATATATTTTCATTTATTATTCATCTTATTTATTATATTCATCTAATAATTTATATGTATCATTTACCTTTTTACATTTTCCATTTATGGTTTGCATTTGCTGTGCCTTATAACCCCATTGACAGATGCACAGACTTCTAACCACAGGTTTTCAAGTATTGTCATATACGAAGAACAATTTTGTCACATTTGCCATTTGCTCTGTGCTCCTACGCAGGCGTAAGGGTTCAAAACCACAAGAGGGGTTGGAGGAGTACTGCTATGCCTAATGTGTGTGTTTCCGCATGTTCAGCAATGATGTGATGATGTGATGATGAAGGCGTGTACAAGCTTCAATAAAATGTTGTGCTTTGGGGAAGTTCGTTGGAGTTGGTTGGTCTCTGAGTGAAGCGCTTACAACGCTAAGATCTCAGGCGAACTCCCCTTGGCCAAGTAAAATCTCTGGTTGGCTCTCAGTGTGCTATATTGTTCTCGTCTCTGTGTGTGTATCAGTGCTGTTGTGGTATTTTCAGACCCAACATAATTTGGTCCTTCGAGCCGGATCTCAACTGTCCACGTCGTGGGAGGAGGGTGATGGAACACCGAAGCCTGCCGGCAGCCGGACATCTACTTGTCCGACACAAAATCCTGGGGCGTGAATTCGTCGCTGGGTCGGTGAAATAGATCCTGATCTTCCCTCCGACGGCGTTGATGACGAGTTCCAAGAGACGAGCAATACAGCAACAATAAGTGAGTGTCCGTAATGCCATGATTGGGGTTGACTGGGCCCGGAATGCCAGGATAAATAACTAAAGGTTGACTAAGTGTCGTAATTCCAGAGTCGTGTTGGATCGACTAATCTAGAGTCGTGTTGGATCGACTGGGTTAACTGGAGCCGTAATTCCAGCGTACTTGTTAAGACGTTAACAAAACATGTGAATGATTGTATGAATGGGTCTATGTAGAGTGGAAACCTAACGGTGCTAACGCAAACTCTACGCTTGACCATTGTCCCTAAGCGCGTTTAACTCCATAGTGGGAGTCGCAGGGATTGTCCTGTTTGTCTTGTTTGTTCGACATGGGTTTGGATCAAAGTTGAGAGGTTGGTTTGTTGGGACAGCTACATCCGCAGAAAACTAGTTTCTGTAGAAGCCTGGTGTAGTCGATGATCCTTGCAGACATTGTGACCGATCGTTGATCCTGACCAGTTTACACTTGAATGTCAAAAAGATTATTCAGACTGGGTAACAGGAAAAGCAAACCTGCCACCATGGAGGGTGACTCCAAGTACATGGAGAAATTTTCACCTGGCAGTACTACACTTTTGAAACTGTGGGAAAAGAAGTACGGGTTCGAGGGGAAACTGATTTACAGTCCGTGTGAGAAACTAGTTGAGAGATTAAAGGTTGAAACTCTTAACACTCGCAGAGCTCCAAACAAAGAAAAACATCTGCAATTGTTGGAGGCTGTGAAGTGGCGAGAGCAAGCGTTTAAGCGAAGACAGGATATTCAGAAAAAATTAGAGATGAAGTGTGAACGGCTTGCCCTGCAGGCAGCTGTTGTGGTGAAGCCAGACAAAGAAACCGTCTGTGCTAGTGAAGGTGCGAGAAATAGTGAAGAGAGAAGACAGCGATCAGATCGAAAATCTGAAATCGAAGAAAAAGTGCTCGAATGCCAGAGAGCAGTAGAAAAATTGGACATTAATGAACCTGCAGCTGCTAGAGCTGACCCCATAGCCAAACACACCAGAACAGCTCACAAAGGTGAACTTCACTCCTTACTGTTAGGAGAACCAACTCATTATCCTGATCTAAAACCCCTCAAACAACAATATAACATAGTTGACAGAAATTATGATTGTCCTGCTCCCAACCCACCCACCCCAGGGGGAGCAAATGGAGAATTCTACCCCCTCGTAGAAGTTGCAAACCCGCATTATGGGGCAACAACAGCCACAGGTGCGTTTGATGACAGAGAGACAATTTATGTCTTCCGACCCTGGACCAAAGCAGACTGCACAGAAGCGTGCAAAAGCTTAGGTGATCCAAAATTAGATGTGGATGCCTGGGTTGATAAACATCGCCAGTTCATTGATTCGTTTGGACTCAATGGCTGGGAAGTTGATCAGACTTTCAGAAAGTCTCTGACCTTCAATTGGGGCAGAGTGAAAGGTGACTTTACTGGCAAAAATGCATGCGACACAAATCTACCAGCTAAAAGCAGAGCATGGAAACACCAAGTAGAGATGGTGCATAAAAAACATGAAAAAGTTGTGAAAAAAAAGACTATGCTAAAATAGCTGATTTCAGCTATTTCAGCTACAGTTATTGTGCCTAGCTATTGAGTGTCAGAAGGGACCCTTTACACCTCAGTCTTTAGAGAAGGTTCACATTACTTTAAGATACAAACATTCATCAGGGCCAGATTTTGATTATGACAGCCAGACTGGTACCCAAATGCAGGACAGCCACCTCAGTGCGTTGCGCACAGCGGGATTCCGGAGGGACCTCGTACTTTAGTAGCACCGTCAGGGTTTCAGAGGACGGAGCCGATCCCGGAGCCTGCTCCACCCCAGAGTTTTGCTGAGCCCATGGAATTGGGGCAGCAACGTATCAGCCAGGAGAAGAGGCAGCGATGTTGGCGTGAGGGGCTCTGTCTCTATTGTGGCCAGAAGGGCCATCGCAGAACAAACTGTCCGTTAAATCTCAGTGCTCAGTGGCGGGAGGAGAGACGCAGGAGAAGGTCCACCATTCTCTCTCTGAACCAGCACGTCCTGGAGGCGACGGTATTGGCACCTGGAGCTGTATGGCCGGTATTGGCTTTCATTGACTATGGTTCGCAGGGGAACTTTATGAACATGGGGTTCGCACAGGGGTTAGGATTGAGCCTGCATATGCTTGAGGACCCTGTTACTGTTCAGGCACTGGACAATCAGGTACTTCATCAAATCATCCAGCGCACGGGAACTGTGGACCTGCTAGTGTCAGGTAATCATAGGGAGTCAGTTGTTTAATGTTTATCACTGTCCTGATGTGCCGGTGTTATTGGGTTTGCCATGGCATCGCTTGCACGACCCACAGCTAAGTTGGGCGGAGATGAGGGTTCCGGGGTGGAGTCCGTAGTGCCTACAGAACTGTCTGCGGAGTGCGGAAGGAGACCTTGTCGGCGAGACAGAGAGGCAGGTGGACGACACAGAGCTGGGGAAGGTGCCAACCACGTACCATGACCTTCGCAAGGTCTTCAGTAAGGCGAAGGCTACTGCATTACCTCCACACCGCCCTTATGATTGCGCCATCGACCTCCTCTCCGGGGCAGTGCCACCCAGTGGGCGTATCTTCTCCTTATCCCAGCCGGAGAGGGAAGCGATGCAGAAATACTTCACAGAATCCCTCCAGACGGGTGTCATTCGACCGTCCCCATCCCCTGCAAGGGCCAGGCATTTTTTTGTGGCCAAGAAGGACAGAGGCCTTCGGCCTTGCATTGATAACAGAGAGCTCAATAGCGTTACCATTCGCAATAAGTACCCTTTACCACTAATGTCCTCTGCTTTTGAGCTGTTGCAGGGTGCGGCCATCTTCACCAGGCTGGACCTCAGGAATGTGTATGACCTGATGCGCATAAGAGAGGGGGACGAATGGAAGACAGCATTTAATACTCCCACTGGACATTACGAGAATCTGGTAATGCCATTTGGCCTCACTAATGTCCCAGCTGAATGATGTACTGAGGGACATGGTAAACCGTTTTGTGCTTGTCTATTTGGACAACATTTTAATATTCTCCAGAGACATGCGGGATGTTAGCCACGTCTGCGCCGTTCTTCAAAGACTTCTGGTTTGTCAAAGTTGAGAAATGTGAGTTTCACACCGTTAAGTCCTCATTCCTAGGGTTCCTGTAGCAGCCGGGACGTCTCGCTATGGACCCAGCCAAGGTCGCAGCAGTGGCTGAATGGCCCAAACCCAAGGACCGCAAGCAGCTCCACAGTTCCTGGGGTTCGCAAATTTTTATAGGAGGTTCATTCGGAGGTTCAGCAAGGTGGCGGCGCCACTACACCCACTCATCTCCACCAAGACCCGGTACCAGTGGACAGAGGAAGTGCGGTCAGCCTTCACTAGACTGAGAATACTGTTCACCACTGCTCCCATCCTGCGTCCGCCTGACCTCCACAGGCAGTTCATCGTGGAGGTAGACGCATCTAGTGCGGGAGCAGGTGCGGTTTTGTCCCAGAGGCAGAGCGGCGATGGGAAGATTCACCCTTGCGCCTTTTTCTCCCGGTTTTCGCCGGCAGAGAAAAATTATGATGTGGGCAACCGAGAACTGTTAGCAGTAAAGTTGGCACTTGAGGAATGGCGTCACTGGTTGGAAGGGGCGCATCAGCCTTTTGTAGTTTGGACTGACCATCGGAATTTGGAGTTTGTTAGGACCGCTCACCGTCTGAATGCTCGACAGTCCCGCTGGGACTTGTTTTTTGCCCGTTTTAACTTTACTTTGTCCTACAGACCCGGAGCCCAAAATGATAAGCTGGATGCACTTTCCCGGCAGTTCAAAGACCCAGCAGAACCTAGTTTGTTTCCCGCTGATGACACCATTTTACCTCACTTTGACACTTCTAAACGTCACTGAATACATCATTTACATCACTGAGAACAGAACTTTAATTAACATTCCCAGCTGTCATCAGCAATGCCACGTCTGGTTTCTGGCTTTTGTTGTTAAGCTTTTTTTCTGTCAACTCCCTCGACTTTACAGAAACACAGCATTTAAAATGTTCTCCCTATGTGGGAAAACACATTAAGGTAGTTTCTGTTGAAATCATGTGTATTATGTGTAGTGTGTGTTATTATCCAGATCAAGGCAAACAGAAGACTATTGTCTATAATGTGTTTTAATTTTCCCTTTCAAATGTTGTTTTCTTGCCTTAATGTAATTCTTTAATACACTAAATGTTAACATGGTTAATTACATTGTTTTTCTCTTCTGTTTAACACATATTTCCGTAAATGTAGAATATTTTATTGTCTCTTGCCTTTTTTGCTTCGAGTTCTACTTGTACAGATCATTTCACAGACAGATGGTGGTCGGAGCCGTGCGGTGGGATCTAGAGTAGCGTGTACGGACGTATCGCCACTCCCGACCGGTACCTACTGGCGTGCCGGAACAGTGTCTTTTTGTGCCAGTGTGTCTCCGTCGGCAGGTGCTACAGTGGGGACACGACTCTCGTCTGGCGTGTCACCCTGGCATTTCTCGGACTTTGGCGTTCATCGCGCAACGGTACTGGTGGTCGTCTATGCGGGGGGACGTCGAGAGGCATGTCGAGGCCTGCAGAATTTGTGCACGGAGCAAGACCCCACACAGGCCACTGGCTGGCCTGCTGTGCAGGCTATGGTCGCACATAGCCCTGGACTTTATAACAGGACTACCGGTATCTAAGGGCATGATGACCATCCTGACTGTTGTTGACCATTTTTCATGTTTGATTCATGTAATTCCCCTCGCTAAGTTGCCTACTGCAAAGGAGACAGCCTTGTTATTAGTAGACCATGTATTTAGGCTTCACGGGTTCCACAAGTACGTTCTCTCTGATCGGGGTCCCCAGTTTGTGTCAGCAGTATAGGCAGAGTTTTGTGCTGCTTTCGGGTACTCTGTGTCTCTCTCTTCAGGTTTCCACCCATAGACAAATGGCCAAACGGAGTGCATGAATCAGGAGGTCGAGTCCATGCTATGCTGTATGGTGGATCCCTCCACTTATGCTCAGCAGCTGCCCTGGGTGCAGTATGTCCATAACTCCCTGCTCTCTTTCACTCTGGGATGCCTGCCGTTCGAGGCCGCCTATGGGTACCAACCTCCGCTGTTCCAGGAACAACGAGAGAAAGCTTCCGTCTTGTCCATACGGGGGTTGGTTGCCAGATGTCGCAGTACGTGGCAACACGTGCGCGCTTCCCTGCTGCGAGGACAGGAGCGTGCATCCCGGTATGCCAACCGTAAGAGGTCACCAGCTCCGAGGTATGAGGTGGGAGATAAGGTTAGGTTGTCTAAAGCCAATTTGAAGCTGAAGGACGTTAACAGGAAAATGTCTCCCCGTTTCGGCTCACCTTACCTGTCTCCATGAAGGTTCACCCTGTGTTCCACGTCTCTCAGCTAAGCTGGGGGCTGACGGAGATTAATCGGACAGTCCACCTCCTCCCCACATTATCGACAGCGCCCCGGCCTACACAGTCCGTCGCATCCTGCGCTCCCGACGTCGGGGCAGGGGTCTATCTTACCTGGTGGACAGGAAGGGGTACTGATCGGAGCATCGCACCTGGGTAGCATCCCGGCTGATTCTGGATAAGGCACTCATCCGGGACTTCCAGCGGGCACATCCGGAGGATCCTTCCTAGGTCGCCTGGACGTGAGGTAAAGGGGGGGCTGGCACACTCCAGTCGCTGGTGTGTTACACCAAGAGCAGAGGCCGAATCGCTGTGCTCGTGTCTATGAGAAGTCAAGTGTGTTGTCCAAGTCGACCCAGGTCTGATGTATGCTTTGTAAGTTGCCTTTTGAATCTGCTGCCATGCTTTATGTGCCTCGTATTTTTGATTAGTAGACTACAGGTTTAAGAGGAATTGGCGCTATTGTATTACCAGTTGCTTGTTATTTACCGTGCCATTGTACGCTCCTTTTGTTAGTTGCAATTTGTTAAATACCTTGCCATTGCAAGCGGTTTTGTGTTTATACTCCCTTGTTTTATTAAATACTGTTGACGTGCGCATTGGTCTGCCTGCTTTCCTGCACTTGTGTACCAATTCTGCACAGCGTTGTAACAAAATCTGTAGATCAGGCATTAAACATCACCTAATATCAAATAATAACATTTTGTCCACAGAATACAATAGCATCAGTTTCATGGAAGTTGAAAGTTCTGGTGCATCTGAACCAGAACTTGTGTCCAAATTAAGTCTCTTGTTCTCTTAATGAGCACATTCCACGTTTTATGGCTGGTGGTCTCAGTTCTGGAAGAGACAGCTTCTTGGTGATAAATGTGACAGGGTGTCGTTTTGGCATGATAAGCAGAGTTGGAATCCTGTGAGATTTACAGGTAGATCAACAAAGTGGGCTCATGGTTCTTTGATATGGACATGGGAGATGTTGGCGCCAATTAGTGCCTGTTGTGATAGAAATCAGTCTCCTGTGGTGGAGAAAGATTCAGGGTTCCTTATCTCTGGGGACTGGAAGGCACGTAGAGGCTCTTCAGTGTGGAAGTTAAGTTCACATGGATTCACACATGGATTGCTACTCGTATGACTACAAAGTCTCTATAACAGATGTAAAGCTCAGTGGCCTCAGAGAACAGACTGGACAAAAATTAAGGCAAGGGTTAGGGGAAGGACTGACACATCCCAGCTCGTTCGGATGATTTGCATCAGAGGATCACCCGAATGGAGGGACTAATTAGTAACATCACAGCCCGTTCGGATGCCCGGATTGCAGGACTGACTAATAAGATCTCAGCCCGTTCAGAGGACGACAAGAGACAGACGGATAACATCTGCAGACAGACTGAACACTTGGTTACTATGGTGACAGCCTTGTCTGTCAGGCTTGAGGAGATGTCACGGGTGACCCATGGTCCCACAAGAGGCGATAAAGCCCTGAGTTCTGACGGATTGGAGTATTGATCTAGACAAAATAGTCATGGATTGTTAAAATGTATTAGAATTGGCTGTGTATTACTCTGTCCCTTCTCCCTCACCCCTCCCTTCCCGGGTCCAATCTAGCTCACCAGCTGTGCCTCTACCTATCCTCTTCCCCTCTTGTAACTCTCTTCAAGGACAACTGTTGGACTGACCTGTAAACATCTTGGTCGGCCTCGGTCATACTTCTATAAACAACACTTCACTACACTGATTCAGATAACCCCCCCCCCAACACACACACACACACACACCTTACAGTCTCACTGTCTGCTCTCCGAACTTATATATCTGTCCTGATGAACCCAAGAAAAAATTCCAGCAAGTTTTCCACTTGTACTGTGGGCCACTGTATGTGCATGTGTTTTATTGTTTGTACTGCAATTGCTTCCACTGCCGGACTAGCCTTAGCCTTAGTATATCCAGCCTTACTTCCGGTCCTTGTTAACCTCAGCTGTTTCCAATTACTCATTATGTTCTGTATTTAAGCACCACCTCTTGCCACAGCCATTTGCCAGATTGTCTGTGTTTTCATAGCCAGCATTACCTTGTGTACAGATATCGTGTATTACCCAGCCTTGTGACCACGCCTTAACTTTGTCCAGTCCCTGATAGTGTCTAGCCGTGTTTTTGACCATTGCCTGTCGTTGACCTCGTTTTGCCTGCACCTTGTCAGATCCTGTTTTGCCTGTACTGTGTATGACCTTCGCCTACCTGACTTTGCATCATTAAAACGTCATTTTTTTACTCAAGCTCACGCTGTACATTTGGGTCCTATCTTCCGGAGTTCTGTGACAATGTCAGCGAATCTTGTTAAGTTTACACCCCCACGCGGTAGTCAGATGATATGTAGATGATATTCTGGTGGCATCACAGATTGAAGAATGCAAGAAAGACACTGTAGCACTTCTTTCATTTCTGGCAGAGAACGGCCACAGCTGGTGGACAAAAAATAGATCCAGCAAGAATCACATCTATATTAAAAGCACCTAAACCACAAACTAAAAAACAAATGATGTAATTTCGTGGAATGACAAATTACTAAAGAAGGTGAATACTAGATTATGCACATTTAACGGCCTCACTCCAAGAGCTGATTTAAAAAAGAAATACCATTGCACATGAAACTAGATGCCTGTCACTAGACGTGATGGACCAAAGCTGAAGCCTCTTTCACACAACTCAAAGAAGCAATGACTCAGACAGGAGCATTGGGCTTTCCTGACTATTCCAAACCCTTTGTGCAGACAGTAGACTGTAAAGGAGAATACATGGTCTCTGTGCTGGCACAATGATTTGGCATGCAAATGAGACTGCTGGCGTATTATTCTACACGACTGGGCCCGGTTGCTAGGGCATTGCCACCATGTGTAAGAGCAGTGGAGGCAGCAGCAGAAGTAGTGTTAGCATCATCCACCATTGTACCATATCACCAACTGACTCTGCTAGTGCAATATGCCATCTCTATTTTGCTCCTGCAAGAAAAGATAAAACTACTGTCCCCGGTGAGACATTTGTCATGTACGGCAGTCTTACTGGAACAGCCACACATGACAATAGAAAGATGTACATTTCTGAATCCATCGACCCTAGTGCCCACAGAAATAGACAAAGAACCACATGACTGTTTAGTAGAGTGTTCAAAAGTCACAAAACCTAGGCCAGACTTACGGGACAACCCAATACCTGGTTTATGTATTTATGTTGATGGATCAAGCACAAAGTCTGAAAGTGGAAAGACACAAAGCGGCTATGCAGTTGTAATACTGAGCTGAGTTGATACTGAAACCTTGAAAACAGAGCCACTACCCCCACACTACAGTGCACAAGCAGCAGAAATAATTGTACTGACTGAGGCATACAAACTTATAGTAGGTCAGATGGTTACCATCTATACTGACAGCGCATATGCCCACTCAACTATTCATATATTTGCCAGTCAATGGGAAAATAGAGGCATGATAACGTCAACGGGAAAGCCGTTAATGCATGGTGATTTAATAAGAAATCTATTAAAGGCAGTACAACTACCAGCCAAAATAGCCATTTGTAAATGCACTGCTTACACTAATGCTAAAGACAGAGTGTCAAAAGTCAATGCTAAAGCAAATGAGGAAGTAAAAAGCGCTGCAGAGTGATGTTACACTTATCTCACTGACCCAGTGGACGAGACATTCTTGAAAGAAATGCAGGACAGCGCCCCCAAGTGTGAAAAAAACAAATGGACTCTTAAAAGAGTAACTGTTAATCCACAGGGTTATGTTTGACAAGAGAGGAAGCCTATCCTACCAGCATCCCGCTATAAATGGGCAGCAATATTGAGCCATGGGCCTTGCCATGTCTCAAAGGGGGGGGGGGGTAGTATGTATAATAATAATAAACAAATACTACACTACTTATGGACTTACTTACTTACAAATTATTCTAAAAAATGTTTGATGTTTGATGCATCACATGTGCTAAACATAACCCTCCAGGAAATATTCGACAAACAAGAAGAACATTCCCTAAAGCAGAATATCCATTCCAATATTTACATATGGATTTTATAGAATTAAATAGATGTCAGGGAACAAAGTATTGTCTGACAATTATAGATCCTTTTTCTAAATGGGACTTTTTGTGTCTCTTATTATGATGGTCCTTATTCATGGGCGCCCTCCCACAGTCTGATATCAACTATGTTTGTAGGCACACAATCTATGTGCATCTTCCACCCAATTGGGTAGGTCGCGTTGCTCCTGTTTATGTTTCAGATGGCTCCTACGTGATAACATCACAGCAGACGACTTCCAAGGGACGACTACGGAAGCGAGAGATCGACCTGAAGGAAAGTGGGATCTGGGGATCAGATGTTCCCATGGACAAAAAGCTCTTCTGTGCTTTTGACCCTGCCTACGATGTTGTAACATTTATTCCATGTTTTATGATGACTGCACTAAAAATCAAAAGACGTGCTGTTCTGATGTATGCATGATTGTTTAATGAATGTTTCACATGTTAAACAGGAGGTAAATGTTGGAAAAATACTGCATTTAATCACTGAAACATATTTTGCTGAAGCCTTGTTAGCTGTGCTATAGCTTTGAAGTTTTCTCCCTTCTGCTCTGCAAGAAATAGGTAGTACCAGTGTGTAGCATCCTTATCTGATAAGCCTAATGCTTGCTTTGTGCAGAAAATATTTCCCATATACTGTGTGACTATGCACCTCACAGAATGTAATACATATTATGAGCTGAATCCTCCTCTCTTCAGTGAGAGGAAGTTGCCTTTGCTCAACTGATTGTGTCTGCTTTATTTAAGATTTACAAAGGGAACTAACAATTTCCCTAACAGAGGTGGCTCAGGCATTTGATTCGGATGCCTCCTGGACGCCTCCCTGGGGAGGTGTTTCGGGCATGTCCCACCGGTAGGAGGCCCCGAGGAAGACCCAGGACAACCACCCCTACACAAGCGGAGCGGGGCCTACCCCATCGGCCTGACCATATCCCCTGGCACCACGTCGGGCCCGCAGCACAAGGCCAGCAATTGGTGGGGGTCAGCAGAAAAGAGACCACCCAGGCAGACAATCAACGTACCCCGGGCGGAAAACCGGACCCTCCACACTCCAACCGCACCACACGCATACAAACTCACACAAACACAGATGCATAACACCCACCCTTAAGTACAACACACATCATCACATCAACACACATACACCATAAACTCTCTCACAACAAACTATTCATACGTGATCATACGTGAACCAATGCACTCTCAGATACATTCTCGCACCCACACCATTCACTGGATCTAATTCGTGGGGAGGGTAGGTCTCCGGCCTGCTGCCCATGTGGCCCCAGGCAGGGACCCCAGCTCCTCCAGAGCCCCGCCCAACTCCCCCAACCCAGGAGAAGTAGAGGGCAGCGGAAAAGGCACCCCAGAACCCTGCAACCCAGCTTGGACATGAGTGTGTGGAACTAAAGTGCACTGAAGGTGGGTGACACCTCCAGGAGCATGACCGCTGGCTGACAGTGTGTCCCCCGGACAGTGCCCCACCTCACCCTAAATGTCTTTTTGCAGTTAAAACTGGGTGGTGATCTCTCCAACAGGGTCAGTGGGCGAGGCCACAACTGGCCTCAGCCCCAGGCCCCAGTGAAAGAGCCCACCCCCGGCCCTAAATGTATGTGTATGTGGCTAAGTATGAGGAACTTTGGGAGATCACCAATTCTCAGAGGGAGCCCCCAGATTCCTGGACGAGTGTGTATGACTAATGCAATTAAAACTGCAGAGCATCCCACTTCCCGGTAGCCTCGGTCCCTCTATCAGCAGGATGCTCCTTGCAGACCTAAGTGGATGAATGTGGAGAAATGTAGTTGGGAAGCAGAGCACCAGGGTCCGCAGAGCCAGGTTCCTGACTGGCTCTGCTACCCATCCCACCGCCCCCACAACACCCCTCCGGGCACAGGCAGGCACCCCCGGAGGGACTCCCCCGGACACAGGTCACCCAGGTCTCCAGCCCCAGGTCCGCCCCGCGCACACCGGCAGGGAGGCCCCCGGAGACAGGCATACTCTTTGCCAAAATTGCTGCACAGGTGAACATGACCAGAATTCATTTAGGAATCTATCTGCTGTCTTATCTGTACAGTGAGGGCAAATATTTGAGTTTGTGAGACCCATTTGGAACATCCTTTGTCCTGTGTAGTGAATTTTATAGTGTATTAGTTGTAAACTAAAGTGTTTTTGTCATTCTGAATAAATTAGAACATATATTATTCCAGAATGTGTAATTAGTGGTGATGTTGAGATCAGCTTCCCATTTAGAGATCTGAAGGCTCACTGTCTGATCTACATTGGAAATTAAGATATGTATGTCCACTTCTTCTCTCACATGGACGCCTGAGGCTGAACAAGCCAACCTCAACCTTGCTCCTTAGTCTACTCCTACTTTGGGTCTGCCTGATCTATCTACGCGACCTTTCACTTAGACGGTGGATGAGAAATCAGGTTGTACGACTTCTATTCTTTTGTCCTGTAGCCTATTTTTCTGACAAGCTTCAACCAGCTGCCGAACGTCCACGGTGCCTATGAGCAGTGGCTGCGGCAGAGAAAGCTATGCTGGCATCAAGTGACAGCCCTGACGATGGCAAGCCTCACAACTGTGTTGATGGCTTCATAATTAACCTGTCAAAAGCAGAAATATTGCTATTAAAGTTTATTATTTGTCTTTGTGTATCTTATTTTAAAAGGATTTAGAGGAAGTGTGTGCTTAATTACTTCACAATCATGTAGCATAATTGACTAATCAGTAAGAAACATGGAACTGCTGTGCACACTGAGCATCAGTAGTTTGACCTGTCAATCAAACTGTTTCTGAGCTCAGTCCCTCATCTACTGCAGCTGCGCCGTTGTCATGGAGATGAAAGGCGGGAAAATCAGGCTCACTCTGCTCTGTAAAACCTCAGTTTCTCCCCTTATAAACAGGCCTGTTCCGACGAAACTATAATAGTTATCACAAAAATGACTTAGTGAATCCCAAGACATTAATAAGCAGCTGGTGTGAATTTTACGTTTGAGGAGCAAAGACTGTGGCCACAGTCGTGATTTCAAAATGTGTCTGCTTCTGCGTTCCTCCCAAACGTCTGCCAAAAATTATTGAGTCAATGGGGAAAATTCAGTGTCTCTCTGCGTTTTGAGACAGAGAGCGAATAAAATGTAGGTCTAATGGCTTAGCCAGACACATCATATATAATATAGTGGAAGTAATTACATTGATTGAGTGAAAATTGTGGCTGTAGTGATGAGTTTTAAAAAAACGAGCCCTTGCACTCTAGCTGTGACATCACACACACTAGCTCATACGATACACACTAATGGAAAATTTCTGACATTTAAATGACGTTTTCATGCCAAAGTATGACAATGATAGACGCTGATGAAAAGAGAGAAGTTGATAAAAAATAGAATGATGATTCCCATAGACAACCATTATAAAAACACGATAAAAAGTTAAAAGTTGAAAAGCTAAAGACGTGAAAATGAATAGCATTGATCGTCTAAAGATGACATACGTTGAGAACGATGATTCTACGATGAAGTGTATTTAAAAGTAAAAAGGGCGGAAGAAGAAGAAAAACTAGAAAAGGCATTGAAGTGAATGTTTTTATGCTGTCATGATCTGGGTTTATTTCCTGTTTTATTTTGAAAGGACTTCCTTTTCTGGTCACGTCATGTTAGTTCCCGCTTTACGTCCCGGTCCTATTATGCACACCTGTCTCATATCAGTCATTACTCACCTGTGTATTTAACCACCTCACCGGTACTGTAGCCGTGTCGATCCTGTTGCCAAACCCTAGCATGGTCTTGGACCTGACTCAGTTTGCTCCCTCTGTACTGTAATCGGAGATTTACTGTGTATGACCTGGACCGTTTGTACCAAGAATTACTGGATTAAACCTTGATCTTTCCACCTACCTTGTGTAGTCGCACTGTGCATGTGGGTCCAATCTCTGCCCTAACCTGACACATGCTGAATGTATTGCTAAGGAATTGCTCAAAGGAGCTGATGAACTGAATGTATAGCTTAATATTTCTGAATAGCTGGTTTAAACAGAGCTGAATGTGCATTAACAAAGCAGAAACAGTTGAATTTCAAAATAAAGATTTGGTAGTTTTTCATACATGCTCATTATTCTGTAAACCTTTTATTTGATACTTGATTGAAGACACAACCCGGGCAGGAATTGAACTATGGCGTATAGATTCAGAGTCAAGCATCCATAACCACTCAGCCACAATAGCAGCTTTCCTCAGCATTCTGAGCTGCATAATATATACTAAAAGAAAAGCTTAAACTTTCTCGAGAATTACTTAAAGCTAGCAAATGTTGTTCAAACATTCAAAGTACTGCCAAATATACATAAAAAGCAAGAAACATCTATTTGCCAGAGTAGCCCTAAACATGAGATTTGAACTCTCATGTTCAGGGTATTGAGTCATGCACCTTAACAACTAAGGCATAATTCCTACTGGTAGTACTTTTCTCAGTGGCCTTCAATAGTGAAATAAAAAAGCTTTATATTTTCAAAAGTATAAAAGATTATAAAAGTATTGAAGTATTGAAGTATTAAAATATTGAAAGGATTTGCAGGATGTTTGTGCTCAATGACTAAAGTTGAAATAGTGTTGGTAACTATCCAGTCAAAAGCAGAAAACTAGCTAATTAATCTAATCGAATTGGAGTGATTTTATTGTGTAAAGGTTTGGAGGGAGGGAGTGTAGGTATTTATTATGCTGTAAAATATTTTAACTACCTATTTGTAATTAATCAGTTGAAACATTACTGAAACTAGCTGATGAGCGGAATGTATAGCCGATTGGATCTGCAAAGCAAAAGGTGCAGAGCTGAATGTGCATAAAAAAGCAAAAGCAGTTTGATTTAAATAAAAAGAACAAGTACTTTTGGATATTATTACAGGCCTTTAAATGATTGTTTCAATCAAGGATCAAACCAGGATTTCCAGGGTCAGAGTCAAGCTGCTTAACCATTTTTCCACACTAGATGCTGAGAGCAATGCTATACATATTTGAAAAACTGAAAATAAAAAGAAAGCTGTATGTTGGAGATGCATTAAGCATATAACTTCATTTATCTGGTAAATAGATAAAATTATATTGCAATGTCATTGCATGAATATGGCTGAGACGGGATTTGAACCTAGATCCTCCACTCCAAAGTCAAGGACTTCAGCCATTGCACTGAAGCATATTGAAGTTGAGGACAAAGGACATTCTATGGATGGAGACAAATGTTTAGTCATTAATATATTTACTTTATTAGCAACAGTCACACTTAACTAAGTAAAGTTAAGTGTGTTAATAAGTGTGTTTGCCATTAAATAATAAAATATAATAACGTTAATAAGTCACCTTTTGGACATAATAAATGCACCTGGTAAACATTATAGGGAACTTATTTTTACTTTTTGCTTTAAAAGTCTCACTAATGATCAAAATAAGTTTTACTTTCCCTTGTTCTCTACCAGCCGTCAGGTAAAAGGCAGCCCGGGCTGCACAGTTTAATTAATCGTTCTCATTCATCAGTCACAGCTCAGGCTTTGTGGCGAGCTGCAAGTACTACAGATCTTTAGTGATTTGTTTATACGGATTTTTGCAAATCTTTCTTTCATTAATTTGTCACATGACAGCTGAGCCGCGCAGGCTCTGTAGCTAGCAGGAAGTACTACAGTTGTTTAGTAAGTTGGTCATACAGATCCTTACTGATCGTTTGTTTGTTCACTTTTCATGTGACTGCTACCAAGTTACTGTCAATGCAGGACATAAGTCACGTTAATGTGATGCGTATTTGCTAGGTTTTCACATGGTTTGATTGCTTGTGACTTTGTGTATTATAAGTTATCCGCTGAAGAAAACCATGTTGTCTTCAGTATATAGTGTTTGAGAACCGCGGCCATTATTACAACGCCCACAGTGCTGCCTGCTGTAAATTAATGAAATGAATGAATGACATAAAATGATTTGTTCACTGTACTATTCCAGAGTTAAAGATTTGAGTCAATTATAAGATTCAACTTCCCATCTCTAGTTGCCACAGCAACCACACCACTCTACATACAGTATAACATATGGACATACACACAATGAAACACAGGAACCAACAACCTGATATAAAATGTGACAAGGACAAAACTCCTACTCCTACCTGTAACTACAGGACAAGAGTAACAACACCATACCTGACTCTTCAGGACTCTGGTTACAGGACACAACTCCTACCTGCACCTGCAGGACTCAGGGCTAATACTAGCATTGAAAAACATTCTAACAAATAACCAGTATAATGTATGAGTGCACACATAACATTCCTAGGCTGAATCTACAGTCCTCTAAGAACAACAGTTAAAACCAGCCAATCTTGGTGGCACCTGCTGGGGAACTGCGGAACGGCACTGTCCCAGGTGCCTCGTACAGTAACTGAAGATTACACATCATAGACACTTATTTTGAAAGACTATGGGCTTCCACTGAAAACAAAGCATTGTGGGTTCCTTCTATGTAGACGTCTGTGGTGCTCTTAACCTTTTCATCATTTCAACTTCGTTACGTAACACTCATTGACACTGATTAATTAGATAAAAAACTCATTGATCTGAAAATCCTGTAGACACTAGAATATGGGCAAATATTTTCATTGGTAACAGGCTTATTATACCTACAATAACCATTCAAGGCTAAAAGGTGGCGTGTTATTTATGTTTTTATTTGTTTATGTTTCTCTAGAAACTGAAATTATTGGTCAATCTATATGTGAATTATATCCCCACTCATTCCTCTTTTTCATTGTGAAGGCAGTGTCCCTTGGAATCCCACACTTATGAGTAGTCGCAAGACCAGTGATCCGTTCAGCATTATAAAGCCTGAGATTTATTTGCGAGGGTCAGATTGATCTGTTTGAGGCCTCGTGTTGACATCACATCCACCAGGCCTGGCCTTATTTTTGCTAAATGTCTACTCCCCTCTCAAACATTCTGCCTAAATTAACAAGTGCTCAGGCTCTGCTGGCCTGGAAAACCTTCACTGCATCTTGTCATCATCTATAACCAGGGAACTGCATCACGGTTAAACATGCCACAAATGGAGTATTAAGGTAGAAGCACTTTGGCAAACAGTATGTTTTTCTTTGAGTACTTGGTTTTACAATACTGGTGTCACATGGGGCCATTTACAAGGCCTTGTATTGTAAATGGCCCCATGTGACACCAAACGCAAATAGTAGTACAATTATTGAAGTAATTCAATTATTTCAACTTTTACATATTTTACAGCCATCTTTTCTCATTAATAAAGATAAATCAAATTATCCTACTTGTGTCAGTATTTTAAATTTACAAATGTCCTTATCTTGAAGAGAGACTGTCTACTTTAAACAAGATCAGCAGACTTATAGTACATTGGAGAACATTTGAACCAAAACAAACATACATGCCAATCCCTGTAATAATTGGCAAGGACCAGATCTGGGATAAAAGATTGCACAGGCTTTCTAGCAGCCCCAGCTCTTCCTCTGTCTCCTTCCCTCCAGTGGTCTCTTTCAATATGAAGGCACAGGGTGGTGTGGGGGCTACGGTTGGGGTGTAGGTATGAGAGGCTGCAGAGGGGGGAAGTTATCACCAAATTGCCATATCTACAAAGCTCTTCCTGCACGCCACAGATTTCCCCTCTTTAATCTGACACATACAGCCTCATGCCTGCAAAAACCCTGCAAGGCACTGTGAGGCTCAGTATCCTGGGCTGAAAGAATGCCACAAGCGAGAGAGAAGTCAGAGGGATAGACGAAGAAGCAAGAAAAAGCTATGCATTTGAGAGAGAGGAGGAATAATAGGCCATTTTATTTGTTCTTTGGAGGAAAGGGAGTTAAATTGTGGAGGTTAATTGAAAAATGAGATAAACAAAGGCTGTGAAAAGCAGGGAGAGAGATTGTGGCTGGCAGCACAGGAGGCCCACCACTGAACCTCCTTTAGACTATGCAACTCTGATAAAAAGCAGTTAATTGTCTCACAATTTCTTCCACTTAATTTCAGTCCAATTAGAGAAAAAAAACTGTATGGAAGTGTCTATCTCCTTTAATGGCTTTGTACATACTGTACCTCTATAGACTTACCTTTAATAGGCTGATCTTTTTTAAACAAGCATTCATTTTGTCATGCTCAGCAAAGATGATCAGTGTGTCTGAATATGAACATTACGTCCCACACAAGCTTCTTCTCAGCATGGTTATCCCACAATTCTTAGGATGAACTGGAAGAACTTCAGTCCATTTGGTGACTAATAACGCTCTCATGAATTAATGCAGAAGTGTGTGTGCGTGTGTGTGTGTCTCACACTTTACTAAAGACTAAAAGACTTTAAGATAAGAGACAAACTAAAATGTCAGACCACTTAAGAGTGACTTACTGACCTCTGACATCACAGCAGCATATGTTCTGCATTAATTATTAGTGATTCATTCTATGAATAACAATATAAGGTCAGTGTGAGAAAGCATGTAACTAACCCTACTAAATCTACTTCTAGACCAAACCACTAACCAAAAAATACTTATTTCTAATTATGCAAATGACAGTGACTATTATGAGTGTATTTTTGTTCATGTCTGTTTATGTCATTCTGTGTCTGTTTCTTGGTTGGTCTGCTTCGAAGTGACTAGCTCTAGTATGTTTGGTCTTTGTCCTCTAGTTCCTTTAACCTTTGCAATACTGCTTCATGTGTCTGACTTGTTGCTTTCTTTGCTTTGTCGTAAGCGCTGCTTTGAACATTGATTTTTAATTTCTACTAACTTTTTTGTAAAAAAAAATTATTTATAAATATATTTATAAATTATTAAAATTATTTTTTTTTGGAAGTTTTGTGTTTGAGCATTTGGATTCACACCTGTTTGTTATCCTTGCTAGTCAGGCCACCATTTTTGAGCTATAGTTCTTTATACACCTTGAGGTTGGAGATGGAACAGACGACAACTTTCAGGCCTCAGAGGTCAAATGTGAATGAATAGCCTGTGGAGGAGAGAGCCTGAAAAGTAGCAGCCAGTGTTAAAGACCCCTTATAATCTTTCGAGCTAGAAAATATTGGATCTGGATGTCTCAATCAGGTGATTGTACATTTTCTATGACAATAAACCCTGAACGTCTCCTCTCTGGTCTGTGTGAAAGGCCTCCAAGCTGCAATGCAAATAAGTGATCCGCCGCCTCTTCCTGTGGAAGCACATATAATGTAGAGGAGTCACAGCTCACAGCATCCTCCTTGTTGCCCAGCGACAGCATAAAAGACAGTTAGAAACAGTTTGTGTTGGCATAGTTCAATGCAGTACAGCGATAGAGTGAGTATGAGGTCATTGGAAGGGTTATTACAGTGTTTAAATGTAAATCTTGCACAAATGTTGCACAGAGAAGTTGTTTCACACTGTTTAAATATAATATAGATATATAATAATGCACAGTTGCAAAAATATTTAGGCGATTACTACGTAACCACTGATGTAGTGGGTGAGTGAATGTAGTGGGAGATAGTTACTATAAGATTGTATAATCTTATAGTAAAAAGGTAGGAAATATATGCGATATCTTTCCTTCACAGAGCGAGGGTGTCATGATCCGCCACGCAAAATCGCGGATCAAGGCTATGGAAGTTAGTCTGGGCTGAGTCAGAGAGCCGAGAGGTCCAGGAATACATTTTAAACAGTTTATTTTAAGTCCAGTACCCAAAGACAAACTTAAAACACTCCCTTAGAAGAAACAAAATACAGCAGGAGGCTAGCCGGGCAAATTTAGTGAGCTAGTAAGCAGGCCACCTTAACAGAACTAGAAAACACACCACCATGGCGAGAACGGGAAACTAAACACTAGCAAGAACACGATCAAACTGAAACATGGAAAAACTAACACATGGCGTGGCGACAAGGCTAACTCACACATGGCGTGGCGACAAGGCTAACTCACACATGGCGTGGCGACAAGGCTAACTCACACATGGCGTGGCGACAAGGCTAACTCACACATAACTAAGACTTGGCATGAACAATGAACTACAGATGGACCAACCTGACATCGAACGGCATGATGTGAAGGTAATACAGGGACCAAATGGTGGAATGACAATGACCCAACACAGAGTGCTGTGCTGCAGGAGTCTTTGAAGGGATCCAGAGCGGAAGTGCAGGTGTGGCAAGTTTAACTGATTACTGTGTCTACAGAGGGAAGGAGAGGGAATGGTCCAGAGCTGAGGCGTGGCATAGTGAGGGAAAAGGCGTGGTCCAGGGTGAAAAAAAAACAACAAACAACAGAATGGCTAGCAGAGCCAGCCCAGGATCCTGACAGAGGGTGGATCAGTCTGCTACTGAAGCTGCTCTCCAGAGCAGACAGTGAGTCCTCCAGTGGGTGAGAGTCTTGGTCCAGGATGGATGTTAGTTTAGCCAGGATCCTTCTCTCACCCACCTCCTGTAACATGTCCAGATCACAGCCCAGGACAGAGCTGGACTTTTTGATGATCCTGTCCAGTCTCTTCCTGTCCCTCACTGTGATTCTGCTGCTCCAGCAGATCACACTGTACAAGATGGCTGATATAGGGTGCCGAATGTAAAAAGAGCACCTATAACTAACTTTTCTCACATTTAACTAAATGACACAACATGTTTTCTCACATTTAGTTAAATGTACAAAAGTCTAAATGTAACTCGAACTGAATATTTAAATAGACTCCACCCTCTATGATCCTAAATCAGTGGACTCAAACACGTAAAACAGTACGCATAGCTCCGCCCACATCTAACTCTGGATCGGTGCAGATATAATACTGGAGAGAAACCTGAAGTCGAAGCCATCATGGCCGTCAGCTCCGACTCCCTCCCGTTAGCGGAGATTGAACGGGCTGTAACGGCAGGTGTGCGGGCTGAGGCTCCGCTTCAAACTGCTGTTCCGTCGTAAACACCATTAATGGGGAGTTAAGCAGGTTTGAATAGAATATTTCTGTGGTGCCGGTGGAGAATTAGTTAGCTAACTATACTAGCTAGCCAAAGTTACGTCCAGGCTAAAAACAAAAGTTTCCAGATCAGATGTGGGCAGGGTTTGCGTGCACTGTTTGAGGTGTTTGAGTTTGTGTCTCTGATCTGAGACCAGCGCTGTTTGAGGGTAGGGGTGGAGCCTACTTGCACAATCATGAATATTCAGTTATACATTCGGCGAACATTTAACATTTACATTTAACATTTACATTTAACATTTACATTTAACATTTAACATTTACACTTTTGCACAACTAAATAACTAAATGTGAGAAAACATGTGTCATTTAGTTCAATGTAAGAAAACTAGTTATAGGTGCTCCTTTTACATTCGGCACCCCATAGGCTGATGCCACCACAGTCATAGAAGGTCTTCAGGAGTGGCCCCCTCACTCCAGAAGACAGCAGTCTCCTCAGCAGCAGTAGAGTCTGCTCTGACCCTTCCTGTACAGTGCATCTGTGTTAGGAGTCCAGTCCAGTTCATGGTTCAGATGCACACCCAGATACTTGTAAGAGTCCACTCTCTCAATGTCGCTCCCTTGGATGTGCATCAGTGGGATGAAAGCAGACTTCCGTCAGCAAAAGTCAACCATCATCATCTTTGTTTTCCCTGGATTGATCAGGAGGTGGTTCCGCTGGCACCAGTCCACAAAGTTCTATTTAAGCCCTCAGTCCGACAATTGCAGAGTCATCAGAGAACATCTGCAGACTGCACTTGATCGTCTTAGGCTCTTTTCTATGGGGTGCCGAATGTAAAAGTAGCACCTATAACTAGTTTTCTCACATTTAACTAAATGACACAACATGTTTTCTCACATTTAGTTAAATGTGCAAAAGTCTAAATGTAAATGTTAAATATAAATGTAAATGTTAAATGTAAATGTTACATGTTAAACATTTAACATAGAATCACACTTAACTCATAATAAATTACTAACGTGTATCTAGTGATACATTTTTGGAATATATCGTATGATTTATTTTTTGTTAGCTGGTTCTGGGGATTAATGGGAGAAGAGTTGTCGTATCTTTACACATCAATGATCAATACCTCACTATACGGTATTGTGAATAAGAAAATATTTTTAAGTGCAATACATGTTACTTATAGCAAAGGTTCTTTTTCGAAGACATTGTATATTTTTAAATACCAGAAAAACAAAACAGTTTATTGCACATAAAAATGCAGGTGGGTGGGTTTTAAAAATTTTTGTGAATATGTGATTTAAGATTCACATATGTTTACCACTGTTGGTTGGTTGAACAATAATGGCAGAGGTAAGTACACCACATGACCCGAGGAAGCCTCAAGCTGGAAAGCAACGGTGGAGTACAGGCCGATGGTGCCGAAAGCAGTGTCTTGTCCTGCTCCCTCCTTGGCTGTGGTAGCTAGCTGTAGCTGCACCAGCATAGCCATTAGCATTATATATATTAAGTCTCGGTGATTAAAATCCTTATTCATGTAGCATCTGAGGATGTTTGTTTATTGTGTTGCCACAGGAAATACTTTTGTACATGGAAATTACGGAGTTGTTGCAGGGTCAGTGAATGTGCCACAAAGGTAACTGTTTTCGACGGTCTTTGAACGCACCACAAGAACGAAAGCGCTCGAAAGCGAAAAAGGTGGACACGGCGGAGAACGGAAAATAGTACACGGGGAGAGACGTAAAGGAAGAGGCAAATTACGGCGACGGTATTTTTTGTTTTGTTTTGTTTAGCTCCAGTCAAAGTGGCAACGAGATAAAGTGTATTATTTAAATTATGAGTTTAAAAGATTTTGTGTCTGCTAAGCTAGCTTAATGGTTGTCGTGTTTCATTTATTGTATTGTGTTTTTGCCTAGTTCTTATGGCAGGTTTGAGGTGACCTCCACAATAAAGAAAGGCTTCAGACCACCAGTAAAGCTTGATATTTTTGACTGGACGCTACACATGTTAAACAGCATAGGTTTTTGTGATTAATCGCGATTAAAGCATATATATGAGAAGCTTTCAGTAACTAATTAAAAAGTAGCATATTGCACATTTTTATTTTGAAACTACTACTCTCCAATCAGAGCAAAAGTTAGTGAATGCTGTAACGTGGTTGATTTTATAGTCTTTCCCTTTTCATACAACTCGTGTATTCTTCCTGTGATGATGCGTCTTAAGGGGAGGCTCGGTCCGTGAATGAAGTGCAATTCATTATTCATGTGTAAAATGAAAATTGAATAGCGTCTTTTTATGCTGTGTTACGTTTCCGTAAGTCAATAAAACACATTTGCGATATACTGATTTACTCATTCTCCGTTTCTCCACTTTCAAAACGAAATAAGAAAAAGGGAAACCGAGGGTGGGGGCGGGGCCAGTGGCCGGACTTTCACAATAAAACGCCCAAGAGCATTTTAAGCACAACATCGACAAATATTTGTAACTCTTGAAGGATTGCGGTCGTGTTTTGACACACAACGAGACCCACATTGTTAACATTAATAAACGTAACAATTATTTATTTAGCCCGTCTCAGTGCTGACAACTGTTGATTAAGTTACGATACATGGCGTTTGCTAAAGGAATGACAGGTCAGTCAGCTCGCCACCGTCGGGTCACTTACAGAATCACCTGCCAACAAAGCTAAGTTTTAGGGGCAACCTACTTCATTAGGAGTGCAGCGATATCACAACCTTGTCGACACCTGATGAGGAAGAATTTAGTGCATCTGTGGTGTTATGGTAATTTTTCAGTTTATAGTGGGAATCGCGTCCTCCTGCTTGGCTGGTTGATGCTCTTATGCACAGTAAGACTCTTTAATGTTGTGCCGATATTTGCTAGTATTCTAAACAGTGATTTATTACAATTTAATGTGGCTGTTTAGATATGCTCCATCATTGGACTTCCTGTCTCAGAGCCTGCTTTACCTGCGAGTAACAGCCACTCAACCTGCCCCACAATAACTGGACCCATTGTGAGCCATGATAATGTGCATCGCATCATCTTTGTGAGGCAGATTCTGTGGCAAAGTGTGTGTGATCAGATTATCTGTCACGCAACATCAAGGTGTTACCGCTTATCTGGTAATGGGGAAAAAGAAGACGGCTCCCAACAAGCGTTCCCGTCCGTCTGACTCATCTGAGTCACCTGGAACAAGCTCGGCAGATAAAAACATCACGGACATCCTGGAGTCAATCGAGAAAAAAATATCAAGTTTCGACGCACGTCTGGCGCTAGTGGAACTCCTCCACAAAGAGTTTATGGCCCTCCGCGAGTCCCTGTTTAGCCAGCAGCAGGTGATTTCTCTCGCCACCGAGAACGAGGCCCTGAAAGGAACGGTGCAGTCCCTGACGGAGGATGTGGCTCAGCTAGCGGCCGAAAATAAAAAAATAAAAGACGGCATCATCGATCTGCAGGCCCACAGCATGAGGGACAACCTGGTGTTCTCGGGGATTCCAGAACAGGCGGAGGAAAACACGGAAACCACAATTAAAAACTTCCTTAAACAACAGATGAAGATTCCAGCGGACGCAGTGGACAAGATGGCGTTCCACCGTTCGCATAGAGTCGGAGGAAGACGACCGGATGGCCAGCGCCCTCGACCCATCGTTGCCAAGTTTCATGACTTTAGGCAGAACGAACTGGTTAAGAGCCGGGGCAGACAGCTGAAGGGAACCGACTACAGCGTCAACGACCAGTTCCCCAAGGAGATCCTCGACCGCCGCCGCCGACTGTTCCCCATCCGTAAGAGGTTCATGGCAGAAGGCTGCAGGGCTGTTATCAGCGTCGACAAACTGTACGTCAACGGAGAGCTCTACCGGGACCGGGAAGCAACTCCGTGTCTCTACTAGCAGGTGGTATGTAACAACAATGCTTTAATATAAAAGGTTTGTTAAAAAAATAATAGATGCAATGCAACTATGTGTTATAACTTTACACCCAGTATTCAAACTCGTTCTCTCGCAGATGTTTCATGTAAATGTTTATTGTCAATCTAATGTCACTCACTCACTCACTTTGCAAAGCGCCCATCATGCTTAATCACTAACTTTCCTTTCACTTTAATTTTCCTTCCCTTTACTCTTTTTCCTTCACCTACTTTCACTCCACACTGTGTACATCCTTTTCTCTATTCTTCTTCCACATAGTCAGTCAGCTATGTAGCCCTCCAGCAGCCACACACAAACATCTACTGCACAGGGAAAACGCATGCACATACATAGATAACACACAACTCAGAATACACAGGTTCTTAAGGTTAGCCACACACCTAAAGTCTGTCACACTACATACACATAAGACTAGTGATCCACAGCAGTCAGGTAAGATATGACACCACTGAAGAATGTCACTTGGAATGTACGTGGAATCAATAAGAAGGAGAAACGATTTAAAATATTTAATCATTTGAAAACCCTACAAGCAGACATTGTTTTACTACAGGAAACTCATATTCCCAAAATTATAAATTACACTCTGGCATAGGCAGAGTTCCCACATGCTTACTTAGCCGGTTACAATTCTAAACAAAGAGGGGTCGCCATCCTGATAAATAAAAAGATTAACTTTACGCATAACGATACCATTGTAGATCCAGAAGGGAGATATATAATCATTAATATCTTGATAGGAAACATTGAATATTGCATAGCTAATGTGTATGGCCCTAATGCTGACGACCCCTCTTTCTTTCACAGCTTCTTCACATCACTGTCTGCTCACTCTGGTTCCAAACTTATAGTAGGAGGGGACTTTCATTTAGTATTTAACCCAGAGTTGGACAGGCTAAGCAAAGCTGTGAGCAACAGGAACTGGCAATCAGTACAGACCTTAAAACAGTACATGGATGACTTCGGTCTCTGTGACACATGGCGTTCTCTTCATCCTAATTCCAGGGAATATACCTTCTTCTCGCCAGTTCACCACTCTCACTCCCGTATAGATTATATTTTAGTAAATAACTCAGTCTTAAAGGATGTCTCTGACACCAATATTCACTCTATCACAATCAGTGGTCATGCACCAATGTCCATTTCGTTGATTAAGCCAACCAGGAATTGGAGGTTTAATACGTCATTACTCAATGATCAAGACTTCATCAGTTATGTCAGGAGAGAATGGAAAACCTTTATAGAAATCAACGATACACCGGAAATCTCACCCTGTGTTCTTTGGGAGACTGGGAAGGCAGTTATGCGCGGTAGAATTATTTCATATTCATCACACAAGAAAAAAAGGACATGTTACTTGAATTAGAATTAGAGCAAAAAATAAAATCTCTAGAGATTAAATATGCTGCCTCTCCAACCAATGATGTCCTAGAAGACCTAAAGAATCTAAAGCTGAAATTAAATAATATAATTGATGCAAAACTCAGTTTCAGATAGACTAATTACGCTGGGAGAACTTTGACCATGCTAACAAATGTGGTAAATTTCTAGCTAACCAATTAAAAAATAATAAAGAGAAACAAATCATCCATTCAATAACTAATAAGGAAGGCAACATTACTCGTGATCCCCATGAAATAAATGATACCTTTAAAAACTTTTACCAAGAGTTATATACGTCACAAATAGATCCATCCACCTCAGCCATAGAGGCGTTTCTGAATAAACTAGAACTGCCAAAGCTGAATGAAGAACAATCTACAACTCTAGACTCATTGTTATCTTTGGCAGAACTACATGAAGCTCTGCAGGAGATGCCCAATAAAAAAGCTCCAGGACCAGATGGATTCCCAACTGAATTTTATAAAGAGTTCTGGTCCATGCTGGCACCCAGCTTTTACAAAATGATAGCTGAAATTAAACAACAGCATTCATTACCCACAAATATGAATTCTGCCTTCATAAGCCTGCTCCAAAAACCAGGAAAAGACCCTACACTCCCATCGAGTTATAGACCAATTTCACTAATAAATGTAAATAGTGTGTAAAGCACTTGCTAGAAGTTTAGAAAAAATCACTCCATATATAATTCACTCTGATCAAACAGGCTTCATTAAAGGTAGACAGTCAACAAACAATATGAACAGACTAATTAATTTAATTGATTATGTCACCATCCATAAACTAGAGTCAGCCATCGTCTCCTTAGATGCAGAAAAAGCTTTCGATAGAGTAAACTGGACGTTTCTTTTAGCCACTCTGCACAAATTCGGCATTGGGAAATCATTCATAGACTGGATCCAAATATTATACAGCTTAGCAAACGCCGCAGTCAGAACAAACAACCAGATCTCACCAAGGTTTAATCTGCATAGAGGGACAAGACAGGGCTGCCCACTTTCCCCAACACTATTTGCAATATTTATTGAACCTCTAGCCGCAGCTATAAGGAAGCATGAAGGAATTACTGGAATATCGACCAAATCAGTAAATCATAAAATAGGTTTATATGCTGACGATGTGTTACTGTTTCTCCTGGAGCCACAGACGTCTCTTCCTACAACTATCAGCCTCATAGATGAATTCTCAGGACTTTCAGAGTACTCTATTAACTGGACCAAATCTATAGTGCTACCACTTAACCTTAAGGTGACTAACATCTCCTCTACCACACTCCATTCAGGGAACATTAAATACTTGGGCATTGAATAGTCGTCTAGGCTATCAGAGCTTATTGATCTGAACTATAATCCATTATTAAAACAAATAGAAGCCAACCTCAAAAGATGGCAGTCCTTACCCATTTCACTTATGGGAAGAATTGCCACCATAAAAATGATGATCCTACCAGCCCAGGCGTGGTTTAAGACGTTAGACTCCTACATCTCACAGTTTTTGTGGAAAACCAAGCCACCACGAATTAGTTTAAAAACTCTTAAAAAATCCAGACGCTGCGGCGGCCTAGAACTACCTAACTTCCACCACTATTTTCTTGCCAATAGACTGAACCATGTCCACAAATGGATAAAACCCATGCCAGCAGACTCCTCCTGGATAGACATTGAACAAACATTTTGTGGAAATATTAAAGTTGCAGATCTGCCCTTTATCAGCACCAAAATCAAACATCATAGTTGTTACCAGAGCATTAGTATAAAAGCATCTCTGCAAGCCTGGTCGGAGTTTCTTAAAATTAATGGGTCTTCGCTTACTCTTTGCCAAAACACACCTCTCTGGAACAATCCAGACATCATACAAAACAAAAAGGCAATACACTTTCCAACTTGGCATATCAAAGGGATAACACATCTGAAACTTGTCTCTTTCACAAGAGACAAGTTTACCTCTTTTGAAGAACTAGTGTCTCACTATGAAATCACTAGTGCCAATTTCTTAGAATACCAACAACTAAAGTCAATACTTAATGCAAAAAGTAAGAATACTGCCATCCACATGCAACCACCACCAGTAATAGAGCGATTTATTGATATATCAGGGAAAAGGACAGTATCCAAAATCTATATCTTAATTTCCAATGTAGACCAGACAGTGAGCCTTCCGATCTCTAAATGGGAAGCTGATCTCAATATCACCACTAATTACACGTTCTGGAATAACATATGTTCTAATTTATTCAGAATGACAAAAAATACAAATTTACAACTAATACAATACAAAATTCTTCATAGAACTCACTATACAGGACAAAGGATGTTCCAAATGGGTCTCACAAACTCAAATATTTGCCCTCACTGTACAGAGTGACAGAGTGTAACACAGCAGATAGATTCCTACATGCATTCTGGTCATGCTCACCTGTGCAGCAATTTTGGCAAAGAGTATGTGAACACCTGTCAACCCAGTTAAGCTGTCCAATCCCAGCAGCCCCTGCACTTTGTCTTCTAGGAGATCTAAGTGGGCTTGATCTAGAGACAAACTCATCACACACACTTCTTTCTGCCCTCTGTGTCGCAAAGAAAATCATCCTCATGAACTGGAAAACTAAAAAAAAATTAAGCATTACTCAATACCTGAACAGCTTGTTAGATTATACCACAGACACATTGTCTGCTTCATCAAATCAATGACCAAAACTATACTCTGATTGATTCCATTTCCAGGTAAGGATGCGTGGAGCTCTGGTACTGCGTCATGTCTGGCACAGTGGTGGTGGGGTGACTAGTGGTTGGGGGTGCCTGCCTGCCTAAGGAACCAGGACAACGGGTTGGTGGACTCTGGGCTGGCCGCATGGGTCCCCTGCGGCGGAGATGTGGTGGCTGCTGAGACCGGCGGCCCTGTGCCGGGGTGGGACCATTTTGAGGGTTGGCGTGTGCCTGTCTCCGGGGAGCCGGAGGCGGGCCTCCCTGCCGGTGTGCGGGGGCGGACCTGGGGGTGGAGACCTGGGTGACCTGCATCCGGGGGACTCCCTCTGGGGGTGCCTGCCTGTGCCCGGAGGGGTGTCTCTCCCCTGGGGCGCTGCCCCTGCTCGGGTGGGGCGCTGCCTGCCCTAGCGGTCCGACGCCCTCTGGTAACTGCTCGGGCCTGTTGCAGGGGGGGTTGGCGGACTACTCAGGCTAGAACCTTCATTGGGCCCTGGGCGGAGGCTGGCCCTCAATGCACAACCGCAGGGTATGTGTGTGGGTTTGAGTGTCACACTACACGGGGCGAGCATGGGCATACTTGAGCGAGAGAATGGGTAAGTGTGAAAGAAGGGTGAGGATGGCTCTGGCTGTGCTGTGTGTGGCGCCTGGGCAGTAGTACTGCGGTCCCTGGGTCTCGGCTGTCCCTTCCTGGCTGGGGGTTGTGGGGGGTGGTGGGATAGGTAGCAGAGCCAGTCGGGAACCTAGGTCTGCGGACCCTGGTGCTCTGCTTCCCAACTACATTTCTCCGCATTCATCCACTTAGGTCTGCAAGGGGCGTCCTGCTGATGGAGGGACCGGGGCTACTGGGAAGTGGTTCCGTCCCTTCCAAGTGGGATGCTCTGCAGTTTTAATTGCATTAGTTATGCACACTTGTCCAGGAATCTGGGGGCTCCTTCCGGGGGGGCCAGTAGACGGAGCCTTCCCATTGATGGCTCTGTCTGCTGGACCCCTCGGAGAATTGGGTATCTCCCAAAGTTCCTCATACTTAGCCACATACACATACATTTAGGGCCGGGGGTGGGCTCCTTCACTGGGGCCTGGGGCTGAGGCCAGTTGTGGCCTCGGCCACTGGCCCTGGTGGAGAGATCACCACCCAGTTTTAACTGCAAAAAGACATTTAGGGCGAGGGGGGGCACTGTCTGGGGGACACACCGTCAGCCAGCGGTTGTGCTCCTGGAGGTGTCACCCACCTTCAGTGCACTTTAGTTCCACACACCCACGTCCAAGCTGGGTTGCAGGATTCTGGGGTGCCTTTTTCTGCTGCCCTCTGTCTCCCCCAGGTTGGGGGGTTGGGCGGGGCTCGAGAGGAGCTGCGGTCCCTGCCTGGGGCCACATGGACGGCAGGCCGGAGACCTACCCTCCCCACAAATGTGATCAAGCGAATGGAGTGGGTGCGAGAATGTATCTGAGAGTGCATTGGTTCACGTATGATTGACTAGTTTGTTGCTGTCTCTGTGGCTGCTGCAGCTCTGCCTGGGGGGCTCTGTGTGGGCGGCTTGGGTCGCAACACCTGCCCTCCTGGAACTGACGGTGTGTGGGCTCCCTGGCTGCTGGGATTCCTTCCTCTGCTTGGTGGATGGGCGTAGTGGCCGAGCCCCTCACATCACCCTGGCTTCCACAAGTAAGATTGTTCATGCACCAACGTCTGCCTCACCCTTTGGGTGAATAATGTTAAGCTACAGCCTTACTAACCTTGTAGTGGGACACTTTCCAAATCCAACTGTAAGTATTATTAATACTTATCACTACCAATATGAATAATGTGTGAATATGGAATTTGTGGTGTTGTATGTCATGACTTTTATTAAGTAGTATGGGATATGTATAATAACGCACATATGTATGTATATTGTATGTATATGTTTGTATTAGTATGTCCACATACCTTAGTACTATTATTGGTATTAGTATTGATCTCCAAGGTAAACCACAGTACAAAATTGTTTAGTTATGAATGTGTTAGCCTAAGGTACATCCCTGCTTCTTATTTATTTATTTTTTTTTTTTTGCTCCGATTGTTTACTTAACAGATTTGCTTGGTTTCAGCAGCTGGTTGCACCCCTTACCCACCCCCGAACCCCCCCACATACACACCCTAAAGCAGAAACCTAACCTGTCCACCAACACAGCAACATCACACACATTTTGGATTAGCTAAATAAACCATTAAATAAACCATAAATCAGGAAGAGTATATATATTCTATATATACTCTTCTTGTTAAAGCAAAGCTGTCCATCACAATATGGCATTCAGTGTAATATATGCTGCTTGCTAAACTGCTGGACAGAAAAAAAAAGGTGGACCCTCACAAACCCCCCAGTTTGTGAGGGTCCAGGACTGGTGTCAGCAGAACCACCTTCTAATCAATGCGGGGAAGACCAAGGAGATGGTGGTGGACTTCCACAGATGTCAGTCTACACCCCCTCCTCCAGTGAACATTCAGGGAATTAACATGCAGACAGTGGACTGTTATAAGTACCTGGGTGTTCACCTTAACAACAAACTAGACTGGACTAACAACACAGACGCACTGTACAGGAAGGGTCAGAGCAGACTCTACCTACTAAGAAGGCTGAGGTCGTTTGGAGTGAAGGGGACACTCCTGAGGACTCTCTTTGACTCTGTGGTGTCATCAGCCATCCTGTACAGTGTCGTCTGCTGGAACAGCAGCATCACAGAGTGGGAGAGGAAGAAGCTGGATAAGGTCATTAAGAAGTCTTGCTCTGTCCAAGGCTGCACTCTGGAGCCAGTGAGGGAGGTGGGAAACAGAAGGGTTCTGGCAAAATTCAAATCTATGCTGGACCACAATTCTCACCCACTGCAGGACACACTGTCTCCCCTGGAGAGCAGATGCAGTGACAGACTGATCCGCCCTTGCTGTGGGAACGAGAGATTCCGCAGGTCTTTCCTTCCTGCTGCTGTCAGACTTTATAATTCACACAATACACTTATAACAGGGTGCACATTTCTACCACACTGCCACACACACGCTACATCTCCAGAGCAATTGCACCAGTCACTTTAATATCTCACGTTTGGTGCAGTCACCTTACCTCATGTTATACCTCATGTTATATGTACATTATGTTGATAACCTGTGGAGTTCTAATTCTTATAATTATTATTGTGTTATTTCTTCTGTATATATGTCTAGTGTACATGTCTCCGTGCTGTTGCAACATGGTAATTTCCCCATCACGGGACAATAAAGGTATTCTATCTATCTATCTATCTATCTATCTATCTATCTATCTATCTATCTATCTATCTATCTATCTATCTATCTATCTATCTATCTATCTATCTATCTACCTACCTACCTACCTACCTACCTACCTACCTACCTACCTACCTACCTACCTACCTACCTACCTACCTACCTACCTACCTACCTACCTTCCATTGAATATCTTACGTGCATGTTCCTATGATAGCAATGTCATGTCTTACTCCTGTTTGCATGCAGAACTATGATTTGGGACTGCATTACAAGAGGTGAACCCACAGTGTTCCAGGATGCACTGTCACCGCAATCCTTCAAGAGTTACAAATATTTGCCGATGTTACGCTTTAAATGCTCTTGGGCGTTTTATTTTGAAAGTCCAGCGACTGGCCCCGCTCCCGGTTTCCCTTTTTCTTATTTCGTTTTGAAAGTGGAGAAAAGGAGAATGAGTAAATCAGTATATCGCAAATGTGTTTTACCGACTTACGGAAACGAAACACAGCATAAAAAGACGTTATTCAATTTTCATTTTAAACAGGAATAATGAATTGCACTTAATGCACGGACCAGGCTCACAAGTGCCGTCATTCATTGCAATTCTATTAAGGTTCTTCAAACCAACATCTTCCAATGCTATTTGGCCTGCAGTTTGTAGCTAACCACTTAGCAATGGCATTTGTTAGCTTGCCTTACTTTTGTTTATACTTCTACCTTCTCCCTTGCTACATCCAAAATAGTCTGCCAAAGTCTCCCTCCGTTTGTTTAGATGCGTGTTTATCTGGGATCATCTGGGATGTATATTGCATTTAAGGGAATTCAGACTTGCAAAAGGGGAAAGTACTACGGTGATTCAGCTGATTTAGATTCAGCTTTGCTGTCCACGTAAATATCTTTATTTTATTCGGTTCCAGTTTCACTTTGATTGGTTGAGAAGCATATCAGCAGGAGAGTACCGATAAGCAAAATTCCTATGCATAGTTCTCCAGTTATGAATGCAAAAACATCATAACTTATAGAATAAGCCATTTCAAAAAATTGCAAAGATTTCCGCGCTGACAACTTTACTGTTAATCTGTGCAGCTGAAACACCATGTCACATTTTCTAAACATTTTCCTGCTGCCCCTGCATTTACCACCAGAGGGAAATAAAAAAAACTTCCATGACACTCCCTGCCTGACATATTTAAAATCTGTCCCTACTCAAATAATACCCGAACCTTGATCACACACACTAAAACAAACTATTCACAGGAACACCACTCTTGTTGATCTTAGAGGTAAAACATCTGCCACTAAGTAACGGTGTGCTCATCCTCACACTACCTCAGAAATAGGTCTGAAGAATGTCTTCACAGAGTGGTGCCTGGACACTTTGATTTCCACTTTCCTTAGAAGTTCATCTTTGCTAGAAATATCTCTGACTGAGTCAGTGTTTCCCACTGGCCACTGATTCCATTTAGACTGACTGTCTTTTATCAAAACTATGTCTTGAGACTTGATTTCTATACACGCCACTTCAACCAATGCTGCAGTGTGCTTAAATACTCTTTACGCTACCTGGCCAATAATGTCTCTGCTAAGGCTTGAACTCTCCTACACTGGATTCTGAACACATTGCTCACGTGGTGAAGGTAAAACACCTGCTTTCTGCCTTCAATCACCTCAATGTGAAGGTCACGTGTGGACATGCATATAAATAAAACCGCCCATCATTTTTCTTTGGCCTTGTACAACATGCTGTGATCTCCCATTGACCAACCACATTGTTTCACATAGGAAAATGGTGGTTCTACTTCTGAATGTTCCACGGGTATAGCTCATCCATTTGTTGCTGCACGATTGTTCTTCACAGCTTTTTTCCATGTGACGCGCTGGCGATGAAACGTTTTCCCCCCAACTATCCACGGGCCATTTACACTAACTGAACCCTAAATAAAAAAGGGGGCCTTGATGTTTAATAGATTCATGATGGTGACGAACAAGCAGAGTTGCAATGAGATGATGACCAGTGATAATAATTGGATGGGCCTCAAAGCTTTCAAGGTATGCTCTGTAAGTTTAATTCAGTTTCAATTTTTCAATTCTATTTTTTTATATAGCGCCAAATCACAACAAGGTTATCTCAAGGCACTACAAAGTAAGGTTTAAGACCTTACACAACTACACCCAACAGATCCCACATACAGCAAGCCTTTAATTTGACAGCAACAGTGGAGAGGAAAAACTCCCTCTCTAACGAAGAAGAAACCTCCAGCAGAACCAGGCTGAATGTGGGGTGAGGGGCTAGAGAGAGAGAGAAAAGCACAGCAACAACAACAAGCAACCATAGAGCACAGGCAGGATGGTTGGACCGGGGACTGGATACAGGCAGGATGGTTGGATCCGCAGCTGCCCATCATGGACACATAGCTCTGAGTCCAATGATACTTGTAGGTGAGGACAGAGCGAGGGAGAGAGAGAGAGAGCGGGGAGAAGCACAACTACTGGAGAAAAAGAGACAAGGTTAGTTAAAAATGAAACAATGATGGGAGGTTAATTGTTCAGAAGAGGTAGAAGGAAACAGAGGAGCTCAGTGTATAAATTATGTCCCCATAGCAGTCCATGTCTATTGCAGCTTAACTAAGAGATAGTTCTAGTGACTAACAATCACTGCCAGTGACCTGAACCATCTATAACTATAAGCTTTATCAAAAAGGAAGGAAGTTTTAAGCCTGACTTTTAAGGTGGAGAGTGTGTCAGCTTCTAAACCTGAACAGGGAGCTGGTTCCACAGGAGAGGAGCTTGGTAGCTAAAAGCTCTGCCTCCCATCTACATTAAAAGACTGTCAAAACCATGAGGAACTATGAGGTCTTTATGATAAGAAGGACCTTTATTATTAAAGGCTTTGTAGGTGAGTAGGAGAGTTTAAATTCTATCCAACATTTTACAGGCAGCCAGTGCAGACAAGCTAATGTAGGAGAAATGTGATCTCTCTTTCTAAGTCCTGTCAGAACTCTGGCTGCAGCATTTTGAATTAGCTGGATGTCTTTTAAGGAGCTGTTAGAACATCATGAGTAAGGTGTTAGAGTAGTCCAGCCTAGAGGTAACAAATGCATGAATCAGTTTCTCTGCATCGCTCTGAGAGAGGATGCTTCTGATTTTAGCTATATTTCCAAGATGAAAGTAGGCGGTTCTGGAGATTTGTTTAATGTATGATGTAAAAGGGAGATCCTGGTCAAAGATGACACTAAGGTTCCTCGCAGTAGAATGTGAAGCTAATGTTATGCCATCCAGGGTGGCTATCTGACTCAATAGTGTCTCTCAGATTTTTAGACCCAACAATAAGAATTTAAGTTTTATCTGAATTTAGTTGAAGGAAGTTTTGGGACATCCAGGATTTGATGTCTTTTAAACAACTTTGAATTTTGACTAGTTGATCTGTTTCATTTGGTTCCAAGGACATCTATAGCTGAGTATCATCTGCATAACAATGAAAACTTATAGAATGCTTCCTAATAATCTAACCTAGAAGAGAAATGTATAAGCTTAACAGAATTGGACCAAGCACAGAACCTTGTGGTACTCCATAGCTAATCCTTGTGCATGTGGAGAATTCATCATTAACATGAACAAACTGGAATCTGTTAAAAAAAATAGGATTTTTAGGAAATAGGAAAAAAGCTCTAACAAGACAAGAACAAAAACTAGACCGTTGTCTAAAGCTAAGAGAAGATAATTAGTGACTCTAACCAGAGCTGTTTCTGTTCTATGATGTTTTCAAAATCCTGACTGAAAATCTTCGTACAGGTTATTCCCACTCAGGTGATCATATATGTTTTATATACGATTTTTTCAAGAATCTTAGAAATAAAAGGGTACATTTGAAATGGGCCTGTAGTTGGCTAGTTCTCCAGGGTCCAGAGTAGGTTTGTTCAATAAAGGTTTGACCACAGCCACCTTAAAAGCCTGTGGTACGTAGCCATAGTAAGTCCGGTCACGTATTCTGTAAGACATTTCAACTCTTTTGAGTAGCTGTCTTGCTGTACACACGTAATTATGAAATGCTCTGCATTGTTGATTTCAGCAGCTGATAACCCATCCTTGCACATATGCCAGCCAGAACAGCTACCCATGTCTAATGAGCGTAAAAAACAATGAGCAATATGTCGAAGATGTGCTACTTTGCTTTGGTAAGTGAGTGCCACATCAAGAAGCGTTCATACCTTCTTGACTTGAACCTATCGTAATGTGTTGTCAATACTTCATGCAATTGGAGTTATTATCTGTGAGCAAATCTTATTGTCAGAATCTGCATCCACTAGACCGGAGGTGCAAACAAACGACAAAGCAGCCCGCAAAGAGGTTTAATCTGGTCCCACTTTTAACGTTATGTGCCATGGCAAGAAAAATGGTCCTTGTAACGCCCCAGTCTGGGGGTGCGGACGCAACATACTGTGTTCCTGCGGCCTGCTGAAGCTGGGGCCTCTTCGCTGCAGCCAATGGGGTCCCGCCTCCGCCTCCACCTCCCTCTCCACTGTAATGGAAATTTCATGTATGTGAAAGTATTTTTTATTGTGATAGAACTTATATATATTAATAATCCAATGAGTAGTGTTATTTGTTCGACGTGTTATGAAACATTGCATTCAGCATAAAATGATCAAATCTATGAACACTCTGTTCTGTGTATGTTACACGTTTCACTGAGTTGTTACATTTTGACTCCTTAGCAACAATGGAGATACTAAGGGAGGCACAGAGAGGGAGATTTTAGAACTACACTCTCGCAGGGCAACGGCACCTTTTCCTGTGTACTTTTCTTATTGCAAGAATAAACCAACAGAAGGACATCTTTGACTGGCTCTTATTAATTCATCAGTTACCAACATTTTTTGCCTCTACAATCTGGTGTCAGAAGTGGGATCCGCTGGTGGTCGTGCGAGGGGTTTGCTGGCGGTAGAAAAACGTCGCCCTGAGCACAGCATATGTCCTTAGGAAAGTGTTAATCAGTAAACACTATAATTGGGCACTGATATGTACACTATGATATGATACCGACACGGCTGATAGTCAGTGAAGACTATTATAGGGTACTGGTGTGAGTGTTAGTCAGTAGACACCATATTTGGGCACTGATATTAGTGTTAGTCGGTGAAGACTATAATTGGGCGTCAAACTCTCACGGAGATGTCTGTGTGATTGTACAACCACACGTGGTGCTGTTTCATAGGGAACACTAAAGGCAAACCCAGCTTGGAACCTGGAGGGTCCCATTGTTGATAACATGAGGGGAAAATATGGAGACAACAGCATCAGTTGTCTTTCTGTGTGGACAAAACAATATGGGTTTCCAGAAGGTGGTTCATTAAAAATATAGCAAATTGATAATTTGGGTGATAAACTGACAAAATGCAAACACACAGTGAGAAAGGGAAAGAAGGTAAAAACAAAGGATTTAGAGGATGTGGAAAAACATAAAAAATGCTGGCAACAATGGAAAAATGAAGCTGAAAGTAGGGAATGAAAACAATTACCGTATTTTCTTGATTATAGAGCACACCTTTATATAAGCCGCAACTGCTCTATTTTAAAAAAATAAATAAAAAAAACATAAACAAGCCGCACAGGGTTATAAGCCGCAGATATCTATGTTTAAAAAAATTATATTTACTGTGTGTACAGAACGATTTTTGAACTGTAAATGTTCATGTATGTACCTGAACAAATTCTTTCCTAACAGTGCCTTTTAACACGTCAGCAACTTTGTTGATTAAGACGGAACAGAACCAAGAGAAAATAACAGGTATTTATTTACCTTCATTTCTCCTGTGTTTGAAATCACAAGTGATTTTAATCATCTTCGCTGAAACCCATGAAGTCGTCTTCTTCGGCGTCAGAGTTGAACAACCCAAGAAGGGCTTCGTCACATCTGTCTAAAGTAATTCAGTCTCGCTCTCCATGTAACTATCATCCTCTGGTGAAGTGGGCTCTGAATGTGCGCCACTCTCTTCGTGTAGCAGTCCAGCCTTTCGGAACCCATTGGTTATGGTGGATTCTTTCACAGCACTCCACGCTGTTAAGATCCACTGACAGACATCAGAAAAGGTTGCTTTTCGCATTCGGCCGGTTTTTGTGAATGACTTCTCACCACTTGTCATCCAAGTCTCCCACTCAACCCGAAGTGCAGCTTTAAATGCCTGATTCACAGAGATGTCAAGTGGCTGCAAATACTTAGTTGTACCTCCAGGAATCACAGCTGGGATAAAGTTTGTTTTCTTGATCGCTGCTTTCACAGAATCTGTGATGTGAGCCCTCATGCTATCCAAAACAAGCAGTGCTTTTGTCTCGTGAAAAAATCCTCCCGGGCGCTTGCTGTAGCACTCCGTTAACCATTCCTTCATAAGGCCTTCCATCATCCACCCTTTCGTGTTAACTTTGACCACTATGCCTTTCGAGAGTTGTTCTTTAGGCATAGTTATGTGCTTAAAAATCACCAGTGGTGAAAGTTTTTGTCCATTTGCTGTGCATGCCAGAACACAGGTGAAGTGCGTCCTCTCGTGTCCTGTTGTTTTCAACAACACGGATGATGCGCCTTTTTTGTTAACAGTCCTCGTCAGAGGCAGATCAAACGTTAAAGGTACTTTGTCCTTATTTATGATGTCGTCTGGTCCAATTGAGTGTTCTTGTATCTTTGTTTCAACAAATTTGTGGAATTTTTTTACTTTTTCCTGATAGTCAGGGGGGATTTGCTGACAGAGAGTGGTCCGTGCCCTGATGGACAGGTTTTTACGTTTCATGAATCTGAAACAACATGAAGGCCCAGCTTTGAACTCTTTAATATTCATTTCGCGGGCGATTGTTTTGGCTTTAAGTCAGATCTGTACAGTAGATACACCTCGGCCACCTGCTCTCTGTATGTTCACCCAGTCCTCCAGAACATTTTCAAGTTCGGGCCACCTGCTTTTATGTCCTCTGAAAGATTTTTCTCGACTTTTGGCATTGCATGAGCTCTACCCGTTGCCGCTTTCAACGTCTCACCATAGATTCATTGACGCTAAGTTTGCGTGCAGCAGCGCGGTTTCCTTCCTGGATAGCAAGATCGATGGCCTTCAACTTAAAACTTGCATCATACAAACTTCTTCGTGCGGGTTCCATGATGAAGGGGCGAGGATTTGAAAACAATTAACAGTTGCTAATTTGTCGTCCGTGTTCTATCTGCTAAAGCAAAAGTAGCGTATTCTTCTTTGCATTAGGTTTCCGTCTATCTTCTTTTTAATTCTAATTCCGGTTATAGCGCCCCTAGCGGTGGAAGAAAAAGCCACAGAATAGCCGCACCTTTTAATAAGCCTCATGGTTCAAATCCTATGAAAAAAGTAGCGGCTTATGGTCAAGAAAATACGGTAAAAAAAGAGATGACCAAAATTGGTAGTAGAACAGACAACCACTCTGCACCCGTGAAAAAGCCACCACCATACTGTCACGGTGCTTCTACTCTTCATCTGCAGGTCACTGCACTGAAGCTGGACCCAGACCTGGATTCTTGCCCGTCTTTCCCACAACCGCAACTACAACCACAACCACAGTTACAACGGCAAAAGCAACTACAACCACAACCACCACTGCAATTACAACTGCAACTGCCACCACTACTGCAACCACAACCACATCCAGAGCAGCCTCAAGATCCTCTATCCCGTACCCCGTTCCTGATTCAACCACAGAAGGATTGCAAGGGGCTGCGGGGGGAAAAAGGTTACATCACGAACACAAGCAGGACCAGCCTGCACTTCAGCCCAATTGCAAACAGAACCAGACAAGCTACAATGGGCCCAGTTATGATCATGCCCATGGCCGAGGTCGCATGGCCATAAGGAGCACAGCTTGTGTTCCGCCCCTGGGCAGATGATCCCCCAAATCCACAGCGTTGCACTAGAATGGGATGCTGGTGCCAACAACCTATATTGAGCTGCAGTAGACAAACTGTGTGAAGGCATAAAGACTGCATTTCATGTCAAAATGAACATTAGGAAAGTCACGAGCTGCAGACAAAAAGTGGGAGAATCAGTGGACGATTACGTCCATCATTTAAGGGAAATATTCAACAACCATTGGGGAATAACTGAACCTTATTAACTCAGCGATGTCCCCAGTACCTGGGAAATACACCTCAATGATTACTTCCTGAAGGGATTGCTACTTGAGGTGGGAAAGCTGATTCGTCAGACATGCATTGGTGCAGACAATGGAGCAAGACTGGAAAAAGTTTGACGTCATGCAGACCATGCTTTCCAACAACTTCTACAGAAGGATAACAAAGACAGGGAAGAGTTGCAAATGCCAGCTTTAACTAGGTATGAGTCAGTCACACAGCAGAAACATGGTCTGGGAAGATGTTACAGCAGAGGAAGAGGACGAGCAGGCTACAGAGGAACTGGACGAGGAAATCAACAATCAGCAACAGCGTGTTTAAATGTGGTAAAGAGGGACATTGGTCTCGAAATTGCCAGTCCACTGGCGGACGGTGTCCATATTGCAAAGTTGAAGGGTACAGACCAGCTGACACAGAATGATTCTGCCGGGGCAAACTGATGGGTGAGGAGCTGATGACGTCACAGCCAACAGCAATGAAGAACGCTTGCTATGCTTAGATTCAGAAATGATTTGGCAATGTTTGTCAAATGTAGAAAGAAGACTGCAGAAACCACAAGGCACCTATGTGCATCAGAATGAGCAACACATGCAGTTTCCAGAGATAACATTGATGATAAATGGGGAACAAATCACTTTTCTAGTAGATAGTGGAGCTACACACTCTGTAGTGAATTAGTGGGAATTATGTGTACAGTGTTGGGGCTTCAGGTGTTACAGTAAAATAATCCTTGACCAAACCGTTAACATGTCTCAGACCAGATGGTACCATGTTCAAACATGCTTTCATGCTTTCTGATTTGTGCCAGATAAATTTGTTAGGGAAATATTTGATGATAAAACTGGGAATTTTGATGGATCTACTGTATGCGTATGAGTGTAAGTTGCAACAGTCTGTCTTGTGTGAACAGTTGATGTCTAAAGCGCATGCGTTAGTGAATCCAGGAGGAACAGACTACATGGATCCAGAAGAATTACACTGCACCATCCACATATCGCAGGGCTCAGATAAACAGTGGACAACTACGTTGTCTGACAAATTGACCACAGGATATCACTGGCCAAAGCATGACTGTGCATTGTCTGTTACTCTTCAACCACATTTAGACAAACTATATGACTTGTTTTTCTTCTGTGCCATACATTTCTCTCACTAAAAGTAGATCTGCAGACTGGAGGACGATTTGTATCAAGATGCAAACGCATAACTGATTGGCAAGGCACACCTGAGGAAACTGTTTCGTACTCACCCACTGGTAGAGTATATAGACAATGTTTCACCTCTATTGTACACAGAACTCGTTTGGTGGTTCCATTTCCTCAATCTGAGAATCACACATCTTGCCATACACTGCTCACTGACACTGAGTTATCATCAACTCCTGCTTTAGCACAAGTGCCACACACATTGTGGGTCAAACACAGATATGATGTAGGCCTGATCCACCTGACCACATATATCATAAAATTCTTCATAGAACACATTATACAGGACAAAGGATGTCCCAAATGGGTCTCACAAACTCAAATATTTGCCCTCATTGTACAGATAACACAGCAGATTGATTCCTATATGCATTCTGGTCATGTTCACCTGTGCAGCAATTTATTTATGTGTATGTGAACACCTGTCAACCTGGTTAAGGAAGGAACAGCTTGTTAGATTACACCACCTTAGACACATTGTCTTCTTCGTCAAATCAATAACCAAAATACTCTGTATACTCTGATTGATTCCATTTCCAGGTAAGGATGCGTGGGGCTCGGGTGCTGCGTCGTGTCTGGCACAGTGGTGAGGGGTGACTGGTGGTTGGGGGTGCCTGCCTACCTAAGGAACCAGGACAACGGGACTGGTGGATTCTGGGCAGTCCGGTGTCGGAGTAGCGCGACAAAGGATCAGTGTGAAAAAAACACAGTGGTTTTGTTGAAACATTTAGCTGCTGAAGGCCACAAAGCTAGCTTGTTCAAACTTCAGTTTGTCCAGCAAGAAGTTACTTTCCTTGGACATGTTATCACAGCAGCTGGGAAATCCCTCTCATCCAAAAGAGTTGAAGCCTTCCAGACCATCTCAAGGCCGCTCACAAAGCGACAAATGATGTCCCTCCTGGGAATGTGTTCATAAAGTCGAAACTTTATTCCCAATTATGCTGTCCTAGAAGCACCTGAGTGCCCTCATTCATGGAAAATCATTGCAATCCCATGACAACATTCATTGGACTCCTGAGGCAGAGGCAAATTTGTAAATTTAAGGCTCACTTTGCAGACTGCTCCAACTTTGTGTCTTCCAGACCCTACTCAACCATTTGTTCAGGTTGTGGATGAAAAAGACAGGTGCATGGTATCTGTACTGCTACAAAAACATGGTGGAAAACTATGGTCAGTCGCTTACTTTTCTGCTAAACTTGACCCTGTGGCAGCCGGACTCCCTCACTGCCTGAGAGCAGTGGCAGCTGCCGAAAAGTCTGTGCTGGCCGCTAGAGACATCGTAGGATATTCTGATCTTGTGCTGATGGTTCCTCATTCTGTCTCTTTAATCTTGCTTGAACAAAAAACATCTCATCTATCAGCTGCTCGCTGGTTACGATACCACACCGTCCTCTTAGACATGCCTAACATCAGAGTTAAACGATGCACAATTCTGAATCCAGCTACTTTGCTGCCCACTCCCGAAGACGGTAAACCCCACGACTGTGTTGCTTCTCTCCAGCAGGTGTGCACACCGAGACCTGACCTTCAGGAGACACCTTTGACTAACCGTGATCTTGTGCTTTTCACAGATTAATCTGCTTTCAGAGACCCTGATACTGGTGCTCCTCAAATGCAGTTTGCACAGAGTATGATGTTCTCCAATTCGGTCCTCTGCCATCTCATCTCTCTGCACAAGCAGCAGAGCTGGTTGCACTCACTGAGGCTTGTAAATTGGCTGAAGACAAAACTGTCACCGTTTGGGTTGAATCCAGATTTGCCTTTAGTGTAACATGATTTTAGAGCTTAATTTTCTTAAATCAGACGGTAAACCCGTCTTGATAAAGTTTTTGACCTCTTAGAGGCTATCCTGTTACCAAAACAAATTGCTGTGTGAAAGTGCACAGCACACACGACAGGATCTGACTCTGTCTCCACAGGTAACCACAGGGCGGATGCAGCTGCTAAGGCAGCTTCACTTTTACCACTCCCTCTGACTGCTGTTTCCGTCATTCCCTTAACCCTAACTGATTCTTTCTCTGCACTCCAATCTTTTTCAACAAAGCCATTGACCAAATTGGTTCCTTTTTAGACATTGACATAAGAAACTGCGCTCACGACCCAGCCAGTGGAGGTTATCGCAGTCTGGACTTTTGTTTTCCATTTCCTGTGTTTATTTTGACATTTCCTGTTTTGGTTCCCCCGGTTTTTAGTTCTTGCTTTACTTTTCTGATCATGTGCCCCGTCAGCTGTTTCTGGTTAGTAATTATCACAGTGTATTTAGTTCTCAGTTCGTACCTCGGTTCTCTGCCAGATCGCAGAGTGTCTTCACCTCAGTCCAGCGTTTGATTCTCGGTTCCTGTGCAATAAGACACCATTCTGTTTTTCGTACTCACCTGTCACTCCTGCCTGCTCCCTGTCGGTACCTGTAGTGTGATCACCCGTTTATGACCATAGCCTGCCTGACGCTGAGTTCTGTCTTCTGTTGGAGGAATTGTGTTCTATTAAACCGCCGTTCTCGCCTGTACTGTTTCCGGCCCTGCATTTATTATCCATGTAGTGACCATGTACATGACAATGAGACAAAGATCTAGGGTAAATTTAAGCCCTTTTGGGATCCTGTTTGGAAAACCCCCCACATATGGGAATGCACCCCAGAGAGGCCGTTACCATCCACCTCTCTATACGAGGATGACATGCTACAGTGTTGTAAGTCATTGTCTGCTGTTCTCTTTCAGATCTCTCAGCAAGTGAGCGCAGCCTTGCCAGTTCCAGCCCAGGGAAACTCATTGCTACACTGCACACAGTGCAATAGTTTCTCTGTTGACACATTTGAGGGAAACCTAACGGTGATAACAAAAGTCCCTGTGACACTATAAGGACCAGTTGCTCGGGTGAACTCCATACAAACTGGTTGGCTATTGCATTGACACTCTGGACAAGGACAAGACAACGCACAGTGACGCAACAAAAAGAACTGTGAGACATTGTGAATGAAAATATTAAAATCATGGAAGAACCTCAAGACAATCCAACAATGTTTATCATGTGCAAAAAATGTCAATTTGAGTGTTTTTACTGTGATCGACAAGGTGGCGTACCTGTTGGTTTGATTCTCAGGTGACTTAGAATGTGACCCTTGATGACATACATGCTGACAAGGTTAAGTATGCTACACAATGGAGAGTTGCACATATTTAGGAAATGGTACGATTGATGACGATGGCACCCTTAGAATACCTCCGGTAAAATCTGATTTGACCCAACAAAGGAAACACTTATCAGACATATGGTGGATGTGTGGTGGGGCCCCTATGCAAACACTTCCATATAATTGGACAGGGACCAGCACACAAGTGTTCTGGTTCCCACTCACGCAATCAGAATCAACAGAGGAAAACGAAATGCGCCTGGAGGATCCTTTGACCCCAGAGTGTACATGGGTGCTATTGGGGTACCCAGAGGAGTCCCAGATGAACTTAAGGCCAGAGATCAAATAGTGGGTGGTTGGACACATGCCATCCCACTAATCGGGACTATAATTAAATCAGCAGAGAACATGGAGTGGATTAATTATATTTATTATAATCAGCAGAGATTCATTAACATGACCCATGATGGAATGAAAGGCTTAGCAGAAGAACTTGCGCCTACGTCCTTAATGGCCTGGCAAACTCGAATGTTATGTTTGGTGATACCTGTTGCACCTTTATTCCAAACAACACTGCTTCAGATGGTACTGTGACCAGGGCCATAGACGGACTGAGAGCCCTTAGAGAGGAGTTAGCTGAAAACTCGGGGGTAGATACAGTGGCATCAGTTAAAAGTGTCTGCCCAGACCGTGGTTTGCTTCCAAATCCGCCGCGTCAGCGCCTTGTTTGAACTGCGTGAAAGAGTGTGTTACGTCCTTTTGGCCTGTAGGTGGTGATTGACTCCCACTTTTGATCCTAAAACATGACATAGTTGACTATGTCATATAGCCTCTTGTAGAACAGCCACTTTTCAAGTCTTAGCTGGCCTAGTGGTTAAGAAGGCTGCCTGTAAAATTTTTCATCCCGGCACTCTTTCAATTTTAATTATTGGAAACACAGCGTCTCATCATTATTATTTGACCCAAGAGATAACATCGTCGTAATATTTAGTGCATGAAACCCCAAGACTACGAAACCGCTGGTCGCCTGGGGCGGACAATTATAGTATTTAGTATAGTTATGTACGTAAGTAAGTTATGGCAAATTATGGCAGTTTAAACCAAAAACAAGAAGCTGAACGGTGCGCCCTCTCACATGCAGCGTTCGATTTGTGGGAGACACGCTGCTGTAACCCTGATTTCTTGCTGTTGGTACTGGCTACAATTTTCTTTACATTTTACATGGGCAGGTAGGAACTAATGTTAATTACAAATAAAATCACAGTAGCTGAAATGCCATGTTTCCCAAACAAAAATAAAAAAAATATAAACGAATACTAACTAAGGTTACACTACTACAATTTAAAAAAGTGAATAAGGATGATCTAGACCAGATGTCGGCCACCGGTAACACCCACGTTTTCAATGAAAAAAACAAACACTGGGAGCCGCGGAGGGCGGCAATATTATATTGTTTGAGAACATTCAACATTTGTTTTTTAATTCAAAGAAGACAAAGTTCAGGGCTCAGGGTCTTAACATTTTATATTTTATTGACAGTAGATCGTAGCAATCAACAGCATACTTATTCAGTCCTTGTTCTCTTTTATATGGAATACGAGCAACGATCAAATGTAAGCGTCATATTACGCCTTGTAAAACTATAAAAACTGTTCAGATCGTTTACAGATGACAAAACATTGTCAAGGCATCGACAAGGACAGCTAACTTTTTTTAACTAAGTTTGCCTTTGCGACTGTGAGCAAACATGAGACAAACAAAAGCTCGGTCGAACTCAGATCCAAGTCATCTGAGTACGAAACACATCACATATCATTTAATCTCGTGTTTCATTCCAGCGGCAGTCTGGAGCTCTCTGCTAAGACTGCTGCCCCGCAACCCATCCACGGATGAGCTTCGATTAAGGATTAAAAGCAGAGTTTTTTTGTTTTTCGTTTTTCTCTAAATGAAAAAACAGTTTTAAATCCAATTCCGTGTGTTTTTGTCAAAAATATTTTTGCTCGGTTTATTGGTCTGTAAGGCGGTGCTTTTATTCAAATCTGTTTGCCGCCCATAGCAAGAGAAAGGAGAAGCCGGTGAAGGTGGATGGATGGGCGAATGGGAAATACAATGACTTGCACAGTCAAAACAAATTCTCGCTACATCTAGTGCGCCACTCCTCTGTTTCTCTCGTAGCCTGTATTTGCACATCCATACATTTGTGTATTGGTCACTCTCTGTCTGGACACATGACTCCGAAACACGTCACGTGTTTGTGTAAGAGTTTGATGTCTCCACCAAATTATAAGCAGAGGTAACGAGAGAATGATTTTTTGTGTTTTCCGTTTGTCTTTAAACAAAAAAAACATCTTAACTCAAATTCCGTGTCTTTTTGTAAAAAACAAATATTTTTTGCCTGGTTTATTGGTTTGTAAGACTTTGTTTAAAATTCGTCTGCAAGAGAAACAAAAACGCTGGTGAAAGTGGCTGGATGGACGAATGGGAATTGAAAATGTTGAAACGTCCACGGGCTGATTAAGATTGATCTCAGCCACTCAGTTACAATGACATGCACAGTCAAAACAAGTCAAACAGCAGTTCTGCAGACACAGAGTAAACACGTAGGAACAAACATGTTGCTGTAATGCGTTGCTGTAGATCTGCTGATTTCTGACGTCCTGTCAAAGTTACGATCAACAACTGCTGTAAAACAAATTCCTATGATTATTACGGTAATTTCTGTAAAATCTACGACTATTGGAAAACATTCATTAACAAGTTGTGGAAGTTTAAAACCTAAATAAGCGGCTGTATTCGCAGATAGACTCTGCTCTACGTCTTTACTTGGCCATGCACATTCAAATTATATTAATTAAACTGCGACCCATTTAACAACAGATACTTAATAGTAAAAATGTAATAGTAAAATAGGTCTGGTGTAATATATGTGTTACAGGTAGAAATGAACAGTCAAACCTCAGTTACGCTTTAGTGCTTTGGAGGCTTCTGATCAACGCTGCGCCACCTTGTGGTTAAAACGAGACTAGCGTCCTGATTTTTTTTCAGCTGGCTGCAGGATTAAAAATCTTTAGTCAGCGACGCACCCGCTGCACCGTGGCGACGCGTCGGTACTGCAGTGAAAACGCTAGTCACTTTGAACTGCTACCACTGTACATCTATGTGGAAGTGGATGGATTCTGTGTTCGGAAGATGGAAAGATGTCATCTTGACCATACTAACCTCATTGATTGTGGTAGTTGGTTTGTTTGCTCTTTGTGGTGTCGTGTATTTCATGTTCCGACCTTGTTAGAGATTTCACACGGACTCAACTTTTATGCTCAAATTAACACATGAATTTATTACATAGAATAAAATAGTACAATCACAGAATAATCATGAAAAAGGTGGTGGCTGAATTCACCCGCTTGTTCTTCTGCAGAAAGAACTGAAAGGTTGAAAAAGGTCAGCTGGGTGTCTGCAGCAGACCCTCTGCGAAGCACTCTAAGAACACATCTCCCAATGCCCACTTTTTAAAGCTGTGTTGTTTATGCAACCTGCGAGTGCCTACGTGTCCATCGAAAGTCCATGTTTACTCAGCTGCAGAAGTTTATTTGTTTTAGTGGCCAACCTGACACCACGGTCAACTTGACATTTGTTGCAATGGACAGAAATAACTCCATAGGAGGAACAGAATTTACCACAAACTTTCCCCCTCAATGGACAGACAAATGTCCATTACCGCTAAGCCCAATTTACTTTACTGCCTTAAACCAGTGATTAGCACTAGCATGGTCCCAACCCATTTTAAGTTTCATTTAACCTTAGCAATGTGGACACATAAATAACTTAAAATAGCCAAATTTATCCTACTGCTAATACAGACTTTTCAGGGCAGCCAGCTTGATGACCTCCGAATGTTTCACAGGTAAATCCGGTACCTGCCTCAGGTGGGAGAGCCTTTAACTTGAACTGCTCTCGAAGTCGTCTTGACCAACATGTAGGGACCTTCTTGTCGGGCATTGTCCCACGTTCTCCTGTACCCCTTGATGGCTCCAGCTCGTCCTTTTCCCAGGATGTCTCCTTTTGCCTAGGCTCTTCTTTCAGCTCCAACAGGTGATCCTCACACGCTGCAACAGTCAATCATGAAGGTCTGTGCTCCCACGTGGGCATTGGGCATTGGGAGATGTGTTCTTAGAGTGCTTCGCAGAGGGTCTGCTGCAGACACCCAGCTGACCTTTTTCGACCTCTCAGTTCTTTCTGCAGAAGAACAAGTGGGTGAATTCGGCCACCACCTCTCTCATGATTATTCTGTGATTGTACTATTTCATTCTATGTAATAAATTCATGTGTTAATTTGATCATAAAAGTTGAGTCCGTGTGAAATCTCTAGCAAGGTCAGAATATGAAATACACAACAGTGGGTACTGCATTATTCCACGTGTAAGAGGGTTGCTCATGCGAGTACTGGAGAAGGTTTTGACACACCAGATGTTTCAGTATATGCCTGCACCCATGACTGATGATGACTGTGGTACAGACTTGTTCTCACGAGACAAAGAACACCATGAGACTTCATCTGATACTAGTCATGACTCGGAGACTGAAAAAGACTACTTTGTGTAAATAGTGACACTTATGCTCTCTCATAAACAATGACTCTGTTCTATTCTTTTGCTAAGCTTTATCATCAGATGTGCTTTCACTTCTACAAAAAACGCTCTTGCACTTTTCAGTAAACAATTTATTATGACAGCTACTAAAAATCTTTGTTAATTTGACTATGCTGCTATTTCGGTGTTCACTCTATGTGTTGATTAATAATTAAAGAGGAGGGATGAGGTTGTGGAGAACCACCCTTGAAGCCAACGGGAAGCTACTTGCCCAAGTATCCATCAAATGTGGCATATACCAAGGAGATGCACTGTCCCCACTGCTGTTCTGCATAGGTCTAAACCCCCTCTGCCAAATAATAAACAAGACTGGCTATGGATACTGACTCCGGAACGGGACCATCATAAGTCACCTCTACATGGATGACATCAAGCTGTACGCCAGTGAGCGAGACATCGACTTGCTGATCTACACCACCAGGATCTACAGCTTGGACATCGGGATGTCATTCGGGCTCGAGAAATGTGGGAGGATGGTGACAAAGAGAGGCAAGGTAATCCACACAAAGGGGTTTCACTCCCAGAAGGAACAATATCAGACATTGAGGACAGTTACAAGTACCTTGGAATACCACAGGCGAACGGCAACCTTGAACAGGCAACAAGGAATGCGGCAACAGCCAAATACCTCCAACGAGTAAGGCAAGTCCTAAGAAGCCAGCTCAATGGCAAGAACAAATCCCAGGCAATAAACAGCTACGCCCTGCCAGTGATCAGATACCCTGCGGGAATAATAAAGTGGCCAAAGGAAGAGATACAGACCACAGATGTTAAGACACGAAAGCTCCTCACCATGCATGCACCCCAAATCCAGCCAACCAAGTGATGGCAACATCAGGAAAAAGGAACACGAGAAACTAGAGAAATACCAAGGGCTCAGAGAAGAACTGGAGAAGGCTTGGGAGGTGAAGGCCACAGTAGTGCCTGTGATGATCGGAGCACTGGGGGCAGTGACCCCCAAACTGGAGGAGTGGCTACAACAGATCCCTGGAAAAACATTCAACATCTCAGTCCAGAAAAGTGCAGTCCTAGGAACAGCAAGGATACTGCGCAGAACCCTCAAGCTTCCTGGCCTCTGGTAGAGGACCCGAGCTTGGAAAGTGGAGGAGACCACCCACAGAGGGTGAGAATAGAGTGGTATATATATAATCCAATGTGTAGTGTTATTTGTTCGATGTGTTATGAAACATTGCAATCAGCATAAACTGATTAAATGTATGAACACTCTGTTCTTTGTATGTTACACGTTTCACTGAGTTGTTACATTTGGACTCCTTGGCAAATATGGAGATATTAAGGGAGGCAGAGAGAGAGCGATTTCAGAACTACACTCTCGCAGGGCAACTGCAACTTTTTTTCTGTGTATTTCTCTTCTTGCCAGAATAAACCAACAGAAGGACAACTTTGATTGACTCTAATTAATTTATCAGTTCCCATCATTTTTTTGCCTCTATATACACCAGTCGCTTACAGCTGACCTGCAGAAAATAAACCCCCAGCACCTCCACACACAAAAAAACACAAATATGGCCTGGGCCACAACAGTTCTTGTCCTATTTATTCATGAAATTAAGTGGGAAACCTCTACCATATGAAATGTGTTCCTGCGAAGTTGATCGGCCGCTTTCAGAATCAGAATCGTTTTTATTCCCCAGGTTTAAACAGGGCAAACATTATTTTTATTTACAAAAAAAAATCAAAACGTTCACATGTGATTTGCCCGCTTTGATGTAGACAAAACTCTTGAAAGCATTTTACTTTACATTCCGTTCATTTCGTTATTCCCACTTTCATATGTGTCTGATTAATAAAAGTGGGCGGGGCTATCAGTCCCGTAGCAAAGGTAAGCGCTGACTGTGGGGGCTGGGCGCATCAACATACAGGACAAAGACCTGTGTTCCTCTGCTACAGCCTCCTCTTTCAGCCTGTTGTAATTGCAAATGCTGCACTGAGCTCTCTTTTACTTTGATGAGTTTTGTGTCTACATGAAAGCGGGTAGAACAACGTCCATGCGTGTGTCACCGCTGAAAGTGGCTGGTGAACCTCTTGGGAACATGGCTGTAGCTCTGCAGTGACTTTATGTGGTACAGGTGAAAGGGAAAATAACGAAATAAACGGAATATAAAACGTAAACGCTTTCAAGCGTTTTCTGTTTATATTTTTATTGCACATTTATTAAAACTGCACTGTTGTTTTTTCATAATTTTTGGTGACGTTACAGTGCAAACCGTATGGGATTTTTTTTTTTTTTAATAAAAATAATGTTTGCCCTGTTCAAACCCGGGGAATAAAAACGATTCTGATTCTGAAAGCAGCTGATCAACTTTGTAGGAACACATTTCATATGGTACAGGTGAAAGGGACACTAACAACCCAACGCAGCCGAGGCTGTAGCAGCAGAGAAACGCAGATCTTTGTCCTGCGTGTTGATGCGTGTTTCCCTTCCCCCAGTGTCCCTGCTCTGGGACGTGGATGGCCCCGCCCACTTTCATTCAACAGACGGACATGAAAGAGGGAATAATGAAATAAACAGCTGGTTAACTTTGTAGGAACACGGCTGTAGCCGTACAACTTCTGCTTCCACCGGGATTCGAACCCGGGGTAAAAAATTGACACATCAAGGCTGTTAAACAATAAACAAACCATTACACCGTTGATACGTAACTCTACATGGGCCTATATAACATAAGTATAGGACAGCGTCATAAAGGCCAGTGTGGGGGCTGATCGCCACCTATAGGCCAAAAAGACGTAACACAGCTCCAACGCGCTAAAAACCTGGTGATACCGCGCGGCAAATGAAAACAGATTGTCGTAAAGGCTGACATCTTTAAGTGCTACGACCTTTTTTAAACTCTCCACCACATACCTTTGTGCACCTTTTCATTTACGTTAATTTACAAAGCAAAATATTTTCATTTTGATTTTCTCCAATATTCATAGATTCTCGATAATCAATATATAAGTCTTAAGTTATAAGTCTTTATTGGCTATTACAGCAATTAAATACTTCCTATAATATAATAACCAGTTTTTTGCATGTCTTCACTGGTATTTTTGCTCATTTATCTTTAGCATTGAGCTCCAACCCTTTCAGGTTGGAGCGTCTCCTAGAGAAAAGAGCAATCATTTTTTTCCACAGTGATGGCTTTTGTCTTATCATCTTTTTAGAGAAGCCTGTGTTTGACCACAGAAGCCTGCAGACATGAGAGCAGAAGGTCACAGCAGGCGTCAACATCCCTGGGCCACCAGAAACGGAGACTGGCATGGTCAATTCTGGACCACCTGGAATCAGGACTAGAAGGGTCTGCTTCATCTGCCATCAAGAACTAGAACTGGGGGGGGTGGCACCAGACCATCGGGAACAAGGACTAAAGGAGTCTGCTTCATCGTGCCATCAGGAACTAGACCTGAAGGGGTCCACTTGACCGGGCCGACAGGGACTGGAATTGCTTCTTCCTGGTCTCCAGGGACTGGAATGGCCTCTTGCCAGGAACTGGGGACCGATGCAGAACTGGGGCGGAGGCTTGTCCGATAGAGAGACGTGAGAGCTGGTGTTAAGACGTGAGCTGAGAACAGCCGTAGAGCAGGGGCTGAGGGGCAGTAAGAGGGCGGGGAGCCCTCTTACTGTTCAAGCCCCTTGAGTCTTGGTGAACGCAGAACACTGAGCGAACTCCAGCTCGTCACATACTGCACTCAGGCTGACCAGGAGCTTCCTCTCGCCAGGGTTGTAAAGCCACCCGGGCTCCATTGTGAGCATGTCCATGAGAATATATGCCACACTCAGCTGAACTTCAGGGGTTAGCGCCTCAGCGAAGGCTTTCAGCAGACCTCCGTGGCACAAGCAGAAGTCTTCGGTTGAATCCGTCCCAACATAACCCATGGCGTCAAGAAGTGGAAAGGAACATCTCCACCAAGTACAAAATAATCCGAAACAAAACAAAACCTGACAGACTGGGGCTGGCTGGGTCCAAGTGTAGCCAGATTGTGACTGTCACGAACGGGGCAGGAGCGAAGAGAGAGAGGACCCACATGCACAGCCAGAGACAAGGCTTGAGTTCATGTCAGTTTAATTCAGCTTCCAAAAAACGACAGGTGGGCAAAAAAGAACATCCCAAAAAACAGGCAGAGGTAACGACAGAGTATAGGCAAAGACAGGTAATGAAACAAATTTTTTTACCATGGAGCTAATCAACTGGCAACTCAGCACATTGGATAAAGTTTTCTCACAAAGAAAAGAATCTCCGGGAGAACCACTCTGCCCGTCTGGGACTCTTGCCTCTGGTTACGTGCGAGACGCTTGGAATTCCTGGTGCCCCGTGTGTCTGGAGCCACTGTCCATCGAGGATGTGGAGGATCTATTCATATTTTGGACTTTGATAACAGGGCTACTCATGATTGGCTTTGGTGGTGCCCTGCTTTATCAACTCGTTCGGACGATTTGCATCAGAGGATGATCCAGATTGCAGGACTGACCAGTAAGATCTCAGCCCATTTGGAGGAAGACAGGAGTATTGGATTGTAGTATTGATCTAGACAAATTAGTCATAAATTGTTAAAATGTACTATAATTGGCTGTGTATTATTCCTTCCCTTCCCCCTTTTCTCATCCCTTCCCGGGTCCAATCTAGGTGTAAACACTTCGGTCATACATCTGTAAACAACACTTCACTATACTGATACCTTGCAGTCTCCCCGCCTGCTGATGACAGCCTGATGTGTCCATGAAAACATCCCAGTAAGTTTTCACTTGTACTGTATGCTACTGGTTCCACTTGTACTGTATTTGTGTATTTGTGTACTTGTTATTGTGTGTCTGTTTGTTGTATCGCAACTTGCTTAACTTGTTTCGGGAATGGAAAGGTGGCCGGGTGGATCAGGGGGTTGAGCATTTGCTCGCACCCAGCTAATCCCACCAGGCGTAGCCCTGAGCAAGTCACATCACACTAGCTGGCAGCTCACTGCTACTCCTTGTATGAGTATGAGTTAAATGCATCCATCCATCCATCCAGCCATTTTCATCCGCTTATCCGGGGCCGGGTCGCGGGGGCAGCAGTCTGAGCAGAGAGTTCCAAACTTCCCTCTCCCTGGACACTTCCTCCAGCTCTTCCGGTGGGACCCCAAGACGTTCCTAGGCCAGCCGAGAGACGTAGTCTCTCCAGCGAGTCCCGGGTCTTCCTCAGGGCCTCTTACCAATGGGACATGCCCAGAACACCTCCCCAGGGAGGCGTCCAGGAGGCATCCGAACCAGATGCTCGAGCCACCTCAACTGGCTCCTTTCGATGTGGAGGAGCAGCGACTCTACTCCGAGCTCCTCCCGGGTGACAGAGCTGCTCACCTTATCTCTAAGGGAGCGCCCAGCCACCTTGCGGAGGAAGCTGATTTCAGCCGCTTGTATCCGTGACCTTGCCCTTTCGGTCATGACCCAAAGCTTATGACCATAGGTGAGGGTAAGAACGTAGATTGACCGGTAAATTGAGAGCTTTGCCTTTTGGCTCAGCTCCCTCTTCACCACGACGGACGGATACACCGACCGCACCGATCCGTCTGTCAAACTCACGCTCCTTCCTTCCCCTTACTCGTGAACAAAACCCCAAGATACTTAAACTCCTCCACTTGGGGCAGGAACTCTCCTCCAACCTGGAGAGAGCAAACCACTTTTTTCCGGTCGAGAACCATGGCCTCAGATTTGGAGGAACTGATTCTCATCCCAGCCGCTTCACACTCAGCTGCAAACCGCACCAGCGCACGCTGGAGGTCCTGGCCCGATGAAGCCAACAGGACAACATCATCTGCAAAAAGCAGAGATGCTATCCTGTGGTCCCCAAACCAGACCCCCTCCGGCCCCTGGCTGCGCCTAGAAATTCTGTCCATAAAAGTAATGAACAGAACCGGTGACAAAGGGCAACCCTGCCGAAGTCCAACATGCACCGGGAACAGGTCTGACTTATTGCTGGCAATGCGAACCAAGCTCCTGCTCCGGTCGTACAGAGACCGAACAGCCCTTAGCAAAGAGCCCTGGACTCAATACTCCCGGAGCACCCCCCACAGGATGTCACGAGGGATGCAGTCGAATGCCTTCTCCAGATCCACAAAACACATGTAGACTGGTTGAGCAAACTCCCACAAACCCTCAAGCACCCTGCTGAGGGTATAAAGCTGGTCCAGCGTTCCACGACCAGGCCGAAAACCGCATTGTTCCTGTATCCGAGGTTCGACTATCAGACGAATTCTCCTCTCCAGTACCCTTGCATAGACTTTCCCAGGGAGGCTAAGAAGTGTGACCCCCCTATAGTTGGAATAGTATCACTGTCGTTACCTACGTTGGCATTGAAATCTCCCAGAAGAACGATGGGGTCCCCAGTTGGAGCGCTTTCCAACACTCCTTCCAGAGACCCCAAGAAGGCCAGGTACTCAACACTACCATTTGGCCCGTAAGCACAAATGACGGTGAGTGACCTATCCCCCACCCGAAGGCGCAGGGAAATGACCCTCTCGTCCACCGGGGAAAACTCCAACACATGGCGACTAAGCTGGGGAGCTATGAGCAAGCCCACACCAGCCTGACGCCTCTCACCGCAGGCAACTCCAGAGTAGAAGAGGGTCCAGCTCCTCTCAAGGAGTTGGGTTCTAGAGCCCAGGCTGTGTGTGGAGTTGAGCCCGACTATTTCTAGCCGGTACCGCTCAAGCTCAGGCTCCTTTCCCCCCATTGACGTGACATTCCATGTCCCAATAGCCAGATTGGTTATCCAGGGATTGAGTCGCCTAGGCTCCCGCCTTCGACTGCTGCCCAATCCACTTTGCACCGGCCGCCTACGGTTCCTCCTGCGGATGGTTGGTCCACTTGAGGACGGCCCCACGGCGCTCTTTCGGGCTGTGCCCGGCCAGGCCCCGTGGGAATAGGCCCGTCCACCAGGCGCTCGCATACGAGCCCCAACCCGTGTGCGGGGCCCCACCCCGGGCCTGGCTCCAGGGTGGGGCCAGTATGCGCCATACCGGGCGACGTCTCTGGCCTTGGTCGTCTGCCTTTCATAGGAGGGTTTGTGAACCACTCTTAGTCTGGCCTGTCGCCCAGGACCTATTTGCCTTGGGAGACCCTACCAGGGGCATTTAGCCCCCGACAACATAGCTCCTGGGGTCATTCGGGCACACAAACTCCTCTACCATGATAAAACGGCGGTTCAAGGAGGAGGGGTTAAATGTAGAGAAAATAATTTCCCTTGGGATCAATAAAGTATGTCTAATCTAATCTAATCGAATCTAATCTAATCGAATCTAATCTAATCTAATCTAATCTAATCTAATCTAATCTAATCTAATCTAATCTAATCTAATCTAATCTAATCTAATCTGATCTAATCTATACAGAACTAATGACACATTGAAAACAGCTGGTGAATCACAAGACAACTATTAAAGCTGTCAGAAACAGAACAGACAGGATGACAACAGGAAATACCAAAATAAAACCAGAAATAAACACGAATGATTAACATTAAACTGGATTTGTGACACGCTAGGCATAATATCATTCCAAGTCATGATCTTTAGTACCAGCCAGGTTGTGGAGTTTTGTCACGTTTTAGATACAATATGTCTGTTGGTCTCTTTCTCTCTCCCCCACTCTGTCCTCACCTACAGGTATCATCGGACTCAGAGATATCTGTCTGTGATGGGCAGCTGCGGATCCAACTATTCCGCCTGCATCCAGTCTCTGCTCCAACCATCCTGCCTGTGCTCTGTTTTTGCTTGTTGTTGCTGCTGTGCTTTTCTCTCTCTCTATCCCCTCCCTCCAACCAGTCGAGGCAGATGGCCGCCCGTTAGAGGGGGAGTTTTTCCTCTCCACTGTTGCTTTCAATATAAAGGTTTGCTGTCTGTGGGATCTGTTTGGCTTAGTTGTGTAAGGTCTTAAACCTTACTTTGTAAAGTGCCTTGAGATAACCTTGTTGTGATTTGGCGCTATGTAAATAAAAAAATGTAATAAATTGTTGGCTTCATCCTGTAACAACTGGAATGTGGTCTGTGTCGGGTAGGATGATAATGACTGCATCTCATCATTTGCCAAGGGAAGGTCTTGGGCTTCCGACTAATGTATTACTGCAGCTACCTTTACATGCAGAGGGTGTCACATCTCAGCGATACCGAACAGGAGTGAAGGACCCAATGCACAGCTCGGGAGACAGGACTCAAAACAAACAGGGTTTAATAGAATAAACCAAACCCCGGCAAAAACGTGGTCAAGCAGGCAGTAGTCAAAACCAGCAATCGAAATTTAGCAGAGGTACAGGCAGGGACGAGGCAGAAGCAGGGTCAACCGACAGGCACGCATCAAGAGTCAACCATAAACTTACTGAGATTGCTGGAAGGTGGACAAACAGGGTGCTTGAACTAACAATCTGGCAAACGGAACAGGTGAGTGCTGGAGCTTAAATGCTGGAGAGTAATTACTGATAGGAAACCCTGACAAAGGTGAACAAAGCAAGACAAGACAGAATTGGAAGTGTAGGAAAATAAAACAGGAAATGTACATGACAAGTGTATTTAAAATTTCCTCTTAACTATGTTTTGGTTCCAGTATATCTTGCAGGCAGTATTTGGCTAAAGACCAAATCCAGGAAAGTTGGCAGTAGTGTAGGGAGAATAGAATTCTGGTTTAGATGAAGATGAAATAAATTTTATTGTGCTAAATTCCTCAACACAGCAAGTAATTAACTGTTAGTTAACTGCAAGTGTGGGAGCTACATTAAAGGTTTAAAGTCTTCTTTCAAACCAATATTTTAAAAAACAAATATCTTAATTGTAGATTTGTGGCTGACTTTGAAGACTCATGCCTCACAGACACCAAGGTGTGATAAGCATATGTTTCCAGCCTATATAATAAGACTGAGAAGGGATATACATAAATTAGGCAATGTCCCATTAACAGCCTAGCAGAGGGGCTGATTTATGTTTTCCGTTAGCATCACCTGACAGGGACATTAGTGATACAGATGAGGACAGGTGACGTTGTCAGGGCCATCCGTCTTCAGGTGATGGACTGCCAAAATGATGTGAAAGGAACAGGGATTATGGGTGGTGTCAAAGCAGTGAAAAAACTATTTTTCAACTCCATCTATTGGAAGATTACCTTCTCAGTATAAGAGGAAAAACACTTCTGCAGCAAAGCAGTGACAATTCAACTGATCTGAATGCTTTAAAAGTATCCCCATTTACTCAACAAGGCAACTAATAAAAATTCACTTGGAACATGCCCAGATGCCAAAAAGGTTTATTCATTTTATCTATTCATTCATTGCTATCATTTGGCCACTAAATACAGTTAACACTGTATAGTATATCATAATATAATGTAACCCAAGCTTTGGCTCCACATGATTTTTAATTTGTCCTATCTATTTTGGATTATTGGGACATCATCAGGGAGAATTGAAAAGCCAGCAGGGACACCGGCCCCTGAGGACCGCAGTTTGACATCACCAATCACATTGACAATGTATGATAACATAGTCCCCATATCTTCATTCAAGTACTTCATAGTTTGAAGCCTTCTAAATTGTTACTATCGCTAAAACATGTCAAATTTATATACCAACTCAAACTACAGACATTTAAAAGCATAAATTAGCACGTTTTAACCATGAAATGTACCCTGTCCATTTTTCTCTTGGGCTCTGCTGTAGAACATTTTGGTTGAGGTTGACGCCATCTTGGATTTAAATGAACATGTGTAATGTAGTTTTCTTCCCACAAGATGGCGGTACAATGGGTTACGTACGAGGAAAACAGGTCTAAGTTGAGAAAAATTAAAGTATATGGTGCAGGAAACCCAAAATGTGCAGGAGCAGGACGCAGGGACTCAGGATAGTACAGTATAGTATAATATAATATAGCATATAGTATATTATAGCATAGAGCTGTGTTGTATTTTATAGTGCAGTATATAGTATACACTATAGTATAGTGCTGTATAGTGTAGTATATTATAGTAGAGTATATTATGGTATAGTATAGTATATAGTACAGTATAGTATATCATATTAAAGTATAGTGCTGTAAAATGTATTATAGCATAATATAGTATTTTATAGAGCATATTATATTATAGTATATTATAGCACAGTACATTACAGTATAGTATTTAATACAGTACATTATAGTTAGGTATCGTTTAGTATAGTGTAGTACAGTATAACTGTAGTTGAGTACAGAATAATATAGTCAAGTATAATGTATTGTTTTATAGTTCAGTATAGTATGGTTGAGTGTAGTATAGTATATTATAGTATAGTAAGCAGGACTGAAGACCGGAATGGGAGATTATGTTATTGTTATTGAATGATTTCTTTGTCTCTGCTTTTTGCTGCCACAGAGATTTAGTGTTGTCAAATGTGACAGTCACATTTACTAAATCTGGGCACTGAACCTCTCTCATAGGGCAGATGAGGATCTTTATGAGTTAGATAAGAGCTGTGCCATCATTATGTCTCACCAGCTTCATTTAATATTTCATTTTCCAGTTATATCCACCACGATTGCAAACATAAAGCAAAACCCAAACTGATTTTCTAGTAGTCTGGTTCCACAGGAACTGAAGCACAATCTAGGCTGGATATGTTTACAATTCACACAATGTAGCTTTCACATCTACCTATCTGTATATAAAGATTTTCTTCATCAACTACTGTATAGTGATAAACTTTTACACAGAAACTTGGTGCAAGACTTAGACAATCAGCTAGAAAAGAGAAGAACACCGTGGTGGCACATAAAGGAGAGGGAGCTGTATGTAGAGAGAGAGAGAGAGAGACACACACACACACACACACACACACACACACACACACACACACACACACACACACACACACACACACACACACACACACACACACACAAAATCAAACGCTGGCTGAATTGGGCCCAAATATCCAAGGTTAATTTTGTGAGAAAGCTGCAGTGCCCAGATAAGACCATCCCTGCAAATGAGTTCTGCCTGCCTGGATTACAGCTAAATTTATGCAGCTTTCCTTATCCTTTCACAAGCTCCTCTGAAGTGGCATAATTAACTTGCACGCATAAAATGTGCACATTTTCTGCATGGTGGTAACATTCCTCATTTTACTGCTTTGATTTTTTTCTACTCATAAAGGTACTTAAAATTTTGCTTTTTCCTCAAATTTAGAGATTTCACATTATAATAACACAAGATGAGTCTTTGACTACTTAATCATTCTAATTACTCATTTTCTGGGTTTTTGCTGTTACTATATTCTTCAAAGATAGGGCATATAAACAATTATCCTCAAGTGTACATGTTGGGTGATTATGTACAGTAATAATAGAAGAAAAAAGGGATGCTTATGAAAAACACATTTATTTTTCCATATCACAGTACATACTGTACATAAAACGTACATTTTTTCAGAAGAGGTGCATGTGCACATGCTAACCTGTTGGTAGGGCAGTAGAAATCCCTGCTACATGTCCAAATCCAAAAAATACTTGAATCTTCAAAGCACCAGCAGCTGAGATGCAAATATGCCGAGCTGAACTTGAGGACAGGGTGATATGCTTCGCTATTACAAAGCTCTTTCTGCCATTATGCCCCAGGGTGCTCTGTTTATCTGCCCCCCCCACATACAGGGCTATATCAGAAGTAGTGGTCTACGTATCCAGCCTTATCATTCCAGTTTCTGTGTCCCCTGAACTATCATAACTACTTGATTTTGATTATTCTGCAGAGAACGCCCCCCCCCACACACACAATTGTAGATCTACTACAGAATTGTAAAGTAAAATTCAATTAAATATGTGGAAATACTATTTTAAGTAATTATATTATTCAGTAATGTCATAGGTTGGGGTTTCAGTTCCTGTTTTACTTTGAAGGACTTCCTGCTCCACTCGCACCACAGCTGTTTTCATGTCATCACCAGTCTTCATCATGCACACCTGACAATAGTCAGTAATCAGCACCAGTACTTAGACACAGCCTCACACGCCAGTCAGACGCCAGATTGTTGCGTGCATTCACCACTTTCCAGCGTTCTTGTTCTGTTTCATGATCATGACCTTGTTTTTGACCACCGTTACCCATTCCTGCCTGACCCTTGCCTGCTTTGTCGACCGAGCCTGTCTGGTAATTACTCTGCCTGTTTTTGACCACGAGACCGCCGTATTCTGAACTGTACTGTAACCAGAGCTTGCATGTTATCGAACCCTGCCTGTCCTCGGAACTGAGAGTGCCTGAACCTCTGTACCTTGACCCAGCGCTTACCTGTGTATGACCTCGCCTGAACCTGACTCTGTTTTGTCCCAATAAAAACTTTTACCATCACCTACGACTGTCTGAGCTGTGCATGTGGGACCGCCACCTCAGGAGATCTGACAAGTAACAGTATGCTACCTTGAAAACCTGCAAATTAATTTTCTGTCTGTTTAATTTTGTCCCAGCTAGATCCTAGAAAGGAGGGCTACTCCTACTTCTGTGTGGGAGGTAGTTTTAACCAGCAGTGGACCATCCTTGTCCTCCAGGGCCACTGTCCTGCTGGTTTTACAACTGTCCCTGCTGATCACCTTGATCAGGTGTCTCAGTGGCCCTGGAGGCCTGAGATTACCCACCCCTGCTTTAAACAGTATCTACATTTTCTTTGACAACACCCCCCTTCTGATTGTTCTCTCTTAAAGCACTAATCTGCCAGAAATAGTCCGTTCTGTTGTCTATGGACGGACTAATCTTACACTTAGAAATGTTGGTTTTTGGACCCTAAAAAATACAGAAACAAAGGATTAGGGATACTACTAATTGTTGATGCAGGTCTACATGTGGAAGTCTACATGTCAGACCTCTGACAAAAGGGAGCAACAAACTAGGTTCCACTAAGTTTCATCATCACTATTCCAGCTGAGCAGAAGACATGTCCAACAAATGTGTAAACACATTCTCATTGGATTGACACGTTCCCCCAACTTTTGCAAAACAGTTAGCGTAGATGTTATTCAAGCATTCCAAACTCCATTGTTTTAGCTTTGGTGACTAAACTATTATTATTAATTAATTAATTAATTAATTAATTAATTAATTAATTAATAATAATAATAATAATAATAATAATAATAATAATAATAATAATAATAATAATAATAATAATAATAATAATAATAATAATAATGCCTTCTCCAGTTCTTCTCTGAGCCCTTGGTATTTCTCTAGTTTCTCATGTTCCTTTTTCCTGATGTTGCCATCGCTTGGTATTGCCATACCCACCACTACGGCTTTCCTCTGCTCTTTATCCACCACCACAATGTCTGGTTCCTTCGCCATTACCATTCTGTCTGTCTGTATCTGGAAGTCCCACAGGATCTTGGCTCGCTCGTTCTCTACCACCTTGGGAGGTGTTTCCCACTTTGACCTTGGGGTTTCCAGTCCATACTCCGCGCAGATGTTCCTGTATACTATGCCAGCCACTTGGTTATGGCGTTCCATGTATGCTTTTCCTGCCAGCATCTTACACCCTGCAGTTATGTGCTGGACCGTCTCAGGGGCCTCTTTGCACAGTCTACACCTTGGGTCTTGTCTGGTGTGGTAGATATGGGCCTAAGTATGGTTGAAACAATCTCAGTCAGTAGATATGACGTTGATGTAAAATTGAAACAATGTTAATTCTAATGTTTGTAAAAAGGGTGACAAATACTATACTGATAAGTTAATGTTGACATATGGTTGAAATATTGTCAGTTGTGTTTGTAACATTGATGTAACGTTGAAATATTATTCAATGCTAACGGTTGTGAAAAGGTGGACAAAATACCTAATGGTTGTAAAAAGGCGAAAAAAAAACGTACTTAAAAATATATATATATATATTAATGTTAAAATGACAGATTGTTTTAACATATATTATTAACCAGACTTTATTTACTGTACATGTAAAGAATTATTTAAATTAATATTTTATTTAATCATATTAAGTTTTAGTCATCATGCATTCCATTTTTAACTGTATTATTGAGTTCTCTTCATAGATTTTATGTGGTTCCCTTAACGTCAATGTCACCCAAACGTTTGGGCTGCAGCAGAGAAGACACAGAGCAACTGTTTTGGAAAGAGCATAGCAACATAGCAACTATTTTTAAATCTAATTCAAAATTATTTAAAATTAATAGACTGTTAGTCCATGATTATGTTTGAACTTAAGTGTCCTTGACAGAATTTTATTACATTGGTTTAAATACACACAGAATTTATGAAAATTATCTAAATGTGTGTTTTGATTTTTGTCCTTAGATGCTGTCATCACAACTTATGATACTACATCAATAAATGTATGGAAAACATTGAACACATATGCACCAGAGTGGTTGGGTGGTGGTAGAACAAAGGTAGAATTTTAAGTGTTTCTGTTCCACTTTGTCTTCCAGCAGCCAGGTGAAACTGTTTTATCCAGGCTCATCCACGACTCATCAACCAGGTGGCATGTGGACACCAGAGTGTCCACATGCCACCCTTGAAGCCAATGGGAAGCGACTTGCCCAAGTATCCATCAAATGCGGCATATACCAAGGAGATGCACTGTCCCCACTGCTGTTCTGTATAGGTCTGAACCCCCTCAGCCAAATAATAAACAAGACTGGCTACAAATACCGACTTCGGAACAGGGCCACCATAAGTCACTTCCTCTATATGGATGACATCAAGCTGTACGCCAAGAGTGAGCAAGACATCAACTTGCTGATCTACACCACCAGGATCTACAGCTCGGACATTGGGATGTCATTCGGATTTGAGAAATGTGGGAGGATGGTGACAAAGAGAGGCAAGGTTATCCACACAGAAGGGGTCTCACTCCCAGAAGGAACAATAGCAGACATTGAGGACAATTACAAGTACCTTGGAATACCACAGGCAAACGGCAACCTTGAACAGGCAACAAGGAATGCGGCAACAGCCAAAACGAGTAAGGGATATCCTAAGAAGCCAGCTCAATGGCAAGAACAAATCCCGGGCAATAAACAGCTACGCCCTGCCAGTGATCAGATACCCTGCGGGAAAAATCAGGTGGCCAAAGGAAGAGATACAGACCAAAGATGTTAGGACACGTAAGCTCCTCACCATGCATGGAGGGTTCCATGCAAAATCCAGCACCCTGAAACTGTACGCTAGCCACAAGGAAGAAGGCCAAATACTAGTAAGCGTGAGAGCCACTATCCAGGATGAAACATCCAAGATCCATAAGTACATCAAGGATAAGGTCCCGACAGATGACGTGCTGAGTGAATGTCTCAGGCAGTGGAGAACAGAGGATGAGATGCTGGAAGAGGGACCATCATGGGAGGACAAGCCCTTACACGAAATGTACCACCGGAACATAACTGAAGTGGCTGATCTCAACAAATCCTTCCAATGGCTTGAAAGGGCTGGGCTGAAGGACAGCACAGAGGCACTCATCCTGGCTGCACAGGAGCAGGCCCTGAGCACCAGAGCCATAGAGGCCCAGATCTACCACACCAGACAAGACCCAAGGTGTAGACTGTGCAAAGAGGCCCCTGAGATGGTCCAGCAAATAACTGCAGGGTGTAATATGCTGGCAGGGAAAGCATACATGGAACGCCATAACCAAGTGGCTGGCATAGTATACAGGAACATCTGCACAGAGTATGGACTGGAAACCCCAAGGTCAAAGTGGGAAACACCTCCCAAGGTGGTAGAGAACGAGCGAGCCAAGATCCTGTGGGACTTCCAGACACAGACAGACAGAATGGTAATGGCGAACCAACCAGACATTGTGGTGGTGGATAAAGAGCAGAGGAAAGCCGTAGTGGTGGATGTGGCAATACCAAGCGATGGCAACATCAGGAAAAAGGAACATGAGAAACTAGAGAAATACCAAGGGCTCAGAGAAGAACTGGAGAAGGCTTGGAAGGTGAAGGCCACAGTGGTGCCTGTGGTGATCGGAACACTGGGGGCTGTGACCCCCAAACTGGAGGAGTGGCTACAACAGATCCCTGGAAATACATCCGACATCTCAGTCCAGAAAAGTGCAGTCCTAGGAACAGCAAGGATACTGTGCAGAACCCTCAAGTTTCCTGGCCTCTGGTAGAGGACCCGAGCTTGGAAAGTGGATGAGACCACCCGCGGAGGGTGAGAAGGGAGAGTTATATATATAAAATAAATAATTGAAATGTTATTGCAAAAAAACACCAATACAGAGGTCTGTGCCCTGACTAAATTGGCTAAATTGACCGAGACAAAATTGATAAACACAATTTTTAACTTATATTTAAACGAACTCTGCATAAACCGGAATCTGTAAAAAAGACAAAGGTAGTATAATTTATTTTGTTAGTGAGCTCATTTGACTGAATTTAGCCCTCCTTACCGTGGTTGAGGAGTTTGTGTGCCCGAATGACCCCGCGAGCTATGTTGTCGGGGGCTAAATGCCCCTTAGGGTCTCCCAAGGCAAACAGCTCCTGGGAGACGGGCGAGACTAAGAGCGGTTCACAAACCCCCTATGAAAGGCAGACGACCAAGGCCAGAGACGTCGTCCGGTATGGCACAGCGGGGCCCCACCCTGGAGCCAGGCCCGGGGTTGGGGCTCGTATGCGAGCACCTGGTGGGCCCATTCCCACGGGGCCCGGCCGGGCACAGCCCAAAAGAGCGACGTGGGGCCTTCCTCAAGTGGACCCACCATCCGCAGGAGGAACCGTAGGGGGCCGGTGCAAAGTGGATTGGGCAGCAGTCGAAGGCGGGAGCCTAGGCGACCCAATCCCTAGATAACCAATCTGGCTATTGGGACATGGAATGTCACGTCACTGGGGGGAAAGGAGCCTAGCTTGTGCAGGAGGTTGAGCGGTACCGGCTAGAAATAGTCGGGCTCACTCAGAGCCTGGGCTCTGGAACCCAACTCCTTGAGAGGGGCTGGCCCTACTCTGGAGTTGCCTGCGGTGAGAGGCGTCAGGCTGGTGTGGGCTTGCTCATAGCTCCCCAGTTTAGTCGCCATGTGTTGGAGTTTTCCCCGGTGGACGAGAGGGTCGCTTCCCTGCGCCTTTGGGTGGGGGATAGGTCACTCACTGTCAATTGTGCTTACGGGCCAAATGGCAGTGTGGAGTACCCGGCCTTCTTGGGGTCTCTGGAGGGAGTGTTGGAAAGCGCTCCAACTGGGGACCCCATCGTTCTTCTGGGAGATTTCAATGCCCACGTAGGTAACAACAGTGATACCTGGAGAGGCGTGATTGGGAGGAACGGCCTCCCTGATCTGAACCCGAATGGTGTTATGTTATTGGACTTCTGTGCTAGGCACAGTTTGGCCATAACAAACACCATGTTCGAACATAAGGGTGTCCATCGGTGCACATGGCACCAGGACACCCTAGGCCGGAGGTCGATGATAGACTTTGTAGTCGTTTCACCTGACCTTCGGCCATATGTTTTGGACACTCGGGTGAAGAGAGGGGCTGAGCTGTCAACTGATTATTGTGAGGGTCTGTTGGGAACGCCTGGCTGAACCCTCTGTCAGACGGACCTTTAACTCACACCTCCGGGAAAGCTTCGACCAGATTCCGAGGGAGGTTGGAGACATAGAGTCCGAGTGGACCATGTTCTCCGTCTCCATCGTCAACGCGGCCGTTCGTAGCTGTGGACGCAGGGTCTCCGGTGCCTGTCGTGGTGGTAATCCCCGAACCCGGTGCTGGACGCCGGAGGTAAGGGACGCCATCAAGCTGAAGAAGGAGTCCTATCAGGTATGGTTGACCTGTGGGACTCCTGAGGCAGCTGATGGGTACCGGCAGGCCAAGCGTGCTGCAGCCCGTGCCGTTGCGAAGGCAAAAACTCGGGCCTGGGAGGAGTTCGGGGAGGCCATGGAGGAGGACTATCGCTCGGCCTCAAAGAGATTCTGGCAAACTGTTAGGCGCCTCAGGAGGGGGAAGCAGTTCTTTACCAACTCTGTTTTCAGTGGAGGTGGGGAGCAGTTGACCTCAACTGGGGATGTTATTGGACGGTGGAAGGAGTACTTTGAGGATCTCCTCAACCCCTTCGACATGCCTTCTGCTGAGGAAGCAGAGGCAGGGGACTCAGAGGCGGACTCGCCCATCACCCAGGCTGAGGTCACTGAGGTAGTTAGTAAGCTCCTCGGTGGCAGAGCAGCGGGGGTGGATGAGATCCGTCCTGAGTACCTCAAGTCTCTGGATGTTGTGGGGCTGTCTTGGGTGACACGCCTCTGCAACATCGCGTGGACGAGGGGGACAGTTCCTCTGGACTGGACAACCGGGGTGGTTGTCCCTCTTCACAAGAAGGGGGACAGGAGAGTGTGTTCCAACTATAGGGGGATCACACTTCTTAGCCTCCCTGGGAAAGTCTATGCAAGGGTACTGGAGAGGAGAATTCGTCTGATAGTCGAACCTCGGATACAGGAACAATGCGGTTTTCGGCCTGGTCGTGGAACGCTGGACCAGCTTTATACCCTCAGCAGGGTGCTTGAGGGTTTGTGGGAGTTTACCCAACCAGTCTACATGTGCTTTGTGGATCTGGAGAAGGCATTCAAACGCGTCCCTCGTGACATCCTGTGGGGGGTGCTCCGGGAGTATGGAGTCCAGGGCCCTTTGCTAAGGGCTGTTCGGTCTCTGTACAACCGGAGCAGGAGCTTGGTTCGCATTGCCAGCAATAAGTCAGACCTGTTCCCGGTGCATGTTGGACTTCGGCAGGGCTGCCCTTTATCACCGGTTCTGTTCATTATTTTTATTGACAAAATTTCTAGGCGCAGCCAGGGGCCGGAGGGGGTCTGGTTTGGGGACCAAAGGATAGCATCTCTGCTTTTTGCAGATGATGTTGTCCTGTTGGCTTCATCAGGCCAGGACCTCCAGCGTGCGCTAGTGCGGTTTGCAGCTGAGTGTGAAGCGGCTGGGATGAGAATCAGTTCCTCCAAATCGGAGGCCATGGTTCTCGACCGGAAAAAGGTGGTTTGCTCTCTCCAGGTTGGAGGAGAGTTCCTGCCCCAAGTGGAGGAGTTTAAGTATCTTGGGGTCTTGTTCACGAGTGAGGGAAGGAAGGAGCGTGAGTTTGACAGACGGACTGGTCGGCGGCTGCAGTAATGCGGTCGGTGTATCGGTCCGTCGTGGTGAAGAGGGAGCTGAGCCAAAAGGCAAAGCTCTCAATTTACTGGTCAATCTACGTTCCTACCCTCACCTATGGTCATGAGCTTTGGGTCATGACCGAAAGGGCAAGGTCACGGATACAAGCGGCTGAAATCAGCTTCCTCCGCAGGTTGGCTGGGCGCTCCCTTAGAGATAAGGTGAAGAGCTCTGTCACCCGGGAGGAGCTTGGAATAGAGTCGCTGCTCCTCCACATCGAGAGGAGCCAGTTGAGGTGGCTCGGGCATCTGGTTCGGATGCCTCCTGGACACCTCCTTGGGGAGGTGATCCGGGCATGTCCCACCGGTAGGAGGCCCCGGGGAAGACCCAGGACTCGCTGGAGAGACTACATCTCTCGGCTGGCCTGGGAACGTCTTGGGGTCTCACCGGAAGAGCTGGAGGAAGTGTCCGGGGAGAGGGAAGTCTGGAACTCTCTGCTCAGACTGCTGCCCCCGCGACCCGGCCCCGGATAAGTGGATGAAAATGGATGGATGGATGGATAGCCCTATGTGCCATTATATACTGGGTTTTTGGAGGGTTCATCTTTGCTAAGTTTTATGAGATCAAAACAAAAAGAAAAATGTGACCATTGTAACTAAAAAAATCACAAGACTACTCAGAAAATAAATTAAATTGACCACAGGTTTTACTTATATTAGCTCACTGATTTTCAGACACAGAATTAGTATTCGCCTCAACACTATCTGACGGCATTGCAGAGCAAGGGCAGGAGAAGAAATGATGAAAATGCTGATAGTGATGATGACAGTGATGACTACGGTGATATCCACAGTGTGTTTTGATGCCACCTGATAAAACAACTACATCTTTTCAGCACAATGTAGGGTAGTTTGTCATCTAGCAATGACAGTTGTAATCATCCATTTTGCTTGCCTACCCCATCAGTCTTCCTCTTACCATATATCAGGATGAATCTAGGCTCATTTATTTTAATCATCTCTCGTTGCTAAACTGGCAAAGTCAAAAGAGGACAATGGAAATAAGGCTTGTTTTGTACATGTACATTAATAGTGCTGCATGCTTTAAGAAAGTGAAACAAGCAAATCCATGTAGTTTTACCAGCTAAGAAAGGCTAACTCCCATTTACAGTTAAAGGCTTGCAGTGTAACTGTAATTAGTTAAAAAAAAGTAACATTTTGTTCGATCGACATAGTAAAAAGACATATATGCTAAATATTTTATTTTGGCTTGTTTTCTATGTATAATGTGAGGCATATGTTTGCCACTATGTTGCATCACCTCTATTTTTTACACTGTCACACTGTTGCAATACATGCAGAATATGGTTTAAACAATGCAATGTTCTGGAGCTTTGTTTGTCAAAAATACAAATAGTTCATCCTTTTTAGTTCCCATTTATGCATTCCAGTTACACTGAGTGGTATTCTAGTAAACAATGCAACTCTGCCACGTTTTAAGTGCATTAACCTGAAAGAATCTAACTAAGTAACTGACTGGCTGACTAACTGTGTAAGAAGGTGTTACATCCATAAATCAACAACACTGGTGTATGGATATACAATCACTATTTCAATTTGGGATGGAGAATAAAATTTACAAAATAAATGGATTAATTTTTCTTAACAAATCTCAAAAAACCTCTGTTTTATTCAAGTATGGCATTTTGTAAGCCATACACAGAAATCTTTTTGAAGTAATCCTAAATTCATGTAGTGATTTTAGTCTTGGAATAAATTTCACAAGACTTATCGTCCTCCCACTGAAATAATTTATTTAGAATTACCTTTAATTGTGCATTTATTGGAAACTCAGCTCACCCTGTTTAAGAATATTACATAATGGGATATAATATAGGGATTATTTAAGTACTATATTCTGAAGTATATTTAAACCCTAATTTAATCCATATTTTACCAGAGATTTTTTTTAATTTAATTTCAACCAAAGCGTTTATTCACCCATACCTGTCTCCATGACAACAACACCATGTCGCCAGTACGTCACTAGTGTTTTTTTTTATTGTCAACGTGACATGCTGCTAAAAGGAGTCTTGCATTGGAAGCTGCAGTAAAACGAACAAGAGTGAGTGTTGCTTTACTATTTGCCGTGTACCATGTTAGCACGAATATGTTACGTTATATTTTCTAACACACCGACTACACAATATTGATGGTGTCGAAGTGATGCTGTTTAGCAGCTAACCGGCTAAGCTAGCCCAGTTATGCTTTGTTACTAGCGTTAGCACTTTGATGCTAATAATAATGCTACTAATTTAAATAAGGTGCAGTTTGCTTATACGTTTTTTACAGTTCATTTAAGTCTAATAAGGTTCATACCCCCTGTGTTTACATGCTTGTAATAAGCCTGTGTAGCGGTCATTTAAAGCGAATGAGTACAGCCAATGCTATCTACTATGATATAGCTAGTTCGCTAGGTGGTCGCATTGCAAAGTGGCGATTCAGCTGCAAAAAATGTGTCAAAGAAGATCTGTGGTGAGCGTGGTGAGCGATAGATGATTATTCGACGTTATACCCAAAGTTGTTAGCCTAAAGAATGTTTGTTGGTTTGTATCTTTACACTGCTGCTAACTTACTTTGCTAGTAGCATGATAATCTGCGGGTTACGCATAAGACTCGGTGATGTGCTTGGCTAAGTAATATTAAACGTAGCGTCAGAGACTATTACTACGAAGCATGTTTTTAAAATTTGAATTTAGTAAACAGATTGTTCCCACTCAGTAACAATATTTTTTTAGCAAAGGGCTAACCTTTTAGAGTTCACGATTTTTGGCGTCTCACTGCTGTTTTCTAACGTAACACGTAGATGACGCTCCTCTGACACACAGGGTAGACACATACTTTGCGACATTGTGTTGACGATCACAGTTGTTTGTTGTTTTATTTTATTTTTTTATGTTATCCGCTAAACATCATGTGCCACATACTAATTATAATTGTTGGGATGATCTTGAGAATGAAAACACACAATAAAACAGGAAGTGGGTAAAATCGTTAATGTGTCATGGTGGTGTACATTACTGATGTGACAGAGAGGATACCAATGCTAGTGGGGCTAGTCACATGTTGCCCGAGAGTTCACCAGATCAGTCACCATATTATAACTATTTTCTACAGAGGTAAATCGATTTTTGTTCCTTTAGACATATGAGTCTAATTGTATTAATTAAACCATCTCACCACTCAACCCTTTATATGTAATGTGAATATTTAACGATAACAAACAACTAGCTTATGCATCACAGCCTCAATGAGTAGATTAAAATGATTGAAAACACAGGACTATACAACTTGGGGAAAAAACTGTACATCATGGAACGTAAGAATTGATACAGATGCTAGGTTCAACTGTGAGAAAAGTCCAGCTCGAATTGCTCCTGGTTTTGAGAACAGTCTAAAGTAAAGTTAACTGTACATAGTCTGGTGACTTAAATTTTAATTTTATGTACCTGTGAGGATGCTCTGACAGTGAGTTATTAGTTTTTTAAAAATATTATTATATTAGTTACTGAGTGCTAAATGTATGTGCCATAGGTCAGTCAAATAGTCAGCGCATTTTGACAGAGATTATCCTATTTGAATAAAAAATTACAATTTTAAATAGACTGACTTGTTTAGCACTCATAAGAGAATCAGCAAAGCGGAGTCCAGGCATTCTCTTTGTATTAGTTTTTGATGAGCGCACATTTAATTTGCTTGAGAGTTTTGCCTACAATATACAATATAAAGGCATTATGTTATACTAGAGATTGTGACAATGTCCTTCAATTGCCGTCAAGAAATAAATGGTGTGTAAATGGCCTATGTGCATTTTGAAATAAATTGTATAAATAAATAGAGTTATAGAACATGTCGGGGATACAATACAATAAATCAATAGTAAATCCTTAAATAAACACAGCCTGGAAAAAAAACTCTCTCTCAAGTCACACAGTGACTCCAGTACATGGACAGTAAAACTAAGTCAAGACAAATAAATAAACAATTAAACAATGTAAGTCCATCTGTTGTATAAGCTTTGAAGCCCAAGATTAACTGTAGGACCACCAAATACTTTTGACATGCTTCTGGTGGAATACACAGAGAACGTTTTATTTTAAAAATGAAATGTTAAAATGTTAAAAATGTTTTACCCTGTCGCGAGGAATTACTGAAACTTTATTTTCAAATGTTTTGTCTTTTTGGTATTATTTTATAGTGGACCGCAATGTGAAGCGCCGGCAGGTGAGGCCACTTGCTGCATCTCTACTAGAGGCCTTGGATTATGACAGTTCAGATGACAGTGACTTTGAAGTGGGGGATGCCTCAGGTATGCATGATGTAGGACCAATATAAGAAAAATAAGTACAATTAAATAACATGTTTATGTTTTGCCTTAGAAGATGATGTGATTAATCACAGAGAAAAAAAAATTAATTACACTTAATTATTCGTAAAAGATTTTCACTGGGGGTTGACCAGCACATTATCATTCATTCCTCCGCCAATACACCCTGGCAAATTATTTGCCATGGACTCATGATTTCCTATGTATCTGCCCCAGCAACAGTCAGGCTGAGAGGGGGCAGAGCCAGGCTAAGAGAGGGTGGAGACAGCCTGCATGACTGCAACTGCCCTGCTCGCCATTGTTTTTCCTTACATACATCTACAGCACAAATATTCAATGGCTGGAGGACCTGCTCTGAATTATTTTTGATAAGAGTTCTATCGAATATTAGTACAGTCTGATATTCGTGGTTACTTTTATAGGCCAGAGTGCAGCACAGACAAGTTACAGAGGAGGAGTAGGAAGGAGTACGAAGCTGCCCGCAGCAACGAGCTGGCTTCCGGCAGAGATGCATCATGTCTCAGCGCTGAAAGAAGCACAACTGAATATGATAGACAAACGTCCAGACCCTACAATGCTTTACATTTTTAACAAAAGGTTATATTTGAATAGTGTGTTTAAATAAAGAGATTGTTTCTTTTTATTTTGAATCAAAGCAGACAGTTGTTAGAAAGCCATAGATTCTTTATTTAGCCAAAAACGCTTTCTTTTCTTGATCTGCTGTTAGTGACTGACAAAACAAGACGGTTGTCCCTTCCAAGAGTCTCTGTGACGATACGCTACCGGCCAATTACCTACAAAAGGATGAAATTAATTATTTTATTAGTATTAGAGTTGCTGCCTTCCAAGCTAATGACCAGGCTTACGTTGGCAACATAAGCTTAACAGTCCAAAACACGACAAACAGCAGCTCATAACTGTGCTCAAAATGCACAGCACAAACTAAAACAATAAACAGTCAAATATATTACTTACTTGCTCATTCAACTGTTCTGTCCTGTTTTTTTCTGGTTTTACTTTGGCATCCTGAGCAGTACAAAACTAATGATCCATTAAATATAAGCAGTAGAATCCACAACTTCAGCCAAGAGAAATCGGCAGCGGTGAAGCAGATATTACCTACAAGCTAATATACAAGCTAACATTAGCAACGCAAACTAATGCTACCCGACAGTCCAAAACACGACAAGCAGCAGCTTGTAACTTTACTCAAACTTCACAGCTCAAGCTAAAACAATAAACAATTTAATATATTACCTACTCAGTGCTCGTTTGACCGTTCTGTCACAGCTGTTTTTTCTGGTTTCCTCTTGGCATCCTGAAGTCTAGTTTCCAGCTCTTATGTAACCCAAAACTGATCCCAGCAAATACACACAGTCAACAGTAGAATCCGCAACTTCATCCAAGAGAAATCGGCAGCGGTAGTTTCATTGCAGCACTGGGATATTCAGGTGTGCTTCTATTGGCGCGCAAGACACGATGCGTCTGGCTCTCTGCTGCTCTGCTCACTTTTGCAGGATGCCAGCGTTTGGCTCTGCCGGACGCCATCTCTCGGGTCACAGGCAACCTCATACTCCTCCATGCGGCATAACTGGTCTGCGCTGTACTCTGGCTCATGCAAGCCACATACTGTGATGTAGAGTTTGCTGTCTTCTAACTAATCTACAGCGGGACATTTGGCCATTGAATATTAGTACTGTATGCATGTGCGGGGAAATAGCGGACAGAGCAGTTGTACTCCAGCAGGCTGGCTCTGCCCCCTGTCAGCCTGACCATTGCTGTGGCAGGTACAGAGATAACCAGGAAGCACTCATAGTTTTTGAGCCCACGGCAAACCATCTGCCAGGGTGTCTTACCGGAGAAATAAATGTTAACTTCACTGCATAGAAATTATAGAGCAATTTGAGTGTCCCTTCTTTCTTAAATATTACCTGAAATCGTTTCAGTGAAACCATATTGAAAATCGTTTTCCATTAACTGATTAAGCTTGCTTGTTTGAAAATTGTAATTAGGTCAAACCAAGTTCCATGAAGGAAGTATATTAATTATTTTGCTAAATTAATTTCCATTTATTTTGCCTTTGACTCTACAGTACCAACAAAGCAAGTCTTTCTTCACTTTTTTTGTGTCTCTGCAGATGGCACAGGCAATGGCAGCGATGAAGAAGGATCTAAAGTGAGTGCTGTTGGTTCAGAAAGTGGGTCAGACAAGGCTGGTTCTGCAGACAATGGTATAGATGAGGAGGAGGCTAAAGATGTGGTTGTTGAGGACATCTTAATAGAAGATGAAGAGAAGTGTAAACAGCAGCCTTCCTCGGACAGCGCTACCAAAGACACCTCTGCCATGTCCCTATCCAGAGGACGACGCAAAAGTAAGAAGTTGTCAGAGACTAATACTACTACAGCTGCTGATCCCGGGTCTGCTTTGACAACTGGCTCTGGCAGTGTGAACATAGAAGAGTCTCAGGCTGAACCCAAGAAGTGGAATTTTCGCCGTAACCGCCCACTTCTGGACTTTACCACGATGGAGGAGCTAAACGAGATGGACGACTATGACAGTGAAGATGACAATGACTGGAGACCCACAGCTGGGAAAAAGAAAGGCAAAGCAACCACTCATAAAGGTGCCAATGAGGAAAAGGATGATGGCAGCGCTACTGATGATCATGATGATGATGATAATGATGATGATGATGAAGACGAAGATGGTGATGATGATGATGAGGATGATGATAATGATGATGACAAGGAAGATTGTGACGACAACAATAACAGCAGCAGTGACAGTGATAAAGAGGTGACAAAGCCCAAAAAAAAGGTCAAGAGTGCTAGCACTTTTGATGAAGAACTTACTAATGACAGTATTTCCCAGGGAAAAAGCAATGAGGTAAGAACTGCTGTCACTGTACACACACGTGTACACAATTTAAACTGTTTACTGAAAAGTAAAATTATCACATCACAAAAGAAAAAGAAAAAAATTATGTAACAAAAAGGAACAATTGTCACTTGACTCTACAGATATGTTCACCACTTAAAGTGCAATTTTGGAAACAAATCGATTTTTTTTTATTTTTTAGTCCCAAGATCTAGCATGCTGCATTTTGAAGGAAACTGAATGTTTACATCTGATGCGATACAGTGACACAAAAATCTAGATCACATTTGGGTTTAAATCGTTAAAAAGATTTGTAGCACTAAAGTTTATGCTTGTTTAAATTTATTTAGCAAATTATGTTGAATACATGTGAATATCCCTTGGTAACTCTGAGTTGACTTATTACTTGCCAGGATGTAAAGCCTCTTCAAGCTAAGCGATTTAAATATAGCTGTCTTTTATGCCTTTATGTTTGTATATACAAACACAAGCTTTTGTCCCTTCATTCTTAAATAAACTACCTTGTCATTTTGGTCAACCCCCATTGAAAATTGGTGTTTTCCTTCAAGGTCGACAGACAAGGAAACTACAATACTACAGCAAAACCACAATTAATCAAAATGAACCTGAGAAATGTACAGCTAAATGTACAGTGTAAGCTCTTCATCCTAGAAAGTTTTAGTCTTCGTGTGGGATATGAGTAAACTAATCTGTGTTCAGCCTTTTGAGTTTGATCAGATTACTTGCAAATTGGCTTCTACATCGTGACGCTCTACCAAGTAACACCTCGACTATGCAGTCTAATGAGAACTGTAGCATGGGGTTCTGATCAATGGGATGGGGTGTTCAATGAGGCGTTATCAAGGCTGTGTTTCCTAATTCTCAAGGATGCCTTGCTGGACCGGTCCCAGCCCTGGAGTACTCAGCACATCCTCATCTGCTGTGTCTGTCTGGGAGACAACAGCGAAGATGCAGACGAGATCATTCAGTGTGACAACTGTGGGGTGACTGTGCATGAAGGTATGCTTCAGAGGTTTTCAGTATATTCGTATATGAATATATGTAGAGCTTCAACCGGTTCGTGCAGGGTCAATATGTCTTTTGTAGTACAATGGGGCAGGCACTACTGTACAAAGCAAATGCTGTTCATGGAAATGTACATTCCACACAGCACTGGTTCATGGTGGCTGTGTTTTTACTTGTATGTTCAACTGGGCCTATTTTGGTTTTGTGTTTTGGCAAGATTCAAGTCCTGGGATTTCCCCACATAATTGTTTGTTAATTCAGTTTTAGCTTGTCCCTCAACCTTTTCTGGAAAAAAAAAAAAAATTTATTCATATGAAGCCTGCCGGATCGCCATATAATTCTATTCCACCTTCTTTTTTTGAAGAAGTCTTCAACTGACAACTTAATAAATGGTGTTAACTATACCTGTGAGTTTCAAGCATGCAGTGCTGACACCTCTGAAGCCTGGTTTAGGCTCATCTGTGATTTCAAATTTTAGGTCAGTCTCTAAAACCTTAGCGAGGAAAGGGAGTTTAGAGAATTTTTTTCTCTCAGTTGAGTTCATTCTGAAATGGGGCACAGTATTTATTTAAATAAAAAAAAATTATTTTAAATTTAGTAATTTATTTAAAACCATTACTTTACTTTATTTAAAACCAGTGCACAGTATTTAATCTGCACTGTTGAGGGTGTGTTCTTTTAACCACTGACTCTGGTTACTGTGTTGTTTTGGTACTGTTGAACCTAACACCTATCTTGGATACAGTGGGCCATCAGTTACTCTTGTCTTGCTTGGAGAACTGGTGGGAATTCAGGATGGTGCTTTGGATTGGCTTGGGTTTCACTTTGGACCCCATGGGGACCCAATTGGGTGCCTAGGGGGTGCCAGATTAGGTCCCTTTTGGGGTTGAAGGGCTCGCCATGCACTCACTGTGAATGACTATAAACATATTTCATATCAAATTAAACAGCAGAGTCTTGGCTACAAGGCTTTATAAATGTATTTTACATGCTTCAAACACAGCTTGTAATATTCAAAAATGTAAACAATAATTATATTCTAGAGCTAGAGCACCACCTTGGCTAGTATATGTGATGCATTTATGGCTCTACCGCTACAAAATGATTAAAATAAACTACAGTCCTAGCACTTCAAAGCAACAACCTATTTAAGTGCAGTATGGTCAGCACGCAACGGGTGCAAATTAATACAAAACAAACTGGATTTTCGTTTCTGAGCGACAAACAGAATTCAAGTGGGGTTTTTTTTGACACAAGGCACGGAGTTGGATTTGAAGCTGATTGTCTGATGTCTTTATACAGTTCCCAGGCCAGCTGAGAGACATAGTCTCTCCTCCAGCCAACGGAAAAATGAGTAAACGACTTGTTCTCTCGGGTTCCCAGCTTTTACTCTGGTGGGGAAATCAAACTGTTAGAACGTACACGGCCTATAATTTGCATAAATGACCAATCAATGACTCTGAATAAAACATAGGGGAGAGCTCTACATATATACACATGCTTATTATGCATGGTAAATGTTAACGGTTATACTGGATGAAAACAAAAATAACTCCTGCTCTGCAGCATAAACCACTTTGACCACTTTTAAGGTGTGTGTGAGAACAGTTAAACCAGTAAGATATAGCCAATGTCCTTTAAACGGAAGCTCCAACATTTTACTTTACCGGAATGACATTAATCACAATATCTGCAGAAAAACAAACTTTTATTACACAGACAGCACAGTGGATTTGGAACTTGCTCTGCGTCGTAAACATGGCGTCTGATGTTGGTTCAGTCGCTAAAGCAGACTTCACATCCCTTTCCCCTACTCCGTATTGGCACAGATACATGTTAACATATTGTCACCACTCTGTCAGCAGGTGTGTAATACTTTAGCTCTGAGACATTTTATATTTTATTAAAGAACAGAAGATCGTAGCAATTAACAGCATACTTTTTTAATCCTTGTTTTCTCCTACCTTAAATGGAATACAAGCAACGATCAAATGTTGCTAAATGACTGTTTAGATTGTGTACAGATGATCGACAGGGACAGCTTACTTGGTTTTCCCTGCTTCAAATACTTGCTGTAACTGAGAGCAACCAGAGCAGCATCACCAGTCAGCCTAGAAACGCATGCATCTTTAACTTTAGGACACTTTAAGCATGTGAACCGGGGAGGAGACAGCGGCAGCAACTAAACAGCAACTGAACAGCAACTGAACAGAGTTGATCTGTTCCGCGCTGACAGGCGCATTTATTTGATTTGATAATTCACTTACCTTGGCTGACAGCTCAGTTGAAATACACACTGACATAAATTATACCGGAAAGCTCAGAAAAATAAATAAGTTTTAGGACCAGATTTCAAAGCGTCCACAGTCTATGGAATTTTCAAGTGCCCCACAGCCTAGGTGCAGCTGAACAAATTGTCCGAGCTTTGTCTCCGGGTATATAAATATTAACCGTCTTCATTATTCTTGCAGAGTAAACTTATATAGAACAAACAACTTGCTGCATTAATGAGTTGTAGAAATGCAGCTGATCATGCTGCCCAATCTCCCATGGAGCTTTGTGTTTGACCCAGAGCTGAAGTATTTCTCACCTGCTGAGTGAGTAGGAACAACACATTAGCATTTCTAGTCACCTCTACAGAGTAGGGGGAAAGGATGTGAAGCTTGCCAATATATTGTATCGGATATTAAATCGGTGGGTGTGTGCATATTCTTAAGTGAATGTATTCTATTTAAAAACACGAAAAAGCTGAGGAGAATGAAAACAAGAATGTTTTGCTGCTGTGACGCAGGTCTGTCTTAAACTATACTGAGCGATTACAATTTTGCAGTGAACAGAAATTAACTAAGATATCAACTATGTTGTTCAGAAAAAATTAAGTTGCATAGTCAGCGTAATGATGTGGGATAAAACACATGCTAACTCAGCCAAGACAATAGTCGCTCAGCTTAACCACCAAGCTAACTGAGAATGAGAGTACGCTGTAAAATCATTTAAATTAATCAACTCAATTTGAATGTAATGATATTTCTTTGATAGCGAGTTGTTGTGCCTTATACTCCCCACGTTTAAGCACACAACAGACACTTCATAGTAAAATAGGTTTGGTGTAATATATGTATGTTACAGGTAGAAATGAAAAGTCAGACATCAGTTACGCTGTAGTGCCTTGGAGGCTTCCAAACAAAGTTGCGCCACCTGGTGGGTAAAAGGACACTGGCATCTTAAATTTTTTTCAGACCGCTGCAGGATTAAAAATCCTTAGTCGGTATTGTGGCAATGCAACCATATTGCAGTGAAAACGGTAGTCACTTTGAGCTGCCTCCACTGTAATGTGATGCAGCTGCTTCAAAATGTCCATTTTTATCAAAGTGACTTATTCAAGGTTAAGGTCAAATAAAGAAGGATTTTGAGTGCAAGATAAGAGATAGGAATAGAAAGTTTCAGTGTGTGTAACTCCACAGTGTGTGTAACTCTCACTAAGAGTCTTGCAACTCATTCTCTTTATTCTTCCGCTCCGTACACCATCTCACACAAGAAAAGAGATACTGACATGAATGCTAGGTGTACAAGACACCCGTGAAAGATCAAAGTTAGAATTGCATTGTTCTTGTTGGCCTCCGTTTTGATTATCAAACTTTTCTTTAATACAGGCAGGCATGAGACATCTATCATTTTGCTTCTGACTGTAAATACTATTTATTCTTTATTTGCACTATCCTTATTTTAGTCAAATACAGCAGAGATGTGTACTCATGTATTTTAGTCAGTAAATTACATCTTTCAAGCCTTTGTGACTTTTCCACAAAGGCTTGTGGAGCACTGTTAAATTGATAAAACTTATTATAGGACATTTCTGTGTGTACACACAAAGTAAGAGAAAAGTCCATTCAGTGACAGCGTGACATCTTCATGGGATTCTGAAAGTGCTTATCAGCCCCTACTCCCTCCTTTGCCTCTATTGAGCTTTAAAAATGTTGTCCAGAGTTGTTAACTTGCTTTAGTACATGCTAAATCCATCACATACGTGTTAGTGTTAGTACAAATTAGATGCAGCCATGTTAAAATAAAAAAAAAAAAACATCCTGTATCAGAGGAGTCCTTAGCTTTATGTGATTACATGTACAGTGGTAGCGGTTTAAAGTGACTAGCGTTTTACTGCAACACCGTCGCGTCTACACGGTGCAGCGGGTGCGTCGCTGAGTAAAGATTTTTAATCCTGCAGCCGGCTGAAAAAAATCAGGATGCTAGTCTCGTTTTAACCACCAGGTGGCGCAGCGTTGATTAGAAGCCTCCAAAGCACTAGAGCTTAACTGAGGTCCGACTGTTCATTTCTACCTGTAACACACATATATTACACCACACCTATTTAGTGGGAGAGCTGAACAGCTCTCACACTATTGATATCTTCGCTCTTTATCACAGTGAATGCTGCAAAGCATTCACTGTATTGTTTTTCTAAGCTTTATTATTATTAGTGGGAGAGCTGAACAGCTCTCACACTATTGTTATCTTCGGTCTTTATTAGTGGGAGAGCTGAACAGCTCTCACACTATTGTTATCTTCGGTCTTTATTAGTGGGAGAGCTGAACAGCTCTCACACTATTGTTATCTTCGGTCTTTATTAGTGGGAGAGCTGAACAGCTCTCACACTATTGTTATCTTCGGTCTTTATTAGTGGGAGAGCTGAACAGCTCTCACACTATTGAGATCTTCAGTCTTTATTAGTGGGAGAGCTGAACAGCTCTCACACTATTGAGATCTTCGCTCTTTATTATTAGTGGGAGAGCTGAACAGCTCTCACACTATTGATATCTTCGCTCTTTATTAGTGGGAGAGCTGAACAGCTCTCACACTATTGATATCTTCGCTCTTTATTTTTCTTCTTATTTCGCCCCGTTTTTTGGTCGCTTTCATCGTCTCAACGCTTCGTCGTAGAATCGCCGTTCAACTTTCTAAACGTGTGTCGTCTTTAGGGGATGGGGGCTATTACTTTTCACGTTTTCAGCTTTTCAACTTTTAACGTTATTCAACGTTTTTCGTCGTTTTTTTATAATGGACGTCTATGGGAATCATCGTTCAACTTTTTGTCAACTTGCCTCTTTTCGTCAGCTTCTGTCATCGTCATACTTTGGCGTAGAAACGTCATTTCAACGTCAAAAGCGTCTATCGTCTTTCAGCGTTCTCCGTGTAAATCAGCGTCCTCGTATCTTTTATAGTTTTCGACTTGTGAGCGTTTAAATATGGTGTGGTTTTTGTTAAATTTTCAGCTTTTCCATTAGTGTGTGTTGGGTCAGTTAGAGTGCGTGATGTCACAGCTACAGTTCAATTCAATTCAATTCAATTTTATTTATATAGCGCCAAATCACAACAAAGTTATTTCAAGGCACTTTACAAAGTAAGGTTTAAAACCTCACACAACTAAACCCAACAAATCCCACATACAGCAAGCATTTAATTTGACAGCAACAGTGGAGAGGAAAAACTCCCTCTCTAACGAGGAAGAAACCTCCAGCAGAACCAGACTGGATGTGGGCGGCCATCTGCCTCGACCGGTTGGGGTGAGAGGATAGAGAGATAGAAAAGCACAGCAACAGCAACAAGCAACAACAAGCAACAACAGAGCACAGGCAGGATGGTAGGACCAGGGACTGGATGCAGGCAGGATGGTTGGATCCGCAGCTGCCCATCACAGACACCAAACTTTGAGTCCAATGATACCTGTGGGTGAGGACAGAGAGGGAGAAAGAGTGGGGGTGGGGGGGGAGAGAGGAGAGAAGCACAACTACTGGACAGAAAGAGACAAGGTTAGTTAAACATGGGACAATGAAGGGAGGTTATGGGACAGAGGAGGTAGAAGGAAACAGAGGAGCTCAGTGTATAAATTAAGTCCCCCAGCAGTCTATGTCTATTGCAGCTTAACTAAGAGATGGTTCCTGTGACTAACAATAATTGCCAGTGACCTGAACCATCTCTAACTATAAGCTTTATCAAAAAGGAAGGTTTTAAGCCTAATCTTAAAGGTGGAGAGTGTGTCAGCTTCTCGAACCTGAAGAGGGAGCTGGTTCCAGAGGAGAGGAGCTTGGTAGCTAAAAGCTCTGCCCCCTGTTCTACATTTAAACACTCTAGGAACCGCAAGTAGCCCAGCGCTCTGAGAACGAAGTGTTCTGCTGGGAGCATAAGGAACTATAAGGTCTTTAAGATAAGAAGGAGCTTTATCATTGAGTACTTTGTATGTGAGTAGGAGAATTTTAAATTCTATCCTACATTTTACAGGCAGCCAGTGCAGAGAAGCTAATGTAGGAGAAATGTGATCTCTCTTTCTAAGTCCTGTCAGAACTCTGGCTGCAGCATTTTGAATGAGCTGTAGGTTTTTTAAGGAGCTGTTAGGACATCCTATGAGTAAGGAGTTACAGTAGTCCAGCCTAGAGGTAACAAATGCATGGATCAGTTTCTCTGCATCGCTCTGAGAGAGGATGCTTCTGATTTTAACTATATTTCTAAGGTGGAAGTAGGCGGTTCTGGAGATTTGTTTAATGTATGATGTAAAAGAGAGATCCTGGTCAAACATGACACCAAGGTTCCTCACAGTAGAATCTGAAGCTAATGTTATGCCATCCAGGGTGGCTATCTGACTCAATAGTGTCTCTCTCAGATTTTTAGGCCCAACAATAAGAATCTCGGTTTTATCTGAGTTTAGTTGAAGGAAGTTTTGGGACATCCAGGATTTGATGTCTTTTAAACAACCCTGAATTTTGACTAGTTGATCTGTTTCATTTGGTTCCAAGGACATGTATAGCTGAGTATCATCTGCGTAAAAATGAAAATTAATAGAATGCTTTCTAATAATCTCACCTAGAGGAGACATGTATAAGCTAAACAGAATTGGACCCAGCACAGAACCTGTGGAACTCCATAGCTAATCCTTGTGCGTGTGGAGAATTTATCATTAACATGAACAAACTGGAATCTGTTCAACAAATAGGATTTAAACCATCCCAATGCTGTTCCATTAATCCCGATTCTATGTTCTAGTGTCTGTAATAGAATGTGATGATCAATTGTATCAAATGCAGCACTAAGATGTAACAGGACAAGGACAGAAACTAGACCATTGTCCGAAGCTAATAGAAGATCATTAGTGACTCTAACCAGAGCTGTTTCTGTGCTATGATGTTTTCTAAATCCTGACTGAAAATCTTCATACAGGTTATTCCCACTAAGGTGGTCAGATAATTGTTTAGCCACGATTTTTTCTAGAATCTTGGAAATAAAGGGTAAATTTGAAATGGGCCTATAGTTGGCTAGTTGTCCAGGGTCAAGGGTTGGTTTTTTCAATAGAGGTTTGACCACAGCCACCTTAAAAGCCTGTGGTACATAGCCTAGTTGTAAAGATTGGTTGATTTGATTTAATATGGATGAGCTGATTAAAGGTAGAACTTCTTTGAGTAATCTGGTTGGGATTGGATCTAAAAGACAAGTGGACGACTTGGAAGAGTTGATTATTGAGGTTAACTCCATATGAGTTATGGGGGAGAAGCTGTCTAGGTAAGACAGAGGATTTAATAAATTTAAAGTTAATGGATCTAGACAGTGCTTTCTGTCATTTGGAAGAAGTCGCTGCTGAATGTTTTTTCTAATGATAATAATTTTATTAGTAAAGTAGTTCATAAAGTCATTGCTGCTGAGATTTAACACTAGAACTACTAAGGGACGTACACCTTTACATATACCCCTAACTACGGCTGGGTGTTCACTTGTCCGCCACGCTCCAGCTGGCACCCTGCCAAGAGCCGCTTTTGTTACGTAAAGAGGGCCATCACCGACGCTCTCTGTGGGGTGGGACGCATGGGCTCGCTGACCCTGCTGCTGCCTGCAAGGCAGAGCAGGGTTCCTACTCATGTTCCTATGAGTCTATGAGTGACATCCACTGTTACAATGTTCCACCGCTATGTGCTTGGATTTACAACGTGAAAGGACGAGTGTCATTGTTGCGGTCTCACCGAAGGAAGCAATAAAAAACATTAACAAGACAATAAAACAGTTTTGCTGCTTTGCTTATTTACAAAAAAACTAAATAAAGTTCACACATTATTTCACTGTAACGTTACTAAAAATTGCAGAAAAGACGACAGTACACCGCTCACCCATCTAGTTTTAACAAATGTGCAATTAAAAATATATTATAAACCAAAAAAACGCTTGAAAGCGTTTCGGTTTTACATTCCATTTATTTCGTTATTTCCCCTTTCACCAGTACCACATAATAAGTCATTGCAGAGCTACAGCCATGTTTCACCAGCCGCTTTCGGCAGTGAGTCATAGACGGACGTTGTTCTGCCCGCTTTCATGTAGACACGGAACTCTTCACAGTTTTGTCAAACGTAATTTCGTTATTCATATACAACAACATGCAAATGCTAAAAATTACTGAAAAGATGACAGTACACCCATCTAGTTTGGGTGAACAGAAAACGCTTGAAAGCGTTTCCGTTTTATATTCCGTTTATTTGGTTATTACTCCTTTCACCTGTACCACATAAAGTCATTGCAGAGCTACAGCCATGTTCCTACAAAGTTAACCAGCTGTTTATTTCGTTATTTCCTCTTTCATGTCCGTCTGGTGAATGAAAGTGGGGGATGGGGGACGCGCATCAACACGCAGGACAAAGATCTGCGTTTCTCTGCTGCTACAGCCTCGGCTGCGTTGGGTTGTTAGTGTCCCTTTCACCTGTACCATATGAAATGTGTTCCTACAAAGTTGATCAGCTGCTTTCAGAATCAGAATCGTTTTTATTCACCGGGTTTATTTTTATTTACAAAATATAAACAGAAAACGCTTGAAACGTTTCCGTTTTATATTCCATTTATTTAATTATTTTTATTTACAAAAAAATCCCATACGCTTTGCACTGTAACGTCACTAAGAATTAGGAAAAAAGACAGTACACCCATCTAGTTTTAACAAATGTGCAATAAAAAATTTAAACAGAAAACGCTTGAAAGCGTTTCTGTTTTATATTTCCGTTTATTTCGTTATTTTCCCTTTCACCTGTACCACATAAAGTCATTGCAGAGCTACAGCCATGTTTCTTTCAGCGTGACACACGCATGGACGTTGTTCTGCCCGCTTTCATGTAGACACAAAACTCATCAAAGTAAAAGAGCTCAGAGCAGCATTTGCAATTACATGTATATTAATAACGAAATAAACGGAATGTAAAGTAAAATGCTTTATAGAGTTTGGTGTCTACATAAAAGCGGCTGGTCAACTTTGTCAACATGTGGCTCCAGTAAGTGGGGGAATAACGGCCCAAAGCAACAGGCTGAAAGAGGAGGCTGTGGCAGAGGAACACAGGTCTTTGTCCTGTATGTTGATGCGCCCAGCCCCCACAGTCAGCGCTTACCTTTGCTACGGGACTGATAGCCCCGCCCACTTTTATTTATCAGACAGATATGAAAGTGGGGATAACGAAATAAACGGGATGTAATGTAAAACTCTTTCAAGAATTTTGTCTACATCAAAGCGGGCAAATCACATGTGAACGTTTTAATTTTTTTGTAAATAAAAATAATGTTTGCCCTGTTCAAACCTGGGGAATAAAAACGATTCTGATAGCAGCTCAAGATCAACTTAGCAGGAACACATTTCATGTGGTAGAGGTGAAAGGGACACTAACAACCCAACGCAGCCGAGGCTGTAGCAGCAGAGAAACGCAGATCTTTGTCCTGCGTGTTGATGCGCGTTCCCCTTCCCCCAGTGTCACCGCTCTGGGACGTGGATGGCCACGCCCACTTTCATTCAACAGACGGACATGAAAGAGGGAATAACGAAATAAAGCTGGTTAACTTTGTAGGAACATGGCTGTAGCTCTACAATGACTTTATGTGGTACAGGTGAAAGCAGTAATAACGAAATAAACGGAATATAAAAAACGTTTTCAAGCGTTTTCTGTTTATATTTTTTATTGCACATTTGTTAAAACTTGATGAGTGTACTGTCATCTTTTCTGTAATTTTTGATGAAGTTACAGTGCAAACAATATTTGAACTAGTTTTTTTTGTAAATAAACAAAGCTTCGCCACATTTGAGAAGGATCTAAAACTGTCTTATTGTATTATTGATGATGATATCTTATTGCTTCCTTCGGTGAGACCGCAACAATGACACTCGTCCTTTCACGTTGTAAATCCAAGCACATAGCGGTTGAACATTGTAACAGTGGATGTCATTCTTAGACTCATAGGAACTGTGCAGCCTTGCAGACAGGAGCAGGGTCAGCAAGCCCACGCAACCCACCACCTAGAGTGCGTCAGTGATGGCCCTCTTTACCTAACAAAGGCAGCTGTTCACAGATGATTCAGGGTCTCAGCTAGCCGAGCAGATCATTTGACCACCTTCTAGTGGGAATGGGTATATTTAGAAAACCCAGTAGTTCTAGTGTTAAGGGGATAGTAGACTCAATACAGCTATGACTCTTTGTCAGCCTGGCTACAGTGCTGAAAAGAAACCTGGGGTTGTTTTTGTTTTCCTCAATTAGGGAGGAATAATATGTTTTTCTAGCAGCACAAAGTGCTTTTTTATATTTCATTAGACTGTCCTTCCATGCAATGCAGTTTACATTTATTTTGTTGGAACGCCACTGTCTTTCTAGTTGTCTAGTCCTTTGCTTTAGACTGCGGATGTCTGAGTTATACCACGGAGCTAACCTCCTCTGATTCACTGTCTTCTTCTTCAGAGGAGCCACTGTGTCTAACATTGTACGTAGAGAAGCTGCAGCATCATCTACACCTACAGTGAGAAGGTGCGCTTTTTTAAGACAGAACTTCTGTCTCTAACTCGTCACTACAGCCACAATTTTTACTCTATCAACTATCGTAATTACTTCACTAAATCGTAGTCATACTTGTCTTCTTTCTCATGATGTGTCTGGATATACCCTCAGACCTATACTTTAGTCGCTATCAACCTCAAAGCGCAGAGAGATCCCGAAATTCTCCCATAGACTCTAATGATAATTTTCGGCAGACGTCTGGGGCGAAAAACAGAGGAGACATATTTTGAAATTGCCACTGTGGCTACAAACGTTTGTCCTCAAACATAAAATTCACACCATTTGCTCATTGAAGCCTTGGGACTCGTAAAATGAAATAATTTTTGTGATAACTATCATGGTTTAGCTGGAACAAGCCTGTTTATACAGGGTGAAACTCTGCTTTTACAGAGCAGAGTGAGCCTGATTTTCCCGCCTTTCGTCTCCATGGCGACGGCGCAGCTGCAGATTTCACTGACAGGTCAAACTGGTGATGCTCAGTGTAGACAGCAGTTCCATGCTTATTACTGATTACTCAACTACACTATTGGATTGTGTAGTAATTAAGCACACACTTCCTCTAAATCCTTTCAAAATAAAAGCACCAAGCCAAATAATTAGCTTTAATAGCAATATTTCAACTTTTAGATGGGTAATTATGACTATTTAAAGATAGATTAACTGTTTAGTAATTACCCACACGTGCTTCCTCTACATTCTTTCAAAATAAAAGCACCAATGCCAATTATTAGCTTTAACTGCACTGTTTTTGCCTTTGAATGGGTAATTATGATTATTAATGGGTAATTAAAGACTAATTGACAGTTATGCTATTACCCCCACACATTTCCTCTAAATCCTTTCAAAATAAAAGCACCAATTACAATTTATTACCTTTAATGGCAAGATTGATTAAAAAAATTTGTGGTTCTGAATACTTACCAATCGTTAATGGGACTACTTTAGAGTTCAGTAAATAGCCACTCAAACTTATTAGGGTGCTTTTATTCTGAAAGGGCTAAATCTAAATCTTTTGCTTTAATAGGGCTATTCTTGCTTTTGAATGATAAACTATGACTATCTAATGACTATTTTATAGTTTAGTAATCGCCCACACACAACCTCTAAATCCTTTCAAAATAAAAGCACCAATGTAATTTATTACCTAAATGGCAAGATTTTTGTTTCTGACTGGTAAATTTCTACTAGTTATTAAAATATTACACAGTTAGGTAATTATTTACAAATACTTTCTTCAAATCAAAAAGATAGTCAGCTTATTTATGATTGTCAACAATGCACATTGGTCAACCTTTTAATCTTTGACATCCTTTAACCTTGGTCAACTTTTGAATCATTGTCATCTCTTTAATATTGTCATAGTATGACCTTGGTCATCTTTTTAATCATCATCTTTTTAATCGCCATCTTTTGTCATCGTTTTAATCTTTGTCAACGTTTTCTCGTTTTCATCGTTTTCATCGTTTTGCCGTAGTCAACTTTTTGACGTCAGCAGCTTAATCAGCGTTTGTCATCGTTGCGGCAGCAGATCAGCTCTCCCACGTAATTTCTCGAGAAATTACTTTTTCTAGTTTTTCTTATTATTATTTCGTTTTTTTATAATGGTCGTCTATGGGAATCATCGTTCAACTTTTTGTCAACTTGCCTCTTTTCGTCAGCTTCTGTCATCGTCATACTTTGTCGTAGAAACGTCATTTCAACTTCAAAAGCGTCCATCAACGCTCAACTTTCTCCTCGTAAATCAGCGTTGTCGTATCTTCTATACTTTTCGACTAGTGAGCGTTTAAATATGGTGTGGTTTTTGTTAAATTTTCAGCTTTTCCATTAGTGTGTATTGGGTCATTTAGAGTGCGTGATGTCACAGCCAGAGTGCGAGGGTGCGCTTTTTAAAGACAGAACTTCGGTCTTTAACTCGTCGCTACAGCCACAATTTCTACTCTATGAACGTAATTATTTCACTAAATCGTAGTCATACTTGTCTTCTTTTTAATGATGTGTCTGGCTTTACCCTCAGACTTATACTTTAGTCGCTATCGACCTCAAAGCACAGAGAGATCCTGAAATTCTCCCATAGACTCTAATGATAATTTTTGGCAGACGTCTGGAGAAAAACAAGGAGGAGACATATTTTGAAATTGCGACTGTGGCTACAAACGTTTGTCCTCAAACATAAAATTCACACCATTTGCTCATTGAAGCCTTGGGACTCGAAAAATGAAATAATTTTTGTGATAACTATTATGGTTTAGCTGGAACAAGCCTGTTTATACAGGGTGAAACTCTGCTTTTTACAGAGCAGAATGAGCCTGATTTTCCCGCCTTTTGTCTCCATGGCGACGGCGCAGCTGCAGATTTGACTGACAGGTCAAACTGCTGATGCGCAGTGTACAGAGCAGTTCCATGCTTGTTACTGATTAGTCAACCACACTATTGGATTGTGTAGTGATTAAGCACGCACTTCCTCTAAATCCTTTCAAAATAAAAGCACCAAGCCAAATAATTAACTTTAATAGCAGTATTTCTGCTTTTAGATGGGTAATTATGACTTTTTAAAGATAGATTAACAGTTTAGTAATTACCCACACATGCTTCCTCTAAATCCTTTCAAAATAAAAGCACCAATGCCTTTTATTAGCTTTAACTGCACTGTTTTTGCCTTTGAATGGGTAATTATGATTATTTAAAGACTAATTGACAGTTACGCTATTACCCCCACACATTTCCTCTAAATCCTTTCAAAATAAAAGCACCAATTACAATTTATTACCTTTAATGGCAAGATTGATTAAAAAGTTTGTGGTTCTATATACTAACCAATCGTTATAGAGACTACTTTAGAGTTCAGTAAATAGCCACTCAAACTTATTAGGGTGCTTTTATTCTGAAAGGGCTAAATCTAAATCTTTTGCTTTAATAGGGCTATTCTTGCTATTGAATGATAAATTATGACTATCTAATGACTATTTTATAGTTTAGTAATCGTCCACACACAACCTCTAAATCCTTTCAAAATAAAAGCACCAATGTAATTTATTACCTTAAATGGCAAGATTTTTGTTTCTGACTGGTAAATTTTTACTAGTTATTAAACTATTACACAGGTAATTATTTACAAATACTTTCTTCAAATTAAAAAGCTAGTCAGCTTATTTATGATTGTCAACAATGCACTCTGGTCAACTTTTTAATCTGTGATATATTTTTTACCTTGGTCAACTTTTGAATCATTGTCATATTTTAATCTTGTCCTAGTATGACATTGGTCATCTTTTTAATCGCCATCTTTTGTCATCGTTTTATTCTTTGTCAACGTTTTCTCGTTTTCATCGCTTTGCCGTAGTCAACTTTTGGACGTAGTCAACTTTTTTGACGTCAGCAGCTTAATCAGCGTTTGTCATCGTTGCAGCAGCAGATCAGCTCTCCCACGTAATTTCTCGAGAAATTACTTTTTCTAGTTATTTTACTTATTCCGCTCTTTTTTTGATTGCTATCTACTTTTTAACGCTTCATCGTAGAATCGTCGTTCAACTTTCTAAACGTGAGTCATCTTTAGGAGATGGGGGCTATTACTTTTTATGTTTTCAGCTTTCCAACTTTTAACGTTATTCAACTTTTTTCATCGTTTTTTTATAATGGTCGTCTATGGGAATCATCGTTCAACTTTCTGTCAACTTCCCTCTTTTCATCAGCGTCTATCATCGTCATACTTAGGCGTAGAAACGTCATTTCAACGTCAAAAGCATCTATCATCTTTCAACGTTCTCCGTGTAAATCAGCGTCCTCGTATCTTTTATAGTTTTCGACTTGTGAGCGTTTAAATATCGTGTGGTTTTTGTTAAATTTTCAGCTTTTCCATTAGTGTGTGTTGCGTCTGTTAGAGTGCGTGATGTCACAGCTACAGTGAGAGTGCGCTTTTTTAAGACAGAACTTCTGTCTCTAACTTGTCACTACAGCCACAATTTTTACTCTATCAACGTAATTCCTTCACTAAATCGTAGTCATACTTGTCTTCTTTCTAATGATGTGTCTGGATATACCCTCAGACCTATACTTTAGTCGCTATCGACCTCAAAGTGCAGAGACATCCTGAAATTCTCCCATAGACTCTAATGATAATTTTTGGCAGACGTCTGAGGAGAAAAACAGAGCAGACATATTTTGAAATTGCCACTGTGGCTACAAGCTTTTGTCCTTAAACATAAAATTCACACCATTTGCTCATTGAAGCCTTGGGACTCGTAAAATGAAATAATTTTTGTGATAACTATCATGGTTTAGCTGAAACAAGCCTGTTTATACAGGGTGAAACTCTGCTTTCACAGAGCAGAGTCAGCCTGATTTTCCCGCCTTTTGTCTCCATGGCGACGGCGCAGCTGCAGATTTGACTGACAGGTCAAAACTGCTGATGCTCTGTGTACAGAGCAGTTCCATGCTTATTATTGATTACTCAACTACACTATTGGATTGTGTAGTAATTAAGCACGCACTTCCTCTAAATCCTTTCAAAATAAAAGCACCAAGCCAAATAATTAGCTTTGATAGCAATATTTCTGCTTTTAGATGGGTAATTATGACTGTTTAAATATAGATTAACAGTTTAGTAATTACCCACACATGCTTCCTCCACACCCTTTCAAAATAAAATCACCAATGCCAATTATTAGCTTTAACTGCACTGTTTTTGTCTTTGAATGGGTAATTATGATTATTTAAACACTAATTGACAGTTACGCTATTACCCCCACACATTTCCTCTAAATCCTTTCAAAATAAAAGCACCAATTACAATTTTTTACCTTTAATGGCAAGATTGATTAAAAAGTTTGTGGTTCTGAATACTAACCAATCGTTAATGAGACTACTTTAGAGTTCAGTAAATAGGCACTCAAACTTATTAGGGTGCTTTTATTCTGAAAGGGCTAAATCTAAATCTTTTGCTTTAATAGGGCTATTCTTGCTATTGAATGATAAATTATGACTATCTAATGACTATTTTATAGTTTAGTAATTGCCCACACACAACCTCTAAATCCTTTCAAAATAAAAGCACCAATGTAATTTATTACCATAAATGGCAAGATTTTCGTTTCTGACTGGTAAATTTCTACTAGTTATTAAACGATTACACAGTTAGGTAATTATTTACAAATACTTTCTTCAAATCAAAAAGCTAGTCAGCTTATTTATGATTGTCAACAATGCACCTTGGTCAACTTTTTAATCTTTGACATCTTTTCAGCTCGGTCAAATTAGGAATTTTTTTTAATCACCATCTTTTGTCATCGTTTTATTCTTTGTCAACGTTTTCTCGTTTTCATCGTTTTCATCTTTTTGCCGTAGTCAACTTTTGGACGCAGTCAACTTTTTGACGTCAGCAGCTTAATCAGCGTCTGTCATCGTTGCGGCAGCAGATCAGCTCTCCCACGTAATTTCTCGAGAAATTACTTTTTCTAGTTTACTATTAGGTTTTTACTATTAAGTATTTGTTGTGTTCTCAAACGTGGGGAGTATGAAGGGCAACAACTTGTTGATGGCTTAGCTATTTTCTGTTCAATGCAAAGTTATAATTGTTCTGTCTAGTTTAGAACAGACCTGCGCCACAGCAGCAACACGTTCTTGTTTTCATTCCCCTCAGCGTTTTTGTGTCTTTAAATAGCAGGCGTCTCTTAAAAATATGTACACACCCACCGCTCTAACATCTGATAAAACATATTGACTTCACATAATACCATGATTATGCGTCGCGGTTTAATAATATAATTTGAATGCGCATGGCCAAGTAAAGACATAGAGCGCAGTCCATCTGCGACTACAGCCGCTTATTTAGTTTTTAAACTTCCACTTGTTAATGAATATTTTCCAATAGTCGTAGATTTTACGTAAATAACCGTAATAATCATAGGAATTTGTTTTACAGCAGTTTTCGATCGTAACTTTGACAGGACGCCAGAAATCAGCAGATCTACAGCGACGCATTACAGCAACATGTTTGTTCCTACACGTTTACTCTGTGTCCGCAGAACTGCAGTTTGACTTACAATGACACGTGCAGTCAAAACAACTGGCTGAGATCACTCTTAAGCCACTTTCACCGCCGTTTTCGTTTTTCTTGCGATGAGCAGCAAATGGATTTTAATCAAAGCACCGCCTTACAAACCAATAACCCTGGCAAAAATATTAGTTTTATTACCAAAAGACACGGAATTGGAGTTTTTGTTTAGAGACAAATGGAAAATAAACAAATTTGTTCTCTCGGTACCTCTTTCCTATAATTTGGTAGAGACATCAAACTCTTACACAAACACGTGACGTGTTTCGGAGTCATGTGTCCAGACAGAGAGTGACCAATACACAAATGTATGGATGTGCAAATGCAAGCTACGAGAGGAACGGGGGATTGGTGCACTAGATGTAGCGAGAACTTGTTTTGACTCTGCGTGTCATTGTAACTGAATGAGTGGCTGATGTGACTTATTCGACCCGTATGCTTTTCAAAACTTTGATTTCCCATTCGCCCATCCATCCACCTTCACCGGCTTTCTCGTGTCTCTTGCTATGGGCGGCAAACAGATTTGAATAAAAGCACCGCCTTACAAACCAATAAACCGAGCAAAAATATTTTTTAACAAAAACACACGGAACTGGATTTAAAACGAAAAACAAAAAACCCCTCCTTTATTTTTTAATCAAAGCTTATCCGTGGATGGGTCGCGGGGCAGCAGTCTTAGCAGAAAGCTTCAGACTGCTTGAATGAAACACGAGATCGAATAATATGTGATGCGTTTCATACTCAGATGACTTGGATCTGAGTTCGACCAAGCTTTTGTTGGTTTCATGTTTGCTCACAGTTGCAAAGGCAAACTACACACCCCTCCCCCCTCCTTCCTAGAGGCGCATAGACATGCTAATGTGTTGCTACTACTCGATCAGCAGGTGAGAAATACTTCAGCTCCGGGACAAAGCTCCATGGGAGACTGGGCAGCATCGGGCGGCGTGATCAGCTGCAGGTCTAAGACTCATTAATGCAGCAAGTAGTTTGTTCTACATACGTTTACTCTGCAAAAATAAACATATGTATTTATCGTAGCTTTCTGGTCTAATTTATTTTTAGCACTCCGACATTTGTTTATAATATGCAGTGCATTATAAAATGAAAATACTATTATTATTATTATTATTTATTACTTTCATTGTAAACACAATGTTAATAACACAATTTGGACTCGCGATGATTTGCGCTTCTTCTATAATAATCATGGATAATCAAGGAAGAAACTGCAGTTCATAGATGTTATTCAGGGACGGTTTGATAAAGATTCAGTGTGTTTTTCAACTGAACTGTCAGCCAGGTAAGTGCATTACCAAATGAATGCGCCTGTCAGCGGGGAAGACATCAACTCTATTCAGTCGCTCTTCAGTCGCTGCTGCAGTCTCCTCCCCAGTTCACACCTAAAGTGTCCGAACCAATGAATGCGTTTCCAGATTGACTGGCGATGCCGCACGGGTTGCTCTCAGTTACAGCAGCTGTTTGAAGCAGGGAAAAGCGAGTTAGCTGTTCTTGTTGATGCCTTGACAATGTTTTATCGTCTGTAAACGATCTGAACAGTTTTGATAGTTTTACAGGGCGTAATATGACTCTTACGTTTGATCGTTGCTCGTATTCCATATAAAAGAGAACAAGGACTGAATAAGTATGCTGTTGATTCCCGGAGGCGGCCCTGGTGCCTTTCTGTGTGGAGTTTGCACGTTCTCCCCGTGCTTGCGTGGGTTCTCTCCGGGTTCTCCGGCTTCCTCCCACAGTCCAAAGATGTGCATTAGGTGATTGGCTTCTCTCCATTGCCCGTAGGTGTGAGTGTGTGTGAATGGTTGTCTGCCTCTCGCCCATAGTCAGCTGGGTTAGGCTCCAGCACCCCTGTGACCCCGCATTAGGGAATGAGCGATTTAGAAAATGGATGGATGATGCTACGATATTCTGTCAATAAAATATAAAATGTTAAACCTCTGAGCCCTGACATTTATGCCTTCTTTGGATTAAAAAAAACAAATGTTGATTAAATGTTACCAGTGGCCGACCCCTGGTCTATATCATCCCTATTCAGTTTTTTAAATTGTACTAGTGTAACCTTAATTAGTATTCCTTTTTTTTTTAATTTTATATTTGGGAAACGTGGCATTTCAGCTATTGTGATTTTATTTGTAAGTAACATTAGTTCCTAACTGCCCTTGTTGACGGGGGACAGGAAAAAGGTGACGCACGTTGGGTAAGAGCGGTGTAAAGAAAAAAGTGTACATGTGCCGTGTGGTGCATTAAACCTAAAGAAATTTGTAGCCCGTACCAACAGCGGGAAATCAGGGTTACAGCAGCTTGTCTGCCACAAATCGAACGCTGCACGCGGGAGGGCGCATCGTTCAGTTTCTTATTTTCGGTTTTAAACTGCCGTAATTTGCTATAACTTAATTATGTACATAACTATACTAAATACTATAAGTATCCGCCACAGGCGACCAGCGGTTTGTAGTCTTGGGGATACATGGACTAAATATTATGACGATGTTCTCTCGTGGGTCAAATGATAATGATGAGACGCTGTTTTTCCAATAATTAAAATTGAAAGAGTGCTCCCACTGAGACTCAAACCTGGGACGAAAAACTTTACAGACACCCTTCTTAACCACTAAGCCAGCTAAGACTTGGAAAGTGTTTGTTCTACAACAGGCTATATGACACAGTCCATTACGATGTTTTAGGACCAAAAGTGGGAGCCAATCGCCACCTACAGGCCAAAAGAACGTAACACACTCTTTCACCCAGTGCTGACAAGGCGCTGACGCGGTGCATTCGGGAGCAACGCACGGTGGGGGTAGATAGTTTTAACAGCTGCCTCTGTAATATAGTAAAGTTGCTGCTGTTGCAGCCTCGACTAGTTTTTTATTGTGTGCAGTATACACTTTCATACAAAATAAACTTTGTCACAGTTTACAGAGAAACTAACAGATTACTGAAGCCTTAGAATGTGGTTCCAGACTGAACTGAAGTGAGGGAGGCAGGTTGTGACAAAGAAGTCCCATAATTCTTTTTGTGCAAAGGTTTTAATGTTAAAGATACATTTATTATGTATCAAAAATGTATCAAAAGCAAAACTGAAATGTTTATGTGGTCATAAGTATTCAGACCTTTGCTCTAACACAGTAAATTCAAACTATATTTAACTCAGGCGCTATCCATGTCTTGTGATCATCCTTGAGATAATCATTAAATATACTGATTGGACTTGATTAGGATAGAATTAGAGCACAGTGGTCTTCATCTTTAAATGCAAGATGTTTGGGACGACCAGAACCCTTCCTTGAGCTGGCTGTCTAGCCAACCTGAGCTATCGGGGGGGAAGAGCCTTGGTGAGAAGAGGTAAAGAAGAACAAAAAAATCACTGTGACTGAGCTCCACTGATGCAATCGGGACATAGGAGAAAGTTGTAGAAAGTCAACCATCCCTGCAGCCCTTCACCAGTCAGAACTTTATGGCAGAGTAATAGTAATTTAATAACTTATTGTGTTATTCCCAAAAATACTTATGGCTGTATTAGCTCAAAAGGTTGCTTTAGCTAAATACTGAATAAAGGGTCTCAATACCTTGTGACCATGTGATATTTCAGTTTTTCTTTTTATATTAAAACTTAAAGGTTAAGGTTGACCAAAACGACCTCTGGTAGTATGTAAGAATGAAGGGACACTCAGATTCCTCCATCTTTTCCATGCAGAGGAATTATCATTTATTCTCTTGACTCTGGACCTCTTATATGCTAATATCAAAAATGCATATACCTCTACCCCTCCCTGCTCTGATCGCAACCTGGTTTATCCCTTACCTGCTTTACACTCCAGTGTTAAAACAGTAGAGGTCAAAACAGTAAAAATCTGGACTGAGGAGGCAACAGAGCAACTGAAGGACTGCTTTCTTAACACCACAGACTGGGACGTTCTCTGCAGTCCACATAGGGAAGACATTGACGCACTGCATCACAGACTACATAACGGACAACATACATTATTGTGTGGAAAACACAGTGTACTATAAAATACTCTGTGTACAATAAAATACTCTGGACCCTAAAGAACTAGCCAACTATGGGCCCATTTCAAATTTAAGCTTCTTGAAAAAATTGTGGCTAAACAATTATCTTACCACCTGAATAGGAATAACCTGTACAAAGATTTTCAGTCAGGATTTAGAGAACAACAAAGCACAGAAACAGTTCTGATTACAGTCACTAATGATCTCTTAGCTTCAGACAATGGTCTAATTTCTCTCCTTGTCCTCTTAAATCAGGGGTGGGTCGAGGACTAGGTGTGTTCAGTCAGTTGAAAAAGCTAACTGACACACCTCGTCAAGGTGATCAGCAGGGAGAGTTGGAAAACCAGCAGGACAGCGGCCCTCGAGGACCAAGTTTGCCCACCCCTGTCTTAGATCTTAGTGCTGCATTTGATACAATTAATCAAAACGTTCTATTACAGAGGATTATATGTATTCTACATTAGCTTCTCTGCACTGGCTCCCTGTAAAATGTAGTATAGAATTTAAAATTCTCCTACTCACCTACAAAGCACTTAATGATAAAGCTCCTTCTTATCTTAAAAACCTAATAGTTCCTTATGCTTCAGGCTACTTGTGGTTTCTAGATTCTTTAAATCTAGAATGGGAGGCAGAGCTTTTAGCTACCAAACTCCTCTCCTGTGGAACCAGCTCCCTCTTCAGGTTCGAGAATCTGACACACTCTCCACCTTTAAGATCAGGCTTAAAACCTTCCATTTTGATAAAGCTTATAGTTAGAGATGGTTCAGGTCACTGGCAATGATTGTTAGTCACAGGAACCATCTCTTAGAGGAGCTCCAGTCCCCCAGCAGTCTATCTTTATTGCAGCTTAACTGTTTCCCTCTGTCTCTTCTATCCAATACTAACCTTGTCTCTTTCTCTCAAGTAGTTGTGTCACATCCAGCCTGGTTCTGCTAGAGGTTTCTTACTCGTTAGAGAGGGAGTTTTTCCTCTCCACTATTGCTATCAACTTGTAATTAAAGGCTTGCTGTATGTGGGGTTTGTTGGGTTTAGTTGTGTAAGGTCTTAAACCTTACCCTGTAAAGTGGCTTGAGATAACTTTGTTGTGATTTGGCACTATAAAAATAAAATTTAAGTTGAATTGATAGTAGCTTTGACATACACTAATCCTTGGCCTCCTTTCTTTCGCTTGGCGTACAGTCTCATGGTGCTGGATTAGGGGTGAAACCTTCCATGCATTGTAAGGAGCTTCCTTTTCTTGATGTCAGTGGCTTGCATATCCTCTTTTGGCCAGCTTACTATGCCAGCGAAGTGCCTGATGACCAGGAGGGCATAGTTTTTGTTCACCAGGACTTTGTTCTTCCCATTCAGCTGACTTTAAGACTTGAACAGTAGATGTCTCACGTAAGCTTATACAGTCCTTGACAAAAGTCTTGTCGCTTGTTTATGAATTTACCGGAATTGCTGCTAAAACATATTTTATATATTTTATATTATATTTATATTTTATATTAAAATAATTTTTTTTAAACAAAAAAAAGTCTAATTTCAATGACAACATCTATCCATCCATCTATTTTCATCCACTTATCCGGGGCCGGGTCGCGGGGGCAGCAGTCTGAGCAGAGAGTTCCAGACTTCCCTCTCCCTGGACACTTCCCCCAGCTCTTCCGGTGGGACCCCAAGGCGTTCCCAGGCCAGCCGAGAGATATAGTCTCTCCAGGGTGTCCTGGGGGCCTCCTACCGGTGGGACCTGCCTGGAACACCTCCCTAGGGAGGCGTCCAGGAGGCATCCAAAAGTAAATTGAGACCTTTGCCTTTCGGCTCAGCTCCCTCTTCACCACAATGGACCGGTACACCGTTCTCATTACTGCAGATGCCGCACCGATCCGTTTGTCAAACTCACGCTCCTTCCTTCCCTCACTCTTGAACAAGACCCTAAGATACTTGAACTCCTCCATTTGGGGCAGGAACGCTCCTCCAATTTGGAGAGAGCAAACCACCTTTTTCTGGTCGAGGACCATGGCCTCAGATTTGGATGAACTGATTCTCATCCCAGCCGCTTTACACTCAGCTGCAATCTGCACCAGCACACACTGAAGGTCCTGGCCCAATGAAGCCAACAGGACAACATCATCTGCAAAAAGCAGAGATGCTATCCTGTGGTCCCCAAACCAGACCCCGTCTGGCCCCTGGCTGCGCCTAGAAATTCTGTCTATAAAAATAGTGAACAGAACCGGTGACAAAGGGCAGCCCTGCCGAAGTGCAACATGCACCGGGAACAGGTCTGACTTACTGCCGGCAATGCGAACCAAGCTTCTGCTCCGGTTGTACAGAGACCGAACAGCCCTTAGCAAAGAGCCAAAGACTCCATACTCCCGGAGCATACTCCACTACCACCACTATGGCTTTACTCTCTTCTTTGTCCACCACCACAATGTCTGGTTGGTTCGCCATTACCATTCTGTCAGTCTGAATCTGGAAGTCCCACAGGATCTTGGCTCGCTCGTTCTCTACCACCTTGGGAGGTGTTTCCCACTTTGACCTTGAGGTTTCCAGTCCATACTCCGCGCAGATGTTCCTGTATACTATGCCAGCCACTTGGTTATGGCGTTCCATGTATGCTTTCCCTGCCAGCATCTTACACCCTGCAGTTATGTGCTGGACCGTCTCAGGGGCCTCTTTGCACAGTCTACACCTTGGGTCTTGTCTGGTGTGGTAGATCTGGGCCTCTATGGCTCTGGTGCTCAGGGCCTGCTTCTGTGCAGCCAGGATGAGTGCCTCTGTGCTGTCCTTCAACCCAGCCCTTTCAAGCCATTGGTAGGATTTGTTGAGATCAGCCACTTCAGTTATGTTCCGGTGGTACATCCCGTGTAAGGGCTTGTCCTCCCATGATGGTCCCTCTTCCAGCATCTCATCCTCTGTTCTCCACTGCCTGAGACATTCACTCAGCACGTCATCTGTCGGGGCCTTAGTCTCAGGGTGCTGGATTTGGGGTGGAACCCTCCATGCATGGTGAGGAGCTTTCGTGTCTTAACATCTGTGGTCTGTATCTCTTCCTTTGGCCACCTTATTATTCCTGCAGGGTATCTGATCACTGGCAGGGCGTAGCTGTTTATTGCCCGGGATTTGTTCTTGCCATTGAGCTGGCTTCTTAGGGACTTATGCTTACTCGTTGGAGGGTATTGGCTGTTGCCCGCATTCCTGTGTTGCCTGTGCAGGTTGCCGTTTGCCTGTGGTATTCCAAGGTACTTGTAATTGTCCTCAATGTCTGCTATTGTTCCTTCTGGGAGTGAGACCCCTTCTGTGTGGATTACCTTGCCTCTCTTTGTCACCATCCTCCCACATTTCATATCTCTCGAGATGCGATGTATGTATGTATGTATGTATGTATGTATGTATGTATGTATGTATGTATGTATGTAAGTATATGTATGTATGTAAGTATATATATATATCTAACTATATCTATATATATATATATATATCTCTCTACTCTCTCTCTCTCCTCTCATCTCTCTATCTCTCTCTCTCTATATCTATCTCTCTCTCTATATATTCTACCTACCCATCCTGCTATCTGTTGATCCAAAACAATGCACCCACTATCTCCCCGTCAGAAGTAGAACTCACAACTCCCAAAAAGAACCTGCAGCGGTGGATTCATTACAGCCCTGGGATATTCAGTTGTGTTTCTATTGGCGCGAGGTGCAGAGACATGAAGCAGCTCCTCTCAGCTGCTGGTTCTTGGCCTGGGGATGCCGGATGCTGGCTCTCGGCTTGCTGCTGTGGGCTGTAGGATCACAGCTGCCAGCTCCTTGCAAGCAGCCTTGTCCTCTTTCATATGGCATAACTCTTCCATGCTGTACTCTGGCTCATTCAAGTAACCACAAATTTTAGACTGTGCTAACACTATATCGGAAATCTGAATGTTCCTTATTCTTCTCTTATTCTTAATGGTACTCAACATGTTTTTGTTGGATTTCACCATTGTTTTCTGTATTGAGATTCTAGACAACACATGAAACTGTTGCTTCCGTGTGTCTGTAAAATGTACAAAATGTAAAGCAATGACACTAATAATAGAAAACAATAAAAATAAAATAAAACAATCTAATTGATGCTTACACATTTTTACTATTTCTGTTTTTAGGGTGCTATGGTGTGGACGGTGAAAGTGATTCAATCATGAGCTCAGCATCTGAGAATTCAACAGAACCTTGGTTCTGTGATGCCTGTAAGAATGGAGTGACACCCAGCTGTGAGCTCTGCCCTAACCAGGATGGCATTTTTAAGGAGACAGATGCTGGGAGGTGGGATACAGTAATAAACTGAACTCATGGTCAGTTACCATTTAAACAAGGAAGTGGGTGGGACACATTGAGTAAACAAATATCCAATGGTATTAGCAGCAGGCACTCACAGTTTGTCTAAATTGTAAGCATATTTCAGTGCAGAGGAGAAAAGGAAGTTGAAATGAGGAGAGCAAATGCGGGGGGTGGAAGGAAGAGAGAAGATAGCAGAAGAAGAGGGTAAAAGAAAAGAGTGTGTTATGTGAAGTGTGAAGACTTCAGCCATGTTATCGCTGATAGTGCTTCTCAGCCAGGCTGCACCCGAATTTGCTACTTCACTAGAGCATGAAAAACACAGCAAATTAAACTGTGAAGCGTTGCTTGGTAGAGATGGATATCTTTATATTGGACTTTGGATTCTCTTCTCTAAAGTCCTCATTTGAAATTGTGTCACACCAAACTGTTGCCAGATTCTGGCACTGTATATTGTAAATCTTTCAATCCTTCTCTTTCCTAATATTAAAAAATCACTGCATTCCATTTTTCATAATAAAGATACAGATTTGATGAATGTTTTGACATTGATACATTAGTCATTCAATCTTTCTGAAAAATTCTACTTTAATGTAATTTTATCTGTTTAGTTTGTGCATTTAGTGTTTGATGTTGGTGATTTTCAGATGGGTGCATGTGGTTTGCGCACTCTACGTTCCTGGAGTAGCATTTGGAGACATCGATAAACTTCGACCAGTGACGCTCACAGAGATGAATTATTCTAAATATGGGGCAAAGGCAAGTCTATTAAATAAAAAATTTCACCAAGGGGTTTTAAAATCTCTAAAACACAGGACATGTTTTTACTCTCTTAGTTGGTTTATTTTTAATTACCTAAGATTGGGGTAAAAACAATTTTTATTTAGATTTAGTGTTTTTAATAAGGTAAATTTATGGTTTTCGAATTTGCAATTTTTTTAGCACTCTCATATGATAAATAGAAAAACGGATGTATGTGCTGCCCATGTATTGGCTAAACACAAATTGATGTTGGTTGATGTTGTTGTAGCTACTACTTGACCTTTACCTTTTTGTATTGTGTTAAGTAGGATTGCAGTTTCTGTGAAGATGCCCGGTTTGCCAGAACTGGTGTATGCATTAGCTGTGATGCAGGAATGTGCCGCTCCTACTTCCATGTTACTTGTGCACAGAGGGAGGGCCTTCTTTCTGAGGCTGCTGCAGAGGAGGTAATGGGAGCTTTATGTTTGCTTTATATATTGTATATATACTTGGACACTTAATCTTGGATTAAAAACATTTCTCTTGCAATTGTTATTGTGCTTCCCAGCCATCTAAATGACAAACCGAATCCAAGCAATACTGACGTGTTAGTGGTTATTTTCATTCCACCAGAATAGTGTGGAACATTTACACACAGACTAATAGTTTATATTAAAGCAGGTCAGGCAATTAAAGCAAGGCACTTTGTTTTGAGTTTGCTTCATCTGCTAACAGTAGTTAATTGGGTTCATTTCATCAAACATATTTTCCAAAATTTCCTCAGGTCATCATCTCTGAGTAAAAAACCCTCAAGTATTAATAGTTTAAAAGATACAGACATTCCAACATTTTATATTTTTGGTGCATATATATATATATATATATATATATATATATATATATATATATATATATATGAGAGAGAGAGCGAGAGAGCGCAGTTGAATGAATGAATGGATATAAAAGGTACATTTTTTCTTTGTTTAGGATATTGCAGATCCATTTTTTGCCTACTGCAAACAACATGCAGACCGCTTTGACAGGAAGTGGAAAAGGAAAAATTATCTGGCTTTACAGTCTTACTGCAAGGTGTCTCTACAAGAGAGAGAGAAACAGCTTACGCCTGAAGCACAGGTAATATCCTTCAACTCTTTAGCACCAGCCAAGCACCAGCCAAACCCCAGAAACTTTTTTGCATTACTGTTATTACTGCAATATAATTCCAGGTTAATGCAACACAACTCATTCAGCAAAAGAACAATTTCAGTTTTAGAAAGAGCCTTATTTCAATATAGCCTAATTATGAAGACAGAGCTGCTTTACTTGCCAAACGTTAGCAATTTTACAATACGGCTTCTAAAGCAAACTAGAAGAAGTAATTTCTTAGAGAAATTACGTGAGAAAGCTGTTCTGTTGCCGAAAAGATGCCGAACGCTAATAAGTTGCTGACGTCAAGACGTAGACCATGACAAAAAGTTGACCAAGGTAAAAAGAAAGACAAAGATTAAAAAGTTGAGAAAGATTAAAAATTGAAAAGGTAACAGATTAAATAGGTGACGAAGGTGCTTTGTTGACGATCATGAAAAAAGTATTTTACAAACCATTACCAAAAGCCATTACCATTCTGTCTGTCTGTATCTGGAAGTCCGACAGGATCTTGGCTCGCTTGTTCTCTACCACCTTGGGAGGTGTTTCCCACTTTGACCTTGAGGTTTCCAGTCCATACTCCGCGCAGATGTTCCTGTATACTATGCCAGCCACTTGGTTATGGCGTTCCATGTATGCTTTCCCTGCCAGCATCTTACACCCTGCAGTTATGTGCTGGATCGTCTCAGGGGCCTCCTTGCACAGTCTACACCTTGGATCTTGTCTGGTGTGGTAGATCTGGGCCTCTATGTGGTAGATCTGGTGATCGGAGCACTGGGGGCAGTGACCACCAAACTGGAGGAGTGGCTACAACAGATCCCTGGAAAAACATCCGACATCTCAGTCCAGAAAAGTGCAGTCCTAAGAACAGCAAGGATACTGCGCAGAACCCTCAAGCTCCCTGGAATACGAGTCCTGCAGCCTTCAGCATGCATGTTTAGATGAACTCATCTTCATAATACGGCTTTGACGCTTTTGCCATCTTATGCTATGTTAGCAAATATGTATCTATGGCTTTTACTGCAGCATCGCTGACTTCTCTGCTCTGACTTCTCTACTTCTCGCTTGTCCTCCCAGGCTCTTGTATTTTTCACCATGCTGAGTTCTCATAGTGGCGTTGAATATTATATTCCTTGAATATTGACACGTGTTGCATACACACCAAGGACATTGCTTTCCTGTTCACCTCTGTAAATAAATAGGCAGTGGTCCATTTTTTATGAAAAACTCTACCCGTGTCTTATTTTTTAAAAAGACCTTTTGCCTCTTGTATCAATCTCTGAATTGTTTTGGCTCTTTCTTCTTCTTCTTTCAGCTACTGATACTCCATGTCCAAAACATCACAGTTCCCCTGGTGGAAACTGTAGGAGTTTCATCTTTTATTTCTCATGCATGTTTTTGCGTTCAGATTTATCCTGGAGGCCGGACCCCCTTGGCGGGCCAGTGTTGTCTTTTGACGCCCCCTGATATATACAGTGACTTGCAAAAGCCTTCACCCCCCCTTTGGCATTTTTCATCTTTTGTTGCCTCACAACCTGGAATTTACATGGATTGTTTGAGGATTTACATCATATAATTTAAAAAACATGCCCACACGTGTGAAAATGTTTGTATTTTTCATTGTGAAGCAAACAACAATTAGGATATAATAACCTTTGCAAAAGCCACCTTTTGTGACAATCACAGCTCCAAGTTGCTTTGGATATGTCACATCTTACCACTGGGATTTTTTCAAATCCCTCCTTGCTCCAGCTCCTTTAAATTTGATGGTTTGTGCCTGTGAACAGCAATCTTTATCTGAAAACAGATTTTCTTTTGGATTGAGGTATGGTCTTTGACTTGGCCATTCCAACACATTTATATTTTGTTGTTGCTTTAGCAGTGTGTTTGGTGTCATTGTCCTGCTGTAAGGTGACCCTCCACCGTAGCCTCAGATAACACACGACTGGTGCAGGCTTTGCTCAGGAATATCCCTGTATTGTGTACCATCCATCTTTCCATTAACTCTAACCAGTTTCCCAATCCCGGCTGCTGGTGTTGGTGTTCTTGGGATGACATGATGTGTTGGCTTTGCGCCAGACATATCGTTTTCTTTGATAGCCGAGAAGTTAAATTTTGGTCCCATCATACCAAAGCACCTTCCTTCATAGATCTTGGGAGTCTCCCTTTGCCTTTTCACTAACTCAAATTTTGCCTTTTTGCCAAAAGTAATAGTTTTATTCTCATGCCATAAAGCCAAACTCTATGGAGCATACAGTTTATTGTCACCCTATGTACAGATAATCCAGTCTTTGCTGTGGAACACTGCAGCTCCTCTAGGATTACCTTAGGTCTCTGCCCTCTGAATAATGACCTGGGTACTGGTGAGAGGCCGTATCTTGGCAGATTGCCGTGTGCCGTGTTCTTTCCATTTGGTTATTATAGATTTGATGGTGCACCTAGGGGATCACCTGGGAATCACCTGAGGATCAAGATTTGAATATTTTTTATAACCTCACCCTGATTTGTACTTACTTTGGTTAGTGGTGCCTCTTGCTTAGGTGTTGTAGCCTCTAGGTCCTTTCAAAAAAGGTGTGTGTGTGTGTGTGCTGTATATATAATTATAATATAATTGGTAATATATGTATATATAATTATAATATAATTGGTGATATATTATAGATATATATGTGTATATAATCTACGCATATTTTGCTGTTTTGCGGAACATGCTCAACTGTGTGTTTTTGTTTACAATATAACCTAGCTAACATGCTTGTTCCATTGATAGGCTCGAATCACAACACGCTTGCAGCAGTACCGAGCGAAAGCAGAGCTCTCCAGGAACACTCGGCCACAGGCATGGGTGCCCCGGGAAAAGCTGCCCAGGCCTCTGACCTCTAGCGCTTCAGCTATTCGGAAGCTGATGAGAAAGGCAGAGCTGATGGGCATCAGCACGGACATTTTCCCTGTGGATACATCTGATGCCAGTGCCAGCATGGATGGACGCAGGAAACACAAGCAGCCTGCCCTTACAGCAGACTTTGTAAATTACTACTTGGGTGAGCATGCTCAGTTGGTGCATTTTGTATTGGAGCTTATGGGCTGAACATTAGTTTTATTGTATCGGCACAAACATATGGAGGTAAAATAAGAGAACACAAGATGAACCTCCATTGGTGCTACAACAGGGAAATTCAGTCCTTATTCAGTCCTTATTAGCTTTAAACAATCAAGTGCAAAAATGAAAAAGTCTAGTACAGTCTAGTTAAATCAGAAATCATGCACGCATATGCATACACCATTAATGTCGTAGACTACTACAATGGATGAATGAATGGATGGGCATTCTTCGTCGTCTACTGATATGAGGCCAACAATTGTACGGTCATTAGATAGATTCTATAGGTAAAGGTTCTGTAAGTCATGCATCAAGTCTGTAGTAGTCTGTAGTTTGGAGGATATTTAATATTCGAATGCAATAAATTGTTTTAGTTGGTTCCTACAAATTTGAGAAATGTTTATTAAGGACTGTCATTAGCATGTGTTTTCCTGTACAGTAATTTGAATTACGATATTTTATTTGTTCTACTGGCATTCAGAGAGAAACATGCGAATGATCCAGATCCAGGACAATATTTCTGAACAGAAGAATTTAAAAGACAAGCTGGAAAGTGAGCAAGAAAAACTTCATGTGGAGTATAACAAGGTAAATAGCAGATCTGAAACCAACAGAAAATTCAGGATGTTTTAAGGAAATATAATTTATTTAATTTTAGAGAAAGCAAACATTCCTGTGCAGGTTTATCAGCTGTAATGTTTAACATGTTAGTTGAAATGAATACATTGTAACGTTGATAGTTCAACGTAAGTGCTAATTATTAGTGCTAATATGTTTAGTGCTAAAATTACCACTGTAATTCTTACAAGCAGTGAACATAATGAGCATATTAAGACACCAACACTATCCTTCAAGGTGATGTAGAATATTACATAAAGACTGTTCCTGTGCCATCCCTGTTCAAACCTGACCTCGGTGAACAGACTGCCATTCTCTTCACATTTGTCAAGATTGGGAAATAATTGAATGGCAGAGTAAAAGTCACAACAATTAATGTTGCGTTTATTCCTCCAATGTACATGTTAAACGCTTTTAATGGAGTGTGTATTTGTAATTTCACTGCATAAATTGCTCCTGGCCTTAGACAAAATGTAAAGGCATGTTGTTGATGTGACTAAAATGTCCACTTAACTACTGTTTCCTTATGGCTCACCTACCTCCCTACTGACGGTCTTCACTTAGGTCTTTACTGACGGTCTTCACTTAGGTCTTTACTGACGGTCTTCACTTAGGTCTTCACTTTAGATATGCAACTTTGCACTTTGTAACAAACAGTTAAATGCAATTTATGGGGAGTAGAAAGATAGATATAACGTCTATATGTTGTTATTTCTTTTCCACTCCAGCTTTGCGAGTCTTTGGAGGAGCTGCTAAATGTGAATGGCGAGTTGCGGAGTGAAGGCCAGGCCATATGGAATTTGCTAGGGAGCATCCTAGGCCAGGTACCTACAACATAATAGCCTCTTCATCAGTGGCGCCCCCATTGCCCCCCCCCAGAGACGCTCCACTCACATTCAGTGCATACACACCTTACAGGCATGTTCAATCCATAGCTAAATACAAATCATTAATAAATAAAAAAGGAAACGCACAACCCACACAATAATGTGCATAATGTGTTTTTTTCAAAATGCTTCTTAAAATTGTGGTAAAAGTGGAGTGATATTTATAGTTGTTTTAATGGAGAGGGGTCAAGGAGCATTCATCAAAAGCCATCCGCTGAACTCAATCTAATCATTAGGAGCCCAATTTGGTATGCCACCTCACGGTTTTCTCTGGCTCCTATCTGGCCACCCCACTGAAAAATTTCTGCGAATGCCACTGCTCTTCACACACAATCTCACCTTTCATTGTCAGCTTCAACCACGCAGGTCCCAATATGGTTTGTGCTTAAGCGTAATCCACAATGGGATAGAAAAAAATTCCACGGCATTGGCGTAATTATAATAACCTTGCTGAGCCTTTAATTTTGCATTTACTGATTAATATGTCATTTGTTATAAAGTCAGACCTGCATTTGGAGGTAAAACTGTTCCTATAGCAACCAGTTGCCATGACGTTTCATGTATTTAGTCATGGTGGCATTCCGCTTGAGTGCGTTTGTGGAGTAGATAGGCAGAACAGCTGCAGATATTGCCATTATTGATTGGAACAGCATAGTCATGCAACTCGAAACTTATCTATCAAGGAACTGGTCCTTCATTCAGATTTGCTCAGGTACATTGCCCTCGTCCAGGATCCCCACGTCATTGTTTTTATGGTTTACTGTACCGTAAGATGGCGTGCTAATGTCAGGCCTCTGCCTCAAGAAGTCGATCAAGGAGGAAGATCTTATCTCTCGATTCAACTGGTGTGGTAGGAGGCCCTCTTGCTTGCCCAGTACACTCCACCAGAGACTACTCCCATCTCCTATAAATACACACATATGGACAGTTCTAACGCATACGGAGATATATATATAGATATATATGTATATATGTATATCTATATATATCTATATCTATATATCTCTATATATATCTATAATTATCTTTCTCTCTCTCTCTCTCTCTCTCTCTATATATATATATATATATATATATATATACCCCCTCCAGTTTGGGGGTCACTGATCACCACAGGCACTACTGTGGCCTTCACCTTTCAAGCCTTCTCCAGTTCTTCTCTGAGCCCTTGGTATTTCTCTAATTTCCTATGTTCCTTTTTCCTGATGTTGCCATCGCTTGGTATTGCCACATCCACCACTACGGCTTTCCTCTGCTCTTTGTCCACCACCACAATGTCTGGTTGGTTCGCCATTACCATTCTGTCTCTCTGTATCTGGAAGTCCCACAGGATCTTGGCTCGCTCGTTCTCTACCACCTTGGGAGGTGTTTCCCACTTTGACCTTGGGGTTTCCAGTCCATACTCTGCGCAGATGTTCCTGTATACTATGCCAGCCACTTGGTTATGGCGTTCCGTGTATGCTTTCCCTGCCAGCATCTTACACCCTGCAGTTATGTGCTGGACCTTCTCTGGGGCAGTCTCAGGGTGCTGGATTTGGGGTGGAACCCTCCATGCATGGTGAGGAGCTTTCGTGTCTTAACATCTGTGGTCTGTATCTCTTCCTTTGGCCACCTTATTATTCCCACAGGGTATCTGATCACTGGCAGGGTGTAGCTGTTTATTGCCTGGGATTTGTTCTTGCCATTGAGCTGGCTTCTTAGGACTTGCCTTACTCGTTGGAGGTATTTGGCTGTTGCCGCATTCCTTGTTGCCTTTTCAAGGTTGCCATTCGCCTGTGGTATTCCAAGGTAGGTGAGGATGGTGACAAAGAGAGGCAAGGTAATCCACACAGAAGGGGTCTCACTCCCAGAAGGTACAATAGCAGACATTGAGGACAGTTACAAGTACCTTGGAATACCACAAGGACAGCACAGAGGCACTCATCCTGGCTGCACAGGAGCAGGCCCTGAGCACCAGAGCCATAGAGGCCCAGATCTACCACACCAGACAAGACCCAAGGTGTAGATTGTTCAAAGAGGCCCCTGAGACGGTCCAGCACATAACTGCAGGGTGTAAGGTGCAGGCAGGGAAAGCATACACGGAATGTGGCAATACCAAGCGATGGCAACATCAGGAAAAAGGACGTAAGAAATTAGAGAAATACCAAGGGCTCAGAGAAGAACTGGAGAAGGCTTGAAAGGATGGTAATCATAATGTTTCTGCTGGGTCTCATTGGTGTGGATATATGGTCCATATATGGTCCATCTATTGTCTCGGTGGGTCAACTGGTGGTATATATTGGTGATGAGTGCATGCTTATCCTGTAAGGGCACAGACCTGTTATGTGTATCTATCATCTCAGGCACTGTCCTCCAGGTTGTATACTTCACGTCATGTGAGGTCTGGTAGTGCTGTAATAGGTGCACAGATTGAGTTGACTGTTTATGGTATTGCACATTTTCCTTCGTTCTCTGTCGATGAGAGAGCACTCCTCACAATCAATAAAAAGCAACCAATTGATATGTAAATAGCTTGTAATGTGCATCGTTAACATGTTGACGAGTCTCTTGCTATGCTATTTGCCCAATCAGCATTAGCATAATGTAGGCAAATAAAGGCTACAATTAACCCAAATCTAAGATAAAATTATTTTCAGATCAAATATCTGAAAACACACATAGGTTATATGTCCTACAAAACAATGAACCACTTACACCCATTGCTTTCAGAGGCATAGGAAAAGCAATAACCACACACAGATCCATACACAGTGTCGCTCCTAGCATTTTCTACCACAACTGTACACTTCCTCTTTGGAGATTTTCAAAATAAAAGTCACATATGTTTCACTGTGCTCAACTAAAACTAAGGGCAGAACATTTACCGTATTTATAGTCGACTTTCACAATCTATGTACCCAAATAAGCTTCTGATTAAAATAACATGTCCTCTTTGCCTGTGTGATTACACTTACCTGAAAATTTATTTTTTATCATGGTAGAAACTAAGCACTCCAGCTGTTCTGAAAGCCCCAAAAGAGAGGAAGCCCAACAAGAAAGAGGGAGGAACCCCAGGAAAGTCTTCCAGCCTACCTGCAATCCTCTACAGGTGAACAGCAAAGGACTGTAGTTGTAGGTTGATAGAAATGATAGAAAAAAACATTGTACCATTGTTTACCATGACTGTGGTATAGTTTATTGTTTATTATAAAGTGGTATGCTTTAACATGACACTGTGACTTTTTATGTTAATCATTTTTTAGTCTCAACTCTTTAGGCTTAGTGTCTAACTTTACATCTGACGTAATGTATAGAGTAATGACTGCCATGTCAGTAAACTGCTTCTTCTTACACATCTTTCATGTGTTCCTGCAGTTGTGGAATTTGTAAAAAAAAACAGGACCAACATCTACTAGTGTTGTGTGACACCTGCAAGCTTTACTACCACCTGGGTTGCCTGGAGCCTCCACTAACACGTATGCCCAAGAAGACCAAGAACAGCTATTGGTGAGAGACAAAAATACAAAGGTTGAAGCATATGTATGCCCATGAGGAAAGTCTTGAGTAAGGGCCGATGAATTGGAAAAGATACTATAAATTTTGAGCCACTTCTCTCTCTCTCTTGCTAGTTAAGTTTGTAACCCCTTTACCTTTAAGTGTTATGAAACCAATGACTTAATCCATCATAAATGTGAATGTCTAAAGCTTTAATCGTTAAGAATGGCCAAATCAATTCTTGTACCTCAATCCTACTCTGTTCATCAAGATGGCTGCATAATCAGTTTTTATGTATCAAGTGACCTGAAAGTGCTAATGGTCATCACGAAACGATTATTTTCTTTCCAATTAGTTTTTACATTTTTTACTAGATCTGATTTTACTGTGACATACCATTTTTTATTCTGTTAAACTGAACCTAAACAAAACCTAAATAAAATCTATTATTTTAATAATATAACTATAACAAAAAAGTATAGGATGACCTAAAAGAAGGTAAGCAGTTTAAAGTTATGCAGTGCAAATTGCGTAGTGATTGGCTATGTTCCATTTAGTGAAGTACATTTAGGTCTATGATTGTGATTGCCTGTCGTATTATTAACTGATAGATCAGATGGATCAGTGAATGACAATCAAAAAACAAAATCAAAATGTCTTTCTCCAGTTCACCAAAAACCTGAAAATGTTGCTTAAACTCCCATAACAGTCTTGTTACATGTATTTTATCTTTGAACCACTTCATGTCTGGGACATGTTGGGTTGTGCACACAGGGGAAGTAAGCTGCATTACCACTGGCGCGTTGCCACATTGACAACTTCAGCGTGTAAGAATGTACAGTGATACTGCGTAACAACTTTTTTGCACCTTCTTTTGCCCTCATGTTTTGCCCTTTGCTAAGCATGTGTGCGTAGCCTATGCAGCGAGTTAAACACTGATGACATTCAGTAACCATTTAGGAAGTGAAAGTTCCATTTTTGTACGTTTACCGGACCTGTCTGTTATCCTTTAGTCGTTGTTTTGCCAGGCGTTTAGTGCTTGTAGTCCATCTTACAGGATTGTTTCACTGAGAAGAATCCAATCGAGGATTTGGGCCGGCATCTCTAAAGCTTCAACAGTCAGTTTGCTGCTGGCACCACTCATTTAAACTGCCTTCTCACTCCTGCGGTTTTGAGTCGACACAGAGTAAACATATAGGAATAAACATGTTGCAGCAATACCGAGACAATGTAGATCTGCCTAGTTCGCTTGTCATGTCATAGAGTTCAATAGATCAACGGCCGCTGTAGAATGAATTCCCATGACTATTACGGTTAAAAAAATAAATTAACAAGTTTATTAAGTTATGGCAGTTTAAAAACTAAATAACTGGCTGTGGACTTTGCTGTACGTCATTACGAGGCACGCAGAAGTTATATTACTATTACGTAATATTACTCATAATCATGGAAATATGCAAAGCCAATATATTGTATCCGATGTTAGAGGATGTTACAGGTAGAAATGAACAGTTACGCTCTAAACAACTTTGCGTCTTTGTGGTTAAAACGAGACTAGCATCCTGATTTTTTTCAGCCCGCTGCAAAATTAAAGGTCCTTAGTTGGCGAAACACCCTTTGCGCCATGGCGACGCAACCGTACTGCAGTAAAAACGGTGGTCACTTTGAACTAGGGGTGGGTAGATCGTTCCTAATATTGGTAATATCGATACCAACGCTAGTGTTGATATCGATCGATACCCCAACAAAAATATTGACACACTAGTTAAATTTTTACTCCTCCTTATTTTCAAAGACGCGACCTAACTATCTTGCCTGTCTGCAACTCTAAGTGCCTGTGTGCAAGTGGCGTGCCTGTGCCGTATGCCAGAGCATTATATTTGATAAAATCAGTATTAGTATCGATATCGGTGATACTGATCCAGTATTTACCTACTTTGAACTGCTACAACTGTAGATGAGGGTGAGTGATGGCAGCTTCTGGTGTTGGTATTTCACTCCTTTAATCTGGAATTTGTTTACATTCATTAAGAACTGGCAGTGGCATGGACACCTTTTTATTAAAGCCCTCAATGACAAAGCCCTGGGCTTTGTCCCAATCTGTCCACTGTGCCAGAGCGTGTTGTTGGAGGACCGCATGTGCATAAACTGCTTCTGTTGTGACAGGAGGATCCAAAAGGCTGATATTACCATCAGAATCTGTTAAGATTCTGCTATTAACAGAATCATTGTTAAGGTCCCACATGCTCAAACAGAGCAACCACTGCAGCCTGTATGTAAAGCCTTCATCCTGGTTGTAGTGAGTTGAAACAAAGAGATTTTAGACGCCCAACCTCACCACCAGGACTGATCAGTAAGACGGATGCAATCTTTTAAGTCTGAGCAGAGTAGGACCACGCCAAGCGTATGATTCAATCACTGCACGCTTCCGCGATCACGTGGCCATATCGCTGAATATATCTCCACGTGTTTCCGAGACTGCAAGCCTTAGTTTTGCTAGCTCCATTTTACATTGCTTCACAGACTCCCTTTTTCTGTGAAGTTTGCAGCAAAAGCAGTTCAAGCTTTTTCTCCATTGAATAAGACTTTGTTAAAATAGTCATGGCACCTTAGATATAGTATAGTAGACTATATTGTATAATATATGTACTTTTTCTGATATAAATTATATAAGTAATTCATATATTAGTAACAATTTAATTTTGGTTTTGCAGCACTGGTAAATTGAGTCGGCTATGGTACGGAGTTCACAGTTCAACTGACATAAATACAATTGAGACCTTTAGTGGCTATTCCAGATTGGTTATTGGTCCCTGATAACAGGGTGGTGCCCCGTAAATGTATTAATTAATAATGCAATTAATAATAATTAATCATAACTAGGTGTTTCACTTAAAAAAAACTATAATCGATCATCATATATAGTTATAATATTTAAGATTTTGACCATATTTTGTGTATCTAAATTATAAACATAAAGGTTATCTCCAGTTAGGAGCTATTAATCCAATTGTTATAATATGTGCTCCTCGCATATGCCCACAAATGTTTTTAATGTTAATGGGATCACTTTACCACTCTGATTGAAAAAAAGGGGGAACGGGCCATTGATGCATTGCTTTGGTCGTCTAAAATCACATACATTCTCATCTTCTCAGGGGTTGTGCTAGGATACATGATTACTAGGCAGATTTTTGAGCAAGATGTACCTTCTAGTCCTCTCCCATATGCCTCAGTGCAGTTGGATATGGTCACCATGGCGTTTGATGAATCCGGCTCCCCATCGTGCACGTCTGGCGATGCACTGGCGTCTGTGGCTGCCAATGGAGGTGTACTGGCATGCAAGGCAGAGATGTGGCTGTCACTGTTGCACTCTGAACGTTGAATAGCTTCTGTGCAGTCTGTTGCCCTGTGATTGGTTGATAAAAGACCCTGCTTCAGTGACTTCATTCTAAAAACCTCCACATTTAGTGAGCGGATGTTGCTTTCTGTTAATAGCACACTGTTTGTCAGGTTTGAGAGTGTTGGTGTTCATCTTGGTATAGGATGTGGCAATCTGAGTTTTATTTGTTGTGACAGGGGCCCTAAACCGTGATGTTCTAATTGTGGGTCTTACTACTTTCATATATGTACTGTTGTCATTTTTTGTTGAGTGAAGCTGAGATCTGTTTTCATCTCTGCCTGGTTATTGATGAACTGGACAAAAAAGGAGAATAGTGGATAGTGAACACTGTTCCCTTTTATACTTTGACCCTAGTTTAACTCATGTCTTATGCAGGCCGTGTAGGAGTTTTTCTACTATTGGGTTTATCCCTCTTGAGGTGTTGAGAAAGCAAAGACCTGAAAGATACCCATCGTTCTTTGCTGCCTATAGCTCCAGAAGGAGGTTGGCGAGCTCCTGTAGCAGGTGACAATCTCTTTGAGAAACCCTGGGGAAACTCTATTTTTAAGCGTTTGAACAGAGAAACTTCGATGACTTCTGATGAGCCGTAACTTCTGTACAGCCTCTCCCACAAACGTTTAAGACTAGCTTCCGGATTGCTAATGTATACAGCTCTAATTTCAGCACATAAACATTTATTTTGGGCCTGGGGGTTCTCTTTCTCAAAGGGGTCTGGAAGATGGTATTGATGGTCACGAGCATTTAACTGCATAGTAGACACCTAAAAGGGTGGCACCGTCTGAGAGACACGGCCTTCATCCAGCGTTCTGCTTCTGGAGATTTTTAGAAATCAGACATTTTCCTTTTCATTGTGGTCTGAATGTAAACATGTAGTGTCCAGTTGTGTTGTTGTCAGGGGTTCTGTAGGAGTGTTCCCTGACACTGTAGCTATTTGCCTTCAAAATTAAGTAACTCAAATCAGCTGTATTTATAAAGCACTTTGCTGACCAAAGTGATGTACATAGCAAGCAAACAATTAAAACAATACTTAAAACAATAAAGAAGACAATAAAACAAATAAATAAAGCAATGGAACAAAAGCAGAGTCTCATGGGGAGTGAAAAGATTAAAAATGGGTCTTGAAAAAATTTTAGAAAATGTGCAATGAAGGGGCCTGCCTAACGTGCAGAGGTAGGGCCTTCCATAATTGAGATGTTGCAACAGCAAAGGCTCTGTCTTCTTTAAACTTCCAGCTGTTTTTTGGTACTGTAAGGAGAAGCTGGTCAGCTGACCCGAGAGACCGTAAGGAAGAGTAAGTAATAAGCAGCTCAGCAAGGTAAGTGGGGCTATACCGTTGAACAAGCTAAAAACAAAGTAAAGTAAGTCTAAAGTGAACTCTATAATGTACAGGCAGCCAGTGGAGAGGTGTCAGCCTGGTTAACTTCATACTGGGGGCTTGCTGAACCACTCACTCAATCCTAGCACTGCAATGTTCACGTAACAAAAGCTTCTTCAGGCTGGAAAGACGGGGAAACTCCAAAATTGACCCCTGGGGATTGTTTTTTAAGAGGTGAGCTGAAGAAGATTCAGAAAGATTTGGCCTTCCCCGGTGGAAGTCGGCTCTTCATGTTTGCTACAAAGCATTGGCTCTTAGAGCCATCTCGTTCACAAACAAAACATCACTTCTATGGGTGCCCACCAGATGCTGCAGACACAAGACAACTCGACTTTGAGTTATTTTTCCCTATTGCGCTTTCTCAGGCTGAAAAATATTACAATAGACCTGGATATTAATGTTTTTAAACGAGCTGTTTTCGAGGGTGTGAACCCTTATATGCAAATAAGGGGGCTGGGGCTCTGTAATGTCTGTACATTACTTGTGTTGACATGGGGTAGATTTTTGAACAAATAGTTTTGGGATAGGGACAAATGGAGAAAATGTGCAAAAAAAATCTATGAGTGCACTTCTAGTATATTTAGTGTATAAATATGAATATTAGAGTCATAAAATATAAAAATTCATAATTTTAAAGTTTGCGTTCTCAGAAGACTGAAAAAAACAGGGCAAGTGGACAGGTTCACCTCAAAACAAAATCTCAACATCAGTTGCAGCATGCCCCAGCAGGAATCATGTGGATTGATAATATTTTCTAATTCCTTCTGCCAGGAGCAGTCCAAACATTTGGAATAATTGTATTATTATATGGTGAAAATATTCCACCTTAAAAAACAATAGTGAAGTGTTGTAACTGTTTAGTGAGACATACAGTACGTTATTGATCCCCTTGGGGAAATAATTTTCTCTGCATTTGATGCAATGTGCACTTTTCTCTTCAAGGACCAGGCTTTGTCTTCACACAAGACATTAACATAATTCAGAATTCACTGTATCAAATAAAAAAAGATGTAGAAGTCCCAGTAATGTCAGTCTATTCCAAATTATGCCACCAGAGTTATGACTAGAATTTGCAGATGATTTGGATCATATTTCTCATATGACGTCATAGATGTCACTAAGGTTCCTCACAGTAGAACCTGAAACTAAAATTGGGTCATTTATAGTAGAATAACTTGATTCAAGGTTTTATCTCTAAGATTATTTCAGGACGTTCAGGATTTTAAGCATATTTGTCTGCTTTGGTTTGGTTCATATGATTCATTTAGGTCTAGGAGTAATTATTGAGTGTGAGTTATAAATTGCTGCTCCTCCTCTACCTCCACCTAAACTTCTAGGAACATGATTGTTGATGTGACTTATTCAAGTTGACTCATCCAAACTAACATTAATTTTGCTGCAGCCAGGTTTCAGTGTGACAGAACAGATCTGTGTGATGGTCAGGATTTAGACTGAGCTCTGTCCTCAGTTGAGCTAGTGTGATAACAGGATGTAGCTTTGAAGGCACACAGGATTGCAGAACCTTTAGTAATGATGGGCTTAAATGAATCAAGATCTGTTGGCAGTGTTCAGTCTTAGTATTGTCATTATTGTAGCGCTCTGACAATCTGCCAGAATGTTGGATGTGTTTCTATAACTAACTAGCTAAAACATTTAAGACAGCTGAAAATAGCTGAAACTTGTAAAGCACAGATTAATTTGAAGAGAATGAGTTTTTTTCACCAGAGCTTAATGTTTGCAGAAGAAGGTGAATCAGTTGAATTTCAAATTGAGGAAAGTTGAAACAGATTTGCTGAAATTGAAGAACTGCTAAAAATACAGGAAGCACAATAAACCTAAATGTAACAAAAATCTAAATCTCATAAATAAATAGTTTTAAGTTCAAGAGATAAAATAATTTTTGTTTATGGAAACATTTAATACACCTGAAAGTAGCTGCAAAGGAAAAAGTTGGAGCTTTGGAGGAAACATGTGCAGGTAATTGCGAAATAGTAAAAGAGTCTTAACTAGTCATAATAAACCAGTTAAAAGCAGAAATACTGCTAAATAATAAACATTAAGCATTATAAATAATGCTTAGATGGAAGACGACGGCGTGGGTAATTGCTAAATTGCATAATAAACTCATTAACTACTCACACAAAACAGTTGAAAGCAGATATATTGCTTTATTTAGCTAAAGATTTAGATTGATGCTCTTATTTTGAAAGAATATGGCTGGTAATTACTAATCTATAAAGTAGTCTCATTAATTAGCCAAATTTGACCAGTCAAAACCAAAATTTGAAACTTTTATTTTGACAGTATACGGAAAAGGTGTGTGGACAATTGCTAAACTGTAAAACAGTCTTCTTAATTAGCAGTCATTACCCACTCAAGGGCATAAAATAACCAAAAAAGCTGATGAATTAAATTGGTGCTTTTATTTTGAAAGGATATGAAAGAAGCATGTGTAAGTAATTGTTAAAATGTAAAATAGTCTCATTACCTACTCATAATAGACCAGTTGAAAGCAAAAATATTGTATTTTTAGCCAAAGATCTGGATTGGTGCTTTTATGTCGAAAGTATCTGGAGGAAGGCCGTGCAGGTAATTGCTAAACAGTAAAACAGTCTTCTTAACTATTCATAATAAACTAGTGATAAACAGAAACATTGCTATTTTTTAAGCAAAACTAGTGCTATTAAAGCTAAATAATGGATATAAATAAATGAATTAGTGATTTTATATTGAAAGGCTTCAGAGGAAGTGTCAATTATATATAACTAATCAATGTAATGGACTCATCAGTAATATGCATAGAGCTGCTATACTGAGCATCAGAAGTTTGACCTGTTAGTCGAGGCTGCAGCTGCGCCGTTGTCATGGAGACAAAAGGCGGGAAAATAAGAAAATCCTGTTTCATTCTGCTCTGAGAAAGCAGAGTTGCACCCCTGCTAAACAGGCTTCTTACAGCAAAACCATAATACTGATCGAAAAAATTACTCAACTTTTTGAATGTAAAAAGCCTTTACATTCAAAAAGTTGAGTAATTTTTTTTTTAATGATCAACTGCTGTGAGTTTTATATTTGAAGAATAAAGATTGTGGCAACAGTCACAATTTCAAAATGTTATATTTCCGTCTTTCTCTGAAAAAGTCTCTCAGACAAAATGCATTAGTCTATGGGAGGATTTCTGGAACTCTGCCTATACTGAAGCTGCCTCAAAGCGAAAAGTATAGGTCTGAGAGCTTGACCAAACACACCTTTAGAATGAAGACAAGTATGACTACGAACGAGTGGAAAAAATTATATTGATAGAGTAAAAACTGGCTGTTGTGACAAGTTAAAGAGCACAATTCTGTCTTAAAAAAGTGTCCTTGCACTCTAGCTGTGACATCAGGCACTGTAGCTCAAGCAATACACAGTAATGGAAAAGCTAAAAATCTATCAAAAACCACACAATATTTAAACTGCTGTATGTCAGAAACTATAAAAGATATTAAAAAGCTGAATGGAAGATTATTAGTTAAATAGTTGAAGATTGTTTTAAAGTTGAAACCTAGTTTAGCTTAAAGTATGCTGAAGTAAATAGGCACGAAATTCCCCAAAAAATTAAATTGAAAGACAGTTTTTTTTCTTTGGTTCTCAAGAGGATATGGTTTATTACTTGTTACATGCAGCAGTGAATGTTCTTATACAGGCAATTCATTTCTTTGGCTTGACGTTGAAGTTTAGGCATCTGACATTTTGTTTGACTGCCTGTGACTATACATGATCTGTCTCTGCCTGGTACACCCTGGACTCTGGCTCCTATCTAGGTCCCAAACCCAAGGCTGTGGAGCTGTGTCTTTCTTTGTCTGCTGAGATTTAGTGTTCTTTCCTCTCTGATATCGAGAGGCCAGTGATGCAGCTATGAGGATGTAAACATCTCCACACACTGCGACACATATATAATATATTACTGTGTCATACTGTACATGATAAACATACACAAACAGTATTTAATGATGGTTTTACTTTAGGTGAATGATTGTAGGATCAGACTATTTGCTGGTGCAATTCAGGACTCAAAGGCCCTTTTTTTGCAATGTGGGCAAACGTAGGTAAAAATATAAATATTTATTTTGATAATCACAGTGAATGCTTCAAAGCATTCAATGTACTGAGATTTGAATCTTTATTATTATTATTATCACAGATTTGAATCTTTCTATTTAATATCTTTCATATTTTTCAAGTTATTAAGCTTTTTTCATCAAAATGTCCCCATTGAAATGAATGGAAAACAATTTTCAAATGCTCTTCAGCTTTGTATTATTTCACTTACAGGTTACAACTTACAATTTAGAATTTTATAAAATATATATTTATTTTTGATTTTATAGCATGTCCACTGTAATGGACAACCGAACAAATTTACTGTAAAATTACAATGATGCCTGGATATCAAAATACAGTATCTTATGTATGTATCAATCTATTCATATATTGATCTGTCCTAAGATAACAGTTTTCCTTTTCATTCTTGTCTGTTTTCTTATCTGATGAGATCTGCCTGATCCTCTGAGCTTTTTTTGTCTTTTCCAGCAACAGAAACCTAAATTTCCCCATCTGACAATTTCAGGTCTGATACTTCCTTAACAATTTGATATATAATTCTTTCTAATTACTCATTAAATGTGGTGACTTCAACAGCCTCTTCTTCAGCTTCAGGGTCAGATTCAGGTTCGTAGACGTATTGTTCTACTACGCTACGAACCAGCTGGCTATTGTCGTGCAGTCCTGTAGTGGGTCTTCTTCTGTGGAGGATTGCAATGGATTGCATTCTCAATGTCGCGCTACTGCCACCTATTGTATCCTAACCGTGCGGTGGCTCGTATCCATGAAGCCAATTAAAAAAAAAAAAAAAGAAACAAAAGGGTATGCGCTTCCGCATAGAGGTGAGGTGAGCAGCTTCGCTTGCAACAGGCCCATAAAACAGACAGTTTACTGATGGGGAGTGAAAACCACTAATTGACAGGGGCAGTGTGGAAGATCTAAAGGGTTTTATGGAATGATAATTTACAGAGACCTTACTGAGACATTGAAGTCCAATAATCTTGAGAATGAAAAGTATGATTGGTCTTCTTTAAGATATATGGTTTCACTTCTTTGACTCCATCTTTATCTACCACACTCTCCTCCAGCTTCTGAGTTGCTCACCATACACTGACTATTGGGTTTATCCATCGTAGTTAACGTACAATAAGGCATGAGATATCCAAGCAGCATGTCCAATGTTTAAGAAGCTTTGGTTTACTGTTAGAATATTGTGTTTCTTTTTCTCTTTTTTCTGTTTCATTGCATTGTTTTTCAGTCTTTAATGTGAACTATAGAGGCTGTTTTGTAGAGGAGTCAAAAATGTGAGGATGTGTGTCTGAAAATAAAATCTGTACAGTTCAGTAAGATCAGCTGTCTGTCTTCTTTCAGGCAATGCTCTGAGTGTGACCAGGCCAGTAGCGATGAAGCTGATATTGCCATGGAGACGCTACCTGATGGCACCAAGAGATCCAGGAGACAGATTAAAGGACCAATCAAATTCATTCCACAGGAGATGTCTCCAGAACCCAAGAAACATCAAGTGAGAGGCACGGTGTGTATTTACACACTATTCTTTTTACTTTTTTATGCATGAAAACATGATTAAATTATTGTGATCAAAGTAGGTCTTTGCACTGGGATAGTAAAACATTGGACTAAAGAAACACGTAACTTTTTTTCAATACATTAATGTTTATTACAGAGATGTGATCCTTGTCCAACACCAAGTAGTGGTTATCATGAACTACGGTGGCCCTGAAGTGCAAGTCACAAATAAACAAAAAGATGAAACACGACAACATTAACAGAAATCCCTCTTAATCATAGCCCGGTTCCATGAACCAACTTTAACAGGAAACATGGCGACATTAACAGGAAACACAACAACATTAATAGGAAATACAACAACATTAACAGGAAATACAGCGACAATAACAGAAAACACAAACAGCATTTAAACATTGCGGAAAGGGTAGGGACCAGGTCTTGTTTCTAATTAGTCATAAGCAAAGTCAGTGTGTTAAAACTGTTTAAAAGCTTGGTTAACTGAATCCGCAAGGATCTCTAACTCACAGTACTGTATTGTATGGCACAGCTTATATACTGAGCTGAAACTTGTCTAAGTGCCTTGTTCGGTAGCCAAGCAGCTGTTCTGGTCCGTGAAATCCTGATTAGATTGCTCTTCCCACATCTTATTAAAGAATAGGCTCCGTCCCACTGAGTCCTGCTTCTTACAGTTTTGGTGTGGGCGTCCGAATAGACATTTAATGTTAAAATACCTCAATTTAATGATCTTCTATTAACATTCAGTTCAAGTTGAATTACTGCACAGCAAACTCTAGGCTTTGAAATGAACTATTTCTAACTAATTCAATTTTACTGTATCTTACATGTCCATGTGAGATCACTGAACAAACTGTAGAGCTGAGTTGCAGTAACTTCTTTCTCGGAGCTGGTCTGATCTTAATCTGAAATCCTGTGGAGTTGAATTTCCTCTGTCATACAGTAATATTTATAACTTAAGTATCACTCTTTAATAGCATAATGCCTTAGATTGAGTTCACAAAATACAAACAAACACAGGGTGAATGTTCCTCTATGTAATCTTTACTTACAGTATAACAGCATAGTAACAGTTTAATATACTGTACCAGTTAAAGCAGCTGCTGTTATGGTAGATAAACTGGAAAATGTGTGCTTTAACATACCTATTTAGCATTAACTAAAAATAATTCAATTTAGACCTGTGTCTATGCCAAATTACCCTGCATTTGGTTGGTGAAAACAATTTTACTGGAAACAGGTATATAGACTGACAAAATAAGAACATAGTAGTTCAGAATTCAGCTCTGTCCTGGGCTGTGCTCTGGGCGTAATACAGGAGGTGGGTGACAGAAGGGTCCTGGCAAAGCTGACATCTATTCTGGACTTTGACTTTCACCCACTGCAGGATACACCTTCTGATCTGGGGAGCAGCTTCAGTGACAGACTGAGAACTAGAAAGCCAGTTGAGTAACAGTTATGCTTAAGTTAGCTAACTTTCCACAGGTACAAAGAAGTAACCTTCACCCGTAACGTTAGTTGTGTGTGCGTCTAAACATGAGTATGCAGACACATGTTGTAGCTCCCTCAAAAGTATTCACAGACACAAGGTGTCACAAGGCATAAACAGTTGCACCATTATGCATAAATATAAAGCAACATATTACTTGGTGTGTCAGTAAGTCTGCTTCATCTAAAGCAAAATGTTTAGCTTGGTGAAAACATTCATTTTCAAAGAAACAAATTAAAATAATCAACCTACAGACATACGAAGATAACACCCAAACAACAGATTTTAACATAGCAGCCACAAATTGGAGGAGGTCTAAACAGGTGCCAAAACAGTCATTCAGTAGTCTAAGCTAACCTAGCTAACTTAGCTTTCCTATACGGCCACCTACATACATTTGCCAATGAAACAACAATACACATCATTACCAACCAAAAATGATTTTCAGATGTTCATCTATGCTTTTCCGTACTTTCACAGACCTGTAAATGAAAACAAAAACATGAGACGGCAACAGTAGACTGCTCTCTTCCTCCGCTTCAGCCAGACTGAAGTCGAGGACGAGCGGCAGACCACTGCGCCCGTCACACTCAGGGGTCGAGGCCGCTTGTGGCGGAAACGTGTAACTTTGCCATGCCCAAATATTCAATTCAGTGATACCACCGGTGTTCTCTTATATATACACATGTACATACTCCGTGGCCACACGGCACGGTGTATCCAACTAACATGTAATGTCGTAAGAACTAATTAAAGAAAACATAAACACAAGGAACAATAAACAACACAGCACAATGTAATGACAAGTTACAAAATTAGCCATCATTGGCTAATTAAATATTGAGCATTTTCCTACACAATAGGAAAATATACATATACCTACTGTGGCAGCTGCTAAAAGTGTCTACCCCCACCGTGCTTTGCCCCCAATTGCGCCGCGTCAGCGCCTTGTATGCACTGCGTGAAGAGGGTGTTATGTCCTTTTGGCCTGTAGGTGGGGATTGACTCCCACCTTCTGTCCTAAAACATCGTAGTTGACTATGTCATATAGCCTCTTGTAGAACAACCATCTCAAGTGTCAGCTGGCCTAGTGGTTAAGAAGGGTGTCTGTAAATTTTTTTTGTCCCAGGTTCGAATCTCAGTGGAAGCACTCTTTCAATTTTAATTATTGGAAAAACAGCGTCTCATCATTATCATTTGACCCACGACATAACATTTTTGTAATATTTAGTCCATGGATCCCAAAGACTACGAACCGCTGGTCGCCTGTGGTGGACAACTATAGTATTTAGTATAGTTATGTACGTAAGTAGGTTATGACAAATTACGGCAGTTTAAAACCAAAAATAAGAAGCTGAACGGTGCGCCCTCCCGCGTGCAGTGTTCGTTTTGTGGCAGACTATTACTATAACTAAAACTATAAAAACTGTTCAGATTGTTTACAGACGATAAAACATTGTCAAGGCATTGACAAGGACAGCTAACTCGCTTTTCCCTGCTCCAAACAGCTGCCGTAACTGAGAGCAACCAGTGCGGCATTGCCAGTAAATCTGGAAATGCATTTATTGGTTCGGACGCTTTAGGTGTGTGAACTGGGGAGGAGACGGCAGCGACTGAAGAGCAACTGAATAGAGTTGATGTCTTCACCGCTGACAGGTGCATTCATTTTATAACGCACTTATCTGGCTGACAGTTCAGTTGAAAAACACATCATCAATCTTTATCAAACCGTCCCTGAATAACATCTATGAACTGCAGTTTGTTCCTTGATTATCCACGATTATTATAGAAGAAGCACAAATCATCGCCAGTCCAAATTGTGCAATTAATACTGTGTTTACAATAAAGGTAATAAATAATAATAGTATTTTCAATTTAAAATGCACTGCATATTTTAAATGAATGTCAAAGTGCTACAAATAAATTAGACCAGAAAGCTACGATAAATACATACGTTTACTCTTGCAGAGTAGAACAAACTACTTGCTGCATTAATGAGTCTTAGACCTGCAGCTGATCATGCCGCCCAATGCTGCCCAGTCTCCCATGGAGCTTTGTCCCGGAGCTGAGGTATTCCTCACCTGCTGATCGAGTGGTAGCAACACATTAGCATGTCTATGCGCCTCTACGGGGGAGGGGAGGGATGAGAAGTTTGCCTTTGCGACTGTGAGCAAACATGAGACAAACAAAAGCTTGGTCGAACTCAGATCCAAGTCATCTGAGTATGAAACACATCACATATCATTCGATCTCGTGTTTCATTCCAGCGGCAGTCTGGAGCTCTCTGCTAAGACTGCTGCCCCGCGACCCATCCACGGATGAGCTTCGATTAAAAATGAAAAGCAGAGGTTTTTTGTTTTTCGTTTTTTTTTAAACAGTTTTAAATCCAATTCCGTGTGTTTTTGTTAAAAAATATTTTTGCTTGGTTTATTGGTCTGTAAGGTGGTGCTTTTATTCAAATCTGTTTGCCGCCCATAGCAAGAGAAAGGAGAAGCCAGTGTAGGCGGATGGATGGGCAAATGGGAAATCAAAGTTTTGTATGATTAAATATTAAATGTACACGGGCCGAATAAGTCACATCAGCTACTCATTCAGTTACAATTACCCGCAGAGTCAAAACAAATTCTCGCTACATCTAGTGCACCAATGCCCCGTTCCTCTCGTAGCCCGCATTTGCACATCCATACATTTGTGTATTGGTCACTCTCTGTCTGGACACATGACTCCGAAACACGTCACGTGTTTGTGTAACTTTGTCTCTAAACAATAAAAACATATTAACGCCAATTCCGTGTCTTTTTGTAAAAATCCATTTGCCGGTCATCGCAAGAAAACCAAAAACGCCGGTGAAAGTGGCTGGATGGACGGATGGGAAATGAATATGTTGAAACGTACACGGGCTGATTAAGGGTGATGTCAGCCACTCAGTTGTTTGGACTGCGCGTGTCAGTCAAACTGCAGTTCTGCAGACAAAGAGTAAACGCGTAGATCTGCTGAGTTCTGGCGTCCTGTCAAAGTTAAGATCGACAACTGCTGTAAAACAAATTCCTGTGATTATTACGGTTATTTACGTAAAATCTACGACTATTGGTAAACATTCATTAACAAGTCGTGGTTGTAATTTTGACAGGACGCCAGAAATCAGCAGATCTACAGCGACGCATTACAACAACATGTTTGTTCCTATGCGTTTACTCTGTGTCTGCAGAACTGCAGTTTGACTTGTTTTGACTGTCCGTGTCATTGTAACTGAGTGGCTGAGATCACTTATTCGACCCGTGTACGTTTCAACATTTTCATTTCCCATCCGTCCGTCCAACCACTTTCACTGGCGTTTTCGTTTCTTTCGATGAGTGGCAAACTGCTTTTAATCAAAGCACCACCTTACAAACCAATAAATCAGGCAAAAATATTTGTTTTTTTACAAAAAGACACGGAATTGGAGGTAATATGTTTTTATTGTTTAGAGACACAAAAAGTCGTTCTCTCGTTACCTCTGCTTATAATTTGGCAGAGACGTCAAACTCTTACACAAACTAGTGACGTGTTTCGGAGTCATGTATCCAGACAGAGAGTGACCAATACACAAATGTATGGATGCGCAAATGCAGGCTACGATAGGAACGGGTGAGTGGCGCACTAGATGTAGTGGGAATTTGTTTTGACTGTTCTGTTTTGAATGTTCACGGCCCGTGTTCGTTTCAAAACTTTGATTTCCCATCCATCCATCTATCCGCCTTCACCGGCTTCTCCTTTCTCTTGCTATGGGCAGCAAACAGATTTGAATAAAAGCACCGCCTTACAAACCAATAAACCGAGCAAAAAATTTTTTAACAAAAACACACGGGATTGGATTTAAAACTGTTTTTTCGTTTAGAAGAAAGAAAAAAGAAAAACTAAAAACCTCTGCTTTTAATTTTTAATGGAAGCTCATCCGTGGATGGGTCGCGGGGCAGCAGTCTTAGCAGAGAGCTCCAGACTGCCGCTCGAATGAAACACGAGATCGAATAATATGTGCTGTGTTTCGTACTCAGATGACTTGGATCTGAGTTCGACCAAGCTTTTGTTTGTCTCATGTTTGCTCACAGTTGCAAAGGAAAACTACACACCCCTCCCCCCTCCTTCGTAGAGGCGCATAGACATGCTAATGTGTTGCTACTACTCGATCAGCAGGTGAGAAATACCTCAGCTCCGGGACAAAGCTCCGTGGGAGACTGGGCAGCATCGGGCGGCGTGATCAGCTGCAGGTCTAAGACTCATTAATACAGCAAGTAGTTTGTTCTACATGTTTACTCTGCAAGGGTAAACGTATGTATTTATCGTAGCTTTCTGGTCTAATTTATTTGTAGCACTTCGACCTTCGTTCACAATATGCAGTGCATTTTAAAATGAAAATAATATTATTATTATTTATTACCTTTATTGTAAACACAGTATTAATTAGGACAATTTGGACTGGCGAAGATTTGCTCTTCTTCCATAATAATCATGGATAATCAAGGAAGAAACTGCAGTTCATAGATGTTATTCAGGGACAGTTTGATAAAGATTCAGTGTGTTTTTCAACTGAACTGTCAGCCAAGGTACGTGCATTATCAAATGAATGTGCCTGTCAGCGGGGAAGACATCAACTCTATTCAGTCGCTCTTCAGTCGCTGCTGCCGTCTCCCTTCCCAGTTCACACATCTTAACACTAGGACTACTGGGTTTTCTAAATATACCAGTTCCTACTACAAGGTGTTCCTACGAAGTTAACCAGCTGTTTATTTCGTTATTACTCCTTTCACCTGTACCACATAAAGTCATTGCAGAGCTACAGCCGTGTTCCTACAAAGTTAACCAGCTGTTTATTTCGTTATTCCCTCTTTCATGTCTGTCTGTTGAATGAAAGTGGGCGGGGCGATTTATTGAAATAATAAAGAAAGGATAAAATAAAAATAATGGGGAAAGCAAATAAAAAGCATGGATGTTGATCGTGCACATCAACAAACCAAAAACCAGCTGGGGAGATCAGTGCACACACCACGGAGGTATAATGCAAAGAGCCCACGATCCTCAAGTTGCTTCTGCCTTTTAACCTTTTTCCCTGGACCTGGTGGAATCTCCTTATCACACTGTGGGTGAAGATGTTCATATTACACAGGGAATAAACAAGGCTACAGCCTTGGGTCTGGTGAGGCATCAGACAGAAAGGAGCCAGAGCCCAGGGTTAAAAGGCAGACTCAGGCCATGAACAATCGGTCACCTTGAGAGGGAGATAGATTGTCTGTCTGAGAATGTTCAGTTCTGGGTCTAATCAACAAGTACAGAATGCATGGTCACTATACAGAGTCAGAAATGAACACAAAAGCATTAAAGTACAATTTTTCCATTACATTTTCCCCCTTTTGATTACACATTAATCAAACATTAAAAGAATAAAAATTGTCAATCGTGGCATTCATTCTATAGTAATAAAGCATTCTTTAAAAATGATTTGTTAAATGTATTGCTTATAAAAATGTAAATGGCGTAGGGATAAAAGATTATGGCTGTTTTTGTGGGTAGTTATACTAGAATAACCCTTGTGTATGAGCTTTGGAAAGACAGGGACATAAGCCTATAATCAATCAGATCACGTTCAGTCAAGCAAAAATAGGAAGAGGGTTATATGTTGATTTAAACTATTGTGGCGTCAGTCTCCGTGTCACTACCATCATCATCGGAGTCATCTTTGTGGTCCTCGTTATCAACGTCAACACCATCCTTTACAGAGTCAGCATCAGAACCAATGAGTGAATCGGTATCTGGATTCCTGAATGTAGTGCATTGTGTCATTTGGTACGAAAGCGCCGCTGATATCGCGCGCATGATGAGACCCCTAATTAGAGGAATAACACACCAACCAAGCAACATGATCACGGCCATGAAGATGATAAGCGAGACTATTGCCGACATAAAAACTGATTTCCATTTTCCAAAAGTTTGGTCTAGCCAGCGCCAAGGGGACGGATCTACGCCGGAGTTTCTAGCCCATTCGTCTCTAAGACTCTCAAGGCCCTCGATAGCCTTTGTCACAGTACCATTAGAATCAGTGTTGTTGGGGATAAAAGTACAGCACGCTTCTCCAAACATAACGCAGACACCTCCTTTCTCCGCTAGCAACATGTCCAGGGCCATTCTATTCTGCCAAGTCATCTGAGACGTAGGAGCCAGCTGCCCAGACATGACTCTCATACCGCCCGCAGTTTTGCAGGTAGTTGATCCAGGCCGAATTCTTGTTAACCTCTATTATGGGGCCCATAAAGGGTATAGCACTCGTCCACCCCGCCGCATGCTCGTTGCGAGCCTTAAACTCCTCCGGCACTCCTCGTGGTACGCCTATTGCATCTATGTAAAGGTCAGGATCCAAGGAACCTCCTGGAGCCCTGCGCCTGGTGCGTGAGTGTTTCTGTGGAGCTGAGGGCAAAAGGTGTATTCCCCCTGTGAGGAACACTACCTGAGTACAGGTGCCGGTCCAATTGGTTGGTAAGGTGGCCCTGGGGTGATCCCCACAGAGCCACCACATGTCGGACAAGGGCTTCCTTTGCTGGACTAAGTCGGTGGAGGATGGGGCAACGTGTGAGACATTATTGATCCTATATGTATATGAGGGTAAAGGGGCAGCATCGGTGTTGGAATCGCAAACCGGATCACATGGTCTTCAGGGTTAAGTCCGTGTGCGTTGGAGACGTCCCACGTCAGGTGACAATTGGGAAAGTGGCCTACATCTATTCCTCCGTCGAGGCTGGAGGTGAAGCATTCAAAGTGACACGTGGTACACACCGTGTAATACAAGGGAGCCGCGGGCTCCTTTTTCGTTACCTTGATGTCGGCCACCTCTACTTTCTTATGTGTGACGGGACTGTACATCTCCATACCCTTGCCCAGATTGTGCAAGGCGCGCATTTTGCAAGACAGATCACATCTTGGAATGCTGGGGTCCGCAGTGTATCTACACCCGGTGTCTTTATTGTGCAGTTGTCGCTCGTTGTAACACTCACTGCTGTTAAAGAGAGTGGGCACAGCCATGAGATCGGGTCTGGCGACACCACATGCTACACATGAATTGTTTGTGAGGGTTTTAGAAGTGTACTTGAGGTACGCTAACCATAAGTTCCCTGTGGGGTTCTGATTTACGTAGTTTTGGGCAAGCTGCCAGGCTTTAGGGTCCTTAATGTCGCGTTTGGATCTATAGTGAACAAATGTGCGAGTTCTCCAGAAGTACGGGAGGGTCACACATGTCACCGCAATGGTTGATATGACAATCATTTTTATCGTGTTTCGTCTGGTAAATGCCATTCTGTGTCAGTGGAAGATAAAAATTTGTGTGTAAGTGTGAATCAAGTGGAAGCATAAAATGCTTTGTTTAAGAATAGTGAATGAAATCACAGAGAGGTATACTTGTAAATCAATCACATAATTTAGAGCAGATATTAGAGTAACATATCAAAAACAACAGGGTCACAATCAATGTCTTCTTCTTCCTGTTGAACAGTAGCGGTAGATTGTTTACAACCTGTTTGTTGACACCTTGACAGTTCGTTGGGGTTTTTCAGGTTGTGATCAGCTGATCACAGAGACACCTGGGATTCGTTATCACCTCCAGGTTTCCTCCCAATGTCGTCTGAGTCACTGTCACTCCCGTGATGTGAAGAGTCTACACGTCGTCCAGCGTCGGCAACTCAAGGCTGCTCGTGTGTGTGTTTTCTCAGGAACGCGTGTGTAGATGTATGGTCTGATAGTGTGATTCACCGGCGCAGCTTCAGGCGGCGCTTGGCTCGCACCTTCAGCTGTATGGTCAACGCAGCCTCGCCTCAGTGCGTGTGTGAGCACAGCGAGGGTCGTCCTTCTCAATTCTTTTCGTCAGTGGTGGTTTTCTCGTGTGGTGTAGATGGAGATGGAGGGTCGTCTGTCGGATCCGGGACCTTCCTGCGGTGGCTGGAGTGGATCCAAGTCGCTCTTTCTGCGATCTTCACAGCCGTGTTGGTCGTCAGAAGGACTTGGAAGGGACCTTGCCACCGCTTTGAGTTCCAGTGCTTCCTGCGAAGCTCCTTAATGATCACCCAGTCTCCTGGTTGAATGATGTGCAGTGGTTCTGTCGCCTGTTTGGGCAGAGCCGCTTTCACCTGTTTGGAGATTTGGGACAGAACAGAGGATAAGTTCTTACAGTACTGTAGCATTGCGTCTTCGCACATTTCAGTAGGTGGTAAAATCCTAGTCTCGGTCTCAGGGTGGAGTCCCATCATAGGAGGTCTACCAAATAGGATCTCATACGGGCTGAGGTTTGTTCTCATCCTTCTTCTCATTCTCATGTATGAGAGCAGAATGGGAAGAGCCTGAGTCCACTTGAGACCAGTCTCTGAGCAGCATTTAGCCAGTTTGTTTTTCAAAGTGCCATTCTCTCTCTCTACCGCCCCTCCGCTTTGGGGGTGGTAAGAGCAGTGCTTTCTGATGTCAATGTTCAGAAACCTTCCCACTTCCTCGAGGGCTTGGTTTGCAAAGCGTGAGCCGTTGTCACTGCTGATTTTAGATGGAATCCCCCATCTGGGAATTATTTCTGTCAGCAAGGCTTTGGTAACTGCATGGCTGTTAGCATGTTTAGCTGGGAAGGCCTCCACCCATTTTGACCACATATCAACAATCACTAAACAATACTTTTTACCTTCTGCTGGCGTTAGTTCGATAAAGTCCAGCATTAAATGGTCAAACGCCTGTTCCGGTGGTGGATGAGCTGCCAGTGGTTTGGCAGTCGTCTTACCTGGGTTGTGTTGGGCGCATGTCATACATGCTTCACAGTATTTTTGCGCATAGATTGAAAATCCCTTAGTGTACAAATGTTTTGTGAGAGCATCTAACATTCCCCCCTTTGATACATGGTCTAATGTGTCAACTTCGCGAAATGAGGGAAAAAGTGTTTAGGTAGGCAAGGTTTGCCGTCGGGCCCATACCAAACGCCATGGCTACTGGTGGCGCCATTCGTCAGCCAGAGCTTGCGTTCCTGTGGGGTAGAGAATGTCTGAAGATCAGGGAGAGCAGAGTGAGGAGAGGGAGGTTGGGTAGAGGTGGAGGATAAGAGGCAGGGAACAAAGGGAAGGGGAAGTCGGGCAGCTGCCTTCGCAGCAGCATCAGCGCGTGCGTTTCCAGCAGAGATGGGATCAGTGCCCCCAGTGTGTGCAGGGCACTTACATACAGCAATTGCAGCTGGTAACAGAATTGCGTCGAGCAGATCAGCAACCTTATCATGATGCAAGATAGGTTTGCCATCAGATTTCAAAAACTTTCTGTGTTTCCACAGAGCACCAAAGTCATGTGTGACGCCAAAAGCGTATCTGGAGTCTGTGTAGATAGTAGCAGACTTCCCTTCAGCCAATTTACAGGCTTCGGTAAGTGCAATCAACTCCGCAGCCTGAGCAGAGTAATGTCCTGGTAAAGCGCCAGACTGTAAAACAGTATCAGAGGTGCAGACTGCATATCCAACCTGACAGTGGCCCGAAGCAGGGTCTCTAGAGGCAGAGCCATCAACAAAGAGAACGAAGTCACAGTTAGGAATTGGCACCTCCGATAGATCTGGGCGCGGAGTGCAAACCTGGTTCAAGACCGAAACACAGTTGTGAGGCTCACCATCGTCAGGGCCTGGAAACAAAGTGGCTGGGTTAAGCACATTGCACCTTTTGACAGTGATGTTTGGGATTTCCAGTAGGATGGTGTTGTATCTAAGCCATCGGGCTGTAGAAAGATGTGATGTTTTTTGTTCCAAAAGGATCAAAGACACGGCATGAGGAACCAGCAGGGTGACATCAGAATAGCCAACAATGTCACGTGATGCCAACACGGCTTTCTCTGCCGCAGCCACTGCTCGGAGGCATCGTGGGAGCCCCGCAGCGACTGGGTCAAGCTTAGCAGAGAAATAGGCTACAGGGCGTGGACGCCCTCCGTGATCCTGTAGAAGGACAGAGGTTATACAACCTGATTTCTCATCCACTGTTTGGGTGAAAGGTCGCGTAGGGTCAGGCAGACCCAAAGTAGGAGCCGACTGAAGAGCTAGTTTGAGGTCGGTGAACACCTGTTCAGCCTCGGATGTCCACATGAGGCGGGTCATGGATGCAGAAGACGTCTGCATCAGAGCTCTAAGCGGAGCCTCCAAGACGGCGCAGTTAGGAATGAAATTCCTGCAATAAGAGCACATGCCTAAAAAGGACATAAGCTGTTTGTATGTGCACGGTTTAGGCAGGTTCTGAATAGCTTCAGCTCTTTTAGGTGAAATGAATTTCCCTTCCGCGGTAATGATGTGACCTAGGAAGGTAACTTCCGTCTGAACAAACTGTAATTTAGACAGACTTGCTTTGTGTCCTGCAGCATGCAGGTGTTTCAGCAGCTTGATCGTATCTGCTTTGCAAGTTGCCTGATCCTCAGTGCAGATCATCAAGTCGTCAACGTACTGCAGCAGGGCGGTGCCTGGAGACAAGACAAGATCATCCAGGCTGTCTTTCAGTGCCATATTGTAGATGGTAGGGCTTCCTGAATACCCCTGGCACAGTCTGGTAAAGGTGTATGACTTTCCGTTGAATTCAAAAGCAAACCAGAATTGACTGTCTTTGTGGACGGGCACGCTGAAAAAAGCATTGGCCAAATCAATTACTGAAAAAAATTTAGCCTTGGACGGAACCTGAGAAAGAATGGTGTAGGGGTTCGGTACCGTAGGTGCGCGTGGTTGGACCGCCGCATTTACTGCTTGCAGATCCTGGACAAACCTCCATTCTGTTGGCTGTCCTTTGTCTCTGATTTTCTTAACTGGGAAGAGTTGAGTCCTCACTGGAGAGTTGTCACATGGGACGATGACTCCTGCTTTCAACAGAGAGTTAAACACCGGTGTTATTCCTTCAATTGCTTCTCTCTTTAAAGGGTATTGCTGTTTGCATGGTCTGTATTCAGATTTTGGCGTGATGACCACTGGGTCACATCCTTTGATCAAACCTACATCATATTTGTGTGTGGCCCACAGGGAAGCTGGAACTTCCTGTAAGGCTGGATACTGCGTCAGAGCGTCCTCCGACAAAAACACGTGGTGTGGGGTGTGTGAGATACCAAGTGCACTGTACGCTGCGCATGAAAGTTAGACTGAAAAAGTTTTTTGTAAGCATGCAAGGTAGGTGAATACATCACATTCGGGTCGGAAGTCGTTTGCCAGTCTCCTTCCCGTTGGAAGGGGATAAAAGTACAGCATCTGTCCATGAAAGGACCCAAGTCCTGCCATCTGTCTCCGTCATGTTTTGACAGAAGGACATGTGGATCTGTAGAATAAGCATCAACAAATCTCTCTTGTTCGTTAGTGAGAGAAATCGCAAGCGCAGACCTATGTTTATCCCAAAAAAGAGAGGTTGAGGTCAGTTTGTCCGCATGTGTGCGTAACCATGATTTTTCAAACTCCTCATCAGGACCAGTGGACACATGTGCTGTACAAGACAGGTCAGATGCGTCTCTAAAGGTCGTATTCTGTGAGGAAACAAGCTGTCGAGCAGCCTGTATGAGGGCCTCAGTTACAGCTTCTCCCTTCAGCAGCCACTGATAAGAGTAGAGCAGCGGCTCTGAGCTGAAATTAACACAAACAAAAGAATAATTATTCACATTGTCCGTGGTTGTGACCTGCACTCCCTCCGGAGTGGAAATCAGTGAAATACCTAAACTACACATGAGATCTCTTCCTAATAAATTAACTGGGCATAAGTTTGAAAGCAAAAATGAATGTTTGAGTGTCTTGCCGTCTGATGTCGTGCAAGACAGAGGCACAGTAAGTTTTTCTTTTATTGTCTGACCAGACGAACCTATAGTGTGCACAAATCGTCCACTCATTTTAGGTGGATTGGAAAACATGGAAGATTTTATTACCGAATTTGTTGCTCCTGAGTCTACTAAAAACATCATACGTTCACCTTGAACCGTCAGAGCAAACTCGGGAAATTGTTTGAAACCATTTGACTGTAAAGTCATGCAGCAGTTGTCATTTAGCTGTTTGTTATTCTTTTCAAAATCACTCTGTGGGATATTTTGAGCAGAAAGCAAGTCTTCATTGCAAGCAGGCAAGCATGAATTTGAATCTATTGAGCATGTATCAAGTGTGAGCGAGTGTGTGTGTGTCTGTGCGGTACCGTCTACGTCATCATGTGAACGGAAACCTTCGCTGGGCTCCTTCTCTAGTCAGTCTGACGAGAGTGCCCGGGAGGGTTTGAACCTGACGTAGCCGGGGGCAGTACTTCTTCCAGTGTCCCATCTCGCCGCAGATGTGGCAAGCGTTTCCTGGATCTCCAGATGCGCCCCCTGTGTCTCTGTTGTGCCAATTCCGTCTGAAGTCTCTTCCTCGTCCTCGCCCGCGAAACCTGCCCGCTCCTCTGTTGTTGTTATGCATTGCAGAGAACATCTCCAAGGATGGCAGATACAATTCGCTCTGTTGTTTTTCCTTCTTCGCCATCTTCCTCTGCTGGAGAGTGTCATAAGCATGGCGTGCGTGTCTTGTGAGGTCAGACAGACGCGCTTCTTCTTTCCATCCGATGTATGACTGCTTCACGGCGTCAAAAACTTCAGGGAGTAAGCCTTTCATCACCAGTTCACACAGGTGACTCTCGTATGTTGAACAGATGAGTCCTCCCACTCCTTCAGGGGGAGGATGAACTCCTCCGTGTGTGTTGTATGTAGTGGTGAGGCGGTGAACAAAGTCATCAACTGATTCCTCTGGTTGTTGTTTGCATGTGGTGACTTTAATCATACAGACTTTATCAGGGAACGCAGTTTCGAGGTGGGCAACAAGCGTCCTCACTGCGGTAACGAATCCATCATTTACAGAGGCAGCCGGTAAAAGTGTCTACCCCCACCGTGTTTGGGTTTCAAATTTGCCGCGTCAGTGCCTGGTTTGCACTGCGGGAGGAGTGTGTTACGTCCTTCTGGCCTGTAGGTGGCGATTGACTCCCACCTTTGGTCCTAAAACATCGTAGTTGCTTCCGTCATATAAGCCTCTTGTAGAACCACCAATGATCAGGTCTTGGGTGGCCTAGTGGTTAACGTGCATGGCCACAACGTTTTTTTTTTGTCCGGGGTTCGAGTCTGGGTGGAAGCAGTTTTTTTTATTTTAATTATTGGAAAAACAGCGTCTCATCATCATCATGTGATCACGAGATGACAACGTTGTATTACTTAGTGCATGTATCGCCAAGACCATGAACCGCTGGTCGCGTTATAGTATGAAGTTATGAACGTAAGTAAATTATAGCAAATTATGGCAGTTTAAAACCGAAAATAGGAAGCTGAACGGTGCGCCCTCCCGCGTGCAGCGTTCGATTTGTGGCAGACAAGCTACTGTAACCCTGATTTCTTGCTGTTGGTACCGGCAATTTTCTTTACGTGGAATGCTTCTTTAATGCACCACACGGCAAGACAGTACGGCACATGTACACTTTTTTTCTTTACGCCGCTCTTATCCAACGCGCGTCACCTTTTTCCTGTCCCCCGTCAACAAGGACAGGTAGGAACTAATGTTGATGACAAATAAAATCACAGTAGCTAAAATGTCGCGTTTCACAAACATAAAATAAAAAAAATAAAAAGGAATACTAACTAAGGTTACACTACTACAATTTTAAAAAGTGAATAAGGATGATCTAGACCAGAGGTCTGCCACCGGTAACACCCACGTTTTAAATGAAAAAAACAAACACTGGGAGCCGCGGAGGGCGGCAATATTATATTATTTGAGAACATTCAACATTTCTTTTTTAATCCAAAGAAGACATAAAAGTCGGGGCTCAGAGATCTAGCCGATGATAAAACATTGTCAAGGCATCGACAAGGACAGCTAACTCGCTTTTCCCTGCTTCAAACAGCTGTTTTAACTGAGAGCAACCCGTGCGGCATCACCGGTCAATCTGTAAACGTATTAATTTTTTTTTGTAAATAAAAATAATGTTTGCCCTGTTCAAACCTGCACTTCCATTCAACAGACGGACATGAAAGAGGGAATAACGAAATAAACAGCTGGTTAATTTTGTGGGAACATGGCTGTAGCTCTGCAATGACTTTATGTGGTACAGGTGAAAGCAGTAATAACGAAAAAAACAGCTGGTTAACTTCGTAGGAACACCTTGTAGTAGGAACTGGTATATTTAGAAAACCCAGTAGTCCTAGTGTTAAGGTGTGTGAACTGGGGAGGAGACGGCAACAGCGACGGAAGAGCGACTGAATAGAGTTGATGTCCTCCCCGCTGACAGGCGCATTCATTTGATAATGCACGTACCTTGGCTGACAGTTCAGTCAAAAACCATACTGAATCTTTATTAAACCGTCCCTGAATAACAAATATGAACTGCAGTTTCTTCCTTGATTATCCATGATTATTATGAAAGAAGCGCAAATCTTCGCCAGTCCAAATTGTGCAATTAATACTGTGTTTACAATAAAGGTAATAAATAATAATATTAGTATTTTCATTTTAAAAAGCACTGCATATTTTAAACGAATGTCGAAGTGCTACAAATAACTTAGACCAGAAAGCTACGATAAATACATACGTTTTTTTTTTGCAGAGTAAACATGTAGAACAAACTATTTGCTGCATTAATGAGTCTTAGACCTGCAGCTGATCACGCCGCCTGATGCTGCCCAGTCTCCCACGGAGCTTTGTCCCGGAGCTGAAGTATTTCTCACCTGCTGATCGAGTAGTAGCAACACATTAGCATGTCTATGCGCCTCTACGAAGGAGGGGGGAGGGGTGTGTAGATTTCCTTTGCGACTGTGAGCAAACATGAGACAAGCAAAAGCTTGGTCGAACTCAGATCCAAGTCATCTGAGTACGAAACACATCACATTTCATTCGATCTCGTGTTTCATTCGAGCGGCAGTCGGGAGCTCTCTGCTACGACTGCTGCCCCGCGACCCGTCCACGGATGAGCTTCGATTAAAAATTAAAAGCAGAGGTTTTTGTTTTTCGTTTTTCTCTAAACGAAAAAAACAGCTTAAAATTCAAGTCCGTGTGTTTTTGTTAAAAAATATTTTTGTTCGGTTTATTGGTTTGTAATGCGGTGCTTTTATTCGGGATAGATAGACGGATGGGAAATGAAAGTTTTGAAACATACACGGGCCGAATAAGTCACATCAGCCACTCATTCAGTTACAAGGACACGCACAGTCAAAACAAATTCTCCCTACATCTCGTGCACCACTGCCCCGTTCCTCTCGTAGCCCGCATTTGCACATCCATACATTTGTGTATTGGTCAATCTCTGTCTGGACACATGACTCCGAAACACGTCACGTGTTTGTGTAAGAGATTGATGTCTCCACCAAATTATATGCAGAGGTAACGAGAGAACGACTTTTTGTTTTCCGTTTGTCTCTAAACAATAAAACATATTAACTCCAATTCCGTGTCTTTTTGTAAAAAACAAATATTTTTGCCTGTTTTATTGGTTTGTAAGGCGGTGCTTTGATTAAAATCCGTTTGCCGCTCAACGAAAGAGAAACAAAAACGCCGGTGAAAGTGGCTGGATGGACGGATGGGAAATGAAAATGTTGAAACGTACACGGGTCGAATAAGTCTCTCAGCCTCAGTTACAATGACACGCACAGTCAAAACAAGTCAAACTGCAGTTCTGCAGACACAGAGTAAACACGTAGGAACAAACATGTTGCTGTAATGCGTCGCTGTAGATCTGCTGATTTCTGGCGTCCTGTCAAAATTACGACCGACAACTGCTGTAAAACAAATTCCTATGATTATTACGGTTATTTACGTAAAATCTACGACTATTGGAAAACATTCATTAACAAGTTGTGGAAGTTTAAAACCTAAATAAGCGGCTGTAGTCGCAGATGGACTGCGCTCTACGTCTTTACTTGCGCATTCAAATTATATTAAATAAACCGCGACGCATAATCATGGTATTATGTGAAGTCAATGTGTTGTATCAGATGTTAGAGCGGTAATGTGTACATATTTTTAAGAGACGCCTTCTATTTAAAGACACGAAAAAGCTGAGGAGAATAAAAACAAGAATGTGTTGCTGCTGTGGCGCTGCCTGTTTTAAACCACACAGAACAATTATAACTTTGCAGTGAACAGAAAATAACTAAGCCATCAACAAGTTGTTGCCCTTCATACTCCCCATGTTTTAGCACACAACAGATACTTAATAGTAAAATAGGTCTGGTGTAATATATGTGTGTTACAGGTAGAAATGAACAGTCGGACCTCAGTTACGCTGTAGTGCTTTGGAGGCTTCTAATCAACGCTGCGCCACCTGGTGGTTAAAACGAGACTAGCGTCCTGATTTTTTCCAGCCGGCTGCAGGATTAAAAATCTTTAGTCAGCGACGCACTCGCTGCGCCGTGGCGACGCTGCGGTACTGCAGTAAAAACCCTAGTCACTTTGAACCGCTGCCACTGTAAGTTGTTTGTCCAGTCTTTGTGTTTGAGAGCCAGTGTCACATCAGGCAATTGTCTAGCCAGCTTTTGGTATTCACAAGGTGCAAGACGTTTGGCCAGGATGCGACGGATCTCAGCTCCAGTGGGTCTGTACTCCTGGCAATAAGCCAGAAGGTTGGCACCGAATGTCTTTCTTGATACAGTGATGTCTGGGAGATTTTGAGCAAAGTCAGCTATGTCAGCGCTAGTCCATGGTCTGTGCACTAACATGCTTCCTTCAGGGCCGGACACTTCCACCATGGGCAAGCTAATTTCTGGAGCTACTGGTGTGTTGCTCCTTAGGGTTCGAACGCTGGTAGTTGCAGAGGCAGCACTCGTAGTGGCAGTTGGTGCATGGGCAAAGCCTGTGGCAGTGGATGATGTAGGAATGAAGCAGACAGGTGAATTGGCCCAGAACGTCTCTACATCCATTCCAGGAGTTGGTGTGGCATTTACACTGTCCTCCACATGCTCTGACTGCTCTGCAGCCGATGTTGCAGCTCCTGATAACAGAGGTTGGCCAGGCTGTTGGTGTGGGCCAGGCTGCTGCAGTGGGGCAGGCTGTTGATATGGGGCAGGCTGTTGCTGTGGATCAGGCTGTTGTTGTTGGTCAGGCTGTTGGTCCTGCTGTCCACCCTGCCCGGCCCTCCTGCTGACGTAGAAGGAGTCCAGGTCGGGATTCACCTTGACCGCGCTCAGCTCTGCAAAAGGATACAAAGCAGAGACAGTGGCAGTGCTCTGTTTCTCATCATGCTGTGTGTGTGTATGTGTGTATAGTGGCAGTGTGCGAGCTTCCACAGAGTTGTTATCTTTTCTGCCAGGTACGTCACCACTCTCGTCCTTTCTCCCTCCTAACTCTTTTTGGCATTTCAGTCTTTCCCTGCGTTCTGATTCTTTAACCCAAATCTCAAGGCATCTGTTGTTTAATTCAATTTCTTCTAAGGTTTTAACTTTGATCGTTCTACTTTTACGGAGCTGTTTCTCCTTCTCTTCTAATTTTTCTTTTAAAGCGCGTATGTCCTTCACACTGTGTTCCACCTTCTTGAAACCCATAATGTTTTGTCCAGTCGTGAAGACATGACACGCACTCATCACCATATTTACGTCTCATTAATTTTGTAATGCTGCAGTCTGGTGGTGGAGACTTAGATCGCCCCGAACCCATCTTTCAGAGTCCCGGCGGTTTCCTGCCTTAGATTTTTATGTGTTCCGGCCGGAACCTTTTTTCGAAATTTCTCTTCCACGGACGTCTGCACACTGGTCTGTATCCTCAGTACAGACAAAACAAGCTCGGTCCCACGAGCCAACCCTTAGCAACCACCGTCTCGGCCACCAGGGCAGACTTTGACCTAATTAATTTTACCCGAATATTAAATTTAAAATTAAAAAAATATATATATTATTTTTGGATGTTTTCAGCCAAATAGTCTTTTTTTTTTTAATTTTTCTTTTGTCGTTGTTTGTTTTAGTCTAGTAGGGGATGCTTAGAATTAATTGTTATTTGCCTTACTTTCCCTAAACCAAATGATCAGAGCCAAGTAAACCCCGAATAACTGAAACCAATTTCGTTGGATCTCGTCAGAGGCGATCCAGACGGGTGAGCAGTCCTCCCACTCAGAACAGCTGTAGAGGTTTGGAGGCTGAGCGACCCTAGTCCTCAGGACCGCCGTCCCTGATCACACCGTCTTGACGACCTGCAGCGGGATCCTGTTCGTGACGCCAATTTCTGTGGTGGAAATTTTTCCATAAAGAAGCAGATGAGAGAGTTGTCCTTTTGTGCGATTTATTGAAATAATAAAGAAAGGATAAAATAAAAATAATGGGGAAAGCAAATAAAAAGCATGGATGTTGATTTTGCACATCAACAAACCAAAAACCAGCTGGGGAGATCAGTGCACACACCACGGAGGTATAATGCAAAGAGCCCACGATCCTCAAGTTGCTTCTGCCTTTTAACCTTTTTCCCTGGACCTGGTGGAATCTCCTTATCACACTGTGGGTGAAGATGTTCATATTACACAGGGAATACACAAGGCTACAGCCTTGGGTCTGGTGAGGCATCAGACAGAAAGGAGCCAGAGCCCAGGGTTAAAAGGCAGACTCAGGCCATGAACAATCGGTCACCTTGAGAGGGAGATAGATTGTCTGTCTGAGAATGTTCAGTTCTGGGTCTAATCAGCAAGTACAGAATGCATGGTCACTATACAGAGTCAGAAATGAACACAAAAGCATTAAAGTACAATTTTTCCATTACAAAAATATAAAATGTTAAACCCCTGAGCCCCGACTTTTATGTCTTCTTTGGATTAAAAAACAAATGTTGAATGTTCTCAAATAATATAATATTGCCGTGTCAGTGTTTTTTTCATTGAAAACATGAGTGTTACCGGGTGGCCGACCTCTGGTGTAGATCATCCTTATTCACTTTTTTAAATTGTAGTAGTGTAACCTTAGAGTAGTTAGTATTCCTTTTTTATTTTTTTATTTTATGTTTGGAAAACGTGGCATTTCAGCTACTGTGATTTTATTTGTAATTAACATTAGTTCCTACCTGCCCTTGTTGACGGGGGAGAGGAAAAAGGTGACGCGCGTTGGGTGAGAGCAGCGTAAAGAAAAAAGTGTACATGTGCCGTACTGTTTTGTGGTGCATTAAAGAAGAAAACCATGTAAAGAAAATTGCCCGTACCAACAGCGAGAAATCAGGGTTACAGTAGCTTGTCTGCCACAAATCGAACGCTGCACGCGAGAGGGTGCGCCGTTCAGCTTCTTATTTTCGGTTTCGAACTGCGATAATTTGCCATAACTTACTTACGTTCATAACTATACTAAATACTATTACGCGACCAGCGGTTCATGGTCTTGGTGATCCATGCACTAAGTAATACAACGTTGTCATCTCGTGATCACATGATGATGATCAGACGCTGTTTTTCCAATAATTAAAATTAAAAAACTGCTTCCACTCAGACTCGAACCCCGGACAAAAAGTCTTATGCCATACATGTTAACCACTAGGCCATCCAAGACCTGCTCATTGGTTGTTCTACAAGAGGTTATATGACGTAAGCAACTACGGTGTTTTAGGACAGAAAGTGGGAGTCAATCGCCACCTACAGGCCAAAAGGACGTAACACACTCTTTCCGCAGTGCAAACCAGGCACTGACGCGGCAGATTTGAAACCCAAACACGGTGGGGATAGACACATTTACCGGCTGCCTCTGTATATCAGGATGAAGGTCAGAGAGCAGACAGTGAGACTGTAAGGTGGGGTGGGGGGGGGGGGGGGGGGTATCTGCAGCAGTATAGTGAATGTTTATAGATGTATGACCGAGGCTGACCAAGATGTTTACAGATCAGTTGTCCATGTAGGAAAAGAAGATAGAAGCACAGCTGGTGAGCTAGTTTGGACCCGTGAGAAGGGACAAAATAATACAGCCAATGTTATAACATTTTTTAACGATTCATGACTAATTTGTCTAGATTAATAATCTAATCTCAGGGTTCTCAAGCCTTTTCTATTCCAACTTTCTCCAACTTTGATTTAATGTCCTTAAAACAAGTCATAGGAAGAATCCAAGGCTAATTGCATTGGCATATGGTCTCACAAGGGGTCTGAGGATCTCATCTTGGTACCTAATGGCAGTCAGGCTACCTCGGGGGAGCACATATAGGGCTGTGCGGCCCTCCAAAGAAATGCCACCCTACAGCATTACTGACCCACCACCAAAACATTCATTCTGGAGGATGTTGCAGGCAGCAGAACGTTCTACAGTGTCTCTCGACTCTGTCACATCTGTGACATGTGCTCAGTGTGAACCTGCTTTCATCTGTGAAGAGCACATGGTGTCAGGCGAATTTGCCAATCTTGGTGTTCTCTGGCAAATGCCAATTGTCCTGAACCAGTACTATATTGCTGGATAAGTTACCTTCAAACGCCAATGTGCACAAGTACGAAGTCAGTGAGCGAGTGGAGTAGCCTGATGGATTCATGAGGTGAAGTAGGGTAAACAAACCATGGGATGACTAAGTACACTCCCAGGTATTTTTACTTGGTCACGACCTCCACCTCTTCCTTTTTATTAGTGAAAGGGGTGACCACACTGCCAGATTTCCTAAAGTTGATCACCAGCTCCTTGGTTTTACTAATGTTGAGTTGGATGTAGTTCTGTCCACACCAGTCAACAAAGCTATTCACCACTCCATGCTACTCTGTGATGTCACCATCATACATCCTACAATAGGAGAGTCTGGAGATGACAGGACTCTGAGTTGCTTGTGAACAACAGATGGTGTAACCCTTCTTACTTTACCTTCCACTGATGAAACAGCAGACACCACAGATAAAAACAAAGAAGATCTGGACAGAGGAGGCAACAGAACAACTAAAGGACCATTTTATACCACAGATTGGGACATTCTCTGCAGTCCACATGGGGGAGACATTGACAGTCTCACACATCACATCATGGACTACATTAATTTCTGTGTGGAAAACACTGTGACAACTAAAACAGTATAGTGTTTTTCCAACAACAAGCCCTGGGTAACCTCTGAGCTTAAGGCCCTTCTAAAGAGGGCATTTCTCTCAGGGGACAAGGAGGAACTGCCAGTGCAGTGGGATTTAAAGTATAAAATCAGGAGGCGCAAGGACAGCTAAAGAAACAAGATGGAGCATCAATTGGAGCAGAACAATGTCCATGATGTGTGGAAAGGACTAAAACACATTCCAGGCCAAGGTGAGGCTAGAAATGGTCACCAGGTCACGGTTGACTAAGCCTGGGCAAATGAGTTAAACCTGTTTTTTTTTTTAATGGATTTGATTCTGCCCAGCTCCTAGTCTCCATCCACACGGCCCCCTTTTCACACCTCTCCAGTCTAGGCGTCTCTTCCCAGCTGTAGCTGATTACACCTCAGCACCACGCAGTCCACTCTGCCCTTCCTCTAACCACAACAAAGGGACCCCCCAACAACCCACAGCTCCAGACCAGTCACCTCAGCCTAGAGAGAGTACAGATGGAGCGGTTTGTTTTTCACTGATTTCGGTCGACTGTCAGTCGAGCTAACCCACCAGCCAATGGTTCCTATGACCGGTCCTGTATAATCTGTATCAACTGGTTCTGGCAGCCTACACTCACTGTACGACACAGAGCCGCCTGCCCGAACAGCGGCGTGGCGGTAACGGAGTCCCCTTTTCGGCGCTGATCACACACTCATCACACACTCATGAGCTGATTTGTCAGCCATCCCTCTCCTTGGTCTGTCTGGGGAAGGTGTTAAAATGTTTATGAGGCCACCCCCATTTTTAGCAGCAAAGACACAATTACAGGGTAAAACCAAAAGGTGGAGCTTAAGTAGCTGACCTGTATAGGCAAATACCAAGTATAGGTACAGTTCTGAGAACAGGACATAGATCTAAAAAGTTGAGAAAACTTGAAAAGTTGACTTCATGTCAGAGTTGAATGTTTTACTTAATTTTTTTAATCATAGATAAGCATCAGCAGCTCATGCTGCCACAGCTGCCAAACTACCTTCTGGAGGTTTATCAGTTACTGGCTGTATTAGGTTGAATTGGACTTTACAAATGTACCTAATGAAATTCTTAAATTCTCATTCTATATATTCGTCCATATTCACTTGGATGTAGTGTGTCAGTCTGCCTGCTTCATGAGCTGTTTTAAATTTAAAAAAAACATTTGAATCTTCTAATGAAGCTTATATGAACGTAACAATAGAGAGCCTCTTTTCAGACAGAACGACCAATCCACAGCACTAGTTAGATTGGTTTCACACCACCCCCTTCTCCCCAAACCATCAGAGTCCTGCAGTGCTGTCACCTGATGTGATGTAACCAGATACATTTGTGAACTACTAAAGCAAAAGATTTGTTAGAGATCCATCACTTCAAAGAGCCTATTGTTAAAGCACACAACTTCCCACTTAGTTTTTTTTAGACAAACCGTTTTTGTTAGTTGGTGGTTTGATATAAGAAACTTTTATATCCTGAAGCCATAAACTTAACACTTTCTTTTTAACAAGTTTTATTTACAGATTTAATAAACATCCAGTTGATTTGACAATTTGCTAAACCAGGTTGTCTGAAAGTTGGGTCATTGCAACTACATTCTTTTAGAGCAGAAATGTTTCTCAAGGAGCTTCTACATTTTTTTTTTTTTTTTTTTTTTTGTTCTGTCCAGCAGTTAAGCAAGCAGCATATATTACGCTGAATGCCATATTGTGATGGACAGCTTTGCTTTAAGTATATAGAGTATATAGAGTATATATAGAATATATATACTCTTCCTGATTTATGGTTTATTTAATGGTTTATTTAGCTAATCCAAAATGTGTGTGATGTTGCTGTGTTGGTGGACAGGTTAGGTTTCTGCTTTAGGGTGTGTATGCGGGAGGGTGGGGGGGAGGGGGGATAAGGGGTGCAACCAGCTGCTGAAACCAAGCAAATCTGTTAAGTAAACAATCGGAGCAAAAAAATAAATAAATAAGAAGCATGGATGTACCTTAGGCTAACACATTCATAACTAAACAATTTTTGTACTGTGGTTTACCTTGGAGATTAATACTAATACCAATAATAGTGCTAAGGTATGTGCACATACTAATACAAACATATACATACAATATACATACATATGTGCATTATTATACATATCCCATACTACTTAATAAAAGTCATGACATACAACACCACAAATTCCATATTCACACATTATTCATATCGGTAGTGATAAGTATCAATAATACTTACAGTTGGATTTGGAAAGTGTCCCACTACAAGGTTAGTAAGGCTGTAGCTTATCATTATTCACCCAAAGGGTGAGGCAGACGTTGGTGCATGAACAATGCCACTTGTGGAAGCCAGGGTGATGTGAGGGGCTCCGCCACTACGCCCATCCAGCAAGCAGAGGAAGGAATCCTAGCAGCCAGGGAGCCCACACACCTTCAGTTCCAGGAGGGCAGGTGTTGCGACCCAAGCCGCCCACACAGAGCCCCCCAGGCAGAGCTGCAGCAGCCACAGAGACAGCACCCGAGGCCAGAGTGGGCCACCGGGGGTCAATGCTGTCCGCCCCATGAGAACCAGGGGCAAACACTCCCCCCGGCGGGAGGGTCGGCCTGAAAGAGTAGAGCCCGAGGACCCACGGTCCGTAGGGAGCCCGCCAGAAGATGCCCCCGCGCCCAGAGTGGGGCCCGCCCCCAGCCCACCACCCCCACACGGGCGGAGCGGGGCCTACCCCATCGGCCCGACCTCATCCCCTGGCGCTACAGCGGCCTGCAGCACAAGGCCAGCAATTGGTGGGGTCAGCAGAAAAGAGACCACCCAGGCAGACGATCATCGTACCCCGGGCGAAAAACCGGACCCCCCACACTTCAACCGCACCACAGGCATACCAACTCACACAAACACAGACGCATACACCCATCCACATGTGCAACACACATCATCACATCAACACACACACACACACCATAGACTCTCTCACAACAAACTAGTCAATCATACGTGAACCAATGCACTCTCAGATACATTCTCCCACCCACACCATTCGCTTGATCACATTCGTGGGGAGGGTAGGTCTCCGGCCTGCCGTCCATGTGGCCCCAGGCAGGGACCGCAGCTCCTCCCGAGCCCCGACCAACCCCCCCAACCCGGGGGAGGCAGAGGGCAGTAGAAATAGGTACCCCAGAACCCTGCAACCCAGCTTGGACGTGAGTGTGTGGAACTAAAGTGCACTGAAGGTGGGTGACACCTCCAGGAGCACAACCGCTGGCTGACGGTGTGTCCCCCGGACAGTGCCCCCCCTCGCCCTAAATGTCTTTTTGCAGTTAAAACTGGGTGGTGATCTCTCCATCAGGGCCAGTGGCCGAGGCCACAACTGGCCTGAGCCCCAGGCCCCAGTGAAAGAGCCCACCCCCGGCCCTAAATGTATGTGTATGTAGCTAAGTATGAGGAACTTTGGGAGATACCCAATTCTCCGGGGGGTCCAGCAGACAGAGCCATCAATGGGAAGTCTACTGGCCCCCCCGGAAGGAGCCCCCAGATTCCTGGACAAGTGTGTATGACTAATGCAATTAAAACTGCAGAGCATCCCACTTGGAAGGGACGGAACCACTTCCCAGTAGCCCTGGTCCCTCCATCAGCAGGACGCCCCTTGCAGACCTAAGGGGATGAATGCGGAGAAATGTAGTTGGGAAGCAGAGCACCAGGGTCCGCAGAGCCAGGTTCCCGACTGGCTCTGCTACCTATCCCACCACCCCCCACAACCCCCAGCCAGGAAGGGACAGCCGAGACCCAGGGACCGCAGTACTACTGCCCAGGCGCCACACGCAGCACAGCCAGAGCCATCCTCACCCTTCTTTCACACTTACCCATTCTCTCGCTCAAGTATGCCCATGCTCGCCCCGTGTAGTGTGACACTCAAACCCACACACATACTCTGCGGTTGTGCATTGAGGGCCAGCCTCCGCCCAGGGCCCAATGAAGGTTCTAGCCTGAGTAGTCCGCCAACCCCCCCTGCAACAGGCCCGAGCAGTTACCAGAGGGCGTCGGACCGCTAGGGCAGGCAGCGCCCCACCCGAGCAGGGGCAGCGCCCCAGGGGAGAGACACCCCTCCGGGCACAGGCAGGCACCCCCAGAGGGAGTCCCCCGGACGCAGGTTACCCAGGTCTCCACCCCCAGGTCCGCCCCCGCACACCGGCAGGGAGGCCCGCCTCCGGCTCCCCGGAGACAGGCACACGCCAACCCTCAAAATGGTCCCATCCCGGCACAGGGCCGCCGGTCCCAGCAGCCACCACACCCCCACCGCAGGGGACCCATGCGGCCAGCCCTGAGTCCACCAACCCGTTGTCCTGGTTCCTTAGGCAGGCAGGCACCCCCAACCACTAGTCACCCCACCACCACTGTGCCAGACATGACGCAGTACCAGAGCTCCACGCATCCTTACCTGGAAATGGAATCAATCAGAGTATAGTTTTGGTCATTGATTTGATGAATCAGACAATGTGTCTGTGGTATAATCTAACAAGCTGTTCAGGTATTGAGTAATGCTTAATTTTACATGATATGTCCTTCATGGGGGGACGTGGTCTTCACACCTTCTCACAGTCCTTTGTTCAACTGATGACCTGATTTGAGCGGAACCTTTACAGTTATGGATCCATGAAGAATTTTCTTGTTAAGCAGTTTACAAATATATCTGGTTTTCAAGGCTTAGGTGAAGTTGTGTGAAAACTCTTTCAGTCGGGTGCAGGAACAAGCTTCTATAGTTTATGTCTTTCTTGGGGGAGGGTTCATCACTCCTACTCACTTTTGTGTGTTTTGTTCACCTAACGAGCCAGTTCTTTGCAGGTGTAAAGTAAAGCCAAACTGGAGGATAATATGAAACTTCCCTCAGACTGAGAAAGCTTTTGGTCTTTGAAGAGATCAGCGTGAAATCCAGCAGGAACGAGGCAGCAAAAATTTGCTGCTCTATCTGTACCAGTACTCTGGAGGACTTCCTGTCTGGTTCCAGTCCCGGAAGTATCACGTCCCAAGGAGCTAAACCACATTAGACCCGCCTTAACCTCCCACCTGATGAAGGCTACGCAGCACTGGACCCATTGCAGTTTGCATATCGACTTGGTATTAGGGTAGATGGCGCCATCATCTACCTGCAGCATCGGGCCATGTCTTACCTGGAGTTCCCTGGGAGCACTGAGATAGTCATGTTTTTTGACTTCTCCAGTGCTTTCAATATCCTCCAGCCATCGCTGCTGAGGAGGAAGCCGAAGATGTGGACCAACATCTGGCTGCTTGGACTATAAACTACTGGTGCCACAATTTGTGAGGCTGCGTTACTGTGTGTCAGATGTGGTAGTTTGCAGCATGGGGGCACCTTAGGGTACAGTGCTCTCCCCTTTTCTGTTCATGTTGCACACGTCAGATTTCAAGTACAACTCCCACCACTTTCACCGGCAGAAGTTCTCAGATGACATTGGCAGTGTATCAGGGGGCTACAGGGGGCTCATCTCTGACTTTGTAAGCTGGTGTGACAATAACCACCTATTTCTGAAAAACCAGCAAAAACAAGGAGTTAGTGCTTAACTTCAAAAGGTCCCTTCCACCACACGCACCGGGGAACATTCAGGGCTCAGACATTGAGACTGTAGACCCTTTTAAATACCTGGGTGTTCACCTAAATAATAAACTGAACTGGTCTAACAACACAGACTTTCTGTACAAAAAGGTCCAGGGTCGCCTCCACCTGCTGAGGTGCGTGTGCAGACAGCTGCTACAGACTTTTTATGATACTCTGGTGGCCTCAGCAATCCTGCATGGGGTTGTGTGCTGGGCTCGGGGGCAGTACAAGCAGAGACAAGAAGAGAATTAACAGGCTAGCTAAGAAATGACTGTCCTGGCCTGCACACTGGTGTCCATCAAGGAGGTGGCAGACAGAAGGCCAAACTAAGGTTCATTACGGATAACCCCTTCCATCCCCTGCACCACAATGTAGATGCTCTGAGCAGCTCCTTCGGGACAGGGGCAAGAAAGACTTGATGTGTTGCATTACTAGCCGTTCGAAGTTCATGAGGATGGGAGTAGTAGTTAGATTAGTTGTAAATGTGTTTGGAGCAAGCAAGTTTTGAGCTTAGCTTTTATACTGTCGGTGTGTTGAATCTTGAAACCATGGCATTAATAACCTCATGGTATTGATAACCTCTCCTCTTCTCTCTCCACTCTGTCTCTGGCTGTGGGACAGTGATGTTCACAAGGTCCCCCATATACTGTAACAACCTTGGTCCAGGAGAAAAAAAAAATTGCAAATTGCCCATACAGTAAAAGGAAAAACAGATCAGGTCCTGAATACTTGTACTACAACTATTTGTGAAATTGAAAAGCTGTGTCAAGTACAACTGCCTATTGGCCAACAAATTATCATACTGTTGTTAAATGTCCATACCTTTGCTCCTCAGGTAAGCAACAAATGTCCTACGAGATAGCTGTGTACTCACAGCCCGCAGTGGTATCTCTGTTTGAGAAGCAAACTCCTTTATTTCAATATTGTCATATACATCTTCTGATGAAGAATTTTGTATCGTAGTATTTATAAATTTGTATTTTTTTATCATTCTAAATAAATTAGAACATATATTATTCCAGAAGATGTCATTAGTATTCTTAGTTTTTGCATTAAGTATTGACTTTAGTTGTTGATATTCTAAGAAATTGGCATGTTTCAGATGTGTTGTCCCTTTGACATGCCAAGTCGGAAAGTGTTTTGCCTTTTTGTTTTGTATGAAGTCTGGATTGTTCCAGAGAGGTGTGTTTTAGCAAAGAGTAAGCGAAGATCCATTTATTTTAAGAAAATCCCACCAGGCTGTCAGAGATGCTCTTATGCTAATGTTAATGTAGCAACTATGGTGTTTGATTTTGCAGCGTTTAGATTTTTGAGTTTTTAAACTTATTCATGGTGGCTTGATTTTTCACAAAACAAGCTGTTAGCATTAACTGTACTAGCCATTAGCATTCCTTACACAGAGCAGCACCGGTCCATTTACGATAAAAGTAATCCATAAAGTCTTCCTGTTTTGCTCTGATAGTAAAATGAAAAGGCTGATCAACTTAAAACTTCTACAAACCTTTCTTGAGTCTTTAAATGATCTTGTGTGGTTCAGTAAGCTGCTCAGTCATGGAGGAGATTGTTGACTTGACAGTCATTGACACCCTGTGCAGTGAGTGAGGACACAAAAGGTCACTGCTAATGGCAGGTTGAGTAGAAGGAACAAGTGTGTTTAAGAGCCACCACACACAGACTTATCCAGGAGGTAGGCTGACTCATTCCAGACAATGTCAGGATTTTTACTTGGGCTAAGGAGTTAAACGACTAGGTGGGTGTTCAGTGGTCTAACGTCCTCTATTCAGATCAATGTAAATGTTTTATTTCATTTAGATTGAGAGTCTGGAGAAAGACTGGCGTGGAACCCAATGCACTTGAGGTGAAGTTTCTATTAGGGAGCTCTGTCGTCTAATGTCGTCCACTGTGTTTTATCAAGCCAACAGTCTTAGCAGTCGTTTACATGGAACCGCTGAACGTAACACCAAATTACTGAGGTGATTGTGACCAATTAAATTATGAACGCTTTATTAAACAACTAATATCAACTCCAGTATGAACAATATCTTGAATAACTCATCAAATCATAATCGTATGGAGTGTTTGTCTGGAAGTACTGTATGTGTATGCGTGCTACCTGAGATGAAAGGGTGTGAGTATGTGGGTGTACATGTGTGTGTGAGAAAGAAGAAGGAAGGAGAGAGAGAGGAAGACAGAAAGAGCGACGGTGAGACGGCACAGCTGTACGGAAGCTGCGAGCCTCGTTGAGCTTTTTGAATGGAGTGCGCATGTCTGGCGCTCAGAAAAAGGGAGTGTGTGAAGCAATGTGAAATGGAACTAGCAAAACTAAGGTTTGACATCCAAGTTCATCCATCATTTGTCGCTTCTATCAGCAGGGAGTCTAGATGTCTCAGCAGATATGGTTCCCCAGCCTGGTGCCTGGTTTTGGCACTCAAATCTGAAATCTCTTTTTCAACTCAATTAGCAATTCGTGTTAATTCCAGGTTGTGAGGCACCAAAACATGCAAAATCCGAGGGGGGGTGAATACTTTTGCAAGGCACTGTGCATTACAATAAACATGTAACTCAATTTATGTGAAGGAAATACATATATTTACGTATATTAGGAGATGAACATAAACATGACTCAAGCGGGAATCAAACCCAGGTCCCCTGCTTCAGAGTCAATGATTTATATCATTAAGCCACAGGATATTAAAGCTGAGCGAAGACAAAGCTGAAGAGCTTTCTCGGAATGGGGAAATATTGTTATAAACAACAATATGTATAATATATTTAAGAAAGTGTCAATTAAACACACAAACAGTCCCTGCCATTCTCCTACAATGTGGTCGTTATGAACCTGGGCATGCTTTTCGACTCTGAAATATGCCTTGGGGAACAAGTGAAGAGTCTTGTGAGTGCTGCGCCTACTGAGAATGGTCCAACCATTCGTGGATTGCAGGTACTCGGAAAGAGCAATTCATGCACTGATTAGCTCCAGGCTGGACTATTGCAATGCTCTATATGCTGGCATTAACACGTCTCTTCTCACTCGTCTCCAGTCTGTACAGAACGCTGCAGCCTGGTTTCTGACCTTGTCAAAGATATCCTGCCACATCACACTTGTCCTTCATTCCCTCCACAGGCTCCCAGTCAAATATGGGATCGAATACATCCTAACATTTGCTTTTAAGGCATCCCACAACATCGTTCCCTCTTCTGTGACTTGTGCCTTGTGCGCCTACACACCCTCTGCATTCACAAAGCCATTCACTGCTCTGTGTCCCAAAGTCCAACACCAAGCAGTGAGGTGCTTCATGCATCATCACCCTGCAACTCTGGAACTCCTTGCCTCTGGATCTTAGGACAACACCAGATCTGGCTGACTTTAAAACCAAACTAAAGACTCATTTATTAAAGTTAAAACACTTGATATTTGAATGGTTTCTGTAACTGAAAGTGTGCAGGACTAGTTAGATTCACAAAAATATACGTATACGTATAAGTATATACAAAAATAATAATTGGTAAAAGCATTTTCAAAGGAAAAATCACAGCTTAGTTATTAAAGTTATTCAGACATGTTAGGTTCAATGTATTTGTGCAATATGAAAACTTTATTAAACAGACTTGAATCTTTGCAGAAACTGAAGCAGTTAAAACATAAAAGTTTGCTGATGAACTGAATGTATAGTTGATTGGATCTGCAGAGCAATAGGTGCAGAGCTGAATGTGCAAAAATTAAAAAGCAAAAACAGTTATAATTTATTTTTATAATATATTTGCTTATGTTAGTACTACTGTCCTTCAAATCATTCCTCAGAGTCTTGCTGAAAAACATGACTTAATTGAAACCAGTTTTCCAGGGTAGACAGTCAAACTCCTTTGACTCCTAAATTTAACATTTATTTGTAAGAATAAATTTTATGTACAACTGTAATTTTACTAGCTTTGAATGAATTAGACATGTAGGACAGTTATGAGGGACAGTAAATGAGTTCACTGAGATCATCTCCATTAATATAAGCGTCCATGTTTTGGTTGTTTTCAAAAGCCACTTTAGAGTTGAGACGTGGTGGAGCTATATGAGGGATTAAAACCATCACCTCTCCTGATACTACCTATCTGGGCAAACCAGGATGTGATTTCAGGAAGAAGAAGGAAGAATCTGCCTCACCACTCCTTTGAAAACAATACAGATTGATATCTGACAGGTTTGTGGTGAGCAGAGATAGTGTAGGGGAGGGTGCCATTGACTTTTACTTTGCTTTTACATATGTTGTTCATATTTGACTGTTCCCCTAACCTGGTACTTGAAGGAACTCTGCTCCTGTAACTGAATAGCAGAGCCAACTACTTAGACAGTCTGACTTAATGCGGTTTTCAGTTGAACCGTAGGTCTATCTGTGTGCTGAGGAGCTCTCAGAGATTAAGAAGCTTCCTGATTTTTCTTAGAGCCAGAGCCACTCGTGAAAGGCACTTGAGTGCAACATTTATCTTCAAATGAAAGGCATGCTATGCACAAAAAAGGACTCTGCTCTGCATTTTTAATGCAACTGTGTGCCGGCAGTCTTCGAAAGCCATGTTTCAATTTATCAAAACTGGCTAATTGACCTTTGTGTGCGCATGCGTGCACATATGTATGCATGCGCGTGTGCCAAGGGGATCATTTGATGAGGCTGAGGGTCTTGTGGCTGCTTCTCTTTGTGTCATGCCTCCTTTAACTGCAACTGGATGTCGCAGCTGTAAAATTAATGCGCCAAAACATTGTTTGACTTCACACGTCTTCTAAAGACAGATTATTTTAGCGCTTCGTATTTAATGTTTTTTTTACTGATTCCTTTTTCACTTATCCTTTCTTACTATTTTAACTGCCATAGTCACAGTTGACCTTAACATTTGACTTCATGCAAAGATGTACAAGATTTTATAAGATGCATAAACGCACAAGATTTCATAGGATGCATAAACGCACATATATCAAATATCATATAGATGCACAAATGCATAGATAGGATTTATATGTGCAACATTTAGTTGCTTCTCACTAATAGAGGCATTACACATCCATACATTTGACGTCATCATATCAAAATTTAAACAACACAGTTTAGTTGTTACTCATCTCAAGGCAACGCTACTTTATTTTTTATCTGATTACTGCTATATTGGCTTCTGCAGGACTGTCAAGCAGGAACAAAATTTGAAACCTGTTCATTTTTGTGGACTTTGATGTTATTGTTAGTTCAATTCAATTAATTAAATTTTTATTTATATAGCGCCAAATCACAACAAGGTTATCTCAAGACACTTTACAGGGTAAGGCTTAAGACCTTACACAACTAAACCCAACAAATCCCACATACAACAAACTTTTGATTGTAATTAATTACAACTTGACAGCAACAGTGAAGAGGAAACTCCCTCTCTAGTGAGGAAGAAACCTCCAGCAGAACCAGGCTGAATGTGTACAGCCATCTGCCTTTACCGGCTGGAGTGAGGGGATAGAAAGAAGGACAAGCACAGCAACAACAACAAGCAATAACGGAGCACAGGTAGGATGGTTGGATCCGCAGCTGCCCATCACAGACACAAAGCTCCGATGAGTTCGATGATACCTGTAGGTGAGGACAGAGTGCTCCACCTTAAGGCCCGCAGCCACCTTAAAGGCCTGTGGTACATAGCCTATATGTAAAGATTTGTTGATTTAATTCAATATGGACAAGCTGATTAAAGGTAGAACTTTTTTGAGTAATATGGTTGGGATTGGGTCTAAAAGACAAGTAGACGACTTGGAAGGGTTAATTATTGAGGTTAACTTCATAAGATTTATGGGGGAAAGCTCTATAAGTAAGACAGAGGTCTTGGTAAATTTAAAGTAGTTCATAAAGTGCTGCTGAGACTTAATCCAATCCGATCCAGCTTTATTTATAGGAGCACGTTAAAATCAACGCAGTTGGCCAAAGTGCTGTACACACTTAAAAAAATATACATAAATATACTGAATTAAATGCCAAAGCAGTTTATTTTAAGAATAGATTTAAAAATAGGAAGTGAGTTGGCCTGCTTAATTTGTAGCGGCAAATCATTCCCCAGTTGTGGGCCAATCACGAAAATGCTCAGTCTCCTCTAGGTTTCCTCTTTGTCTTAGGGACAGCTAGGATTAAGTGATCTGCTGACCTAAGAGAGCATGAAGGGACATAAGGCTGGAGAAGGTCAGATAAATCGACTGTGCAAGACCATGCAGGCATTTAAAAAAAACAATCGATCCGAAAACTGACCAGGAGCCAGTGAAGAGGCTCTCGCTTTTTTGTACCTTTTAAAAGCCGGGCAGCAGCATTTTGAACAAGTTGTACTGTAGCCGAGCAATTGACATCTGACTAAGACAGACATCATACAGTGAATTGCAATAGGCGGGTTGTAATAAAAGCATGGATTAATATCTCAAAGGCTTGCTGTTAAACAAAAGGCTTTGCTTCGGCCAACTGTCTTAGGTGGTAGAAGCTACACTTAACCACAGATCTAATTTGATCGTATATCTTTAGACTACTGTCCAGTTTCACGGCCAGATTTGTTGCTGTAGGTGTCAAGTAGTTGCTTAAAAAACCCAGGTCAGCCTGAACTTTGGAGGCATCACTGGGTTCGAACAGCAAGACCTCCGTTTTTTTCATACATCATTAAAATGTAAAAAATTTAAATGAAATAAAATGTTGTGTTTCTGCAAAATTGAGCCAAGAGGCAATAAATATAGGGAGAAGAGGGGCAAGGATCGACCCTTGTGGTACTCCACACGTTAGAGGTGCTACAGAAGACGGTGTGCGGTTCCAACACTGACAAAGAAAGTTCTCCCTGTTTAAAAGACCTAAACCAGTCCAAGGCACCTCCTTGAATTCCCACCCAGTTCTCTGGGCGGGACATGAGTAACTGGTGTTCCACTGTGTCAAAGGCAGCTGTTAGGTCCAACCGTAGGGGTGAGCCGATTGATCCTAATATTGATACCAAAGCTAGTATTGATATCGACATATCTAGACAAAAATTATGATACTTTGGTTGAATTTTTACTTCTCCGCACTGCTTCCTATTTTTTCAAAGAGGCGACCTAACTATCTTGTCTGTCTGCATCTCTAAGTGCCTGTGTGCCGTATGCCAGAGCGAAGCAGACACACACTGACACCCCTCCCGCTTGCTTTGAGATCTCACGTGACTCAGCGACTCGGGCCAGTAAACAAACAAGCAAGAGGACAGAGACAAGGAGAAAGGATGGAAGCAAGAAAGAATGTGGCTATATTTTCAATCTGCAAAATGGCTATTAAATACAGTGGGTGTGCTTTAGGCTGCCATGGAGCTAATCTCCTCATTAACGTCTTCTTCATAGGATCCCCTGTGTCTAACATTGTATGCAGAGAAGCTCCAGAATCATCTACAAGACAATCAATCTGTTCATAAGGATTAAGGTGACTGTTCTCCTCTATGTAGCTACGAGACGATGAGGCAAAAGATGATAGACTCTAGCTGTTGCAAGGTCAATTATGGTAAATTCAAAAGTTATTAAGAAATGGTCAGATAACAGAGGGTTTTGGGGAAGAATTTTCAATTTCAAACCCATGTATTAGGACACAATTGAGGGTATGATTAAAACAATTAGTGGGTTCATTTTTGGAGTAAAACCAATAGTGTCTATTAATGAGTTAAAAGCAGTGCTGAGACAGTTACTGTCAACATCTACATGAATGTTAAAGTCTTCCATTACAATGACTTTATCTACGCTAAGA